>NC_067157.1:45191004-45791004 GCF_903995435.1 Acomys russatus | reverse complement strand
TAGGACAACTGTGACAGGCACAAGGGATGGAGTGGGTGGAGCCATGTTGAGGTAAGGAGGCCATAAGTCACTGGCCTGACTAGAGCAGTGGCTGAGACAGGACCAACTACAGAACTTCTCTGTTATGTGGGGCCAGTTTGTTCCCTCTTTTTGTCCAAGTCTGAGCTGAGTTTCTGCTATTTGAAACCACCGGTGAGTTCTGACAAACTGGTTGAGTTTAAGCCCTCACCAGGCAGGAAGTAACTCCATCATATCCCAACCCAAGGCCTTTCAGCTTGGAGACCCGGCAGTACTGGGCAAGCCTGCAAGGAAGGAGTGTAGTGGGGTCGCCTGGGGCTGGAGAAGAGGGCTGGGCCTGAGCCCTCCCAGACCTTTCCTTCAGAAAAGACAACACAGGCAACATCACCTCTTCCCCTGAAAATGACGGCACAAAACCAGAATGTGAGCAGACATTTGCTGCCTTGATAAAGAAGACAGTCATTTGTTTTAATATTAAAAACAGTTATTTGGGGGGTGGGGAATAATAGTGGATCTTAAACCAATCTTTGGTAAATTGGAAAAAGAAAACCGCCCATCTTCAAGTTGCTATTTCTCAAGAATTTAAAAGATGTCTTAAATAGAAAGTTTCAAATTTATCTTGTACAATGTGAAATTATTTGGAAGCAAGCTTTGCTAGAGAAATCAGAGGGCTATGGGACACACCTCTGCAGCTTGACTTCTTTTTCCAAATGTTAGCCTCTTTTCATTCTTGGATTTTTTTTTTTTTTTAACTTTAAAACAGCATATTTTTAAAGACAAACAATTCAGTTTTGTATTTCGAGAGCCTCTCCCTCTGAGTGAGTTCATCCAGGAGTGGCCTGGTCCCAGTGGAAAGATTATGACAGGGGTCTTTTAAACCTCTGCTCGCATTTGCAGAAAAACATGGCCCCCTAAAATGCCTGTCATTTCCTGTCACCACAATGTGATCTATTCAAGTCTGAAAACAACAACAACAAAGTCAAGAGAAACAAACAGAACAACCACAAACCAACCCCACACAATCCAGACCTTTAGTTTTAAAGGTGTATTTTTCAAATACTTTATTGAGTTCCAACCAGAAAAACGGAAAGACAGCTGGCGCTGTTTCCCACCCCCGCCCCCTTCTCCACTCTTGACATTGGATGTTTAATTATTCTATTCGCTTAGCTGTCTAAATATATTTGCATAAGATTGCAACAGTATCAGATGAAAGCCCTCATGAGTTTGTCAATATTATTTTTGGCTGGCCTCATGGAAAGGAAACATGTTATGCTAAAGAGCCACAAATTTAAACAGGGAAACAAACATAATCGCCCCTACATCTGCATAAGCCATATTTGTCGGTGAAGTTGAAAAGAAAGATGGGCATTTAACAAGATTAATCATCTTACAAAATATTCAGGCTTTCCCTGATGCTAGGCTGCACAGCGTCAATTAATCATGTTTAAAAGCTCAGAGAACAAAGGCTGTGTGGATGACATAGGAGACAGTAAAGGAAGCCGAGAAAAGAATAAAGACCCAAAGGGACAATTCTTACTTTTTAAAATATATGCTTCGAGATCAAATTACAGAAGACCTGCAATTTGTTTTAAAATTTACATTCTACTATTAAATTTGACTTGGCACATTTTTCATGCTATTCCTCGAGACACTTAGAATAATGCAAGGTGCTACCTACCATCACTAAGGGTGAGCTGTGGAAGTGAATTAAAAAGCAGCAGTTACTACATACATGTGAATCCAGTCTCTCTCTCTCTCTCGAACACACACACACACACACACACACTCATACACACGAGTAATTCAGTATAAGTAGGGGCATAGGCAGGCCAGTTGAACTCCTAGACTCCCGTGATTCTTCTGTCTCTGCCTCCTGAGTGGCTGGGACTAAGTGTGCACCTTTGCAAGTGGCTTAGAAGGTGTCTTTGGTCCCAGTGTTAACTCCGCAACCAAAGCTAAAGCTACATTACATGTGTTAGGTGAGATGGATGTTTCAAAGAAAAAATGTTGTAGGGCTTTCTAAGTCATCCATCCACATTAAGCTGCCAAGAATGGAATTCAAAACTCAATAAACAAATAGCGATTTCCTTTTTCAGACCCTGGTTGTGTGTGTGTGTGTGTGTGTGTGTATTCATGTGGACGTCACAAGTCAAACATGGGTATCTTTCTTCAGGATGCCATCCACCTTATTTTTGGGGGTGGGGTGAGACAGGGTCCCTTATTGGCCTAGAAGTCACCAAATAAGCCAGCAAGTCCTAAGGATCTGCCCGCCTGTACCTCCTCAAGTTGGGATTACAAGGGTGTGCCATCATACTGGCTTTTTACATGGATTCACACTTACATGGTAAGCACCTTACCCACTGAGCTGCTTCAGCTCTCAAATCCTACTCAAATCCTTCTAACTTTTATGCAAAAATCCACACACTTTAATTTAACCATTTACTTCCTTCATCAAGAGGCCACTGGCCATGTCCTGCTCTCAGCGAGCGTGCTGCTGATATGCATGTTGGGTCCATGCATCCCTTTTCTGGTCTTAGAATGCGACATCTATCTTTTGTTCCTTGTGGAAACATTAAAAAAAAAAAAAAAAAAAAGCAACCAGGTCAACTGAACATGAATGGTTGACTTCAAAGGCTGTATAGAAATTCCTTCCAGGTGGGTGCCTTGGTGTGACTGGCTCGATTGTGCAAGTCTGAGGAGCAGGCTCTTTGAAACAGGAGACGATGCATGTAAGACACATGGCAGAGCTTAAGCTTCCACTCTCTATCACCTCTGACGTGAGGGAAGAGGAGGATAGCAATGGCCTTTCTCTGGGAATTGTTTGGGAGAGGCTATTGCCAGACTCCTCCGGCCAAAGGCTGTGCAGGACAGGGATGGTGCAACAAATGGGAGAACAGGATCCTCATGAAACCATGTCCCGCAGGAACGGTGTTAGGGGTGTGAGTGAGAGCGGGGCTTCCATTATTCCCCAAGTAGGAAGACTAGGTCACTCCACCCAAACTGTTTTTAACCAATAATTAGGCTTAACATCTGCTTTCCCTTCAAGAGTCTGTACTGTTATGGGCCAGACAGAAGATGGCCACGTGATGAGTCCCAATAAAGACCCCAGGGCCTGAGTCTGTAATGAGCTTCCTTGGTCCATAGCATTTCAGGCACTGCTGTAACTCACTGCCTGCTGGACTCCAGGTGGAGCGGGTTTTGGACCTTGCCTCTACTTTAGCCTGTGTGATGGACCCTTCCATTTTGTTTTGTATTCCACTGCTGCAATAAACCACAGTGTGACTGTATGCCGAGCTTGAAAATCTTCCTAGGGGTACAATTGTGTCTGTAAACGGTCCTGGGGGAAGCCCCACCCCTGGAGTTAAATAGCAGCTCCATCATTAGTAGAGTATGTCAGGAGTGATGATCACTGGAGAGTTCTTTTTCCTTTCTTTCTTTTTCTTTCTTTCTTTTTCTCTTTCTTTCTTTCTTTCTTTCTTTCTTTCTTTCTTTCTTTCTTTCTTTCTTTCTTTCTTTCTCTTTCCTTCTTTGTTTTTTTTTTTTTTCCTCTGGGTAACAGCCCTGGCTGTCCTGGACTCCCTTTGTAGACCAAGCTGGCTTCAAACTCATAGCGATCCGCCTGCCTCTGCCTCCCAAGTACTGGGATTAAAGGTGTGCGCCATTATGCCTGGCTTTTTCCTTTTTTTCTAATCATTCTATCCCCCCATCTCCTGTCTCTACCTTACATAAGCGTTGTGCATTTTTTTTTTTTTTTTTGTAACTGTTACCATCCTTTTTGTTTGTTTTTTCGAGACAGGGTTACTGTGTAACATCCCTGGCTGCCCTGGACCAGACTGGTCTTGAACTCACAGAGATCTGCTTGTCTCTGCCTCCTGAGCACTGGGATTAAAGGTGTGTGCCACCATTTCAGCAAGGTCTTCATGCCTCTAACTGCGTCTCTCTCTCTGTTCCAACCATCTCGCTGCCTGAGTGATCATTCTAAAGTGTGGACACAATTATATTGCTCTACTTAAAATTCTCTGGCTCTGCAGGATAAACTCTAATTCTGAAGCTTGACATTCAAGTCCACGTGATCTAAGTCATGCCTTCCTGCCCAGTGTCATAACACACTAGAACTCTTAGCTTGTACAGGATTGCCATATTAAGGGACATTAACAACACTGTTGCAGGTCTTGAAGTTTTGTATCACCTGCCTCTTTGTCCTGAATCACCTGGTTAAGCTGTTCCTCCCCCCCCCCATTCTTTCTTTACTTTTGTCTTTCTTTTTTGTTTTTTTGAGACAGGGTTTCTCTGTGTAGCCATGGCTGCACTGGAACTTGCTCTGTATACCATGCTGGCCTTGAACTCAGAGAGATCTGCTTGCCTATGCCTCCCAAGTGCTGGGATTAGTATATGAGTGCTTTATCTGCATGTATACCTGCATGCCAGAAGAGGTCATCAGATCGCATTATACATGGTTGTGAGCCACCATATAGTTGCTGGGAATCAAACTCAGGACCACTGGAAGAGCAGGTAGCACTCTTAACCTCGGAGCTATTTCTCCAGCCCCAAGATGTTCTTCCGTGTCCATCAAGATCAGGCTTGGGTGATCCCTCTCTCTGCCAGATGTCCCAGCCTCAGTGCCATCAGCTCTGCAGGCTTCTGGAGCCCATCAACCTCACGCTGCTCCGAGCCCCGGCTCTCAGTTGTCTGGATACAAAGCTTGTGCCTCACTAGCTTGCTCATTCCTCAATGGCAAGGTCCAGGCACTTTGTGTCTGCTTCTCTCTTGGCCTAGTACCCACCGTTCCTCCATATTTGTTGAAAAAGTGAATCAGAGCTCAGGCATTTGTGTGGCTGTAATGGGATGGGGGTCACTAGGGTGGAATGGTTTAAGGAAAGGTCTCTGTGTGCCTGAGGACTAGGAATCTAAAAAGAAGAGGGCTAGTGAGCTCTGGTGGGAGACACCCTGAAGGTTCTGCTATCTGAGACATCAGTTGAGTTGTTTCTGTGTCGTTTCCCATGAACTAGTGCTGCCTCACCTCGGAGCTGTCTCCCTTGCTGACTGGACTGCTTTGCCCTTTGCTGAACTCTTATGTCCTTCCTTGAGTGACTAGAGTGACTATTTCCTTGCAATACAGGAAAAGGCTTCAGTCTGGAACCCAGTAGAGCCAAAAAATCCATCGAAAGCACCGACTCCCCAGTGCATCATATAATATCGTGAGGAGGAGTCCTTCCTCACCGTGCCAAAAGGGAGCTGGGCGTGCTCACAGGCCGTGCACAGCTGACTCCAAAGTGCTCAGGGGCAAGCCAGTCACCAGGTGGCCCAGGTAACAGTGGTGTCCCACCACTGAGAGTTTTCAGTAGTGACACTTACTCAACAAGACTGGAAACACAAGCTCTAGCATCTTCTGCCTCGAGAGGTTGTCAATCCCCATCAAAAGCAATGGCAAAACCCAAACCCCGACACCCACCGACCTTTATCTCTTGATTCTATGATAATGCCAATTACATCTAGTTCAGAATTACAGAGGCGAGGTGGGAGGACACCGGTGCACCCAAGGATGAAGGCACCAGCTATATAGAGATGGATGCTAAACCTAGGTATCCTGTTGTCCTAAGTCTCACAGTGTGCTTACCATTAGAGAAAATAATTATTTGAGGAACAGAGAGATAGTAGCGTAGGAAAAAAGTTATACAGGAGGGAGAGACAGACAGACTGAGACAGAGACAGACAGACAGACAGACAGAGACACACAGAGAAAAAGAGATCCCTTGGGAGAACTATAGGAGCTTACTGAATGGTTGCAGGTCAAGATATGGTGTCCTCCAAAGAGGGAAACCATGGCCTCATCGCAGGTGGGACAAGGGGGTGGGGAATTAGCAGCAAGGGGTTACAGGCATGCCCAAGTCCCATCTCTCCCTTCTCACAAGAGCAAATTCTATGGACGTCCATGAATAACTATTTTCATCATATCTTGTGGGACCAAACAGGACTCTGCAGGCACATTATCATCCAGCATATAGAAAGCAATGTGCAAATGTGCAGTAGGAATAATGGTTTCGGTTGGCTAATACTGGCATAGCATCTCTGAAGCAAAATGAATCATGTTTCCTAAAGCTCCTGGAAAACCAGAAATGCAGGCAAGACACAAGCCATCGGCACCCTCCCTGGCTGCTCTGTTCTGAGCTCTGGCACTACTTCGCTGGTTCCCGCTATTTTCCTTCACCACTCTCACTCTTTGGCAGAAAAAAGCCCCCTCTTATGGCATATGGAAATGAAGTGAGATAAAGGTTTGACCTTAGCCCATCATAAATATGCCATAGGCTGTGCCTAACACACAGCGAAATTAACATTCTGTGTCCAGCTGTCCTTATAAGTGGGATGGTTCCCTGGCATGTTTTAATTTAACGTGCAAAGAGAAGGCAGGGTGGGGTGCCATCTTGCTGTACATGTGTGGATGTTTTTTTAAAAAAAATGTATATATATTTAATATTTATGAGTGCTCTATCTGCATGTACACCTGCACACCAGGAGAGAGCATCAGATCACAGTATAGATGGTTGTGAGCCACCATGTGGTTGCTAGGAATTGAACTCAGGACCTCTGGAAGAACAGGCAGTGCTCTTAACTGCTGAGCCATTTCGCTAGCCCCGTGGATGTATTTCTTGGTGAGGAGGATCTATGTCTCTTTGGTGTAAAAGCACCTGGAAGTGGTACCACCATTTGTACTTCACCACCTCCATTTTTCTAGATGTCAATCTCAGAAAGGGAGGTTTTCTTTCTTTTTGGTTTTTTGACACAGGGTTTCTCTCTGTAGCTTTGGCTGTCCTGGACTCACTTTGTAGACCAAGCTGGCCTTGAACTTACAGAGATCCGCCTGCCTCTGCCTTCCAAGTGCCTGGCTGGGAGATTTTCAACAAAGAGCTCAAGGAAGCTTCTATTGCAATGAAATTTATTTGTGTGAGCATCTGTGGTATATGTGTGGAGCTAGAGGGTGATGCTGGGTGTCCTCCCCAGCTGCTCACCACCTTATTTTGAGATAACACCTCTCACAGAATCTGAAGCTCACTGGTTTGGGGGCGGGGCTGACTGGCTGGAGAACTCTAGGGGTCCATCCCCTCAGTGCTGAGGGTACAGGTGGCGCTGGCACGCTCATCGAGGCCTTAGCTCAAGTCCTCGTGCTCGTGTGGCAAGTAGCTTGTTGACTGAGCCATCTCCCCAGACCCCTAAGGGCATTTTGACTTTGTAGAGGTCAAAGGACAACTTTCAGGAGTCAGTTGTCTCCTATTGAGGATTCCAGGAATGGAACTCAGGTTTTCGGGCTGCTGTGGTACCTACTGAGCCACCTCGCTGGCCCGTTTCACTAATTAGTATGGGATATTTGGACAGAGGGCATAAAGGTTTTTGGATATCACCTGCCCACATAAGGAGCAGATAGTTTGAAGTTGTTCTTTTAAACAAACTGGTTAGCAGAAGCCAAGCTCAACTCCACCAACTCACAGAAGATAGGAGCATGCGCCCAGTGTGAAAATGGGGACATTTTCTAAGAAGCAAAGTAGGGGATGACTCCTGACCTGCTACCTGCCATCCATGGCTGCGTGAGAGACTCAAGTCCTCTGTGCTTTCAGAACAGGAACAGAGAGATGACTGCTCTGAAAGGACACTGGGAACAGCCGAAGAGTCAACACATACAAACTGCTCTGAACACGGATGGCCTGGCACTTGCAAATGCTCAATAGACATTAGCTCTGACTATAGTTTTGACTTTTTAAAAAATCATAATCATAAGTGATTTAAGCATCTCTTTATTCCTTTGTCCTTTCCTATGCTTTTTTTTTTTTTTTTCCCTGTGTGTGTTGAAGAGTGAAGCTATGCTTCTATATATTTCTCACTGTGGAGCTCTGGCTAGCCCAAAATGTGCTATGTTGATCAGGCCTGTCTCTGCCTGAGTGCTGAGATTAAAGGTGTGCACCACCACACCTGGCCAAGTGTATGCATTCTTACCTTGTTGCCACCCT
This sequence comes from Acomys russatus, assembly GCF_903995435.1. Classification (NCBI taxonomy): domain Eukaryota; kingdom Metazoa; phylum Chordata; class Mammalia; order Rodentia; family Muridae; genus Acomys; species Acomys russatus. Next base: position 45,782,986 of record NC_067157.1, on the reverse strand, counting down.
CTAGCTCCCTAAACACAAGTTAGTTTTCTAAGTCATAATACACTTTAGATATAGAATCATAAAATCTATTTAAAAACAAAAACGTCTGGCTGGAAACTATCTAAAAAGGTATATATTATATTTATGAAAATTAAAAAAAAAAAAAAAAAGGATTCTTCTGGGGCCAGAAAGATATCAACTCATGGGCTCAATAAAGACACAGGGAACTTGGGGAGACAGTTCAGTACTTTCCCACAAGCCTGATGACCTGGATTCGACCCCCAGAACCAAAGGTGAAAGGCAAGAACTAGCTTCCTAAAGTTGTCCTCTGGGTCCCATGTGTGCCCCGCCCATCCACACACACTAATAATAAATACAAAGAACACAAAAGAAAGAAAGAAAGAAAGAAAGAAAGAAAGAAAGAAAGAAAGAAAGAAAGAAAGAACTAAACTGTAGCAGGCAGGGGCTTTGCTTTGACAGAAACTGTCTGGGAAGCCAAGGCTGTATCCTGGTGATGAGGGGTTGGGGCGATGGGGAGCTGTCTGTCTCATCTCGCTGAAGTGGACTCCTGCACTTCACGTGAACCGCACCACTACTCCATCATTGTCCCCGCCTGGATCCGTGATCTCAGAAGTTCTGAAGGAGGATTTATGGGTATATTTTACAAAACGTGCTGTGGACATTCCCCACTGTGGGTGTCATGTGCCATTAACTACTTACTGCCCAAGTAAAAAGAGAACGCTGTCTGAAGTTCTGATTGGAAAAATTACTTTTATTATCCTGCACAAAACCATCTCTTCTTTTTCAGGCAACACAGCTCTAGAATAGATTTTTCTCCTACCCCAAACACAAGCTTCCGGCTTATACCTCACGAGAAAAACCAGGCTTTTCTATAGAAGCTGAAAGGGCTCCCCTTTGTTGGGTGGAGTACAGTTTTTCTTCTCTCTCTCTGCCAAAGTGTTTCCACCCTCAAACAGAAGTGTATTCAATTCCTTATGATAAACATCAAAACGAAAACAAACTCCAGCTGTCAAACAGCTTTGTTTTGGGGGAGAAAACCAGTTCTGATGACACTAAATAGTAAAGCGTTTACAGCTTCCAGTGTAAAGACTGATTTGTGTGAAAAACATTTATTAGCTTGGGAAGGAATACTAGTGACCTCATGGGCTTGGGAGCTACGCTGACCAACCTCAGTGCAGAAGACTGAAGTGTTTGAGTCCTTGCAGGAGACACACTATATAAAAAGCAGGTTGAAACTTGAACGTACCCCTTTTTTGAGATGAGGTTTTACTACATAGCACATAGCTCAGTTTGGCCTTGAGACCCCCGTGTCTGGAATGACATGTAAAACTTGTCTCTCAAGATGAAATGTGTGCTTGTCTTGTAAACACAGGCAAAGAAACCTCACCTCTCATTGTGACGTCACAGCTTTGATGTCGCTACGTTACCTCATCACCCCTTGGAATCTATATAACCATGTAAGAGCCAAAGAAGAGATGACGCAACACCAGGTTAGCGTCTCCCAGTGGCCTTGCACTTGGCTACATCACAGCAAATGAGCAGAGAATGAAGAGTTACAATGTATCAGGAGGGCCTCAACCGGAAGAGAGTCCATCTTGATTGACAGCCCTACTTACTGGTGTTAATATAGTTTGAGACAACGTTAGAAGTTCTGATCTATAGTGATCCAGCAGCTCTGAGATAGACGTCCCCGCCCCCTCCTATAAAACGCCAGGCATGCTGCTGTGTCTGTAAGCCTAGTGTTGCTTATGTGTGTGAGATAGGTGAATTTGGGTTTTCTAGTCAACCAACCTCTACAGAAACAGCTTCCCAGTCAGTGAGAGAACCTGTTTCAAGGGGAAAAAAAAGGCAGAGAGATATGAAGGAGACCCCCTGATGTGCTGTTCCGGTCTACGCATGTGCACCTGCATAGTCACGTGCATGAACCGCCTCCACACAATGTAACACAACACAAGGCAAACATACACAAACCTGAATATATATGCGCGCGCGCGCACGCGCACACGCACACACACACACAGATATTCTGATAAGAGTAAAAAAAAAGTGTGAAATAGCTAACTAATGCAATTCGTTGCCTCACAATAGATACAAAAAGCTATAATGCTCAAGGTTCTGTTCTGGCGGGTGTGGTACAGTGGGAATCACAGGCAGGCATCCCATGCTATCTGCAGGGAACCGGTTCCAGGAACCTCACTCGTGGACACCAAACTCCACAGATGCTTAAGTCCCATCTATAAGATGGTGCTGCACGTACAGATAGCCTATATGATCTCTCCCAGACGCCCAACCCATTTCTAAATTTCTCACAACACACAAAGCAGGGTAAAGGCGGTCCAGACAGTGGATACTCTGTGCTGTTTAGGGAAGAACACGAAAAAATGTCTGTGCACGTTCAGTATAAAACTAAACAGACAAGAACATAATCCGCCCCCCCCCCCCCGCCTTTAGTATTTTCCACTCATGGTTACGTGAAAGCTTACACACATTTGGTGCCTTTCCTCAGTTCTAGTCATCAGGGCTCCTAAATCCCATGGACTTTCCCATGTAACAGGAACACTTTTCATTATTTATAACATTCATAATGAGGTCCTTCAGTCAACACCTGCTTTCGTGTTAATGCGGCAACCATGTGTGATTATTTGAGAATTCACATCATGAGCCCCAGTCACAATCACTTCCTACTACTCCCAGGTCCACTCCCCACCACTGTCTCCCCCCTCACGCCCAGCGCTCCGATTCTTTAATGCCATAAATATCTCTAAACCCAGAGGAGGCAGATTTGCGTCTAAGGGCTCCTATCTTCCCCCAACTGTCTCTTTACCTACACACACACACACACACACACACACACACACACACACACACACACACATTTAAATCAGGGATTGGCTTTCGGAATGGTGGGCAGACATGAGCCGGCTTGAGCAGCACTTAGAAAACGAAAGGACAGTAAAGCTGGGGTGGAGCTCAGTTGTAGAAAGTTTGCATGAGGTTCTGGGTTTGGTCCCCAGCACTGGAAAGGAAGGGAACAATGTGCCATCCAGCCACCCATCTCCAGAGAGGGCAGGGTGGGGATTAATTGCTACAAAATTGCTACAAAAACAAACAAACAAACAAACAACAACAAACACCTCAGAAGACTTTGAGCGGGGTGAACACTACGGGGACAAAAGCTCCAGCAGCCAGGGCCCTTTCCAGACAGCCTGCTAGTTCTGGGCATCCTAGGGTAATAGGAACCATCACTTTTAGTCATCCAGTCACTCAGAAGGATGGGTAGCCCAGTCTTGGGTGACTGAGCCTCAACCTGTGGCATCTACCACCATCTATAGGTAGGCAGTGTCAAAACTGAGTTACAGGGTTGAGTTGCACTTGGCGTTGGTCACAGACACTCTGATAGCTGGTCGCAGAGAGCATTTTGGAAACAGGCTGATAGCATCCTTCTCTAGGTTCCTTCCTCTCCACTGGGGTAGTTGATACATCCATCCACATCAGGAAGGCTGATGCATTTGGACCTGGTTTTATGGCCAATACCTTGTTGGATGAGGGCTACTGGGACACTGATTTCAAAGGCTGGAGTGGAGAAAGGATTGGTGAGTGTCCAAGCCTGTACTTGTAATGTCTTAAAAAGACTGTTCTGAGGCCAGGGCTGTAGTGCTGGTGAGCTCATCATGGCAGAAGACCCCTAAAGACACCCCCATCTGCTGTGAAGAACCAGACACTCATCTGGCAGCCAACTTCCTGCTCTACATGGAGCGTCTCACTGTAGCAAGGTGCACAGAGATGAAGGCATGAGCTTTACCTTGGGGAGCGGGGCTTAGATTAACAGGGCACACTAGGTAAGGTGACCTGTTAGACTAAGAGGTCAGCCAAAGGAAGTACAGGCAACGTGCTTTAGCTGGGTGGAGCTGGAGGCATGAATCATGTGTGCTTGATGGAGAAATAGTGTTCAGAGGAGAACAGGTATATTTTCATGGCATGCCCCCCGTCCCAGCCGCCCCCCCCCCCAATTCCCTACCCCATCCTGGGAAAGGCTTGGGAGCTGCAGTAGCTTTGTGTTTTGGGGAGAAGCAGATATGTTTGGAAAATGAAAGATGAATGTTGGGAGGTACAAATAGACATGGGGACTGTACTCCCCATGTGCCCAGTCGCATCTTTTTTTTTTGGTTTTTCGAGACAGGGTTTCTCTGTGTAGCCTTGGCTGTCCTGGACTCACTTTGTAGACCAGGCTGGCCTTGAACTCACAGCGATCTGCCTGCCTCTGCCTCCCGAGTGCTGGGATTAAAGGCGTGCGCCACCACGCCCGGCTCCAGTCGCATCTTAAACTCCCCGCCTTCAGTTTCTTCCTTAGCAGACTCCAGTACCTTTACCATAAATGGCCTGGAAAGCTATTGGTGTGGTGTACAAGGGCCAGATTAGAGGTTATGGATTTATTCTGTGTCTTCTATACACCTTATCATTTAAACCAACATAAATTATTCTCCTAAATTTATTTATACTGGTTCCCTGATTTTCTATCACGGATTTGAGTTAGGGCAAATGAAATGCTCTGTGTTTTCAGTGACACTCAGAGAAGGCCGCGACCCCAACTCTCGCAAGGGCAATTTTTCACACTTCCATTCTACCCAATATGCACAGCTGGATAATTTAACAGACCCACACTCAGTTCAGCTTGTAAACTGCCATGAGTTCCAGATTCTGTCAGTTACATCTCACCGTGCGCCGCAATTTCAGTTTTAAAGGATGATGTTTTTAAAAGCTTATCTCTTCTTCTCATTCATTCTTCCCGCTAAGCCCTCAAACAGACCCGCAGGACGGCTTGCTATTATTTTTGCAACATTGGCATTTTGGTCTTAATTTTATTTCACTTGCATAAATTGCCTCCCTGCTTCTGATTAGATGCTTCTTGGCAAAGCAAGTGTATTGGATGGGATAAAGAGGCAGACACTATGACGAATTCCGGCAGTGTGAGATGACTTGACGGGCGTCTCTCAGAAAGCTCTCACGAAGTAGGATATGGATTTTTGCTAATAGTCCTATGCCTGGGATCCAACCCATAACCCCAGGAAAACGAAAGCAAGGAGGCTCTACATGGAGGTGGAAGAGAAAGGAATCGGTCTATATCAATCACTAGAGAAAACAATAGCTGATTGTAGGCTGGCCTGAGAGCAGCTACACATGCAGAAAGCAAAGGAAGAATGGTCAACTCCAGTCTGGGACTGTAGTTCAGTGGAGGAGGGCTGGATGAGCAGGTAGAAGCCTTAGATTCACGCCCCCCCCGCCCCCCCCCCCGCTTTCTTTTCCCAACAGACCAGGTTGGCTTTGAACTCCTGACCCTATTGTCTCCCCAATCCTAAGTGCTGGAATGTGCCACCATGCACAGCCAACAAGGGGGACATTAATACTCGGTAATTTCCCTGCTGGGGCTGCTTTCGTTTAAAGTGACTCTATTGATGCAAAGAAGAATTTGGCTTCCAGCTAGAGAAGAAAAGATTGAAACACATGGATGGGACCTAGGTGACCTTTCGTAGCAGAAAGACACCACCTCCATGAGTCACAGGGCTTTTCTCCTCTTGCTGGCCAACAGTTTTTGGAAACTGAGGAACACAGTCAACTTCCTCTCCCTTGGACACACCATGCTGAAAGGACAGGAAGGTCTCCCTCTGTTTCTGGTCAGACACACGTGTGATTTCCCTGGAAGAAGGCGTGATGCCATTCGGGCAGAGAACACCCTGTTAGCGTAGTGCGTCAAGAGGAAGTAGTTTTCAGGGAAAGCAGGAAATTCTCATGTCCAGATAGGGAAGAGAGGGGGAAGGGAAACCACACAGGGTAGGGAAGAGGAGGGAACTGCCGAGGGCTCAGGCAGGGGTGAGAGGTCACAGGGGTCAAGCCAGAGCAGGAGCTCCTTCATTGAAAACTCAGGACAAATGTGACCATGTCCCCTGGAGGGGGAGACCTGGTGGCACTCAGAGGAAGGACAGCAGGTTACCAAGAAGAGACTTGATACCCTATGAGCATATACAGGGGGAGGTAATCCCCCTCAGGAACAGTCATAGGGGAGGGGAATAATGGGAAAATGGGGGGGGGGGGAGGGAAGAATGGGAGGATACAAGGGATGGGATAAACATTGAGATGTAACAAGAATATATTAATAAAAAAAAATAAAAAATTAAAAAAAAAAGAAAACTCAGGACATAGATGCTAGGAGCCAGGAGTGCTAGAGAAGGGATGGTGTTTTGCTGAGACTTTTGTGAAACGGGCTGGGCGTTCCTCCATTGATACACGGGGCAGGAGAGTGAGTGGGTGAGAGCTGTGTAGGTGACTTTGCAGGAAGCATGTGACCCTGAGCTCCCAAGGGACAATCAGGGTTGATTGAGTTCTCTACATGGTGAACTCTTCATTCGGTTACGTCTCGCTTGTACGTTTCACTTAAGGCACAGCATGGGGAGTGTTTGCTTTCCTCACTGTGTAAATAAATGTCAGTCTCTGGAAAACGCCGCACACCATCCCTCCAATCAAAATCTACGCGGTCCAAACGGGTTCGCCTTCACGTGCGCGCTGGAATTTAGAAAGTGCTCACCCAACAGTGCATCCTAAAGTGGAGCAGGGAGAAACGCACCCCAGGGCGCTGAAAGAACTTTATCACTGGCCTGAATTAGACCCAGCAGGCAGCGAGCTCTATGTTCAGTACATACTTAGAGAGCGTGGAGGGAAAACAAAGTGAGTTCAACAGAACGTGAGAAAGAACAAACCGGCAATGCCTCTGTGGGGTGGGGCCCCAGCTTGCCACTTTCACACCCTCCACCCCTCCCAAGCCCCCTGCCCTGCCCGCCCCTTTGCACCAGGTCCAGTAACTCTCCACCTAGCACCAGTTTACTGATCCTCCCGGCCCCCCCTAGTCTCCCCCCCTCCCCCCCCCCCCCACTGGCTCCAGCAGCTTCCTGCTTTCTGGAGGCCAGCTAAGGCAATGACGTCAGGGGTGCACCTGGTAGCTGTGCTGCCAGATCAGGCCACCCATTGCAGAGACAAAAGCCACCACCAGTTGAAGCTGATCTTCTGGTCCTTTGTTCCTGAGACTTCCACTTTGGGATAGGTCCAGCCTTGGCTCCTCCCCACAATGAAAAAAATAAAAAAAGGGTGTGTGTACGCATGCATGTAGCATTCTGCATTCTCTTTTTACCTTCTCCTTAGCCAGGGCACGGGGCCCAGAGGGAATGGACTAGAAGAAGGGTGTCACAGCTGTCCTGGCCACAGTGTGTGTCTTCCTCACGAGTCTGTGACACAGACCCCAGCGGCCCTTAGAATATGGTGTTGACTACCTCATACATACCACCAGAAGGCTCAGTCTCTTCTGGATGAACTACAAGATTGTTTTAAATCCAAGATTCCAGTCAAGATTGTCAATGATAATAATAATAATAATAATAATAATAATAATAATAATAATAATAATAATAATGTAACAACAACAACAACAACAACAACAACAAAACAGCCTGCATAGAATTAAATTAAACCTCACAGTGGTTGATAAAAAAAGAATTCAGTTTAGGCACAGTAACTCACTCTTGTAATTCCAGCGTTTAGAGACTGGGGCAGAAGAAGTGGGAGGTCAAGGCTGGCCTGGGTTACACTGCTAGACCCACTCACTAACCAGCCACCAACAAAGCCACCTAGAAAGAACTCACACTGTAAATTCTTTCAGGGCCCTTTGCTCACAGCCTCAACATGATATCAAAGGAAAACAGTCACCGAAAGCGCTGACTTCAAGTGGACATCTGCTAAGAATTCAAGCTTGGCTGGATACCACTCCATGCTGTTTTGAAAACGTGTCACTGCTTAGGAAAGGTCTTGGAGAAGAAAGGAGTCCTTCACCCCCTCTCTACCCCGAAACAGAATGTAAGGAAGGCCCGGGACTAATTAACAGGGAGAAACCTCTTGCATCTCTTCTGCGCAAACACCGGACAGGTCCAGACACACCACCCTGAGAGCATTTGGCTCTTCGGGGCCCTCCAGCTTGTTTCCCTTGCTGGAACACAGCAGGCCACCTGCAGACCACCACCCGGACAGCCCAAACAGGCAAGGCAGAGGAGCCAGGGTCAGATCCCACATGCTGGGACGCTCTCTGACTCCCCTGAAAGGGTTTGGCCCAAGTTAAATATTGTTCTAAGTGCTTATGGTTTATCATTTCCCCATTTATTGTAGTTTCATGTTATAAAAGTGAAATATGCTGCTTCATGCTAAGGGTTTTGGTGTGGACTTTCTGGTCCTTTCTATAAGGAATTTAATTTCCAACATCACTTCACATTTGTGGCTTACATAGTAAATATTTCATGCCAAGTGATTAAACTGACTTTCTAAGTAATTAAAGGCTGCACCAATGGGGTAGGACAAAGGCCATTTTTTTTTTTCCTTTTTGCATGAGAGTCTTTTCTGGAAAGTTATACAGGCTCTTTGGTTTATTGGCTATTATAAACCACCAGCTCTACGGAATAGAATAGTTTATAAAATCTGAGGCTGGGAAAACTATAAGAAAGTATGTGTTCCTTCTCTGTACCACTACAAAAAAAAGTGCATTTGGCAAATTATTTCTTAGAAAAAGGGGTACTGAGCAGTCATGCTGTACTGGCTGGCAAGTTTACGTTTTTGTTTTTGTTTTTTGTTTTTGTACTTTTCAGTAATGCATTGGGAAGGACAGGTATGGTGATGTCATCCCAAAGAAGGAAGGACACACAGAAATGTGTCCTTTAAATTCTTTTACACTAATTAATTTTGCGTATGAGTGTGTGGACTTCTGAGGAAAACTTCCAGGGGTAGGTTGATGCCTTCAACCATATTGTGCCCCGGGACTGAACTCGGGTCCTAGGGCTTGGCTGCAAGCATTTTTATCCAGGGAGCCAAATTGCCAGGCCATGAATGCTCTGCCTGCATGTACACCTACAGGCCAGAAGAGGGCATTAGATCACGTTACTGATGGCTGGGAGCCACCGAGTGGTTGGTGGGAATTGAACTCAGGACCTCCAGAAGAGCAGTCAGTGCTCTTAACCTTTGAGCCGTCTCTCCAGCCCCCTAGGAATGCATTCTTACACAGGGGCAAAGAAAGCTACTTTAGAAAGAAATACTTGGATACCTTAACAGGTATAGAACCCCCAACGGCAAAGTCTTCTAGTGCCTGTGAGCCAAGGAGAAGCCTGGGGGAGGTGCAATAGGCCAGAGAGGTTTCCACACTGGGTAACGAATGCACTGACCACCAGTAACGGATTGCGTTAATCAGTGGCAATTAAACCAATTACCAAGCAGAAGGAAGGTGGTGTGACGGTTCATGTGGCAGCTAGGTGAAAGGGGGGAGTACAGGTAAGCATTTAGCAGTTAAAATATGGAAGGGATAAGGAAGTAAACCCCCCTCTAGCCCTTCTCCCTGTCACTTTGCAACACCAGTCAGGCTGAACAGTTATTACTCATGGCTGGACTCACTTATGTTGGGATTCTTTGCTTCCAAGACTTATGCAGTAGCAAAGGTGCAGGGGGGCTATTAGCCTCCTTCTGGAACATACCATGAGTGGACCTGCCCCTTGGTTCTAAAGCCCATGACACTCTGTCCCTGTTGGACATTTATTTACCAGAGTCTGTTTAGCAGAGGCTCACAGGACAGGTATGTGATCTGGTTCCTCTCCATAAAGTTCATGCCATGCATGCTGGAGGTACTGACCAATGATTGGCTGAATGGACGAACGAACGAACGAACGAACGAACGAATATAGGCTATTGAAGATGGAGAGCCTTTCTGACTGTTGAGGTCTGCAGGGGGCAAAATGGCTTTGTGTCTCAGATGCGTGACAAGCAGTCCAATGTGGAGTGACTAAGCAGAGCTTTGATTCACTCTGCTAGAATTTTCCCACCTGCTGGAGCCGGTTCCCTCTTGCATCCCCATTCCTTCTCCTTAAGTCATCCCACCAGGAAGTTACCACAACGTCTCTCAAAGAGCTGATGAATGTTCCAGCATTCCAGCAGCCTGTGGTAGGGCCCAGAGTGGGGTCAAAGAAAGTAAATTCCAGCCTTATTAGGAGATCCTGGCTTCCTTGGGGGAATTTGCCCAGCTTGCACACTGCTTCCTGAGCTGTCAGAGAAAGCAGCCGTCTCATTGCCTCCGAGAGACAGTGTCCTGCCTTCCAGGACCCCCTTTTACTCAGGCTGCACTTCCTTCCTGACTCCTCAGGCCTGATTGTTTCACGATTGCACCATGTCACGCCCACGGACACTCCCTCTGTCCCTGAGAGTGGCCTCAGGAGGAACTTCTGAGCTCTGTGAGGTGAGATAATGATGCAGGTGGCTCACTCCAGGAAACTGCCCCACGGCTGTTCCACGCATTCATTGATTAAGTAGTCACAAGTCACAGAGCCAGGCCCAGGAACAGGCTGGGAGCAGGGCTCACTGACTTTCCAGGACAGCTTTGGTTTTAGCCTGGCCATGAAGGTGGTGGGGTATGAGAAGATTTACCACAGAACTGTCCCCCTGGTGGCTGCGTCTCTGTTTCTAAGAGAGCCCTTTGTCCTGACAACCCTTCAAATATCTGACACTAGACTCACTCTTGGCCTTGTTGATCTGTCTCTCTTTCTGTCTCTCATTCTGCCCCTCTCTCTCTCTCTCTCTGTCTCCCCCCTACTCCCCCCACCCCCGCTACTGGCTTTTCCTTTGTCCCTTACTTAATAATAGTGTTTCTCTTTTGTGTCTGAATATGAAATGTCCTCCAAAAGCTCATGTGTTCGAATTACCTGGTTTCCATTTAAAGGAGCTGTCTGAAAGGTTGTAGGTGGTAGAGCTGGAGGAAGTGGGCCACCAGGGGTAGGCCATGAGGTTTCAAAGCCTGTCCCCACTACTCTGTGATCAGCTGCCTTCCCTCCCTGCTGGACTCTTCTTAAGACGTGAGTTAAAATAATAATCACATTTCCCACCCTTTCCTCCCTTAATTTGCTTTTGTCACAGCAAAGAGAAGGGTAAGAAAACTACCCCTTTCTGTATCTCCCGCTGCCGGCAGCCATTTTGGCAGCATGGCTTCAACGCTTTACCTCTCTGCTGGCCTCCTATCACTGCCGCTGCAGCACCAGCTGACCTAACTCACCTTCGGGGGTGGGGGGGTGGTGCTGGTTCTTTTTCCCTTAAACTCTCTCCACAAGGTGCTGCCTCGCTGGCTTCCTAAAACACACATTCTAAGCAAACCCTGCCCTGAAGTGGTGCTCTACCATGGCCTGAGAGACAGCCAAGCCTCTAAGCGATTGAATTCTACCACGGCCTGAGTGACAGCCAAGCCCCTAAGGGACTGAATCCAAGATGACCCCTTGGCCCTGAACTACCTTTATCCCAGGCCTCAGCCTCTCACTCCCCACATCTCCAGCCACACTGAGTTGTCTGGGTAGGGACACCATGTTCTTTTGAGCCTTTGAGATGGCATTCACCAGTCTTCAGTTCTGAGTTCACAACATTTATGATAGCCCCCCATCCCCCACCACACCCCAACTCTGTGGTAGAACTAGCTGGCACATCCTTGTCTATGAGGAGGGTATGAGGGCAGCATATTCTAGATGGTTCTACGCTGGCCACTCCTCTGTTGCTCATGTTTACTTTTCTCAGAATCTCTGCACCTTAAGTGAAAAAAAAAATTGTGCTCAGGAAACATTCTGCCCAACTGCAAACGAAATGGTTGAATATCAGGGAAAGAACTCCTGCGCACTCTTTTCTTTTTTGCATAACAGAGCCCTAGTATAAAAATTAGTATAATTTTTAAAATTTGGACTCAGGTCAGTTGCTAGCAATTGCAGTGACATTAATAGATGCTGAAGGATAGTCACCCCCTTTTTGCTTTTGGTTTTTAGTTTTTTGAGACAGGGTTTCTCTGTGTAGCCTTGGCTGTTCTGAACTCGCTTGTAGACCAGGCTGGCCTTGAACTCGCAGAGATCTGCCTGCCTCTGCCTCCCTGAGTCCTACAGGTGAGTGCTACTGCACCTGGCTTTTTGAATATTTTTTGTTTTTGTTTTGTTTTGAGACAGGGTTTCTCTGTGTAGCCCTGGCTGTCCTGGGACTTGTTTTGTAGACCAGGCTAGCTTCAAACTCAAATACCTGCCTGCCTTTGGCTCCTGAATGCTGAGATTGAAGGCGTTTGCCACCATGCCCAGTTTAATTGGCTGTAATTTTAACATTCTAAATGAAACCTAGGAGTAATCATGTGACAAAGTCAACTTTAAGCCACAAATGCCTATGGAGGGAAGCTAGCCTGGGTGGCCGGAGTAAAGCTCAGTTATTTCTCTGCTCACCCCCTCCCTTCTCCAACAGATATCCTGAAATAACAGTGGCCATTCCGAGTGACACAGTCCCGAGTCACGATGACCATGTGAAATGGGAACCCAGGTGACTCATTTTCTTAGCCAGGTTCTATCAGATGTGGCCAGGATGGAGCAAGGGGGTGGGGGACACTGATCCCCTCAGCTCCTAGGGTAGATGTTAGGGTCCTGGCTAGTGTGAGCAGCCAGCCGCAGTTTCCTCACAGACGTACAATATGATAAGTTGGAGCTGCTACGAGGTGAAAAAAATTTGTCAAGTCCGGCGCTGGGACACACTGCTCCTGAAACAGCACACTGATGACTTCTAGGCCACCACTCTCTGTCCCAGAAGAAAACTCTCTTCAAGACTCTATGGATCCTGAACACATGATCTGAACATAGAAGAGCCTGGCCTGCAATGGCAGGGGTGTTGCCCTCCTCCCCCCATTGTGTTTGGTGCTTAGAAAAAAAAAATAGCAAATACTGTCAATTCCTCCCCAGTGTGTGATTTGTAGAGTTGGCAGAATGTGATTAAGACAGGACAGCAATACAAACGAGGAAAGGCTTTGAAGCCTGGTACTCACTGTTCCCACCAAAGGGTAAATGAACCCGGCACCAATGCTGGCCCGGACGTCGCTGATGGGCAGAACGAAATCCCTCGGCACCCCCTTTTTGTCAGGCTCATGAGACAGGGAAAGGTGGGTCTTTGCCATGCAAATGGGCAAATTTCCAAAACCCTGTAAGAAAGAAAAGGAAATGCATTTACTGCCACAAAAAAAAAAATGCTGGTCCCATGGACCTGATCTTCATTTTATACCCCCTCTGCTGCAACTGTATGCAGATCTGAGCAGGTGCAGGTGCAGGTGCAGGTGCAGGTGCAGGTGCAGGTGCAGGTGCAGGTGATGCAGGTGCAGGAGTGGCTGCTCTATATGTTGAGCAAGAAGCTGAGGGTAAGATCTCATGTTTATACGGCCATTATTTAGCTGGGTATGAGGTCTACTGTTTACTCTGGAGGTTCTCCTAAAGAGGAGGGACGTGCGTGTGTGCATGTGCGTGCGTGCGTGCGTGCGTGCGTGCGTGCGTGTGTGTGTGTGTGTGTGTGTGTGTGCGCGTGTGCATGTGTGTGCGTGCGTGTGTGTGTGTGTGTGTGTGTGTGTGTGTGTGTGTGTGTGTGTGTGTGTGTGTGTGTAAAACCAAGGCTATTTTTAGGCATAGCGGTGGAACAGCTATAGAAAGCACACTCCAAGGCTATTAATATCCAGGAAGGAGAAAGGTAATCCGGTACAAGGCTCCTAATGAGGCTCTTAGTCTCATTGTCCTGTCCTTCTTGGAGTCTGCTGGGAAGCAAAGGGCCCTTTGTGCTGGCTGATGAATCATAGCTATTTGATCTATGATTGCATTATAGGAACTAAGATGAGGTCACAATTTCAGCCTCTTTTATTCTTAAGGACCAAAGTCGGTGCCTGACCCAGAATTCCAAAGGTGAAAGGGGAGGAAGTCATGTGCGGCGTCTTACAAAAAGCACAGTGTCTGGGAAGGGTGCTGTAATTAAGCAGCACATAGCGTTCCTTCAGAGACCTGACTAATTAATTGCAACCACATACTTGACACTAACTTTTAAGGAATATTCCCGTGGTAGACAGACAGATGACAGAATGTAATTGCTTATGATTCAACCTAAAACTATTTAGAATATTTTAGGGTACTATCAACTGTAGAGGGGGTGGGAGCTGTGTTTTTGAAACCCCTACTTTTACATACTAATAAGGATTTTGGTGAGAAAAAAAATTACAACCGGCACCCAGAACTTTTGATATTACAAAATGATTAAGTACTGGAATAATTCCTAGGAAGTGATATATATGTAAATATATATAGTCTTTGAAATTTATTAGAAAAATTAACAAATATATCATCCCATTAACATATTACATCATAAATAATATTTTATAACTAAAAAGGCTATTAAATAAATAATAGTTCTGAGCATTAAAAGTTCATGGGGAAAATACCGCAAACTTGATGACAATAACCTTCCTTGTTGTCTGTATAGAAGTGAAAGATTTGCCATAGAATGTCAAAGTGCAGAATGACTGGCGACCTTTTGGTGTGTGTTGGGTTATGGTTTAAGAGAGAGAAAGCCTCTAGCCGGGCTGACCTTCAACATTCTACATAGCTAAGAATGACCTTGAATTTATGATTTTCCTACTTTCACCTTCCAAGCAATTACAGGTTTGCAAATCCAAACTCACTTTGCGCAGTGCCAGGGACTGAACTCAGGGCTTGGTATATATGCAAGAACTCAGCTACTGAGCTATAGCCCTACTCTGGGAATCTTTTTTTTTTTTTTTTTTTTTTGGTTTGTCAAGATGGGGTTTCTCTGTGTAACAGCCCTGGCTGGACTCCCTTTGTAGTTCAGGTGGGCCTTGAACTCACAGAGATCTGCCTGCCTCTGCCTCTGCCTCTTGAGCGCTGGGATTAAAGGTGTGTGCCACTATGCCCAGTTTGGGAATCCTTTTTTTGTTTGTTTTGTTTTTGTTTTTTTGAGACAAGGTTTCTCTGTGTAGCCTTGGCTGTCCTGGACTCACTTTGTAGAACAGGCTGGCCTCGAACTCACAGCAATCCACCTGCCTCTGCCTCCTGAGTGCTTGGATTACAAGGCATGCACCACCACACCCAGCTTCTTTCTTTCTTTCTTTTTTTTTTTTAAAGATTTATTTATTTATTTATTTATTATGTATACAGTATTCTGCCCACATGCCAGAAGAGGGCACCAAATCTCATTATAGATGGTTGTGAGCCACCATGTGGTTGCTGGGAATTGAACTCAGGTCCTTTGGAAGAGCAGTCGGTACTCTTACCCTCTGAGCCATCTCTCCAGCAACCCCGCCCCTCTTTTTTTTTTAAATAAAGAAAAGCTCAGGGACCAGGGAGATGGTTCAGTGGGTAAAAACACTTACTGTTCTAAGCTTGAGAACCTGACTTCAAATCCCAAGCATTGGTGTGAAAATCAGGACATGGCTGTGCTTGCCTGTGACTTTAGCATGGCGGGAGTGCTGTGCAGAGAGACCAGTGGATCCTGAGAGCACCCTGGCTAGGGACCAGCCAAAAGGCTAACTTTCAGTTCGGTGAGAGACCCTGTGCTAAGGCAGTCAGGTAGAGTGTAATAGAGGAAAGCGTGTGACACTCTGCTTTCTGTGTGTCTATGCATAGGTGTGCATGCCTATACGCCTACATGTGTGCAAAACACACACACTCCCTCTCATACACAAAGGAAGAAAAGCTGGAGCCGGGAATGCAGCTTAGTGCTGAGCACCTACTGGGTGTGTGAGGGAGACTCTTCTGTTTCCAGTACGGCAAAACAAAACAAAACAAAAACAAAGAAACCAAGTAAAAAGACAACCCTCCAAGGGAGAGTGTGAAAGCAGTCCTCCACTACCACAAATTATAAAATGGGGTTTCCCACATCTGGGGAAATCGCAGGGGTCAGCAAATCTGGAGTGCAATGGATGAGCCTCAGCCTGGGAAAGCTGCCTTCCTGATCCTGCTCTATCTCCTCCTTGCCAGGTTTGTTTTTCCAAGATAGGGTTTCTCTGTACAGTGCTGGCTGTCCTGGAACTGGCTCTTAGATCACACTGGCCTCGAACTCACGGGGATCCTCCTGCCTCAGCCTCCCGAGTGCTGGGATTAAAGTCTGGTACCACCACACTTGGCTGGCAAAAATGATTTTTTTAAACAAAGTGTTTATTTATTTATTTTATGTATACAAGTGCTCTGTCTTTAAGCACACCAGAAGAGGGAATCAGATTCCATTACAGATGGTTGTGAGCCACCATGTGGTTGCTGGGAATTGAACTCAGGACCTCTGGAAGAGCAGTCAGTGCTCTTAACCACTGAGCCATCTCTCCAGTCCTGCAAAAATGATTTTTTTTTTTTATCAAACCCCAAAGAACATTCAACTTGGCACTGATAGGATTTAGTGTTTAACAAAATATCAATCATCAATTTATCAAAATATCAATTTATAAATAGGATAAAGGGGTTGGAGGGGAAAAGGCCAGCAGTGTTACTTGTAATGTAGTGATCCTCACAGCAAGCTTCTGAGATGCTGACTTCTACAGGAGTTAGGCTAAAGCAGGTGGAAGGATTCTAGGCACACAGCCCCACACCCCCAGCTGCTTGCTCACTTGTCCTTGTCACTGTGTAGAGGTACAAGACGGTGGAGCCTTGAATCCCTGAGGACAAGCTAATGAACCGCCTGCATAAAAATCATGCATGTCCCGCACCTCCCACCTGCACGGCGCAAGCGTTGTTAAGATACCGAAGTCCCACAATGAGGAAGTATTGTGTGCAGTCAAATGCTGACTCCTGCTCGGCACACCAGCGGGACACTTTAAAATTCTTCTGGCTGAGTGAGTGGCAGCATGAGTGAATATGGATGATACCCATACCATGTACACTGGATAGGGATGGAGTCCAGTGGGTAAGTGCTGGCTTACCACAGGAGCCAGGCCCTGGGCTCCAGCTGGAGCTGCATTCAGGATGTGACTGTCACTCACGTCCAGAAGCCGTGGATGCCCGAGGCATAGGATAAATGCTCTTACCAGGATGCTAACAAGACCTAGGCTACCATTGTAGTCTTTGTTGACCCTCAGGAGACAGGACTTAGCTGTCCTGAAATCAAGGTGTGCATCTTGAGATTGCGAGCCAGATGTCCCTGCCCCCATAAAAGTACAGGGGTCTTATTTACCTGTTGCGTATAGCGCTCGATTTTGGATTGCGCCTCTGGAGACAGCTCAATGTCCTTGGCTCCATAGACAGTCTGGGCAATGGTTCTTATCTTCTCCACAATTGGAAGCTGGAGGGACACGAATTACAATGGAGGTGTTAGACTTCGAAAATTCCCCAACAAGCGTAGCATTGAGAACCAGCTCCCCGTTCTCCTGTCACCCAGAAATGTTCACATCAGCAGTCAGTGATCAGGAAGGAAGCCTTGATACTTAGCCAACAAAAGCCTGTCAGCCTAGTTAACCATTTTTATCCATCTCAACATTAAAATAATGATTTATGTCATGCGAAAACATCCCTAAAAATAATCGAGATTCACAGACATTTTAAATACTGATATATTCGGGCGTTTCACCAGAAACTCAGACATTGACTCTCTTGTCACATTAGCTAGCCCTGGGAAATCAACCAGTGTGGGAGAAACTTTGAGAAGACTAGATATTCGCGAATGATGCTACACATAGTGACACATGCCCCAAATCCCAGCGCCGGGAAGGCTGAGGCAAGACTGCAAGTTTTAGGCCAACCTAGGTAACATAGCAAAGCTAGAACCAAAACCCGAAATAACGGCAACAACCCCCCAAGAGAAACAACCCCCATGTAAACAAACCCCCAACTCCCTCCAAAGGAAACAACCAACAAATCATCTCCAGCAAAATAAAAGCAAAGTGAAGAATACTGGTAAATCAATGTGTGTGTGCGCGCGCATGCGTGTGTGTGTGTGTGTGTACGAGCGCATGAGTGCGTGCAATGCTGTCTAGAAAATTCTAGACAGAAGAGCTAAGTGTAACCCTGCTGGAAGGACGCGTGACCCATTGACCGTGTACGTTAAGGGCATACGGTGCATTATACAGGTAGGAGAGTTAGCCAATAAAGACAGATCGAAACCTAGTACTTGGAACCTCCCCAACCCTGACAGAGCCACAGACAACTTGGAATGATGCTTTCTGGTACTGCAGATTATGTTTCTGTCAAGTTGTTCTGTGATCTGGAACTTAAACACTGGGTGCTTAACAAACAAAACAGAAATGAAAATGTAAACCCTAGACACACACACACACACACACACACACACACACACACACACACACACACACACACACACGCGCGCGAGCATACCCCCCTCCTCTACCTCCCTCCTTCCCCTAAGAATCAATCCACAGTGAGGAGGCAGGAAGCTAAATGTTCTTGGCTCAGTTGCAGGGGGAGGGGCTAACTGGCTCATCTTTGTGGAAGCTCTCTCTCTGCCTTTTCTCTTCTCTTTGGACGGTCTCTACTGCAAGTCTGACCTTCCCAACACATACCTCAGCAAGAAACAGCCCTGCACTACAGCACCATGTGGTCTGCTCTGAGCCAGAAATACCTCTGGCTGAGGTACTTCAGCAACTGCACCCATGACCTTGGGACTGTTGTGCCCTCTGCCTTCTTGCTTCTGGGATGGGCCCATGAAATCTCTTTCCCTCTTCTCTTCAAACACCAAACTCTCTGAAGCTCTCAGGTCTACCTCAAATGGCCTTCGGGCAGCAGTTCTCAGTCCTCAATCCTCAAAGGGATATCAGATATCCTGCATGTCAGATATTTCTATTACAACTCACGGCACTAGCAAAATCACAGCTATAACGTAGCATTGAAATAATTCTACGGTTGGGGGTCCCCACAACACGAGGAACTGTATTCAAGGGTCTCAGCATTAGGCAAGTTGGAAACCACGGGCTTAAGGACATTTCTTCTCTTCGTTAATGTTGGGAGCACCTGTGGTGATCTTCCCCAATGGAGGGGCTGCAGGCAAGGCTCACACTGCCTTGGAAAGAGCTGATGGATTCCAAGGTACTGATAGATTTAAGTGGCTAGACATAACTCTAATCCTAAAATCCCCTGGCTGGCAAGGTGCCTTTTACAAACCGTATGATATGAGAATTCCTTTGTGACTGTTCATCTCCGGAAAAGGACAACTGGTTACTTCCTGGCAAGGCAGAATGCAAACCAAGAGCTGGGGGTCAGGGAAGCCATTTCTATCCCAGTGTCTAAACGAGAACTGCCATCATCGGAGCTGCCCCATAGGCACAGACGCAGGGAGTGCTCAGTACAAGTCCAACGAGAATGCTATAGCAATGTTATAGAAAGCTCTATGGCACAAATGCAGAGACGAGGTTGGGCTAGAGACAGCTCTGATGGTAACACTTTCAGTTTTGGAACTGAACGAAGGGCTTTGCTTACACTATGCAAGTGCTTTACCATCGAGCTATATTACTAGCCCTCTTTTTATTTATTTATTTACTTTTTCCCCCTTTTAGTTTTGAGACAGGGCTTGCTCCAGCTGGCCTTGAAACCATGCGTAGCCTAGGCTAGCCTTGTACTTGCAAGCTAGGACTATGCCACGAAGCCCAACAAAACTCCTAACATACAGAACTCAAAGCTCATGTTAGCTGAAGAATAAAGACGGGCTTTATTCTCTGAGGCCAAGGATGTAGCAGATACTTTTATTATTGTGAAAGGAATCTAAAGTGAAGCAACGTGAGGAGGCTGCATTTTGGCTTGCAGTTGGAGGGCACATGTTCCCTCATTGCAGGAAAGGATGACGGCAGGAGTATGAGGCGCCTGCCTTCAGCACCCAACTCGCTCTCTCCTTATTCAATCTGGGATGCAAGTCCACAGAATGACGTCACCCACATTTAGAGTGGGTCCTCTTACCCCAGTCAGCCCAATCCAGACCCATTTGTTCCTCATGGACACACCCAGGGGTCTGTCTGCTAGGTGACTCTAGAGCAACTCGGCAAGTTGATAATACTAGTGTCGATAATATTAGCAACCACATAAACCACCTATTTACCTAAAGGTTACTCCAGCCACTGGGGTGGACAGTTACCCTCAATATGCAGGTGAACAAATGACTTAAATTTCTTGTCATCTAAGCACAAGCTCCTGGTGGTATAGGAGTTCCAGAAGAGACAGGAAAGTTTATATGATGAGGTGCTGGGGTGACAGGGAACTTCGTACATGAACCATTGATCTCACTACACAGCACATCCCTGAGCAAGGAAGTGCTCGCTCTGACACTGTGCTGAAGCCACCACAATCTCCTCTGCCGGCCAGCAACAGCTTAGGGCCGGCATACAAGGGTCAGCAGGTAAGGGTACTCACTGACGTGCCTGACTGGAATTCGATCCATGGCACCCAAGTGGTAGAAAAGTGGGAAATGACTTCTGAAAACTATTCTCCATCCTCCACATGGGCAGCATAGCATACGCCATCCCTCCAAGATAGACAAAGATTTCATGGATATTAGAAGTTCTTTCTAGCTGGAGAGAATCCTTTCTTCAAGCAAAAGGACCATTCTTTGGTGGAGGATGCCAATCATCAGGATCCTGCCTCCTTAAGCAGGGAACATCCGGTCCTGTGTATCTCTCCACCTTTGCTGGGCTTTTCATGTTGCCACTTCCGGTACCGCTCCAACCTTCCGTGAGCTCAAGGCAGTGCATACATCTTTTGCCAATAACTACTCTTTTCCTTGCTAGTGTTTACTTAACAGTGTTTTGGGAATACCAAGCCAGTGCCAGGCTGACTTTGTGAGCTGTAACTAAATGGGACTCCCACAGAACCCACGGTGGGTGGAAAAATAGGAAGCGGAGAGCAGTGGGGCGTTCTCCTCCTCTCCCTGGTTCTCAGTGCGTGGCTCTAAGCAGGCACTCCAACCCACTGAGCAGGAAGCCCCAGGCCAAGGTTCTGAGAGACTTCTCAACTATGATGTTTTCCAAGTAAATACACACAAAATATCTCAGTTAACTTATCCTTTAGGGTTAGTGTGAAACTGGGTCCGTATGAGTTCTAGTCATACTGTGGGTATAAATATATTGTCTTCAGCAAAGGAACATTCTATTCTTTCCCTGCTTGGTTGTGAAGAGAAGTATAAACTTTGGGGCCAGCCCAGTGTAATGATCTTCATCTGAACTAAGATTCACTCACACTGCTTCATGGCAAATGATAGCTCTTATAAAAAACAAATGAAATGATAATGTTATGAGTGTTTATTCATTTACCCGCATTCCTATGATTGTGTACACAGGGACGAATCTGTTTATTCTTTTCCCCTGACAGGGCTAGTGTCTAGCAGAGTGGTGCGCGCGCGCGCACACACACACACACACACACACACACACACACACACACACACACACACATACACATACACACACAGAGTATGCCTTGCCCAAGCCTGTGCTAACCACAATATCAAGGCGTCATTAGCAAGTTTCGGGGACTTTCTGTACAAGAATCCCTGATGGGGTGCAAACAATGGCACAATAAACAAGAGTAACTGGGGAGTACGCAATCAAGGCTCCGAGTAAACATGAAGAAGTCAGGAGGCAGCAGACCGCAGGGAAGGCATGGCGATCTGCAACAGCTGGCCAGACATTAAAGGGGACTCTCAAGGGTGTAGTTTGGTGGTAGAGCACTTGCCGAGCATGCACAAGGCTCTGAGGTTGGTCCCCCAGAATGAGAAAAACAAAACCAAAACAACTTGAATAGCGTCTCGAAGGAAGGACAAGGAAGATCTCAGCAAGCAAAAGAAGGAATGATTATCCTACAGGAAGAGCAAGGCAGAAGCCTGGGTCCAAACAGCAGGAGACAGAAAGCTTGTTCTAAAGTCGTGAGCATCTGACTTGGGCAACAGAGTGGTATAAAATACAGTAGAAAGACTTCAGGGCCTTGAGAAGTGGCTCAGTGGCGAAGAGCACTGGCTGCTCTCGCAGTGGACCTGGGCCCAACTCCCAGCCATCTACCTGGCAGCTCACAACCACCTGTGGCTCCAGCCCCAATGGATCTGATGGCATCTTCTGGCCTCTCTAGGAACCAGGTGCACAGGTGGTGCCCAGACACACATGCAGCCAAACATTCTACACACCGAATGAGAATCAATGCTTCATAAAGCCGGATGCCTATATCAGTGTTGGTGATCCTTTCTGAGCTAACCCTATGCTAGGCCTTGACTTCTCCAAACACATTCCATGCCAGTTTTCTCCCAAGCCCCTGAAACTGACAGTTAGAAACCTGGAATGTTCTAGAATAGAAGTGTTCAATGGAATGGCTGTCACCATGCAAATGCTTTCCAGCTGTTCCTTCTAGCCAAGAAGAAATGCATGTCATGGAAGCGTTAAAGCCCTTGGAATGTGACTAGTGCATTTAAAAAATGACTGAGGAAATTAATTATTAACTTTATTTAGTTCATTATAATCTAAACAGCTGCCACTGTCTTGGGCAGTATGGCTTTAGAAAAGCAATATGACCAACCATCCTATTGTTGTGCAGCTTGTTGTTGTTGTTTTGTTTGCTTGTTTTTCTGAGATAGGGTCTCTCTGTGTAACAGTCCTGGCTGTCTTGGAACTCACCGAAATCCACCTGCCTCTGCCTACTAAGTGCTGGGATTAAAGGTGTGCACCAACACCACCTGGCTTGTGCAGCTTCTTTTTAAAAAGTTATTTTATTTTGTGTGTGTGGGTATTTTGCCTGCATGTATGTCTATGTCACAGTGTCCATGGAGGCCAGGAGAGGGTGTTGGATCTCCTGGAACTAGAGTTAAAGATGGCTGTGAGCTGCCATGTGGGTGCTGGAAATTGACCCTGGGTCCTCTGGGAGAGCAGCAAGTGCTCTTAACTTCTGGTTCATTTTCCCCAGCCCCATGTATAGCTTCTTGCATGCAGATGTTGGTCTAATGATGCCATCAGTGTAAGGTGGAGGACATAGTGACTTTTCTAGGTCATGCTCATGGCACAGCTTTGGTGACCGAGGCTGGGAGAAGCTACTTAGGAGTCATATAATATGTTATTCTTGAAAAGGTTCTGGAAATACCCAAAGAAACTGTTAAACTATTTACAAGCTTTCTTTTTTTTTTTTTTTTTTTTTTTTTAAAGTAGAATAAACCAGCCGATAAATCCCAGAAAAGTGTCTATGGTTTTATATATACTTTTTTATGATTAGTTGTGTGTATGTACACACACACACACACACACACACACACACACACACACATATGTCTGGGCATGGTGGAACATGTATTTTACCAAGCAGGTGGCAGGCAGAGGCAGAGCTCTGTGAGTTCAAGGTGAGACAGGGTTACTTTGGGTAGTTTTGGCTGTCCTAGACTCGCTTTATAGACCAGGCTGACCTCGAACTCACAGTGATTCACCTGCCTCTGCCTCTGTGAGTGCTGGGATCACAGGTGTGTGCTACCATGCCCAGCTTTCCTAACTCTATTCTAAAACGTATTCTTTTATCCACAGAGAAGTACAGCTGTCACCCCTCAACAGAGATGCCCCTCTTTATAGCAAGTGGAGACCATTGCAGAAAACAAATGGTCACAACACAGAGATTCACACATCACGGAGACCCAGCCCCAGTGGATACACCTATAACAGAACTTGCACCGAAGGCTCAGGAAACATCACAAAGGAGGGGGTAGAAAGACTACAGGAGCCAGAAGATCAAGACATCCTGCTGTGAGATTGTATCTTCCTGAAATGCGGCCTGAACAATGACAATATTAATAGAAATATGAATGCGGAAGAGGAAATCTGGGAGGAAGGTCCCGCCCATAGGCAGAGGACTACAGGTCAGCAATGACTGCTGAGATCAGAATTAGCCTCTCCCAGAGACGAGACCTTTAGTCCATTATCCAGCACAAAGTGGTCAGCTGTGACGTCATGCACACAAAAGCAACAGAAACGGTCTCAGCTGGCTGAATTTATATATTTATGAATTCTCAACAATAATCAATGAAAAAGAGGCCATTAATTTGAGAGGGAGTAAGGGGGGCATTGGCAGGGTCAGAGGAAGGAAAGTGTGGAAGTGACACAATCACCTTTTAACTAATGCAAATCACACACACCCCAAATAAAGTGGATTGTTTGAAAAAAAAAAAAGCTGCTAGAAATAATAATGTAAAAAGACTTTGTGGGGCTGGAGGGCTGGGCTGTCTCAGTGGACAAGAGTGCTTGCAGAGCAAGCATCAGGAACAGAGTTCGAATCCCCACATCCACTGTAGGCCCAGTGCTATGAGAGACATAGGTTGATGGAGTTTGCTATTTGCCAGTCAACCTCCAGGGTCAGTGAGAGACTCTCTTTCTCAATGGCATAGGGTACAGAATGATGAGGTAAGATGCTCTTGCGTGACCTCCAAGTGCATTCAGGTACACATACCCCTCCCCCAGCCACACACACGTGGACATATGCCAGAGAGAGAGAGAGAGAGAGAGAGAGAGAGAGAGAGAGAGAGAGAGAGAAACAACAACAACAACAAACCAATGTCTCATAAACAAACAGTGATGTTTCTGCTTACTTGGAGATCGGCTGCTAAAGGCAGCAGCTTGGAAAAAAAAATCTCCTTCAAGTGATGAAAACACTACATAGTGTTCCGCTACCCACCCCTGACCATATCTTAGTAAGCCCACGCGGTTGCTGCTTCAGCTGGGCACCAAATAAAGTCATTGGTATGCGTCCTGATATGCTGAATAAAAAATAGTACTCTTTTGTTTCTCCAAGGCCATGGAGCTGAAGGCATGTAGGTTAACCATTTTTATTCTGTGATACTGGAATAATGCATTTTGATGCCTATAAAATATTTAAAGAGAAGGATCAATTAATAACTTGTAAGTCAAATATAAATCTCCAGGTGCACGGTAATTATTACTACAGCTCATAGTCTGTATTTTAAATGAAGCATTAATTTTTCAATGACATCCACACACTTTGGCAGGCGCCCTTTCCGGTAATTCCAACAGACACACAACTGGAAACTGCCCGTGTTCATTTGCCCTGACCAGACAACATGGGTACAAGGGCTGCAGGGCACATGTGCCACCTGGTGTCCCAGAGCAGCTGTCATTGTTGCAGGGAAGATCAGGGTTCTGTATCTCTGACACAAACCATACTTTGTGCCAGAGACATGTGAGTCACCGAGGGGGTGAGAGCATAAACTTTCTAGGAGCCTGAGCCCCAAGAATCCACCCTGAGCAGGGGGTTCACTTTAGAACCCCCGAGGAAACTCATCTCCTCCCCCACCCCCTCCCCCCACCCCGCAAGGCAACTGTGATGTGTGATGCGGAACAACAGGACATGGGAAGTGAATAAATGTCGCATTGTTAGAAAACCTGCATTCACCACTGAGAAACACTGCAAGTAAGGAATTTGCAAGAATGATTTTTTTTTTTTTTTTTTTTATTCTCAAATAGAATTCTGCAGGCACTACCACACTTATTTGCAATTCTTTTCCCCCCCTTGAAATTTTGATCTTCCTCCTCGGCTTCCTGAGTGCTAGGAATTGCAAATGTGCACCACCATGCCCGCTTGATCATGCATTTTCATGGTGTATCTTCTCTTTCGCGTCTCACAACCCAACTCGGAAATGTGTGCGTTGTAAGAGCCGTGGGAACAAACACAAGGCATTGCTCCATTTCACTTTCATGTGCAAGGAGCCTGTGCACTTTGTATGTGTCTGACTTTCCTAGCTGCATAGCAAAGCCATTTCCTGTCCACTGAGATGTGCTTCCGGGGGAAACAACCCCGGGTTCAAGACCAAATGTCTCCTTCAAGACTGAGAAGTGGGCTGGAGTGACGGCTCAGCTGGTGAAGTGCTTGCTCTGAAAGCCTGGGGACCTGAGTTTGATCTCTCAGAACCTACATAAAAAAAAAAAAAAAAAAAAAAAAAAAAAAGAAAAGAAAAGAAAAAGAAAAAGAAAAAAAAAAAAAAAAAAAAAAAAGACAGGTGTGGTGGTGCACACATGTAATGCTAGCACTGGCAAGGTGGAACTAGGTAGATGTTTGAGGCTTGCTGGCCAGGCAGCCTAGCCTCCTTGACCAAAGAGAGACCCTGTCCACTGGAGACAAGGTGCACTGCTGCTGAGGAACCACACTTGAGGCTGTCCTCTGGTTTCTACACACATGTGCATGTGTAACACACACACACAACACACACACACACTCACTGAGAGGGAAGGGGGGAGAGGGTGGAAGAGGCTTATAAGAAAGAAAACAATTTTCTGGAAAAAAATCATTTAAAATAAAGACTCAACTTCTTGAAACTGGGGTGAATACATGTCTCTCCTGACTCTGAAGGGAACAGTTACCTCCAGATGGATTTAACTACGTCTGGTGTCTTTAGGGTCCACTTTTAGTCCCTACAATGAGACTATGTTCTCATCTCGTCTAAATGTAAAAGGCCCCGTGAGAATGGGACAGGGGTAAATGGTGGCTGTCTCACTGGTGGGGTGACCTTCCTCGTTTGCCATTGGAGATTCTCTCATAGAGGGAATAATGCATTTCTAGAAACTTCCATCACAATGATGTTCCACTTTTCTTGGGGCACATAAGTGAAATCACACACTGTTTCTTTCTGATCAAGTGCCACTTCTTCCCTCAGTGAGACAGAGCTGGCAGGGGCTTGGCCAGACCCACATGGGACAATGAGGAGGGTGCTTCGGAAGTCACGGTGGTTCTTGTGTGACACCCAGATCTCTTGTGGCCATTTAGCACATAGGAGTGAAGCACCCGATGGACTGTGGAGGTGCGTGAAGGTCAAAGGTAAACCCAGAAGAGCCAGAGTTGGGCAAGATCTGTTTTGGGTGTCATGGGAATTGGGGATGAATCATGCAGAGGAGGCTGGTGCGGGGCAGGACAGAGGACTGGAGCTCTGCAAAGGCAGCTCACACACAAGTAAGACATTGAGACTATAACAGCACAGGGGCAAGAAAGGCCAGGAGGGAAATGTGTGGGTAGCTTTATAGTTTACTCCAAAGGGCCCAGTACCTAGGAAAGAGAGAGAGGAAATGGGCAAAGACACGCAGGCGTAGGTGAGCAAGGGAGAGGTGACAACAGGAGGACAAAGTAGGGTCAGGGACATGAGTAAGGAGAAGGGGTCTGCAATCTGTCTCATGGGAGCATGCCCCATCTCCCTAATTGCTATGAAATTGGTAAGACATACAGAGATGAACAAGTTACATTTTAAGTTTTAAAAATTCTACAAGTTCAACCCCACATGCACAGTAATGTATGTAAAGCCATAGATGCAGACATTTAAAAAGAATGACTTTGAATCAGTCACACCTCTACTCTACCAAACCCTACTTTATATACATAGATGTAAGCATATGTGCACGGATACATGCATTTACATTTATGCATATAGATTTTGAGGATCTGGTGACAAATGCCTCAAGTCTCAATTACAAGAGAACTCACAGGACCTCACCTCTAACTGGGATATGCTAAATTTCCGGTTTTCCTCCACCCAGCCTCCGCGCCCCCCCCCCCACCCCCCCCCCCGCGCGCATCCCAGAGAATGGTTCTACGTAAGTGACAGGAAAGACCTTCTCACAAAAATCACACGTGAGCCTGCCTTCCTGTGAAGGTCACACCTCAAAATGTCTGCAGGTGTAGAAGAGTAGAGGGATCCGGAGAGAATAAAATCCTGATGGAACAAACGAGAATCTGGCTCATTTTCAGCGTCACCCTCCACCTTTGCCAAAATGGGTTTTTCTGATTCTACTCACAGCTCTCGAGTCTCAAAGAGAAGGAAGTGTGTGTGATTGATCTAGTGTGATTCTGCCTGATGCTGACAGTGCATTAAGAATGCATGCACCTTACAAAGAAAAGCAACTCTGATTTGCCAACATATGACATTTTAACACAAAAAATGGGTACTCAGGAAAGAAAATAATTAAAATGCAAGTGGAACACACAAAAAAGAAGGGTTCCTTTGAGAGTTGGTGGATGTCACAGACTTTTTGAAACTCCAATCTCAGCACTTGGGAGGCAGAGGCAGAAAGATCTCTGAGTTCGAGGCCAGTCTGTAGACCTATAGAGCGAGTTTCAGAACATCCAGGGCTTCACAGAGAAACCCTGTCTCAAAAAACCCAAAACAACACAAAACCATTGCTTTCCAACTTACTATGTATTGGAGAACAACCTTGACTTCCTGACATGCCTCCATGTGAGTCCCTGGGGTTGAACCCAGGTCATTGGGTTTGGTGGCATGTATCCTCACCTGCTGAGCCATGTCACCAGGCCTCCCCTGTTGATCTTGACTGTAACCCAGAATATTCTAGTCTCTCATCCATCAAGGGGCCTTCCCACGAATCAATCCATTCGGCACCACCACATTTCTTTCTGTGAGCCCTTCCCACAAATGCTACATGTTGGTGATATCCCTCCTCCAGCGGGGACTCTGTGGCCTATTCCATTTCTGTCACCTCTCTAAGATGAGTTACATAAAGTCACTGTCCCCTCAAGCACTTCTCCTCCCTCAAACACACCTCTGCACACAGTTTCCAGGTGCTGAAGATCAAGGTTGGATGCTAACCTGTTCCCTTAGTCCTGCCTCTTTCTAGTTCCAGGACAGTGGGCAGGTTCCCCCACCTCTATGAACAGCTGCAAAGTACCCATGTAGGTGGTATGTGGACAGCCCCCCACCCTTGCGATCTTGCTTTATGAATCTCTGGGCTGACAGATGTGACTAAGCCCTCCCCACCTTGCTTGGGTTTGCTTTCTGTTCACACTGTTGAGTCACGTGAGCAGGAGCGAGATTGGTGGTATCTCTGAGACAGGCTTGGGGAATTTGTTCAAGAAGGAGATGGGAGGAGTGGCTGTCAGCTTCTGGGCTGACCTTCTGGAAGCCATAGACAACCTGAGGACAAATCCATTGGCCAGAGCAAAAGCCGTGAAATCCAGAATGTGAGGAGGGTGGAAACTCAGGCTTTCTACTTAAGGCTCAATGCAATGTCAAGAGCTGTTAAAAAACAAACTATAAGGCTGGACATAGTGACACATACTTGCAATCGAAGCACCAAGGAGGTAGAGGTAGGAGGGACTAACAAGTTAAGGCCATCCTTAGCTACACAGTAAGTTCAAGGCTAGCCAGGAGAGCCTGTTTCAGAAAACAAAACACCAAGAAAAGAGAGAAGCCAAGCTTGGAAACCCGGGATTCCTACTGCTGGCTAGACAGTCCAAAAACTGTAAAGCGTGTTGAACACACACACACACACACACACACACACACACACACACACACACACACACACACTCTGCATGCACATGGTCACAGCCGCATTTATAGTAGTCACGTGGTAGAAGCAATGTAGGCCTGTCAACAAAATGCAGTCTATGTATGCAGTGAAGACAACACCCAGTTTGAAAAGAAATGACAAGTCTGACATAGGCTATGACACCGTGGACATTACACTGTGTGAAACAAGCCACAGTAAAAAAAAAAAAAAGAAAGAAAAAGAAAAAGACCAATACTGCAAGATCCAACGTATTATAAGGTATCTACGTAGTCAAATTCCTAGACATAAAGTAGAATGGTGGTTCACAGAAAGGCACACGAGGAGCTGTTCAGTGGATACAAAGTTTCAGCTTTCTAAGATGAGATTAGTTCCAGAAACTGGTTGTACGACACCGTGAATGTACTCAGCGCCACTGAATTGTACACTTACAAGTGGTAAAATAGGTTTTACTACAAGGAAAATTTTGCATGATAGCATGCAAGAAAACCACAATGAAGGCTGGTGAGGTGGCTCCATGGATGAAGGTACCTGCAGCTGAGCCGTACCCTCGGCTCCATGCCTGAAACCCACACGGTAGGCAGACAGAAACACACACACACACACACACACACACACACACACACACACACACACACACACACACACCGGAAAGAACCATAGCAGAAGTGGACAAGCAAAACGCTTCATAATTGAGAAGTGGTGAGACAGTTTAAAAGTCTTGTTACTGGAAGGTCATTCCCTGCAGGCATGAGCTTAGCACCTAGAACCCTCCCCTCCCTTGAAAGCAGAGCCTTGGCCTTAAGAGCACAGGTTTGGGGCAGGAGTAGGAGCTGCCCTTGGCACACAGACCTTGCCAGATTGGCTTTACTCATGAGTTTCCTTCTCTGTAAAGCCTCCAGGAAGGCTGCATGAGATGGCCCATGTAAACAGTGCTTGACGCCCTGGCCGTCTACAGGATACACTGTTGTCATGGTGGTTGCGACTTACCTGCACATCGTACAGGAACTGGAAGCGGCTTCTTTTATTTGCAGCTTCTCTCACAGCCCGAGCCAAGTCCACAGACCCTTTTCCTCCAACCGACCAGTGATAACAGGGGACCGCATCAAAAGCACCGGCCCGCTTAGCGAGCTCACACACTAAGTCGATCTCCGCGCGGGTGTCAGTCCTGGCAACGAGAATGTTTGTGGGTTTTTTTTTGCATCTGTGTTCACTTAGTGATGTTTTGAAAGAAAGACTAACGGTTTACACAGAACTTCACTCCCTAACACTGAATATATTTTAAACATCAAAAGTGGTCACATTGTGTTTAAATAAATCAGACTTGAAGAAAAGCACATAGAAAGAATCCTCTCTAACACAACTCAAATATTTCAGGTTGTTCTGGGTTTTTTAACCTAGAAAATTCCATAACGTTTCCTTTTGATCATTCATTGAGTCTACCAGACAGAAGCCCTGGATAGAATGGCAAAAACCAAAACAACCCCCTTCCACAACCACATGGTAATTTACTATCTGAGTTTCATTTCCACAGTAACACTTGAGAACACATTTGTGAAAACAAAACGAAACCAAAGCAACAGAATCCCATGTCTTTCAGATGAAGCAGAGAAAGCCAAGTGCCCCCAGGACACAAACGTGGTCACTAGTGTGGCCCCACAGACAGCAGACTCACTTGAAGACATTTAGCGCCACCACGACGGGCACCCCGAAGAGCTGAGCGATCTGAATCTGTTTCTGTAGGTTACAGCAGCCATCAGCCACCAGCTGAATGTTCTGGAAGGAAGTCAGCCTCTGTGTCATTACGTCTTACTTACCATCAGACTCCAGCAAACACCCCCTGCCACCGAGCTGAACCAGCCTCACCACACGGGCAACTTCTGCACCTATCTTTTCTTACTTTATTGTCCTAGAAACTTCTAAAAGAAGGACCTAAGGCTACCTTGTGTTTCTAAGAAAGATGGCTGCAGACAGAGGTGATTTACGTTCCAATTAGGTTACAGAACTATTCTGAGGCCAAGCACGTGCATTTGGGTCTTGGGCCAGGCAACTATGGAGGACCGGCCATCAGAACACAAGCAGCCTACCTTTTGCAGCCAGAGGGGCAAAAGGCACAGTCTCTGGGATACTGAGGGGGTGGGGCAGGACTCCAGCCTAGCTAATCTGGCTTAGGCCCATGGTGCCACCTGTAGGAGTCAAGTGGTACTGCCCCCAGTTGACTTGTTTATCCACAGGAAGTGACTGCACTCTTATAAGCCATAAAAATAACTGTGCACCTTCCAAGAGTCACTTAAAAAAAAAAAAAAGGAAGACATAGGTACAAGCTTCACTCTTTCCTGGGATTGGATAGATGTCTTGTCTTCAGCTTTGAGTTAACTGGATGCTTTTTACCCCCTTTATCCCACCCAGTTTCATAAGCATTTTTTTTTTTTTTTTTTTTTAGACAGGGTCTCTCTCCTTAGCCTTGGCTGCCCTGGACTCTCTTTGTAGACCAGGCTGGCCTGGAACTCACAGCAATCTGCCTGCCTCTGCCTCCCAAGTGCTGGGATTAAAGGCCTGTGCCACCACGCCCGGCTCCATAAGCATTCTTTAAAAATCGAGTTATATGAGCACATGCATGTAGAGGGCAGTGGACAACCTTGGGTGTTCCTCAAGTTCTGTCTACCTTTCTCTTTGAGGCAGAGTCTCTCACTGGCCTAAGCTCACCAAGTAGGCTGGTTGGCTAGTAAGCCCCAAGGATCTGCTCATATCTGCCTCCTTCGGGTTAAGATAGCAAGTGTGTGCCACCAAACATTTTCCACCTGTCTGCTAAGGATTGAACTTGGGTCCTTACGCTTGCAAGGTAAGCATCAGGTTACCCACTGAGCCATCTCCTCAGTTCAGAGAGGCACCTTCCTAAGAAGTCACTGGTGGAAGGTCCATTCGCTGATGGTCAACTGGAAGCTAGTCATTGAGAGAGTTGAATGATTAGGTCCTCTTACCTCCTCTGTATATTCCTTCTTGAGAGGAACCCCAGCAGTTACCTGAAATAAAAAGAGACAAAAACTAAAAGCCACCCCATGACTTGAAAAAAAAAAAGTGTCCTAGAACAATAGGCCCAAATGATTTTATGAGAGAGTTCTACTCAACTTTGGATAAATCAATTACTATATATTTTTTTCTCAGACAGTGTTTTTTTATGTAACTGCTGAGGCTGTCCTAGACTCGCTTTGTAGACCAGGCTGGCCTTGAACTCACAGACATCCACCTGTCTCTGCCTCTCAGTGCTGGGATTAAAGGTGTGAGCCACCAGCCCGGCTAATTACTGTAATTTTTATGCAAACCTCCCAGAGTTAAGGAAAAAAAAAAAAAAACCTTCACAATTGTAAAAATTTGTGTAGCTAACATCTTACTCATATAAATGGGGGAAAAGTGACTCAAAACATTAGCAAATTGATTAGTAAAATCCAGTTATTTATAGAGCAGATATAGCTGCCTAAATCGGGCTTGTTCTGGCAAGGTAAGATTTCATGCAAGTAATGATGATTTAAGCAACACTCGTAAAGAGAAAAACCAAATTGTCGTCTCAAGAGCCAGAAGAAAAACCTGTATCAGTTTTTATGCTAATTTGGACAATTAAAAATAGAAGGTAATCCCTGAGTCTTCACTGAATACGGATCCTAGGCATCACACTTGGTGATGCCCCTTTAAGATGAGGACTGAGGAGCTGCCTACAGCAGGAACTCTCATCCAACTCTGCATTGCAATTAAGAGACCTTGCCAGTGACAAGGGAAAGACTGTAGACTGGAAGGAAGAAAAAGAACCCATTTTTTGGGCAACCAATGGCAGCGCAGAATTCCCCAAAGAACTGTACTGTTCAATCAGTACAATTAAGAGAATTCAGATAGGCTAGGGATAAAGTAACATTATAAGGACAGAAATAATCTGTTATAGTATCTAAAAATATAAAGCACTCAGGAGCAGATCTGTAAGAGGGTATATAAGATCCTCATGAAATAAGCAATAATTTTTCATCGAAATGTGTTCAAAGCAGACCTAAGCCAACGAAGAGATGGCTAACGTCCTTTGACTAGAAACCCCAAAGGGACCTCAGAATCTATACGGTAATTCTCAGATACACATGGGGTTTGGAGAAAATGGTTCGGTGGTATAGAGCTGGTCTTATTGTAGGCTGGATCCCCCAAACTTCAACAAGCAAAACAAAATGCACCAATAAAGTGCAGAGAGCGGTGAAAAGCGTCACTGGTAGGGCAGACAAACGTGAAGGAGGAGCCTGGATTTGGGTCTCCACAGTACACTGGCTACCAGCCGAACTCAAGGGAGATCCCAGTCAGAGACTTGCACCCATCTGGGGAAATGGATTCATCCCACCCTAAGTCAAGAAGAAAAAAGGACCACTTAAGACACAGTGGGGAGACAGTTACTTATTAATAAAAAAAAAAAAAATGTTTTTTTGCAATGAAATCTGGTCAATGCCCCACACGCCAAAACACATAGTTTATTCCACGTGCTAATTTGGTGGGAATACAGGGTGCCGAGGGTGCATCATCACGTGTGCATGGTTTTGTTTGAGGATATTTTTTGATGAGATTATACACATAGATCTGTGGACTTCCAGAAAAACAGGATGCTCTAGTCTCCGTAATTCGGTTAATTTCAACTGGCCAGCAGACCTGAAACACAACACAGGCTGGTCTCCTTTAAGCTGAGGAGAATGTTCTAGCAGGCTGCCGTCAGAACGGACCTGCACAATGAGCTCTTCCTGAGTTTCCAGGTGAACACATAGATCCTGGGTTCTGGCCTTGCAGGGCTTATAACCACGTGACCCGATTCCTTATTATCCTCCACCTACCTGCATACCCAGCAACCTCTACTTTCTGGAGAACCCTGATTACTGAAGTGCACTTAGGGAATTAACTGCTAAAAGGCTGTGGATTCAGGAGTCCAGGGATGTCAGCTCCTAGACTGCCCCGAGAATGGTTAGCATTCTGGAAGACAGGCTAGGAATTTAAAATGCCGGTGGTGCAACTGTTAAATCTTCACTGTTAACGGGAAGGCATTAGAAAATGCCTGGGGCATTAATGGGGAGCACCCCTGGGTGTGTCTGCGTTGGGGGTAAAGGGTGCCTCCAGAGAGGCTTGTTGGAAGAGGGAAGACCCATGGTGAAAGTAGGTAGCACCGTGCTATGGGCTGGGGTCCACAGCTGAACAGAACGGGCAATAGCACAAAGAAGATGAGCATCAGTGTTTGGCCCCGATCCTGTTGGGCTCAAAGCCCCAGCAAGCCCTTCCTCTTTTAAGCTGCCTCTTGTCAGGTATTTTGGTCACAGCAACGAGAAAAATAACTGTGTTAAAATGGGCAAGTTCAAAGGTCACAGGATTTTCCCCTGCACAAATAATAGCTTAGAAAAGCAAACCTCAGCTGAGTAAACAATACGAGGCAGCCATAGCTCTTTGTGTGACGATGTTGAAAAGAAGCAGAATCTATACTGGATCAAAAATATTACCCCTCGAAGCAAACACACCGAGGTGGGTAATGCAGGTTAATATGGATGTAGGACCGAAAGATGAAAGTTCGCCTGTGACTCAGTTACTGAAAACATTTCCTGGACTTGGAACATGCCAGGCCCTGGGACAGTTGCTGAGGTGGGAGGAATTCAGAATCGGAAGAGGAAGGAGACCTTTATAAAACACCGTGAGGCCAAGTCCAGGCCTTTGCAGCCCTCCCTGATTACGATCACTCAATCATGTAATAGATTGCGCCTTACACATTTATGGGGGTACGTTCTCCTAGGGAGAGCTAGCGGGAGGTATAGAAGGAGGTGCTAACGGGAGCTCACAGGAGAGATATAGAACCCCCCCAACATTGGAGGTGATTGGTTTTGCTTTGTCCTGGGCTCCCAGCCTGATGTACTAACTGACTGCCATGTTATAGGCGCAAAGCAGACCACAGGACCGCAACTTACAAAGCTGCGATTGAAAAG
Organism: Acomys russatus; assembly: GCF_903995435.1. Taxonomy (NCBI): domain Eukaryota; kingdom Metazoa; phylum Chordata; class Mammalia; order Rodentia; family Muridae; genus Acomys; species Acomys russatus. Next base: position 45,747,850 of record NC_067157.1, on the reverse strand, counting down.
AAATCATATCTCCTTATTCGTTGACTATTGGGTATTCGTTTCGGTAAAGAGAAGCTGGCTAAATAATCAGCTTTTCTAACTACGGTCCCAAAATTTGTGGTTATTGTCTCTGTCATAAAACCATTGTAGTGAGTAGGGAGGGAGGAATCGAAAGGAAAAACTGGGCAGAAAACACAGCCTGCCAAGACAGCACACACGGTAAGAGAGAAATGTGTGTGATAGGGCTGGAAGCCACGGCAAGGCAAGCATTTTTATAGTTTGGAGGTCTGGAAAAACTCTGCACTGTAAATCCTAGGTCTGACCGGTTTCCTAAACAGAGGTGTGATGTTACCACCACTGCTGTCTCCCACTGGCCTCTCTCTCTCTCTCTCTCTCTCTCTCTCTCTCTCTCTCTGCGTCTCCAAGGTTTTATAAAGACCAAATCAGACCTGACAGACTCTAAATCTCTTAGAGAATCAAAACTCTTTGAGTTTAAATGTGAGAGTGGCAGAAAAAGAAGAGAATATTTCAAATTACATACACACACATATATAATTTTTTTTTTAAAAGGAAAACATTTCATTGGGGGTGGCTTACAGTTTCATAGGTTTAGTCCATTATCATCATGGTGGGAAACATGGCAGCATGCAGGCAGACATGGCGCTGGAGAAGGAGCTGAGGTTCTAGCTATATTTTGATCTGTGGGCAGTCAGGAGGAGACTCACATATATAATTTAGATTTTATTTATTTGTTATGTGCATTGGTGTTTTGCCTACATGTGTGTCTGTGTGAGGGTATAGGATCACCAGGAACTGGAGTTACAGACAACTGTGAGCTGCCATAGGGTGTTGGGAATTGAACCCTGGTCCTCTGAAAGGGTGGCCAGTGCTCTTAACCACTGGGCCATCCCTTCAGCCCCACGTAGATTTTATTTTTTGAAAGTAGAAGCTGATCCAGAGATGCGGAGTCTAAAGTGGAGGGCTGATGCAACAACTGGAATTTTGAGCATAATCACAATTAATTTACAAATTGTACAGTTGAAAGCGAATGCAACTTCAGGTAAAATGAAGTACTGCAGCGTCTGGCTATAGTGGTCCTTGGAGTTCAGATCATTGGCACCCCACGTCACCACTCAGCTGTACATGGTGGACAAAGTAGGGGGTCTGATGGACACTTGTGGCTTCAGGGTTGACTTGCTACTGGCTGTTGTCTCTAAAGCCAGCAAATCTTGGCTTCCACAGCAATAAACGGGATTAAAAATAGTGCCTAAGACAAAGAAATGCTAAGAGGATCACACAACATAGTTTGCCAATGGCAAACCTGTTCTTTGTTTTTCGTGGGTGACCACCCTTTGATTAGGAGTTTTGTGAACATAGCACTCTGATTAAGAAATTAGGTTTGATGGTTTGTCTTTCACATCAATATGCTATAATGCTACCAGGTGAAAAAATGACAATGGAACTTCAAATAAAAATCTCCCAACTTGGAAATTTCTGAAGTGAAAAACCAAACCAAACAACAACAACAACCACCACAACCAAACCAACCATATATACCCCTTTTGTTCATTTTAAAGCTAGGTATCAAAAGTCTTCACATATATTAAAACAGATTGCTAGGTGAGGTGGCACACCCATTTAATCCCTGCAAAAGGGAGACGGACAAGTGGATCTCGGAAAGTTCCAGGCCAGCTGGTCCACATAGTGAGTTCTAGGCCAGCTAGGGCTAAATAGGAAGACCTTATTTAAAAAAAAAAAAAAAAAATCCAGGTTTGTGTTTCCCAACAAGGGCTAATCAGGAGCAGTACTGTACTGTGCTAGAGTCACAAGGTGAAGTCACAATCGGCAGAGACAGAAGGAAAGAGGTCTTAGGTGAAACCTGATCGTCAATCGCATCCACGCGCCAAAAAAGTATCCGCAGAAGCAAGGAAAACATCCACCGAAGCCCTCCTGCCGACACCAGCGGTCCTCATCCAGGAATGAGACCTCTACACTCCTGACCACACCCACATGTTTATGGAAGCTTGCCCTGTGTGCCGGAGATGAGGCTTAAGACAGTTTACAGTGCCTTTTAGAAGTCAGGAGTGGGCACTACTAGCAGCTGACACACTGAACTAATCTCCAAGTGCTCTGGGAGTCGGTGGGAAAGGCGACTTTATTGACAAGGAAACATGTAGCAATATTATGTCTCAAACACTAAATCACATTGTATCTTTTTCTATTTTGAGCCCTTGTTGTTTTTGAACCTGGGATAATCCTCCTGTCTCGGTCTTCTGGATGCTAAAATTATGGACGTGAACTATCATATATGGTGTGTGTGTGTGTGTGTGTGTGTGTGTGTGTGTGTAGTCTTGGCTGTCCTGGAACTGGCTCTGCAGACCAGGGTGGCCACAAACTCACACAGATGTGCATGCCCCTGTCTCCTGAGTGTTGGGATCAAAGGCATGCACCATTAACTGACTTTTTTTTTTAACTGTAAAAAATTATTTTATGTGTATAAGTGTTTTGCCTGCATGTATGTAGGTATACCACATATGTGCCTGGTGTTCAAGAAGGTCAGCAGAAGAGGGCGTCATATGCCCTGCATCTGGAGTTACCGACCACTGTGAGCCACCATGTGGGTGCTGGGAATTGAATCTAGGTCCTCTGCAAGAGAAGCGAGTACTTTCCTTTTTTTTTTTTTTTTTTTAAGAGACAGGGTTTTCTTTCTTTGTTTCTTTCTTTTTTTTAAGAGACAGGGTTTTCTTTCTTTGTTTCTTTCTTTCTTTCTTTTTTTTAAGAGACAGGGTTTTCTTTTTCTTTTTTTTTTTAAGAGACAGGGCTTCTCTGTGCAGCCTTGGCTGTCCTGGACTCTCACTTTGTAGACCAGGTTGGCCTCGAACTCACAGCGTCTGCCTCTGCCTCTCGAGTGCTGGGATTAAAGGCGTGCGCCACCATGCCTGGCCAAGCGAGTACTCTTAATCATGGAGTCAATTCTCCAGCCCATATATGGCTTTAAGATTTTTATTATTTATGTACATACGTGTGTGAAACCTGTGTTTTTATGAGCAGTGTGTGTGTGTGTGTGTGTGTGTGTGTGTGTGTGTGTGCAGGTGCCCGTGGAATCTAGAAAGGGTGTTGGATCCCATTGGAACTGGAGTTATAGGCAGTTGTGAGCCACTTGATGTAGGTAGGTGCTGGGAACTGAACTCTGATCCCCTTAAGAACAGGAAGTGCTTTTAACCACCAAGCCATCTCTCCAGCTCCTGGCTTTTTGTTATTTTAAAGCTTGGGTGTTGCGGTGTGTGTGTGTGTGTGTGGGGGGGGACCCAGAACTTACACTTGGGCCACCTCCATGCATCTTCAGTGCTCGCACAGTGGCCACCAGGACGACGACGTTGGGTACCAGTCCAGAAGCCCGGCATTTGATGTTGAAGAATTTCTCCATCCCAATATCAGCCCCAAAGCCAGCTTCAGTCACTGTACAGAAACAAGTAGGGAATAAGCTATTCTCATCGGAAAACAGCAACAGGTGCCTGCAATCAATATCCAACAACACTGCAAGCGCTCACAATGGCTCCTGCTCCTGCCACACCAAGGCCACTACAAGGCACTGTATCTCATGCCTACACAAAGCTAACTTGCCATCTCCCTCACAGCGGAAGATGCTAAACTTCATCGCACAAGGCACATCTCTCTCTACTGTTAGACCCAACAGGCCACAAGGCCTGCAAGGCCAAGAGTATTGTAACTCAAACCAAAGCTTTTCTTAACATAGATGGGATGTTCAACTTTGTAATCAGGTTCCAAACTTTACCAAAGGGACACGCATATAACATCGTGTCCTATTCCTTATAACCTATCTAGAATACATTATAATGTTATTTTACTTTTACTTTTGGGTCCCTAATCATTTCTGTAGCTGAGCAAAATTCAAGTTGGAGGCATTGCTTGAGGACATTGATCAGGAGACGTGATGAAAGGCAACAGCTTCACTGCAGAATCATATTCATTTTTACAGGCCCCTTTGCAGCTGATAAATATGTTACTGCGGGGACTCAGTGGGGGAGAGCCCTTGTGGCCCAAGCATGAGGAGCTGAGTGAAAAATCTCTACGTCTGTGAAAGGGTCTTGGTGTGGCTGTGCGCACCTGTAACCCCAGTATTGTGAAAGGCAGAGACAGGATTTCTGGGGCTCGCTGGCCACCAGCCTAGCTCCGGGCTTATAGGAGATCCTGACTCAAGACAAGAAGGCAGAAAGTGACAGCACAGGACAGCCCTTGTTTTCACCTGGCCTCTGTATGCACATGAGCACATGTACATGTCTATGCACACCTGTACCCCCTTAAGACATGCTGTTGTGATATCTGTGGAGGTGACAGATAGAACGTGTGTATGTATTGCCGTCCAGCACCCTCATCGATACTGGGCTAGTAGCCTTGTCTTCCTACACAAGGGAGAGCTCCAGGGCCTTAGTATTCAGTGTGTGACCCCTGGACCAAGAGCAACAGCATCAGTTAAAAGCTTGTTTAAAAGGTGGACTAAAAATAACAACAACAAAAACCCAAAACAAACAAACAAACAAACAAAAAGGTGGACTATTGGGCCCATGAGATCTACGCAACCAGAACTAGCATTTAAAATAACAAATTTTAATTGACTTTATGTGCATGGCTGTTTTGCCTGCTTGTGTATCTGTGTACCATTTGTATGCCTGGTATCTGCAGAGGTCAGAGGAAACCATGGATCCCCTGTTACAGAGAGTTATAAGCCATGTGGGTGCTAGCAATCAAACCTGGTCTTCCAGAGAACAGCCAGTGCTTTTAACCTCTGAGACATCTTTCCAGTCCCAACAGAATCAGTATTTTAACAAGACACCCATGTGCAATGATTGTCCATTATAATTTTGGAAGAATACTAACTGATGTAAAAAATATTTTAGAATATGCATCATCTACTGACAGTATGACTGAGGCCATAATTAATGATATGGATAGGAATAAGACACAAAAGGATATACTATAGCCTTAAGAAAATACTTAAGGGCTGAAGTGAAGCCAGGTAGCACAATGCTTGCATGAGTGAATTACTGAGTTAAAATTCTCAACAGCACAAAGAAGAAGAAAAAGGAGAAGAAGAAGGAAACAAATGAAGATACAGCAAGAAGAACTGATGGAAATATATTTTTCAGATGTGTTCTTAAACTCTATATACACTTAATTATTTTCTTTTAATATTTCATTATTTTTTTATAGAATACACACAATATCTGTAGTCTCCTTTAAATTAAAATTATAATTTTATTTCTGTATTACAAACTTTCAGGACTTATGATTATAAAAACAGTAGCTCATAATTTTATTAAATATATGTGCCAAAATTTGTAGAACTATTTCCTCTGTTGTTGAATATTTGGGCAGACTCCAGAATGCACAATGCCATACTGAAATATGCTACATATGAGCTTTAATCTCTTTCAAGGTGTATTTTTGGAATAAATTTCCAAGGGTAAGATTATGGGCCCAGGACATAAAACATCTTTTATGACCACTGATACACATTTGGCAAGTCAATTTTATCTTTTAAAATTAATGTTTTAGGTTACTATGGAAAATTATAGGTTTCATGGCTTTGTTCTCATTTTTCTCCCCTTCCCCCATTGCCTGCCCCCATCTCTGATTTTTTATTAACCTTTCTTTGAATAGAATTAGAGCAGAACAATTGGAAAGCCATTCCTTCTTTACACTGAGGCAGATAGGATCATTCTCATGATCCTGTCCATCGCGGTCAAGGTCAAAGCTAGAGATGATTTCTAACCCCCTGCAAGGAGGTCCCGAGAGGCTACGAAGATAAAGCTTAAGATGCAAAGGAGATTTTAGGATGTTGGAGATGTAAGGACCACAGAAGTAGGGCGGGGGGTGGAGGTGGGGTTGAGGGTTGGGGTTAGAAGCAGGGCTAAGAAGAATATTTATCTTGTACTGCTTCCTGACTGTGGACACGATGCCACGCACCCTTGCTGCCATCCTTTCCTGCCAGGATGGATTACAATCGCAAACTGGGAGCCACAGTGAACGGTTTTTCTTAGTTAGAAGTTGCTTTTCTCGGTGTCTTATTGCAGCTGTAAGAAAAGTAACTAATACAAATACTAAACCCTTAAAACACCTGCTACGGGTACAAAGGACAAATGCATTTCTTTTATAATCTTTCCCCTTCTTAGCACTAGCTATTCCGTCTTTACTCTCAGGGTGCCACCCCCAACCCCCGAGTCTCCTCCATTCACAGGCTTTCTGTTAACGGAAAGAAAGCAATTCTGAGCATCTTTACCATGAAGCCTTGAGCTTTGCTCATGCAAACCATCCCTACTTCTCCCCACACTTTAGGGCAAGGGAAGGTCCTCAGTTGGTACAGTGCTTGCATAAACACAGAGACATGAGTTGGATTCCCAGAGCCCTTGTTCTAAAAAGCCAGGCATGATAGCTCATGCTTATAATCCCAGCCTAGGCGGGTAGAGGCAGGTGGGTCCCTGGGGCTGGCTGGGCAGCCAGTCTAGCCTTAATTATTGTGTTTCAGACCTATGAAAAAATGTCTCCAAAAAGGGAGGAACGGTGGGTAACACCCTGAGACCGACACCTGCAGCTGTCCTCTGGCTTCTACACACATGCACACCCACATGCATGCAAAGACATACATACGTAGGATCGTGTACATACATATGTAGGAGGGCGCGTGCTCACGTGTACACACACACACACACACACACACACACACACACACACACACACACACACACTCCTCATTCCGTAGCAGTGTCTAGACCTCACTCAGTGACTCATATCCTGAAAGCTTGTCTGAATCTCAGGCAGGGGACTGTCCCTTGTTCTTGTCCTCCAGGGCGTCTTCCACCTCTGCTATTGTTTCTGTCCTTCTAACACCGCTGCCCTGCCCCAGATTTGCATTCCCATCAGGCCACCCTCTCAGTGCATGCGGCATCCTCTACGCCCACTCTGATGCTCCTCTTTAGAGGAGGGAACTGCTTTATTTGCTGTCTTCAACACCTAACCAGTCCCTGACACACAAAATTATATAAATGAATAGCATGGGACTCAACAGCAATGCAAAGGTCACAATTCAGTAGAGACAGATGGACGCATTAAGAATAGAAAAACCAAACCAAACCAAATAAATAAATAAATAAAACAAAGCAAAACAAAAAACAAAAACAAAAACAAAAACAAAAAAACCAAACCAAACCAAAAAAAAAAAAAAAAAAAAAAACCCAAACACATGTCAGTCTTATCTATTCTCCTTTTTTCTTTCTTTCTTTCTTTCTTTCTTCCTTTCTTTCTTTCTTTTTATTCAAAACTGTTTTGGTTAAATCAAAGCTGCAATGGTGGAAATGGCACACATATCTGACAATGAATAATATTATCGCCTCGAATGGCTAAATAGAGAAATTAAGCTCAATTTCATATTTTAAGATGCAAGCTAGAAATAAACAAAAGGGTGGTGGAAAAGAGAATTTCAGTTAGGGGAAGGAAAGGGGCTGTGGCTGTGAAGGTCCCGGGACGCCAGCTGCCAAAGCAATGTGCAGGAGGAAACAAGAGGGAAGAGCCAGATTCCCACGCTTTGGAGAGTGTTGTTTTCTGAACACGTGATCACTTTTAGGTTGTTCCTACACTGCAGGCTGTCAAGGAGCAGCGAGAAGGTGAACTGATGGGTGATGGGTGTTTACTAAAGCAGGAAACACTTTCCTTCCTAAGGCATCAACAGTGACTGACACCTCAGAGCCTCACTCCACAGTCTTAGCCCCAAGGGCCTTGATAAGAAGCCTGGGCCTGTGAGAGAGGACGGGCCACCCTTCCTGCAGGTTTCATTCCTCAGGACTTCCGGAGAATTACCAACAAGTCCACCACCCCTAGTGACCTACTTATTCCCTTATCTTATTGGTTGTCCCTAATACAAATTTCAAGCGCCAAGCCAAGGAATCGTCTTAGGCAGAATTCAACAGGCATATTCTGAGATCATGAAGCAAGTCCCCTTAGCAAGACTTGTCTTTCCTGAAAAGCATGCAACGTAGGTTTCAGAAGGATGCCTATTTAAAAAAGACTCGAGATTAAAAAAAAAAAAAATTTTTTTTTTTTTTTTTTTTTTTTGCGCAAGCCTTAGCCACTGTTTGTCTTGGCAATCTCTTTTCTTTGTGTCACAGCTCTTTCACTCACAGCATGAATGAAAACAGGAAATGCTGAGGGATAGGCTCATGGAGCGAGCACAGAAGTCATCTTGCAGGGTGGCTTCATTCAAACTTCAAAACCTACAAGCAGCTCAGAAAAGGGTAGGGTAGGGGTCACTGGGTCCGAACCAGAAGGGACTCTTAAACCAGAGCTCTGGGGGACTGGAGTGTAAGCAGCTGGCTTGGCCATGACAATCCCAGAGAGCACTCAGAGTCCTGGTGTGAAAACTATAGAGCAGGAGTGAACAGGACAGCCACAAAATGTTATCCGTGCCAACAACATGAGGCAGGCCATGTGTTCGCTACAAAAACTCCTGAAGGAGGGAGTTTGCATTTGCTAAGTACCCCCCCCCCCCCGACATCTCTGGCTCCTTGTACACAAAGAAGAAAGTGTTGGTGACAATTAAGACTCAGATTTCAAGTCGGATGGTGGTGGCGCATGCCTTTAATCCCAGCACTTGGGAAGCAGAGGCAGGAGGATCTCTGTAAGTTCGAGGCCAACCTGGTCTACAGAGTGAGTCCAGGACAACCAAAGCTACACAGAGAAACTCTGTTTTGAAGACAAATAAACAAACAAACAACAACAAAAACCAAACCAAAACAAAAAGACTCAGATTTCAAAGTAAATACACCCATCTTTATTAATATTACCTCTTTCTAGAGGTGTCTCGTTCAAATACAGGTTCATAGAAGAGTCTGGAACGGTGAGGAATTTTAGGGGTGACATATTCTCTAGCCTCCTTCTAGCACCTAAACCGACACGTTCTGCTAGCCACCGCTCTACAGAGCACTTCCCACTAAACGAGTACATCACGGAATTTAGGAAAAACTTTAATCTTTTCTCACTTGACCGCCCCTGACTCTACGTCTCCCCATTACCTCCTCCCTCCCTCCCCACTCACAGCAAGCTCCTTCGTAGCAAGTCTTCCTCCTTTTGTGTCTTATTATTATTTTTATTATTCGCTTTGGGGGCCCACTGCATTTAATTATGGCTGCTTGCATGAGCAAGGGTTACTTAGCAGTGGCTATACCACTCAGGAATATTACTCCCTCCCTGAAGCGAGCATTAACGGCTTATAGTCCCCCTCGGTGGGTGGGGTCACTCACAAGTCTCGATCTCATTCATGACTGTTGATGTGACCCTTCCCTTTTGAAACTGCTTCTATATTTTCTATATTTTAGTTTCCTGCCCTCCCCTCCGCCCGTCTGCCTCCGTGCCTCCAGGGTCACACTATGTAGCCCTGGCTGGCCTAAAACTCGCTAAGTAGACCAGGCTGGACTCAGACTCACAGAGATACATATCTGCCTTTGCCTCCCAAGTGCTGAGATTAAAGGCTTGCATCTGGCATTAAAATCCTGCTTGCTTACTTGTATGCAGGTAGGTCTGAGTTCTATCCTGTTTCATATTTAGCTCTGGCTGGTCTCAAGCCTTTAACCCCTTTACCTTGACCTAATCCTACGGCATCACAAACCATACACGGTCGCTGAGTTCTCCTTGAGTGAAATAACGTTCTTCCCTGCGCCCCTCCCCTACCCCCTAGTGTGTGTGTGTGGGGAAACTTAGCAGTTTCTGCAGATATTTTTGGTTACCACTGGCATCTAATTAAGAGATACTGCTAGGGGTTGGAGAGATGGCTCAGAGGTTAAGAGCACTGTCTGTTCTTTCAAAAGTCCTGAGTTCAATTCCCAGCAACCACATGGTGGTTCACAACCATCAATAATGAGATCTGGTACCCTCTTCTGACATGCAGGAACACATTCAGGCAGAATACTGTACAAATAATAAATACATCTTTAAAAAAAGAGAGACACTGCTAGGCACTCCATAATGCTCAGGACTACTACCCACTTCCCAAAAATCAAAGAATGTTCTGTCTGGCTCAGTCAGCCAGCTACGGGTCACACAGAACAAAGGCATGTTGGCCTTTCTAGACACTCCCTCTGAGGATATTACGAATGCACCAGAGGCTAGACTACAAGATTGCGCAAGCTTATTATGTTAATCAGTGTAACCTCATCCACTGAGATCCTGGAGTCTGAATTATCCAAACACAAAATTCCGCTCAGCACAGCTTTGATGTATTGCATCAAAAATGGGGTCAGTGCAACTTGGCAGTTTAGGATGAAGGTGACTCGGACTTAATAGCACAAGGAAGAAGGAGGGGCTGGGGCAAACGCTGGGGGGTGTGGGGAGGGTACAGGTGATGGTGATTGCCCGCCTTACTGCTAAAATGTGTATGTGATGGGGGAAGAGAAGCTATTTTAAGAACTAGGCATGAGAAGATGGGGCCAAATGGAACATTTCTACCTCACATTTTTGTTTTAGTGCCATTCACTTGCTTGGATAATACACTCTGACCACAGCAGGGGCTCAACAGGAACTGGAGTGCTTGCTCCGTGGCTCAATCACTGGCTCATGCTCAGTACGTTTCCTTATATAGCCCAGACTCACCAGCCTAGGGTCGGTGTCACCCATAGTGGCCCTCCTTCACCAAGACAATGAGCGCAAGGCAGAGTGATTAGAAAATTCCTTTCTTCTTCTATCCACATGACCAGCATAGCCCTTTGCTTAAAGCCTGTGATGCTAAGGATGGAAAGGCTTCAATAGCTGTTCTCAAGGCCACTCTGTTATTACGCTGGACTGAAACCCAAGCCCTGGGACCAAAGTCTATGCTACACCACACCGCCTTGCTGATACACCCGCCAACCACGAAACATTCCTGTAGCTGAACTGCTTGCAAAAGCCATAACACCTTGTTCTTCAAGGGTATTTCATTCCTTGGATTCAGCAATTTGTTTTCTCTTAGAGCAATTCATGTGTGGATTACCCATCACCTCTCCTACCTGTTTGTTGCCATGCCAACAGAGGTAGGACTTGGGTAGCAGAGGGTTGATAAGACTTTTGGATGAATCAAGGAATATTTCAGAGATGACAGTTAAGGGGCCAGACATGGACTTCATTCCTAACATTAAGCATAGGCAGGCCACACAAGCACATTGTAGTGTCCCCTCCTTAGAACCAACTGGTCTCCCGGAGCCACTTGCCCACTGAGCCTTCAAACCCCACAAGGCCTGTCTCCCTAAACCAGGCACCGGCAGCTCTCTCTCACTGGCTGGAGAAGTGGGTGACTCTATTTCCTAGCTTAGATTGTCTTTACCCAATGTGCCGATAGGTTGGGAAAAGGAAACTGGTTTAGTTTTGAAATTCTTGTTTTTGCTTCCCAACTGAGGAAACCCTCCTTAAAGCGAGGCAGTTTTTCCTTGAGTTCCTCAGACACCCAACGATTATTGCCAGAATTGCGAATTTAATTTTCACCTTGTTTTGCCACTAAAGCACCCTTTGTTCTGTACGCACTGAGAGGATAAAAAGAAAAATCAGTACTGTCAGGTTTCATAGCTACTTTATGATAGCAATAAATTTTCTGTGTGATGCATGCAACACAGACATATAATACACAACATATTGAGTTCCCTGTTACCCTTGGACACGAAGTTGGATTTATGGACTGTTAAAAGTTCTCACAGTATTAGTCACTGCAACGGGCTCAGCTCAGAATGGGTTAACTTATATGTCTGCACAGTATGGGTTTCGCCAACTCTCAGAATGAATTCTTATAATAAAGAGAGAGGGAAATGAAACTGCGGCTTTCGCTCACTGCACACTTTATTCTCTCATGACAAATGAGAGGTTGCCAGCCAAGTGCTAGAGGAAGAGGTGAGGCGCATGCAACTAGGCTTCAGCATGAAGAAGTGTGGATTGTAATTCCTGTGCAGAGCTAAAGGAAACAGAGATGAGTCTTCACCGGCCCCTTCTGCCCTGTGTAAACACAGTCAGTCGCTGCAGCTGCCTGCCCCGTGAACTCAGGGGGAGTCAGTTCAAAGTCACAGAAGCACACAGCTCGAGGTGGGCCAGCCTTTGAGGACTCCTTCGTTATTTTCTCAGTGGCTAGAAGGAGACTGAAGCGGGGTGACTCATCAGAGGAGCCCCGGGGGGGGAGCTCAGCGTTATTGTTACAGCTTCAACAACAGTGACCTCGGCTTAGAACCCATTGACTGGGAGGAACTAACTCATCTCAGGTCTATGAGATTTTACTAAAAACAAAATCCCTTCTGCTCTGTAGGTTTTGTTTATGCAATCCACGGTCCCTTGATTTTATTAAGTGTAATGGAGTTGAATTCCCATAGGGAATACAAAAATTAACTTACTGGGCACAGACTTGGGGGGTAATAATCTCCAAGGCCAGAGCTTAGAGATACAGGATGGAAGGGCAATGTATATACACAGATGCTCCTCGTTTGCTGTCCTGATATACAAAGACTAAGTTGCAAGTTTGGTAAGCTGATAGGGCACTCATAACCTGGCCCAATAGCTCTCACACTGTTTTCCTGGTGATGGTGGGATGGCCGCCTAGCATCATGTTAGTTATCACCAGCCAGCCAGCCAGCCAAACAAACGAAAGTGGAGACCCCAGATTTCCCAGGATGCTGTCCACTGAATGCAGATCCTCTCGTACTATTATGAAGTTTGTGACAGACCGTGAGACAGGGACCATCTGTACGTCTGCTACATTTTCAATACACAAAACACAACATTGAATTCTATTTCTGCCTGTGCACATATGCTTAACATGTATGGAAACACGACTGGGACAGGCCCTGTGGTCCTAAGAGCTATGGCTTGGGAAGGGAAGGACCAGATTTCAGTGTCTGGTGCACAGTCGGCTGGTACAGAAGGAGACAGGCTGCTGTGCTTGGTGAATTCTTGGGTCTCTAATTTCCAAGGGCATGGCTAATGCCAAGACCGCCTGTCATATGCTGTCCACAGAGCGTAATATAAACATTAATAGCAATGCCTAAGTGGGCTGGGTGCTTCAAGCTGCCTGCTCATTGGTTTTTTGTTTTTAGATTTATTTATTTATTATGTATACAATGCTCTGCCTGCATGTACATCTGCAGGCCAGAAGAGGGCATCAAATCACATTACAGATGGTTGTGAGCCACCATGTGGTTGCTGGGAATTGAACACAAAACCTCTGGAAGAGCAGTCAGTGCTCTTAACCGCTGAACTATCTCTCCAGCTGTTTTGGGGACAGCAGGATGTACTTGTGCTTCCCTGGGAGGAGCTGGACAGATGTGGGCAGTAGCCAACCAGGTGAAGGCAGGCAGGTGTGAGCAGCGTTGAGACTTTCTCTGTGCAAACAGAAGCGACTCTGGCTGTTACCTCCCACTGCTTTCCACTGCAATGAGAATGGTAGATGCACCCACCCTAACTCCTGGCTCAGCACAAGACAAGAACCCGGTTTCACTCCGTTTCTGGAGGCTTACCATTGTGTTCGGGTGTTTGCGTATATAAACATTCTGAGTTCCAACCACCAGCAATCTCAACAGCACCTTTGTCTGCCTTTTCCTCCCAGTGTCATTTGGTCTTTTGGTTTGCTTTATAAAATTGCATGAATATTTTGGATGAATGTAGGTGGCTTTCACTTTTTAAGGGAAGGCAACAATTTCATGATACAACCTCTAAAGAAGACTTAAAAATAACCATGAAACCAGTTTGCCTCTGAGAACCCTGTCTTGGTTTAGACTTTGCACAAAAGAGACAGACTTTAGCGTGGAAATGATTTTAACACACCGTGAATAGGAAACCCTCCAGAGTCCTACATGAATATCCCATGTTACTCCCAGGTTGACATGACTCGATTAGTGGTTTCTGCTTTCTTGATTCAAGTCTGAATCTGGAACTTTTGAACCAACAGCTGTTTTCCTCAGTGCCATGCTGTTGAGGCATCAATCAAAGAGTTCTGGGGCCGGGGAGATAGCTCGGTGGGTACAGTGTACACTGCACAAGCATGAGGACTTGAGTTTGGATTCTGAGCACCCACTTAAAAGCTGGGTTTGTATGTTTGTAAGACCAGCACTGGGAGAGCAGAGCCAGGTATATCCTGGGGCGCTCACTGACCAGCATATATAGATGGAAGGGTGAGTTCTACCCTCCCCAAGAGACCTGTCTCAAAACATAAGGTGGAGGGCAACAGAGGAACACACCCAACATTGACTTCTGACTGTTATGTGCCCATGTGTGTGCACATGTGTGCGAGCACAAACACACATACACACACACACACACACACACACACACACACAGAATTCTGAACACATTCCAGCCTCTGGAAGTTGAGTTCTTTACTCAGTAAAATGTTGAGCAAATCTCACATCTCCTCTAAATTAGAAATGTCACCTTGACTTTGGTCCCAGAGTTAATGCTGTGCAGAGAAGGAAAACCCTGCATAGCTTGCAAGTAATATGCAAGAGGAAATGATCTACACACACACACACACACACACACACACACACACACACGCACACACGCACGCACGCTAGGATGACAGTTAAGTAGGCTCTGTTTTCACAAATCAACCAATCAGGATTAGGTTTACCGACAAATTGAAGGAGCACCGAAGAAAGTGACACAATGCCAATAAAATTGTATATTTTTTTCTCTCACATAAAAGATCACAGTTAGCACTCTGTGCTAGTGTGCCAGCTCCTCCATCATCTGCAGCTGCTACCACCCAGGGGTTCAGGACGATTGCCAGAGTCCCTGGAATCAAAACTAAATATCCCACCCAATGGAGAAAGAGGAAGAAAGACACACCTTTCAGAAGAGTTCCCTGATGGGCTAGGGGTGTAGCTTTAGCATGTATGAGGGCTTGCTTAGCATGCATGAGGGCCTGGATTCTACCCCCACCACCTCATAAACAGGGTGAGGTTGGCACATGTCTGTAATCCCTAGGACTCTGAGGGTGGAGGCAGGACAATTAGAAGCTCAGGGTCATGCTCAGATGCATGAGTTCAAGGCCAGCCTTGGTGGGGTGTGTGTGTGGAGGGAGAGAGAGTGAGACAGACAGACAGACAGACAGACAGACAGACAGACAGACAGACAAAGAGAGACCGAAAGATACACATGCAGAAAGAGAGATGCGGAGAGACGAGGGCTTGGGAAAGTTAAAACTTGTGACTCGCCATAATCACCTTCAAGCAAAAGGGGTGGTATTCAGAGTGCTTCTCCAGGCAGAAGTGAGCTCCTGCCTAGGCATCTGTGTCGCTATCTGCTTTGTTCCTTTTCCTGAGGAGATGTCAACAAACATGCATCCACCCCAGGTAGGGCACTGACAACAAGCCAAAGACAGAATCCCAGGCTACATGAGAGGAGCAATGCTTGGTGTGGTTACCCGCAGGAACATGGCTGACTCTCAAGCAGCTGCATCTGTGAGAAGAGACAATACCCCTCCACCCCCACCCCAAAGTGACCACTGAGGACATCTGCATCTCTGGAGCTCACCGTCCAGTTTGCTGGCAGCTCTTCTGAAGGGACACCCACCACACGGCTGTGGCTGTTTACTGCTCAGATGTTGTTTCAGAGAGGGGCCTGGCCTGGAGTGTTTTAGCTTTTCTGAGCTTCCAGAACATTCCTTGTAAGTTGCTTTAGCTTCCCAAGTCTTTCTGACTGCCCCTTCTCCCCACCCCAGCTTCTTTGCAAGGTCTCCACCTTCTGGTTTATACTTCTGCCCTGAGGCCAGGAGGTGGGACCTCTGACTTCTCACTGAAAGGTCTTTGGGGGTGCTCAAGAGGGTCACTGACAGACTGTTGGGGGACATGTGATTTATTACTAAACACTATGGGCAGACAGACAAACAAGAACGTGACAGGGACTCTGAGGAGAGCTCAGGCCCCATCACTACAGACAGGCAGCAAGGTGGAGACCCTGAAGAGAGACATCAGACCTGCATGGCAGAAGTGGGAAAATTCTTACTCTGAAATTGCGCAATGAAATACTGTTTAAAAAAAAAAAGTTAGAATCAAGGGCAAGTTCTCCACATTGAGCTAGTGAAAAAGATCAGGATATGAACTTGTCCTTTACAATGACTTCATGATGCGGAAGCTGGGACATATAGCTAGGAATTACAATCTTTGTGGGAACAGCTTCAACTTGCCCCTCGTTGTTCCAAAACTATGCAAGGCCAATAGGCATGAGGAAACTTTGATGTACTGCAGCAGGCAGGTAGTTACTTAGCATGCACAGGTACCAGGTTTGATCCTAACCACTGTATATTTAGAGTGGGTGTGGTGGGCCCACCTATAATCCCAGCACTCAGGAGGTGGAGGCAGGAGGATTAAAAGTTCAAGGTCCTCCTTGGTTACACAGTAAATTTAAAGCCAACCTGGATACCACAAGACTCCAGTTGAAAACGAAACAAAACAAAACAGAATGGAAAGGAGGGAGGGAGAGAAAAAAGGAGGACACAATCTTTGTAAATGTACACCTTTTGCTGGGATAATAAATACCATAAAAACAAAAACAAGCAAACAAAACAACAACGACAAGTGGGGTCTGGGGAGGAAGCTCAGTTGTAGAAGAATACTAGTTGCTCTTGCAAATTCAGGTCCCAGACAAGCAGGCAGACACACATACAGATAGATAAAGAAAAAAAAAAATTAATTCAAATGAAGAGGTCTAGAAGCTTCTGAAATCATTTGACGAAAATGTAAAAATAAAATACCCCCTTTAAAAAATTAAAAAGGAGTCCATTTCAAATGGCTGACATCCTCACTGATTTTCTCAGCGTGACAGACATGGCAGCGCAGTCATAGGTAAAAGTTTGACAAAGAGAATGACGGGAGGATGCTTTACCTTGGCCTCACTTATCAATGACTTTCACTTTCATAAATGGCTGTATTCTTCCTCCATGTTCACGCCTTGCTAAATGTATTCCTCCGTATTTTATAGTGTGGAGGATATGAATAAATAGGATCGTTTTCCACATTATGTTTATTCTTGACACAAAAGAAAGCCATTGGCTTTTACATATTTATACTGTAGCTAACTGGGCAAACTAAAACATTTATTACTTACGATAAATTTTCAGTTGGCTCCTTGAGTTCTCTGTACGTGTATGAGCATATATAAATAATAGAAATGTTATCTATGCTTTTTCCATTGTTCTTTCTTTATCCCACAGGTTCAGCCTCCAGAGTAAGGTGGGTAATAGCAGTGGTTACGGACAATCTGCTTAGGTTGACCAGGTGTGCCCAACGGGGATGCTATCTTTTGTGATGCTGGTTGCTAGCCTTCTGCTTTCGATAATTTGTTTAACTCTTTCTTTCTTTCTTTCTTTCTTTTTTTTGTTTAACTCTGTCTATTGCTGGAGGTCTGTCTTTGTCATTTCCTTCAGACACCTCTTTTGTTTCTAGCTTTTGAAACTTTCCTTTGCTGTGAGCTAGACAAGCAGCCCGCAGGACTGTGAACCCTTATGTAGATTTTTCAGGGACAGACTAGGTAACCGAAACATCAATAGTGAAGTGATGAGAACAGTTATAGTTACCGGTGGCTGGGGGCCTGCAGCTTTTAGAAAGCACTAGCAATCTCAGAATGCCCTTCCCTAAAGATGCAAAGAAGTCCTGGATGAGATACACTAAATTATACTCCTCCGGGAACTACCAGTTTCCCAGCATTCCTTGTTCAAAATTATGAGGCCTGTACAGGAACAGTACCATATTGTAATTACACCAAATGCTGCTAAAAAAAAAAAAATGTAGAAAACAACCTCACATAATTGCAATTTTTGAAACTATAAAAGGCAATTTGGCTCCTGTCCAGCACCCTGAGGCTAGCTGTTCTTGGCCCAGATGGACCGGATAGCAGGCATATAACGTAATCTGAAAACGTATTGTGCAATGGACATCAGAGAAAATCCCTTAGAAGGCCCCACGGAATCATGAGTTACAAAACTCCAGCTTAACCTCAGGACCGCTTTTTAAAGTCATCTCATGTCAACTGTCACGGCACTAATCTCTGCATCGCGATGTTTTGACAAGGGTCTTATTTGGACTCCACATTTTATGATGATAAGCAGAACGATGTTCCAAGCACACTGTTCTGAATAAACATAAATCACAAACAGGAGCGAGCTGCAGAGCTCATTTTAAACACATTTGCATTCGTGTCGGGCATAAACGAATCGGTCAAGGTCAGGTTGAGCATTCCTTCCAGTTCAAAATGCCTTCTCAACCATTTTATTTTTTAAAAATTCCCTTGAAAAGATTATTTTTTTCATTCTTTCATTCTCGAGTTTTGTGTGTCTGTGAAGTGTAGACCATGTGTGTACATGTGACTGCTGTAGGGGCCAAAAAAAGGGTGTTGGATCTCGTGGAGCAGGAGTTAGGTGTCAGTCATGTGACACAGGTGCTAGGAACTCAACCTAGGTCCCCTGGAAGAGCAGCAGGTACTCTTACCCACTGAGCTATCTCTCCAGCCTCCAACTACTCTTTGTTTTTGTGACAGGTCTCAAATAGATCAGGCCATCCTAGGAACCACAATATAACTGAGGCTGATGCTGAACCTCGGATCCCCCCGCATCCACTTCCTAATGACGTGATCACAGGAGGGTACCGCTATGTCTAGTTTTCACAAAGTCCCAGGCTTTGACTCATGGAGTTTTGCATGTTAAATAAGCCCTGTTATTAACTGAGTTGTATCTCCAGTCCTGCCTTTTGTTTTGTTTGAGATGGGAGTCTTTGGGATGCTCACTCTATTCCCAGGCCAGCCTTGTACTCCTGAACTCAAATGATCCTTATGTCCCAACCTCCTGAGTAGCTGGGACTTGCACTCACATGTCACTGCAGCAGGCTTCATTGAGTTGCTTTTAAGTGACTTATTTGCTGCTTCAATAAACTGAGTGGCTAATATGTTTACTTTCACCATTTAAAAAAAATCTAGTGGCCATCCAGACATACCTGCCACTGGAGAAGTTGTTCATATAACTGATGTGTACCTTTAGTTTTTCCTTCAACAAACATTAGTCCTGTTGTATGGTGGAGGATAATGGTATGGAGCCACAGTATATATATTTACAGGCAGTAAGTGACAGGAAGATAAGGACTGGGTTCAAGTCGCCGCTCTTTCAGCCCCAAGTTTGTCCCCTTGAACAAGCTCCTTTGCTCTGGTGCTCAGACTTCTCATGTGGAAGTTGTGGCCAGGGCTGTGACTCTATCACAAGCCGGTGAGTTCTCAGCTGCAGAGCTCCGCCAGTGCCTGGCACACAAGAGGCTTTTAGGATGGAAAGTAAACCCGTGTTGCTCTCAGCAAAGATTCATCCATGCCAGAAACTGCCCCTGTGATTTATAAACACCACCCCTGTCACCCCTACACATATAAATAAATAAATGTAATTTTTAAAATTTACAAAGAACTCAGAAGAATATCGAGATGCTTTCTCTCCCCTCTCTCCTTGTCCATGGTTTGCTGCGATGACAGGTAAGTGCCATCTCACCTTAAGATGCATCACATTAAAAAAAAAAAAAAAAGAAGCCAAAAAGAACAAACCTATTATTAATTATTATTTAATTTTATGCATATGGGTATTATGTCTGAATGTATTTGTCTGTGCATCAGATGCATGCCTGGTACCCTGAGAAACCAGAAAAGGCCATTGCATCCCCTAGAACTAGAGTTACAGACAGTTTTAAACTGCCATGTGGGTGCTGGTCCTCTGTTACAGCAGCCTATGTTCTTAATCACTGAGCCATCTTTCCAGCCCAAGATACTTTTACATTTTTGAGGGTAAGATGGCACTGTACAGTACCTGTTGGGCATGGTGAGCCCTACTGCTGTGATGCGGATCACTGTTTCAACATAAACATCTGTTAAACAACATCCTGCACTTTGTGGATCTGAGTTAGACCCCTTCTGTGGGAACAAGGAAGAACTGTGTAGAAGCTGAGAGCCTGACACAGTGTTTGTGAAGCTGGGTGGCGGGAGGCAAGAACAGGTGTCTTGTTAATGAGGTACGGAGGCTATTTAAGAGTGATACAGTATTGCTTTCAATGGATATATAGTATTCTTGCAGACAGCTACTGTTAGGTTATAAATACCCATTAAATTGTTTGACCATTAATTGCATAATATATAATTGCGTCTGGTATTTCTTTGGGCCTGGAGTGCTGTAAAACAAAAATGATTGTAACCTAAAGTTGTAAACAGAGTAGGTTGGAGAAGCTTTCTGGAAGTTTTTTGTGGTAACAACATGACTGTATACCCTAACCCTCTTCACACCTAGAGAGCACTTTCCTGTAGAGAAGCAAAAAAAAAAAAAAAAAAAAAAAAAAAAGAAAGAAAGAAAGAAAGAAAAGAAAAAAGACAGAACTAAGGAGGATGTCACAGTGCATTACTTATTGCTATAATATTTGCGATGGGATAATTTTTTAGAGGAAGGAGGTTTATTTTGGCTAGTGGGCTAGAAGTCAAAAGGGCATGCTGTCATCATCTGCTCCACTTGTGAGAGAGCCTCCTGGATCACAGTAGACAGGCAAGGAGACACATGTCAAAGACAGATTCAAGACCCACCTAAGGCAGAAGGGGTAACGTCAGAGGAACCAGACCTGTGCCTTAAGCTCAAAGACTTTAATCCAGTGTGCGGGAGGGGTGGGCATTAGTGGGCTCTGCCTCCCAATACTGTTGCAAGGAGGAATTGGGCAGCTAGCTATTCAAATCACAGCAGCAAAAAGCCACAGGAGGTTTCAACCACATTGCACGTTTCTGCCCTTTTTTGCAGTGTTGGGAACTGAATCTAAGGGTACAGCCATGCTAGGCTCTGCCATGGAGTCTTATCTTCAGGTCACCTGTCTTATAACACACAACACTAAGACACATTAAGATTTGATGAAGCGAGAGCCTGTGGGGGGCGGGGCAGGGTAGTGGTGGTGATGATGCTGGGGGGGCAGGGTGGTAGTGGTGATGATGCTGGGGGTGGGGCGGGAGTGATGGTAGTGGTGATGCTGGGGGGGTTGGGGGGCGGGATGATGGTGGTGGTGATGCTGGGGGGTGGGGCGGGATGGTGGTAGTGGTGATGCTGGGGGGGGAGTGGTGGTGGTTATGACACACACCTTTAATCCCAGCCTCCAGGAAGTGGGAGCAGGCAGATCTCTGAGTTTGAGGCCAGCCTGGTTTACAGAGAGAGTTCCAGGACAGCCAGGGCTACACAGAGAAACCCGGCTTGAAAAAACAACAACCAAACAAAAAAAGATTCAGTGAAGATGAGTGTTGGGAACAAGGGGATTGGTTAACTTTATCTGAATACTTTCACAAGTAGTATATTACCAGAATATCCCAACCTTATTTGCTTATTTTGTATTTCTACATGTATGAGTATTTGCCTACATGTATGTATGTGTAATCACATGCTTGCTTGGTGCCCAATGAGGCCAGAAGAGGGCATCAGACCCTTTGAAACTGAAGTTACAGATAGTTGTGAGTTGTCACGTGGGTGCTGGGATTTGAACCCAGGCCCTCTGCAAGAACAGCAGGTGTTCTTAATTTCTCCAGCCTGTATTATTTCTCATATTTTCCGGTGTATAAGACGACCCCCCCCCCAACTTAAACTTTGCCAGTTAAAATATAGAGTTTGGAATATACTTGCCATATAGGACTACCCTGCTTCCAACACACACCCTATGCAGCAGACTTAGGCTGCAAACTCTATATTTTAACTGGAAAAGTTAAAGTTGAGTTGGAGGTCATCTTATACACTGGAAAATATGGTATTTGTGCTGGGGACTGAACCCAAGGCCTTGGCCATGCTGTGGAAGCACTCTACCACTGAGCTTCCCTTATTATTATTATTGTTGTTGTTGTTGTTATTATTATTATTATTATTATTATTATCTGAAGACTCTCTGTTAAAAGCCAAACCTAAGGCCAAACCAAAAACGAGGTTTAATCTGTACGAGAAAGCATGTGTGGTAGAGAGGCCTGCCCTGGGAAGTGGGGGAACAGGAGTTGGTACCAATCTCTGGTCCTCAGGCATCCAGAGACACCACAAACCAACACTCCCACAATGCCGCTCTTCTGAGCACAAGGTCTAATGTGCGATCTCAGCAGATGCCTGCGTCTGCACATCTCCTCCCGCCAGGTTGCTAATAATCCAGTTCTTAGCCATGATGTGATTATGTGTAGGGTTACTCAAGCCACAGAAATGAACTTCCTAATAGAGTGAAGCCCTGCCCGAGAGGAGAGTTTTATATGTCAACCGGGTGAGCTCCAGGAACCTCCAAGCTCAGGAGCTGGACACGACTTCAACTCAGGTTTTTTTTTTTTTTAAAGGGTGGATGACATTATAGGAATGTTTAGTTTGGTCTGGCTTTCCTCTACGTAAATGATGGAGTATTTAACATTTCATTGCCATAAAAACAGATCGTGAGAATAAGCCAGTAGCTAGGTGTAACGACTTACTAGATTCCTCTGGAAATCAAGAGGGAAGATTTACAAGGACACGGGGCGAAGACAAGCGTCAGGTAACTCAAGTCAGCGGTACCCAAGGTCACCTTTACTCAGCAGTCTATCAAGAGGGACATTTTAAGGTAGGAGGCTGCTGTATCGGAATATGGTTTTCCTCGGAATATGGTTTTTCTCCCTCCATCCTCACTGGAATTCACTAAACACTGTGAAGCAGGAGAAGACGGAGCCTGACCCAAGCTCTGGGGTTCAGAACTCAGAAAGCAGAGTGAGGAGAGGCTCTGCCAGCCTAGCGTACACAGTGAAGTCCAGCCAAGTAAAGCTGCTACGGGAGGCTCTGTCTCACAAGTGTCTCTCCTGGAATGGCAAGGCTCAGCAGGTAAGAACATGAGCTGCTCTGGTTGAGGAGCTGAGTTCGGTTCCCAGCACCACTATCATCTGTGGTCACAGCTGTCTGTTATTCAGGGAACGTGATGTCCTCTTCTGGACTATGTCACCTCCACCCACATGTTCATAAAACAGCTCGCCCACAAACAATAGACAATACAAACAAACAAACAAAAGAAACAAAACAAAATTTAAAAAATAAATAAAGAGAAAGAAATCAGCTAGAATACATGTTCACACACAACTATACCAGACCTATGCATACATGTATATATACCTACATACCCCATACCTATGCATACACACATACACCCACGCATGCATACACACACAAGCACAGATAAGACACCCAAGCATACACATATTCACTCATACACGCCACACCCATGCATGCACATACACACCCACATCCAGGTATGCACATACACCTACCCACCCATGCATGCATGCACATATAAACACACACCCCACACCCATGCATGGATGCACATACAAACACACACACATCACACCCATGCATGCACATATATTTCTACACCCCACATCCATGCATGCATACATGTACACATCCCATCCATGTATGTATGTACACACACACACACACACACACACACACACACACAATCTCTTGCTGTGTGACACCTTTTGTTGCCTCACAACTCTGCCAGCCATCCAGAAGAGCATCAGGAGATATAGGCCCTCAACCCTGGCTAGGAATGAAAGTCAAAGCGGATTTCTTTTCTTTAAAACATACGTCTGTGGCACTGCATTATAGTAATAAAGAATGGGCTAATACTGGGGCGGGGGGTGGTGGTGGTGTGTTGGGACGGTGCAAACACTATCACTATTGCACACATTAGGATTTACTGGCATGGTATCACATAACGATTATATGGTGTAGTCATTGATTTACGAGGAAGATGGCTGAGTCACTGAAACAAGTGTGGGCTGGTTTCAAACTCTCACAATCCCTCTGCCTGAGTGTCCCAATACTACAGGCCTATGCCAACATCTGGACCATTCTATCGGCATTTAAGTACAGGAGGGGGCAGCAGACCCCAAAGTCTATCAATGGGCTCCTGTGCCTGTGACTATTGGCTATAAGGACCCTTGGCTATAAAAGCATGTACAATTCCAGGTCCACACTCTCAAGGAGAGGTGGGGTCCTCATCTGGAAACTGGGGTCAAAGACAATTAAATGAGCAGAAAATAGAAAAGCTAGTGTTATTCTTTCTTTCTTTTTTGTAAAAATAACCCTTGACTTGGGTTTAATTCCAAAGAGAGGCTTGCCTCGCAGCAGTGCAAGGAGGGTGAGTGGACTCCCATGGGGACCACCGGCTCAAAGAGACGGGGCCATTACAGTCGCCGCAGCACTTTCTCTAAAATTCTCATGAAGCACTTTGCTCTCATCTAACAAACTCATGCAGCTAATTAAATAAACACGCCCCGTTGTAAGGCTAAGTGGACCGTCGATTCCATTATCTTAGAATAATTATTCCGGGTAGACAAGACAAAAGGATGCCTTGCCTGGATGTTGGAGCAGAACTGGAAGTGATATTAAGTGGCAGTAAGCTAAGAAGATGCCATCCAAGAGATGTGTCTATCTCCCCAGGTTCCCTGTTATTCAATATAGCACCTGGCTCACGCAGTACACTCCATACTCTACTGGTTTGCCTCTCCACCCCACCCCACCCTACCCCTCCCTACTTCCATACCCTGATTTACTAGAGAGTAGAAGTGTGTCGTCTATAAACTAGAAGGGGATAAAGAGTTCTGGAGATCCATGGTACAGGAATTGACTACACTCTCCCGCTGTACAGCTGAGAATGGCAGACTCTAACCCAGAGGTCCTCACCCTTCCTGATGCTGCCACCCTTTAATACGGCTTCTCATGTGGCGGTGACGCTTCCTCCCCCCACCCAATCATAACATTATTTCATTGTTATGTCATGACTATAACTTTGCTACTATTATCATTCATAAGGTAAATATCTGATACTCGACCCCTGTGAAAGGGTCATTTGACCCCCTCCCAAAGGGTCGCGACCCGCAGGTTGAGAACCACTGCTCTAAGTGCTGTGTGTTATACAACAATTAAAATAAAAATTATTATCACTCCCAAATAAACTCAATTTCAAAAAGGACTTGAACCTTCACTCGCCACATGCCAATAATGGAGGAAGAGTCACAGTGAGGACTGGCTAAGGATTAGTAAGTTGTTGGGCCAGAACTTGAAAGACACAGTGCCACAAACCCTCTTTTAAAATCCATTAGGAAAGCCCTCTTAAACCCTTATTTGGCCTTGGTGAGATGGTGGAGTGGGTAAACGTGCTTGCTGAGCCGGCCTGGTGACCTGAGTCTGAATCCCTAGGACTCATGTTAAAGTGGAAAGAGAACCAGTCCCACAGGCTTGTCCTTTGACCTGCACACGTGTGCCATGGACGGCCCACCCCTCACCATGAATACTCACAATTATAGTGTATATTTTAAAAGGCCTCACTTTACAGACAAGGAATTTGAGTCTCAGTGGGTTAACATGACTTTAAGAATGTTCTGACCCTCCCGATGCACAAGACGGTCACCCTCAGACTACAAAGGGACACAGAGTAACTACTAGCCTGATTGACATTTGCATAGTTCTCTGTTTTTGTTTTGTTTTTTTTTTAATGAGACAGGGTTTCTCTGTATAGCCTTGGCTCTCCTAGACTCACTCTGTAGACCAGGCTGGCCTTGAACTCACAGAGATCTGCCCGCAACTGCCTCCTGAGTGCTGGGATTAAAGGTGTGCACCACAACCTTAATTGTTAGTTCCCTGTGTTTTACAAATCAATTTTCCTGGGATGTCATTGAATATTATAGCCAAGGGGGTTTCTGCTGTTACCAAGGAGGAAACTGAGCCCCAGGAAAGTTCTTCCTTCACAGCATCAAAACAAGGCTCCTACCCCAGGAGTTCTAACCCGGGATCAGTACCACCCCTCCATATCCGACTCCTCATCTCATTCACATTTTCGCAATGAGCAAGCCTTCAGGGAACACTGCCAGGGTCTAATGTCTTGTCCAGGCCACAGGAGAGCTAGCATGCTTCACATACAACCATCAACATGTATCTTTAGAGATATTTTGTCAAGACGATGCATAGTGTGCAAATACCTGCTTGATGACGATGTAAGGCAGAGAGAGCCCTGTCAGCATAAAACAGAGAGCTTTACTTTAGAAGCCCTTCATCCACAGTCGATACATTAGAAGCTTTTCACTTAAGTGCCCATCTGTCTATTCAGTATCTGCCTTTCCCCAGCCTCCTCAGCCATTATCTCTATCTCTACACGGGGCTCAACCGAGCAAATCCACTTAGACAGAGTGCCTAGCCACTCCTGCTGTGGACTTGGTGCCGAAAAGTCCGCGGCTGCCGCATTACCCAGACCTCTGAAGGATGGAATTACATAAATCCCCATTTGATCCTGACTTTGCATGTACAGAGGATTCTTAAATCAGCCTTGATAACCCCGAGTGAACCTTGTGATGTCACGGCTCGAAGGTGTGTCTACATCTGGGTTCTTTTGCCCAGCAGACTTTTTCTACTAAAACACAATCCTTGTTTTTCTCACTTCTTCTTAACTTTACCATTATGGCCTGAGATTACGGCAAGTAACCACAAGGCAAACTCTACGGCAGGTGGCCCTTCCTGAAAGAACCAGACAGTTAATGAATCTACCAAATAAAATCCGAAACCACTGGCTGGGAATTTCCCTTCTATCAGGTCACAAAAACACACCCGGATTCCAGGAAGAAAAACAATCGATTTTAATGTATTAGTATTAGGATGACCGCTAATAGCTCAGTCGAGGAGCACAATCTCCCGTGTG
The DNA here is from genome assembly GCF_903995435.1 of Acomys russatus. Classification (NCBI taxonomy): domain Eukaryota; kingdom Metazoa; phylum Chordata; class Mammalia; order Rodentia; family Muridae; genus Acomys; species Acomys russatus. The sequence goes on along the minus strand of NC_067157.1, from coordinate 45,721,124 downwards.
TACATCATTGACAGGACATTCCACAAGGCCTGTTGTTTGAGCTGTTCTGCTAACCACTAGATCCCCAGTTCTGAGCTTTGAATGTGGTAGGTCATGAACATATAGCCACTGGATGCCTAATTAAAATAATTTCATTAGCAGTATTTTGCAGATAAGAAAAGTTTTGGTGCTACTTAAAAATATGTCCAAGGCCATTCAGTTGGCAGGTAGAGCTTTTAAAGGCACATGTGCTTGACTGCAGAATCAACGGCTCAACTACTATATAATTGTGCTGGTTACTGTCTTTTCAACTTCATCAATATTCTACAGTCACTAAACTTTAAAGAAAGCCACTTACCTACAAACCCTTCTTCGCCAACCAGTTTCAGGGCAATTTTATCAGCCAACACTGAAGAGTTGCCGTGGGCAATGTTAGCAAAGGGGCCAGCATGTACAAACACGGGTGTCCCCTACAGAAAAACAAGAATAGATTAGAACCCCAAAGGGAACAAGTGGGAGAATGGGAACCAAGCTTAACTTGGGGACCGAGATGCCACAGAGTGCTCGGTGTTTAAATCTTTTTAAAACGGCCTATATTATAGGTTAGATCTGGCAGTTATTAAGATAACAAAGGCAAAGATTAAAAACCACCACAGGTTAAAATGTGTGAAATGATAGAAACAATTTACTGTGGTTGTTAAGACAGCATGCTATTAACAGGCCAGGGTGGCCCCAGACTTGCTCTATGGTCAAGGATGGCTTTGAACTCCTGATCCTATGGTCTCTATTTATTAAATACTGGGCCCACAGCCAAGCACCACCTTACCCAACTTAGATTTTACTATTAATTTTTTTAAAGGAAAGCACATAAAAATAGTGGGTTTCTTTATGACATTTTAACATGCATGTATGCTATACTTTGTTTATGAGCAGTTCTTACTAATGTCTGTCCTAGTTAGGGTTTTTAATTACTGTGATAAAGCACCATGACCAGAAGCAACCTAGAGAGGAAAAGGGTATTTTAGCTTGCAACTGTCAGGTTATACTCTGTCACCAAGGGAAGTCAGGGCAGGAGCCTAGAGGCTGAAAGTGATGCAGAGGCCATATTCCTCATGGTGTTCTCAGCCTGCTTTCTTCTACAACCTTGGACTGCCAGCCCAGGGATGGTACTGCACACAGTGAGCTGGCCCCTTGCACATCAACCATTGGCTTGCCCTCAGGCCAATCTGGTGTGGGCATGGTTCCCTCTTCCAATATAAAATCTAGCTTGTGTCAAGTTGACATAAAACCAATCAGCACAATTACAAAGAAAACAAAACCAATATAAGGGACTAATTAAACATTCCAGGCATTCAAAGTCTTTAAACCAACCTTGTCAATATAGTCATTTTTATAGTGTTTTTTAAAATTTTCTTTTATTGATGACAACAGGCTTTAGTTCCATCTGAAAATAATTTTCTCATTAAAATAGTCAGGCTTTTTTTCCTTGCCCAGCCAGGTTTTTAGGGGTCTGCTCAGATAAAGGCTTGGCTCCACCTGTGAAAATACAGGCTGCCCCTTTGCTGACACGGCAGAAAGCAGGCAGTGATGCGGGGTGGGGGTAGGGTGGCTAGGAAGCGTGGAAAATTCCCATGAACTATGATGGGCTACTAGCTGAACATGGCTCAAAGATGAGGAAGCTGAACAAAAGCAGGAAGACAGTGGAAGAAACTGTCTTGAGGCTGAAACAGCTTCTCAAAGCCACCATGTGTGTCTGAAATTTAGCTTTTCCCCCAAAGGCCTTTGGAGACAGAATAACAAGGGTCCTGAGACGGTCAAAGTGATGTGAAAAATATGAGGATTATAAATTCCAACATGTATGCTTGTTTTCCATGTACACATGGCTAATATCTGCATCCTGCCTCCCAAAACACCTGCAATGGCCTCTCTTCTCGCTACACAAACCTTTCAAGTGCTCTAAGAAAAAAAAAATTTAAAAGACTGAAGCTTCCATCGTTTTCCAGCCCTGCTGCCTGGGGCATGCTGCTGCCCCAGAGAACTGTAATGAGGACAAAGTCACAGACTCCATCCCTGAGTGACAGCTGGCTTGTCTCTTCAACAGACTACAACCCTCATTGCTGCCATCTGTCAGAGAGGTACCAGGCTCTGGTCTCCAGGGGACACAGGTGACAGGATACACTCCACAGTTCCAAAATCACCATTCCAGTTTAATCTTCCATTAAAAAAAAAAAAAAAAAAAAAGGAAAAGATGGGGCTGGAGAGATGGCTCAGTGTTTAAGAGCACTGACTGCTCTTCCAAAGGACCCAGGTTCAATTCCCAGTACCCACATGGGCAGCTCGCAACTGTGTGTAACTCCAAGATCTGACCCCCTCATACAGATATACATGCATGCATAACACCAATGCACATAAAATAAAAATAAATAAATTTTTTAAAAAAAGAAAGATTGTAGTTTATAATAAAAAAAAATAAAATAAAATAAAAAAAAAGGAAAGGAGTTTCACCTTCCATGGAGCTTTCCTTTCCTTACTAGGTTGTATGACTTGTCTATCAGCAAAAATGTTTTGTGATTTAAATCTTTATTTCTCTTTTTAAAAGTCTCTCTCTCTCTCTCTCTCTCTCTGTCTCTCTCTGTCTCTCTGTCTCTCTCTCTCTCTCTCTCTCTCTCTCTCTCTTTCTGTATGTGTGTGTGTGTCTGCAACTACAAGCAGACACAGCCAGGATGGGAAGATCAGAGGACAACCTCCATTTTATCGGAGACAGGGTCTCTTGCTTTTCTGCATGCCAGGTTAGCTGGCTCGGGATTCTCTTCCCTCAGCACAGGAGGCCTGGCCTTGCTTACAGGTGTGTCTAACCCCGCTTGGCTTCTTATGTGGGATGCTTTGCTGCAGTTCGGATCCTGATTATTTTTCAAGGGTCTCTGGGGTTCAAGCCTTGGCAGCGAAGGAAGGTGGTGAAAGTCTTAAGGAATGGGGCCTAATGGGAGGAAGTTGGTCCTGGGGGAGGGGCACCCCCATGAAGAGGCTTATGGGACCCTGGGCTCACACTCTCTTCATGTGCTGGCTGCAAGAGGAGCAGCTGGCTCTGACATCGTCTCTGGTAACAGTCTCAGGTCAGTGCTATCTGACACAACGCCAAAGCCAACAGGGCACCCCGACACAGACTAAAAACTCCAACGCTGGAAGCCAGAAGAAACCTTTCCTCTTTACGCATTGTTTATCTCATGTAGCCGTTACAGTGACGGGAAGCTAGCAGGTTGTATTGGGCCCACTGACACACCCTTTCATATTCTTGTTTCTTGTTTCTGTGACCCACTAACACGGTTGACAGACCTGGAAAACCTGTCATTTCCATCTAATCAGAACACAAACCACTTGGGGAACTTCTCTCCAGCCTGGCCACCACCAGTCTCCTCTCTACACTCTATTCTCCCTGCATTTTATAATTTGGAATAGATGTAGATTTAGTTTGAAATCATGGAACGAATGAGTGAGAGAGCAAGAGCTGAACCTCTTCCTGACCTGAAATTCCCAGGGCCCACCAGGGAAGCAAGTGTCATTCCCTAAGGCCAAGGAACCTTATTAAGATTACAGTCCTTGGGCTGGAGAAATGGCGCAGTGGTTAAGGGTACCGCCTGCTCTTCCAGAGGTCCTAAGTTCAATTCCCAGCAACCACATGGTGGCTCACAACCATCTATAATGTTATCTGATGCCCTCTTCTGCAGATAAAGCACGCATATGCAATAAATACAATAAATAAATCTTTAAAAAGAAAAAAAAGATTTACAGTCCTGATTTTGAAACTCCTAGTTTGGAGTCTGAGTGGACTAATGATCAAAACGGTGTCATCAGACATTCAAACATGGGGGGGCGGTGGTTGTATATTGAATGGTGGGTGTACTATAAAATAAAGTGCTTTGAGCCAAACACATTGTCTAAAAAAAACTCTATTAAGTATATTTATCTTGATTTTTATTTCATACGCAGAATGCTTGGGAATGTAAAGTAGAAGCGGTCTTGGCTTCTCTAGATAGTCTCCCTAATGGTCTTTCCAGAAGCTTCCTAAGTTTATTACTTCAATTACCTGGTTGCTTACCAGAGCTTACAGACCGCTCTGTACCGTCCAGAACGGTAGCCTCTGGCCACGTGATGCTGCAAAGTATCTAAATGTAGCTAGTACCCCTTTCTCTACACGTAAATAAATGCAACAGTAGAAACGTGGCCAAGCAACTGAAAGAATGCATTTTTAATGTTACTGAACTTTAATTTAGAATAATGCATGTAGCCCTCAGCCACAAGGGCACCAGATAGCGTGCTCTAGCATTGGGTGACTTCGTCAACACTACGTGTGGCTTCTCCATGGGAATATTTTGGGCTCTTACAATTACTTTCTCGTGTTAAGTCTTCAGTAAGTTCTCTGGATCAGGCTTGCCTGGAATATCCAGGCCTTCCCCTCCTCCAGATGCTTGCTCCTCTTAGTCTATGGTGGAACCTGGTGTCCATCAGCTTCCCAGAATCCTCCAAGGTCTTCACAGGAATGGCTAAGACTGAGAATGTTGGCATCATGGCCACCTGTAGTGAGGCAGGGGCTCCCCAGTGCTCTCCTATGACCCTGGCAATAGGTGTGTCCAAACTATAACACTGCCCACACATTAGACCTTCAGGCTCCTGGTGGATGCAGACTCCCAGTGTCACTGATTCCAGAAGCCCTTCCCAAATGACTATCTAGAATCAAGGTATAGAGTTCATGTATGCAAGTATCTCAATCAAAGTCTGTGCTTATTAGTCAAATAAGTTACCTCTTAAAATAACCTTAAAAATCAATGCCATCATGAAAATTAGACATGATGAGACTATACTAAGCATTGGACGATGGCTAAATCAAATAAGTATGACTAGTAACTTAGAAACTAGACTGAAACTTATGTATATAAATATATCTATATATAATATGTTGATTAAAACACTTTAAAGCAACTAAACCAAGACAAAATTTCAGTGTTTGTATACAAGATTAAAAAAAAAACAGTGTCAACAGAAAAGTGAGCTGAATATATATTCTTAAGAAAACACTTCTTAGGATTTACCATATATTACTTGGGAAAAAAACCTAATTTATTAATTACAAAAGAATTTATAATTATCATGCTAGATTAAGGTTTCTCTTAATGTTAAAATATACATCACATGAACACAGCGGTACCGCCCATAGATGCATTAGGAAGCTATTTACTTTCTATGTTCCTATCATAAGTCAATTGAACCAAAGCCAAGAAGAATTGATAAGTTCACTTTTAACTTTTTATTAATTTAATTTTCAGAAGACCAAGAAGCTACTCTGACACTCTGCCAGACTCACACTGGCTGGGGATGTTCATATTGTCTGGTAATCTATGGTCAGTCAGTCTAACGAAGGCAAAAACTATGTTAGAAACAATCACACACACACACACACACACACACAGACACACATACACACACACACATAAATCAGGGCTGGGCAGATGCCTCAGTCAGCAAAGTCCCTGTCATGAAGGATCTGAGTTTGAAACCCCCGATCTCAACTCTATTTAAAAAAAAACATGGCATGCTGGCACACTTGTAATCCCAGTGCCAGAGAGGCAGAGACTGGCAAAGCCCTAGAGCTGACTGGCTAGTCAGTCTAGCCTTATTAGCCAGTTCCAGGCCAGTAAAAGACTCTGTCTCAAAAACTAAGGTTGAAATCACCTGAGGGATAATAGCAGAGGTTGACCTCTGACCTCTAACCTCTGACCTCCACCCAACATGCACACATACATATACATACAGAAAAGTCAATAAAAACTGTAAATAAGTAAAAGGGAAACTACTTACTTCCAGGGTCTGCATCAGATTTGGTTTGATGGCGTCTTTCATCAGAACTGTCAATGCGCCTGTCACGCCCTACAGAGGAGACAAACACATATAAGTCAGCAGGGTAACTCCTAGGGTCATGGCTGGTTTGTCCTCTTTGTCCCCTCTCCTGCTTCTAGGTGGGCATCCCCAAGCTGACCATGCTCCTGGGATTGTTATATCTGCCTGTGTCTTCCCCACCCCAGGCTGCAAAGGCAAAGCAGGAATGGAGACAGGCAAAAATGGCGCAATGTCTCTGGAGTCTATTTCATATGTTCTTCTATTAATACAAATGAAGGCATTAAGCAGCAGCGAGGCTTGTGAGGTAGGCTACGGGGTGCGCGGGACTTCTCAGAATCCCCACTCTAAGCCAGTGTAAGTAGGAGCGCTTCATTCTCCTGATGGACAGCAAGCGCCCCAGGGCCTCCCAGCAATCCTCACCAAGTCCTCCGCTGTCACGGGCTGCCCATCTTTGTCACTGGCCACCACCATTCTTCCTAGCCGCTCCTTCATGTCGGCGAGGCTGTCAGTCAAGGCCAGCACCGCCATGATCTCGCTGGCCACCGCGATGTCAAACTGTGCCTGAGATAGCAAAGCAGGACAGGCACTTTCACAAGGAGCCAGGTTTCATTAGTTACCACTAGGGGCTATCCCCAACCTCTCACCCCCACCCCGTGGGCAGGCTCTGCCAGAGCACACTGCCTCTCTAGAACGCCTATATTGTCTGTACTTTGCCGTGTAGCAGTCACCCTGGGTGAGGCCTGCGAAAGGTGCTGCTCACTGTACCATACAGCTTGCCACTGCAGTCTGTTTCAGGCTAACAATTAAGTTCTAATGTAGGGCAGGGGTGCAGCTCAGTGGTAGAGTCCTTGCTTAGTACATATGAAGGCCTGGGTTTGGTCCCCTCCCATCCCCTAAAGGATTAGTGTCATTATCTGTCTTCTGAGCATCATTATCACTAGAACATCTGGCCACAAAGGCAGGGACCACATAGGAAGATGCCTTCTGGATGGAGGCCCAGTGGGCACAATAGCCTGTAATACCCGGGGCGGGGGGTGGGGGGTGGGGGGTGAGGAGGGTTAGCGCATGCTGAATGAGCTAGTCAGTGATCTATAGGCTACTTTAGTCATAGCAACCCATCTCTGAGGGAGGTCACTTTACACTCCTCTCTACCTTGCTGATCTTTCTCTCCTTCTTGTTGAGGTAGGAATTAAGTCTAATCTCATCTCTCCTGGACACACAGGCTGTGTAGATAAGCAAAAAGCAGTGGACAAAGAGCATCTTGTGGGCTTCTTGTGCATGAGGTCCATTCCTCAGGGTTCAATCTCAGCCCAGGTTAGGCCCAGCAGCTAGAGAACGGCAGGGGACCATTCTGTGTCTGCTCCATGAGGCTGTGGCTCCATCCTATCTTTTTGTTTGTTTTTGTTTTTTGTTTTTCAAGACATGGCTTCTCTGTTTAGCCTTGGCTGTTCTGGACTCACTTTTGTAGACCAGGCTGACCTCAAACTCAGAAATCCATCTGCCTCTGCCTCCCGAGCATGCTGGGATTAAAGGCATGTGCCACCATGCCCAGCTCTCCATCCTATCTTAAGGCTCCCAGCAATGAAAGCCAGAGAGCATTGACTTTCTTCAAAAAGTTCCCAGGACTGTCTCCTCCTTTCTCTTGGCTCTAATAGCAGGTTGTACAGAGTCCGGTAGGAATGGAGAGCGGGCAAGGACTGCGCTCTTCCTTCTGTCTGCTATCCAGCCACCAGGGAAGCATCTGCGTGAAGCCACTTTGTTAAGCTCCACCTTAATTCTCAGGATCCCAGGGGGCGTGTGAGTCAGACAGGTTCGAGCTCTCTCTCTCTCTCTCTCTCTCTCTCTCTCTCTCTCTCTCTCTCTCTCTCACACACACACACACACAAACACACACACACAATGGCTCTGCCCTGGTGACATTACCGTATCAAACATTTTATTACTATTTCCATCACTGACAGATGAGGAAATGAAGGAAGGAGCTTGCTGGCTCCTTCCTGGTTGAGATTGTATTAGATATTGATTTGCTGAAAAATATTGCCTGAAAGTTAACTATGGCTATTATTCAGTGATTATATTTTCAGTATGGCTCATTCTAAGATTAAGCAATTTTTCACTGCACGAAATCTAGGTTCCTGTAATGGGTATTGCATTGTAAATAGTGTGTGTATAAAAATGACCAAAATGTTACTATTTTCTGTGAGTAACCTGAGCCGGAAATACTCTTGCAATATGAACTATGTGGTAAGCAACTTGCAGAATTTATAATGTGTATACAAGCACTTCACTTGCAATAGTTCTACTTCTAAAACTATAAGCTGGCATCATGGTGGATCTAATTCCAGCACTTGGGAGGCTGAGGCAAGAGGATCATGAATTTGGGGGCCATCGTGAGCTACCTAGTGAGTTCCAGATTAGCCTTCACTAAATAGTAAGCACACACACACACACACACACACACACACACACACACACACACACACACACACCCCACATCCCTTTAATACTTAAAAAATGCCAAAAGCAATACAAAATATAAGCAATCTGCCCAGTAATTTAAGCTGGTAGTATATATGCCAGGCTGTCTTCAAACCTACAGGGATCCTCCCGCCTCTGCCTCCCAAGTGCTAGGATCCCAGGCGTGCGCCATGCCACACTACTGTCTTACTCTGTAGCGCTGTAGATACCATTTCACAGTGGAATTTTCATGTCTGTCAACTGTCATTTGCTCTACTTATTTGTTCAGCAATCTATTGACACCAACTATTTACTGTGACAAATGTTGGCTCTAACTATAGAGTACAGGGGTAAGTAAAGAAGGGGAAACTGATCTGGGCTGTGGTGGCGTACGCTTGTAATCCCAGCACTCAGGGGAGCAGAGGCAGGCAGATGTTGTGAGTTCAAGGCCAGCCTGGGCTACAAAGCGAATCCAGGACAGTCAAGGCTACACAGAGAAACCCTGTCTTGGAAAAAAAAAAAAGAAAGAAGGTGAAACTGCTTTCAGGAGGGGATGAGAAGTGGTACCATAGGAAGGGACGCAGGTGCAGGATTCAGGCAGCAAAGAGAGGTGAGTTTGGGGACAAGCCGTATCTGAATATTAACTGTCTTTGTCAGACACCATGACCTCTGTCATATGTCCCGGGTGACCACCAGTCTTAATGTTTCTGTATGAGTCACTGTTTTATATTGAAGAACTTGATTTTTAAGCATATCTAATGAGCTGCTGTTTCCTTCGGTCTCTGCACTATGTCAGCAACAGCCCCTCTCCTCTAGAGTGACTGTTAATGGCTGCAGCGTTCCAGGAGGATTATCCCCCCCTGCCCCCCCCCCCCCCGTTTTCTTAAGTTCTCATTCACTCTAATGTATTCCAAGTTAGTGCTGTTTGTTTTTCTCTTTCCACTGAAGAGTCCATGTCATTCTCCTGCAGAACTTGGAATGAATTTCCCCAAGGCCACCTGGCGTTTGGTGTTGTTGATGAGAATTTTTCTTCTTCTGTGAGTAATCGGGGCCTTTTCTCTGTGGCAGCACTTAATAATTTCTTCTTTATTCCTTCATGTTCTGAAACTTCAGACTGATGTTTCTGGGCAGAAGCCTTTTCTTTTTTTCTAGCCCGCCCCGCTCTTCAGTTCCGTCATTTGCCTTTTAAAATGAAAATGTTGTTTTTCTCAGACTGAGAAATTCCTTGCCTATCGGTTTTTTGAATAGACTGTTTTGAGGTACAGTGCTCTGCAGACTCCTACTGAAAGCTGAGTTTCCTTGCCTGTCTCTGTGTGTGTGAGAACAGTCACACTGACTGTAGAGCAGTTCCTGCAGGGTTTTGTGCCCCTGCTTTGCCATGGCTGGGGTTACAGGTGCATGCTACCACACCTGACTTTCCTTATGGGGTTGCTGGAAATCTGAAGCAAGGTTCAAATCCCCCCAGGGCATTTGGTCTTTTTGGAAATAGGGTCTCTCTAGGTAGCCAAAGCTGGCCTCAAACCTGCAATTCTCCTGTCTCAGCCTCCCTGGAGCTGGCATTTTAGTCATGTGCCATCATGCCCTGCTAGAACCTTTATAATTGGGGGTGATAGTATTTGGGGGATCAAACCTAGGGCCTTCAGGATTTTCGGATATGCTTTCTGTTTCTTAGACTTTTGGACCTTTTGGTTGTTGTTTTTGTTTGCTTGTTTTACTCTGGGAACCAATTCTAGATAGTTCCCCGGCTAGGAGTCCCTCTCTAGTGTACTGAAGCTGACATCACAGCTGTTGATACGCATGGTATTACTTTTATGATCTTAACACAGTTCTTGAAGTATCCGTCAACTCTCACTGGGCACTACGGCTCCTTTATCCACACGGAAAGTCCACACTCTGCTCAGACTCTGCCATGGGTCTTCTATTTCGTTTCCTTGGGTAGGTAAGTTCCTCCTCCCAGGACGTGGTCAGTTTTCATGTTACATATTTCTTTCCATATGAGCTGACTGCTGGCTTGAGGTCACCTCTCATATATCTGAGGACACAATGACAGACAAGTCTAGCTTGTGTGCCCATATCCCCAAGGTGGGGTGAACTGCTGTTGGTTCCTTCAGTGGAGCCATTTCTGGTCCCATCCCTACCCTTTAGATGCTTAACATACAAATATCAAAAGACTGTGTTCTCTTCAAAACAGGGTCACTATGTGCTGGTTTTCTTTAAATGAGACACTTTACCTGCCAGGCAAGGGGCATGGCAGATTCCCACAATCTGTTTGGAATGGTTCCCTGTGGGTTGGGCAGTGACCCTGTCCCTACCCTTGAGATCCCACTCAGGTGCCCAGGCTGAGTTACACATGTGTATAGGCCATGGCCAGGTGTGGCCAGTTTGCAGGGGTTGTCCTCAACCACTGACCCCGAACGGTGGCTGGTTTCTCCTGAACTGATAGCTAGGACTCACCTATGATTTTAGAGGTCCTTTCTCTATATTCTAGGTTGTCCTCTCCATTAATCAAATTCCCACCCCCCCCTCCACCCACACCCAAACTTTTCAGGAATGATTGTGGCTTTCTAGCATGGATAATACTGGTTATATGAAATCTGTTTGTGTGTTGAAAATTCCAGAGTTTGGGGCAACAAGGGTGGTATATGGGCTTAGTCAAGCTTCTTGATCCAAGCCCCACATTTAGTTCTCTCTCTCTCTCTCTCCCTCCCTCTCTCTCTCTCTCTCTCTCTCTCTCTCTCTCTCTCTTTCTCTCCTTCTCTTTCTTTCTCTCATGAATGTAGACGTATGTGTACGGGTGTGTGAGTTCAACAAAGAATGCCCTCCTTGATCATGCTTCATCTTATACAGTGAGGCAGGGTCTCTCTCTCTTGAACCCAGAGCTTATCAATTATAGCTAACTGGCCCTGAGTATCTCATCTTCATTACCTGAGAGCTTGGGCTACAAGTGGGCCACCATGCCCAGGCAACATAAATAGGGGCATGGGCACCTGAATTCTGGTCTTCATGCTTCTGCAGCAAGTGTTTTACCCATTGAACACCCCACTTTTGAATTCAAAATATATAAAAAGTCCCTAAAAATCTATTTGGTTTGAGAAATGGCTATTACCATAAAAGTTACTTTTTTTCCACTAATAAAAATTTAATGTAAGGCCCGTAAATTAAAAACTTTCCAAGGAAAGAGTTTACTATTAAAAAAAAAAAATCAGAGGGCTGTTGTGTCTGGCTAAAATATTATGGAATGAATTTATATTTCCTAAGTGCTGCTATCCCACATTAGAGACCCATTAAATGGAAGGTAGCATTCATAATTACCCTCCCCCCATTGTCTGCTTTTGAGTAATAAGCTATTATCCTTTGAAGAACTCTGCATGCTATTAAACCTAATAAGTGGGTGCTTGTCTTTTGGTTTATGAAACTTTTACTTTCCCATCATCATACAGTTGTTGTATTATGGGACTTTGCCCAGCGAGTCTACCCAGAAACAGAGCCATAAACACACGGCCGAGGACACTGGGGCCTTCCTGCCTCCCGATGCTGTCACTCCCAGATCAACCGTGGTACTCTCCAGCCTTGCATAAGAAGAGCAACTAGACACCAACCCCGAGAGAGTGGGAGGGCCACCAGCACTGGGTCAGGGACCAGAAGCAAAAGCAGAGACTGTGGAAACCAAGGTAAGGTAAGACAGTTCCGGGAAGATGGCGCCACCTACCTGCCGGGAATAGCCTTTCTCAGTGCTTCCCTGGCCGATAGTTATTTTTCTCAGAAATCGGTCATTGGTGTCCAACACTGAAAGAGAACAGGTAAGTTAGTCAATCAACAAATATAGGAGATGCTGGGAGATGCTGAAGAAGGAGCAGAAAGCAAGAGCCAAGGTCTGGCTTCACTTGAAGAATCAAATAAGCAAGAAAAAAAGAACAGATGCTAGTGGTAAGTGTCTTAATGACAGTGTGCCAGGAAATGGTGGGCCAGGGTGAGATGCTTTTGGTTAGGCAGCAAGGACAAGTAGAGTTCTGAAAGTGTATTATACACTGACACCAAAGTCACAGGGAGGAGTCAGTTCAGTTTCTCACACATACAAAAGCCAAATGGCCCAGTAATTCTACTATGTGTTATCCAAAAAAATCCTGAACAGATGTGCATGCTCTCATACTCATAGCAGCTCTATTCACAATGGCTGGAAAGTAGACACAAAGTTTCCACCAGCAGATGAATGGACTGACTCACAATGTAACACTACACAGCCAAATGCTGTATGGCTCTCCCTTCCGGATGGATCTAAAGTAGACAAATCCACAGACACAGAAAACAGAGCAGCTGTGGCCAGCAGCAGAGGGATGTTACTGTTTCATGGGTCTAGGGCAGTGTTTCTCAACCTGTGGGTCTCCACCCCTTAGGGGTCCTATATTAGGTATCCACATTACGATTTGTAACAGTAGCCAAGTTGCAGCTATGAAGTAGCAACAAAAGTAATTTTATGGTTGGGGGTCACAGCAACACGAGGAACTGTATTAAAGGGTTCCAACATTAGGAAGGTTGGGGATCTACTGCTGAGAGCTTCTATAGGAGATCATGAGCTTTGGGTACAGGCAATGTTGACTGAGCAGTCTTAGTGAATGTAGTTAGTGCTATCTGTTGTACAGTAGTGCGTGGTTAACATGGTAGCTCTTGGGTCATGCACAGTCTATCCCAATAAAGAAAAGCCAAAGGAAAGACAGCAATGTAGGAGGAGACTGACTGTGATTAGATCAGATGCAACTCTTTTTTTTCTTTTTGGTTTTTTCAAGACAAGATTTCTCTGTAGCCTTTCTTGTCCTGGAAAAACTTTGTAGACTGGGCTGGTCTAGAACTTACAGAGATCCACCTGCCTCTGCCTCCCAAGTACTGGGATTAAAGGCATGTACCACCATGCCCGGCTGGGTGCAACTCTTCATTGTGTGAATTGCATTGGTTTAGACTTTGTCTGTAAAAACTATTTGGCTTAGAAAAACCGAATTTATAATGCCAAGAAACAAAGGCAGAAGAATAGACACTTCGCTCATCTTTGTGACTTAAACACAGCAGTGCTGTCCCCAGTGACAACTGAGGTCCAAGCTACTAAATGTTGCTGCCATATATGTCACCAGTGAAAACAGAAACAGAGATTATATACTTGGAGACCTGGAGCCTGCATCCCCCGCCTCTCCTCCTCCCCCCACTGCATGTTCCCCGCCCCTCTCTCTCTTTCACTCACTCATAGTCAAGTACATCTAAACTTCTACTTAAAACATTTTTAAAAAACATTTATTATGTATATAGTGCTCTGCCTGCACGAACAGCTGCACACCAGAAGAGGGCACCAGGTCTCACAATGGGATGGTTGTGAGCCACCATGTGGTTGCTGGGAATTGAACTCAGGACCACTGAAGAGCAGACTGTGCTCTTAACCACTGAGCCATCTCTCTAGCCTTAAAAAAAAATTTCTTAAGTTTACTTAACTTCATGTGCATTGGTGCTTCACCTGCGTGTGTATCTGTATGAGGGTGTTGGATCCACAAGAACTAGAGTTACAAACAGCTGTGATCTGCATGTCAGTGCTGAGAATTAAAACTGGGTCCTCTGAAAGAGCAACCAGTGCTCCTAACTGCTGCGCCATCACTCCAGCCCCCCTACTGTTATTTTTAAAGACAGAAACAGAATACCTGCAAGGTTAAAGGGCTGCATCAAAACTGTCACTGGCTACTACTTTCACTCCTGAGATGCTAGGCACACAGTAACATGAAACAAAACCATCTCCTTTTTTGCTATGTAGTACTCTTGCCTGGAGACTGGCATCCCCTCACGATCACATCTATTTTAAGTCAATAGGAGACCACTCAAATTTTAGTTCCACAAAGGGAAGATAAGAAAAAAAAAGTTAGATCAAACTATAGCATCACTCAAAGGCCACTGTGCCTTTCACAGTGCCTCAGTAGAGCATTGTGACCTACCAGGATTCTTCCACATGGGGAAGGAGCTGTATGAATCCAGCACCAATGACATACGACAAGAGCCGTGCAAATTCAATCCCAACCCACAAGACACAGCTGTGGCTGAAGCCCTTAGAAAGCAGCAGGAGCACACAGCTGGCATCTAGAGACAGAGCTAAAGGTGGCATAACGCTACATGCTAATTCCTTCCTTCCGGGAGCAGGTTCTGAGGGCTTTTTCTGTATTCAGTCCTGTGCAGGCTGGGAAGGGTCATGGAGGTACACAGGCACCAGTGCCTGACTCCTGGAACTTCCTTGGATGAGATGCAGAGAGCAACAGAACACCAGCATGAACGGAAGGCTGTGGGGCTCAGGGGCAGGGTGTGTGTGTGTGGATGGGAGTTGGTGTGCGGGGTGGGGTTGTGCTGGTGTGTGTGTGCGCGTGTGTGGGTGGGTGTGTGAGGGTGGGGTGTGTGGGTGTGTGTGGGTGTGTGTGGAGTGTGTGCATGGAGTTGTGGGGTGTGTGTGTGTGTGGATGGGGTGGGTGGGCTGGTTGACTTTTAACTTGTTCTACTCAATCTCTTTAGTGCTATAATGTTGGCAATGGCTGGAGGAACACCCAGAGAGGTCAGTACAATGCTATTGTGTACTGTGTAAAAATTCAAATGCTGATTTCTGGGCCCCCATATCCGGTTGCAATCCTTGTTGTGAGGATTTCCTGTCTCAGTGTTGTGTAAATATTAATCCCAATTGTTCTCTGATATGCCAATAAAGAAGCTTAACAGCCAATGGCTGAGCAGGGGCGAGAGAGGAAGTGAGGATTCAGCCAGGAGGAGAGGTCAAAGAGAAATCAGGAGAGAGCAACTGGAGCAGAGAAAGCCATAAAATACAAGCATTTCAGGGATTTCAGCTGCGAGGTACACAGATTAGCTTAGAGGGTTAAAATAGATTAATACGCTCATTTTTGTGCCATAAAGCTTGTTAATAAATAAATATAAAAGTCCAGTCTCAATTATTTGGGTGCTATCTGCGTTAAGAGAAAAACCCAAACTGTAAGACAATTTTAAAATAACCATTAGCACAGAGCCTTCCTGATCCTACAAGTATCCAGTGCCAGCCAAGATCTGGGTGGCAGGTCCAGGCCCTACCCCAGAGCAGGCCCATTATTTGGTTTCTGCAGAAGACGCGGCATCCTTATCCCTTCGTGCCACTGTGCTAGTGTAGGGACGCAGAGACATGATACCGAGGGACTGACAGCGGGCAGGGCATGTGGGCTCAGCCTGTGACGGGAGATGGACATGTGTGGGAGAAGGCAGGTCTGTGAGTTCCTGGGGAGTTGGGCTCGCTAAGGGGCAGGGGCTTTGGGGTACCCAATGTTGCAAAGCCTATTTCCTGGCCCCTAGAGGATAATATGTGCCCGGAGACCAGTCTTTCCCTCCTGCGCCTGTGACATGTTCCTGGATTAGTCCAGTACTTTAAGCTCTAGTCTCATTATCCAGGTTATACTTGTTCTCAGTCAAAGCCAGGAAACTGTACTTATAAACGTCTTTGGTTCGGGGCTGGAGAGATGGCTCAAAGGTTAAGGGCACTGACTGCTCCTCCAGAGGTCCTGAGTTCAAGTCCCAACAACCACATGGTGGCTCATAACCATCTGTAATGTGATCTGACGCCTTCTTCTGGCCTGCAGGTGTACATGCAGGCAGAGCACTGTATACATAATAATAAAATAAATCTTTTTTTTAAATGTATTTGGTTCATCTACGAAAAGTCCTCATTCTCATACTAACTCCCTAATCGGAACCAAACTACTTATCACATTTCAGCCTGAATTCCTGTGGCCCAGGTGGCTTGTCCTCAGCAATAAGATTTGCCTCTCCTTAGCATCCCAAACAGTAATACAAGTCCGTATTTTTTCTGGGATAGCTTTTGAAGTTGTCACTTCCATTAAAATTGATTTGTAACCACAGAGCATTCCAATCCTTCCTGTGTTCTCTAAGAGAATCCAATGGCATGCTGGTCCTCACTGAGGAGGTGACATTCCATGATTCCTGAGGTTGGGGCCCAAGTTCGGATGTGCGAGGATGCCAGTTGGTCTGAAAGTTTCTCTTTCACTTCCAACAGTTGAAAGTACACTAATTTCCACAGCCTAATTATTTTCTTACCAAAAAGGACCCGTAAAAGAATTTACGGAGTAACATGAGCTCAGAGCTGTCTTTGAAAAGTTGACTACACGTTTTGCAAATAATGGCATTTTAATAATGGATCTTTCTAGTTTAAAAAATATATTTGAAAATGCCCCCAGCAAAATGCTGGAAATATTCATGTTGTTTGTTGATCTATTTTAGACTTGTGGCATGTACAAGTCATGGCTCACCCCCAGAGGAACATTCTAGAGTCATTTAAAATGACCACTCTGGGTGCTGGGGATGCAGCTGGAAGGTGAAGTATATGCTCTGTATGCGAAAGGCTGTAGTTTAACCTCTAGCACCATGAAAAATAACAAGTTAAGTGAAAAATCCATCCTAAGAAAGAACCAACAAAGTAGACCATGCTTAGGAGGTGACTGAGTCAGGCAGGAAGCAAAATCCACACACACACACACATATGGTAAGAGAGCTGTACAGAAACCTCAGGCGCACCAAAACTGTGATTAGCATGGCCAGCTTTGTGAAATATTGCTTAATATTTTTGACACACTTTGACAAAATCTTTACAATAGTATTATTTGTTTTAAAATAAAAAAGTGCATCCTTGTGAGAGTGCTCAAGGAGATTTTAAACTTAATCTTAGAAGCCAAAGACCACAGAGAAATGCCATAACCCAGGTGTTAGCCTCCGAGCGTCGCTAGGGAGGCACGTCTGAGTTTGCGTGCGTTCACATTTCAGCTGAGCCTCCCCGGAGGGAGGCTGGTGTTACTCCAGGTTCAGCAGCCAAAAATCCAAAAGACTTTGGGTGTTAATATAATGCCGTTAGTGAAAAATCCCGCAGCCTGAAACAGCTCCACATACAAAATTATTTAAAATAATCTGTAAAATATCCTTCAGGCTATGCATGGGTGATGTGAATACAACAGATGAGCTTTGATTAGACTTGGTTGTCATTATTGTGCTAGCTGCCCAAAGTCACCAACCCTCTGAAGTTTGAGGCACTGCTGGCCTCAGTTGGTAAGGATAAGGGCTACTCTATACAGATGAGGAAACTGAGGAAGTGGTTTCCCTAAAGTTGCCTGGCCATTGTCTCTTGGCTGCAAGGCCTGCTGGGAGACACTCAGTTCTTACTGGCGTGGCTCAATGGGCTACTGGGAAAACAGTTCAGGAAGAGTGGGAGGCTGGCTGAACCTGGGAGGAAGACTAGCCTAGAAAGGAGATAGATAGGCCAGGTTTGGCCATGGTGAAGAAAAGGCTGGCAAGAGGATGAAGCAGGCCCACTGGTGGAGAGAAGACAGAAGCTAGGTGCCAGTAGTGCTAACAGTCTAAAGATGATTTGACAGCCAAGGATGGGTGCTCCTGCGCCTGCTGACTGAGGAAGGAACAGGCCGGTATCTCTGCATCAGGAACCTACTGAACTAAGCAATGGAAATGCAAACAGGAGAATGTGCTAGAAGGTAACTGATAGCTCAGGCATTGGTTAAGTATACTCTGAAAGAGGAGAGAAGTGGGAGAATGGTGGACAGGTCAGCCACAGTCAGTACAGGAATATATGCCACGCCCATCATTTCTGTGTCCCGTACAGCTCATCAGGTGTGACTGCCACATCTCTGTATAGTACAGACATCATCAACTCCATGAGCATATTTAAGGCTCCAGAACCCAGAGAAGTCCCCTTGTTTAAGACCATATAGCCAAGCAGGGTGGTGGCCACTCTCCAGGCCGAATTCCATGGTCAGTCCTTTGCTTACTGTTCTACCGAAGCGACTGACTGACAGCGAGGAAAAGGAAGTGATGTCGTGGCTGAGAGAGAGTCAGGGAGTCTGGAGGGAGAACGAGGCACTCGGCATTGTGTGACTGCCAGAGTGACACGCACCTAGGACCCAGCTGGAAACACTCGCCAGATGTGGGGGAAAAGTCTGCACTGTAAATGAAAGCTAGAGAGATGTTCAGAGAAAGACAGCCAGGCATGGTGGCACACACTAACATTCTTAGGGGGGTGGGCGAGCAGAGGCAGAGGACTGAGGCAAACTCAGGCCAGCCTGGTCTACATAGCGAGTTCTAAGCCAGTCAGAGCTACATCTTGACAATTTGTCTCAAAAACAAAAGGGACTAGGGAGATGGCTCAGCTGATAACGTGTGCCATGCAACATGAGGACCAGTTTGGTTCCCAGCACTCAAATAAGAACCAGCAATGCCCCTGCCCCAGGGAAGCAGCAGGCAAAGGGGGAGCCTTTGTGCTGGCTTCCTGGCCAGCCAGTCTAAGTACAGGTTCAGAAAGACATGTGATACCAACCGCTGGCCTCCATGTGCACACGTGTACTAATGCTCACACACACATCCGCACGCAAAATAAATAAATAAATAAATAAATAAATAAAATAAAAAAGAGGGACTAAGAGGTGGCTCAGCAGTTAAGAGCACTTACTGCTCTTTCAGAGGACCCAGGTTCAGGTCTCAGCACCCACATGGTAGCTCACAACCACCTTTAAATCCAGTTCCAGGAGATCTGACATCTTCCTCTGCTGTTCATGGGCACTGTACATATATGGCATATACACATACATGTAAGCAAAATATAAGACAAAAAAAAAAAAAAAAAAAAGAATGTAGGCTTTAGCCCCAATTCTTTCCTTTTTTCCCCTCCCAATTGAGATCCTGAATGTGACAAGTAAATAAGGAATAATATAAAATATATTTCTCTTTTCTTTTTTAAAAAGAGAGGAACAAAGTAGGCATGAAAAAGAGACATTGCCTTAAAAACATTCTTTAAATGGAAAGAAGAAGAGAAAATTTTCCTTACACATTTGGAGAAGGTTGTGTTGCTTGTGGTGTTGAGCCCTGCACGTGCCAGACGAGCCCCCCCCCCCCCCCCCGCCCCGAGCTCCCACCACAGCCCATCCCCAGCCATTTGGAAAAGAAGGGAGTGAATGGGTTTTAGCCCAGAGACAGGTGGTGGGGAAGAGCAGCAATGGAAACCCATGGTGAGATTACGAAGCCGGGATGGGCAGCCGTAAGACTGTAGTTTTTACAGATTGCATTTATGAATGTCAGGTTGAGTGTGAATGAAGTGAACTTAGGAGCTAGGGTTCAAACACATTCTCCAGTCTGGCCCTGCATGCTGTCTGGTTTCTCCAGCACCTACCTCTTTGCCATGTGATGGTGGAGGGGTCGATGTTGAGGCGGGCAAACTTCCTCACTTCCTCCTCTGTCAGTGTACTTGGATCGGTCTTATTTATCCCCAGTTTCTAATTGTTGAGGAGAAATGCCATAAGAACAAGAAAGCCAAACAAGACCCAAACAGAATTATCCCGTGTGGTGTGTTATCCCATAATTAGTAAAGTCCTTGGGAAAACAAAAAACAAAAAACAAAACAAAACAAAACAAAAACA
Source organism: Acomys russatus (assembly GCF_903995435.1). NCBI lineage: Eukaryota > Metazoa > Chordata > Mammalia > Rodentia > Muridae > Acomys > Acomys russatus. The sequence goes on along the minus strand of NC_067157.1, from coordinate 45,701,313 downwards.
CAAAAACACAAAGCCCGGAGTGAACTGTGGGTTAGGTGAAATCATATTAGCAACGTCTTCTACAAGTGGAGGACAGTCAGGGGACCTGTGAATACCTTAAAATGATGATCTGAAAATGGGGCCAAGTCAGCAGCAGCACACAGTGAACACAGCAGCCTGCTGCTGCCTGTGTGGCTGGTGCTGATGGTGGCCCTGCACACTGAGCTCAGCAGGTGTGTGACCTGTTGTCACAATTGATGGTTCACTTGATTTGTCTTTTCACATGCACACATCAAGTAAAGTGTGTGCCTAAGTTTCAAAGGAGTGCATTTCTATAGACTTAAAAAAATGAATTGAACATTTTATGTTGGGTATAGTGGTACACTCATGCAATCCCAGCACTTGGGAGGCAGAGGTGGGCAGATCAGGAGTTTGAGGCTGAGCTTCGTGAAACCTCATGTCAAAAAATAAACAAATAAAGCCAAAACAACACAAAGCTTTAATGGATTTAATTTGGTAAAGACAATATCCAACAAAACTGTTTCAAAAATAATTCTAATGCCAGCCAGGTGGTGGTGGCACACACCTTTAGTCCCAGCATTCATCACGGTTGACAGAGGCAGGCACATTTCTGAGTGTGAGGAAAGCCTGGTCTATAAAGCTACCCAGAGCTACACAGAGAAACTTTGTCTCAAAAAACAAAACAAAAAACAAACAAATAAAATTATTGGTTATAAATTGTACTGTAAAGGTGATTTTTTTCTTCTTTTTTCTCTACACACAGGAAAACATTTGTCTTCAGAAGGAAGAGGCTACATAAAAACTTGATGTGTCAGTTAACTAGGGCGCTATAGGTAAGCAAAGCAGCTCTCCCACCTCATGTGTGAGGAAACGGAGCCCGAAAAAAAGTAGATTCTTAGTAGTGGGGTGCATGGTGGCACACTCCTTTAATCCCAGCACTTGGGAGGCAGAGGCAGTCAAAGTGCTGTGAGTTTGAGGCCAGCATGGTCTACAAAGTGAGTCCAGGACAGCCAAGGCTATACAGAGAAACCCTGTCTCAAAAAACCAAAACCAAAACCAAACCAAACCACCACTACCACCGACAAAAGTAGATTCTTTAAGCCATGGAGATAGCTCAATGGACTTCTTTTTTTTTTTTTTTTTAATTTAATTTAATTTAATTTTTTGAGGTTTCTTTTTTTTTATTAATTTATTCAGATTACATCTCAATTGTTATCTCATCATTTGTATCCTCCCATTCCTCCCACTTTCACCCTATTCCCCTCCCCTAGGTCTATGATTGAGGGGGACCTCCTCCCCCACTATATGGTCATAGGCTATCAATTCTCATCTTAGTAGCCTGCTTATTCTTTCTTTGAGTGCCACCAGGCCTCCTCACCAAGGGGAGGTGGTCAAATACCTGGAAACAGCCTAAATGCCCCTCAGTCGAAGAACGGATGAAGAAACTGTGGTACATTTACACTGTGGAATACTACTCTGCTATTAAAAACAAGGAAATCCCAAAATTTTTGGACAAATAGAGGAACTAGAAATGATCATACTGAGTGAGTTAACCCAGAAGCAGAGAACTGACTTCTGTAAGCTGTCCTCTGACCTCGACACATATATACAAAATAAGTAAAACAAAATACAATTTTTAACCATATGACCTTTTAAAAAAAGTGAGTTATCATTTCCATAGCTCTTTGATATAGGGATTTATCTACAGATTTCACTCTGTATGATATTCCGAGCTAATATTAGTTAGAGCAGTGGTTCTTAACTGGTGGGTCCTGAGCCCTTTGGTGGGTGTCACATATCAGATATTTATATTATGATTCATAACAGTAGCAAAATTACAGTTATGAAGTAGCAACAAAATAATTTTATGGTTGGGGAGGGGTCTCCACAACATAAGGAGCTGCATTAAAGGGTCCCAGCATTAGGAAGGCTGAGACCGCTGATTAGTTTAATAACCAAAGGAGAATATGAAAACCCAAATCAAGTCAAGTTTCTAGAATATTGTTTTTGTTTTTGTTTTTGTTTTAAGACAATGGTTCTCTGTGTAGCATTTGGCTGTTCTGGACTCATTCTGTAGACCAGGTTACCGTCGAACTCACAGAGATCTGCCTGCTTTTGCTTCCCCAAGTGCTGGGATTACAGGGGTGTGCCACCACGCCCAGTTGAATATTCTTTTCTGAAAAATATAGAACAACCTGGCCCCCAACAACCAAACCAAATCAAACCAAACCCTCTATTAACTGGAAACTCACCCTCAGGCGAGAAAGTTGAATTTCTGAAAATTCTCTGACGCCATTCACTGAGGGAACCAGGCGATTGTAGAGAGCCTAAGAAGAAATAACCCCCACGGTTAGCTTCAGGTGCAGCCACGAGCTTCAATAACTCACAAACAGACAAAGGTCATGGCATTTGTAACCAAATAGGCTCTATTAATATTTGAGGGATGATAAAAAACAATCTAGACTTAAAGTCTGTCATTTTAATAAAGCCTAGTAAGGTGGACATGATGCACATTACAAAGAATTTGCATAAATATACCTGGTCTATACCCTTACAACTTATCAAATAGTTACGTGAATTTTGTCTGAAAGATACGCTAGATTATAATTGAAAAAGTCAGCATGGCAAATCATTGCAAGAAGTAACTCTCTCAACTATGCCTGTGAGGAATTAAGACCCGGAACTCCGTCACTTTCAGGTGTGAGTTGGTTCTTGGAACTTCACGCACGTGAAGCTAGAAAGGGCCTCTGAGTTCTTTCACGGTCCATGACTGTTGCGTGGCAATTTCGGTCTTACAAATGGCTGGCCGTGGCTGTAGCGCAATATTACAGCTCTTGTACAACACGCACAAAGCCTGTACTGGAAGGCCCCACCCCTGGGAGTGGGGGGTAAACACCAAACCAAACAAACACCACTCAAGTTCAATCCCCTTTCGGATGGACCGATGTATCTATGACCATCGTGAAAACAAATGATGTACTAATTATCTTTGAAACTGAAAATAAGTCGTCTCCATATTTGCCCTAGTCAGCAAGCACACCACAGTTCTCCCAACTGCCCTGCAGTGATTATCAACCAACGTGAGAATCAGATTATAATGAAGACTAAAGTGAGAATTTGACTAAAGGGAAGCTCTCCTCCCCTGGAAGTGAGGTGACGGGTTAAATTCACCAAATTTTGAATACGACGGCCTCTAAAAGTCTTTCACAAAGTCACCCAGGATGCAGGATTGAAAAGCCCCAAGATGGCTAACCAGGAGCCCTCTTACCTTGTCTGTTTGCGTGCTCTCGTGCAAGATCCTGGTGTCGATGGCTGCGGCCAGCAAGTTATTGGCGGCAGTGATGGCGTGGATGTCTCCAGTCAGGTGAAGGTTGAACTAGAAAGAAACGCCACATCTTTCCGTTTGTATCGGACGGCCTGGACAGTTTTCAAGGATACCGCCTGTATCCACAGAACAGTATGCTAATTATCTGTCTTTATCCTGAGACAAGACACCTTGGATCAGAAAACCAAGGTCAAGGCCTTCCAACTGACATAAAGAACTCATGAGGAGTCTGTGATTCTTCTATCCTCAGATCAAAGACAACACATTCTGATGGGCCTGACAGTTTCTAAAATGAACTCATTCAAGTTTTACTTATTATCATGTGTGTATATGGTGGGGAGAGGGGTGAGAGCACATCACAGCATGCATGTGGAGGTCAGAGGACGACCTTGTGGGATTGGCTTCCTCCTTTCACCTTTATTTGGGTTCTTGGCTTGTGTGTTTAGCTGCCGAGCCAGTTTACTGGCTGCTACACCCCTTCAAGGTGTCACATCGTTAACTACTAAATGTGAGGTCTGAAGAGCCCCAAAAATCTGCGACATTTTGAGTAGCAGCGTGAAGGCACAAGTGGAAAATTCCATCCTACATTTTGTTTTTATGATTGAAATCATTAATACTACACAAGACCCAGGGTGACCCTGTCACTCTCTTGTCAAGACTCTTCAGTGGCTGAGTATGACACCTTAAGTCAAACCTCATCTCTTGGCTGTGAATGGAAAGCTGGGCTTCTGCTTGCTCCTCTGACTTAGCTTGCCGGGTCTGCCTGCCCTAGCCCTGCATTCTGGTCATGTTTAGTGACACTACATGGCCCCTGACCAGGCAGAGCTGTTTTTTTTTTTTTTTTAACCTCAGGGCAGAGAGCAGGGTGAGGGAAACAAGTCTTGGCAAGGCATGGGAGGGAAGAGAGAAAAAGGAAGAGTTCTTGGAGAAATAAGAGTGAACACCATTGACTCTTTTTGCCCAGTTTCCCTGAGATGGTTTTTCTTTTGGCCTCACTTGAAAGAATGAATGGTCCACCTCTTTCTGAATTTGGTCATCTAAGAAGTGACTGATGGGACCCAGGACGACAGTGTCTCATCTAAAATGGGCTTGGGAATACAGAATCTTCTTGGAACTCAGGGAGACAGTATAATACACGTGCACACACACATGCACGCACTTATGCACACACGTATGCTTGCAAGCACACACATAATTTATTTATAAAACATTCCAACCCAGGGCTAGGTTAGCATCCATTTGCTATAGGAAAAAATATATATTAATGAAACAAGAATTTTATTCACACTGAGTAGCACACGCATATCTGTTTGTTGCCACCAGTGTGAGGTATTCACGTGGGTATCTCATGGCCTTACCTCCTCCATAGGGATGACCTGAGCATATCCACCACCCGCAGCTCCTCCTGGACGACATAGAAAGTACAGTGAGGTGAGTCCCCAAGCTCAGTTACAGGGTAGACACAGACCTGAGGGCGCTGCTCACACCCACAGGAAGACCTGCCAAGGCCCAGAGATTCCGTCCACACAGAACAGAAATGAAACAAAAAGAGTGTGCTCTCTCCAACCATGGCGTTTTCAGCCTTCTGCTTCTTTGTTTAAAAAGAAAGGTTAAAGCCCTGTGTCTGTTGACCCAGGCCTACAAGCACAGCTACTAAAGAAGATGGCAGGAACATCATGGATTTCACAGAGCGGGTTGCTGGGCCACAGAGTGAGTGCAAGGCTAGTGTGGGCAACTTAGCAAGATTCTGCTTTAAAAAAAAAAAATGAGAAAAGAGTTGTGATATAGTTCAGTGGTAGAGTACTGCCTCATAGGCATGAGGCTTTAAGTTCAGTTCCTAGCATCACATAAACAAAACGTCTGAAAGGAATCAAAAAACAGCCTCAAAGGTAAATACAATATAGCAAATATCAGTACTATAAAACATGTATGTCAGGATATAATATCATTGTATTCATTCATTTTAGGGTCTATGTAGCAATGCTTCATATAAATCATACATAAAATAAAACATGAAACCACCTGCTGGGCTTGGTGGAGCACTCAAGGAGGCAGGATCCAGAGGACCACTGCACACCTGAGGCCATCCTGGTTGGCACGGTGAGACCATCCCTCAGAGAGACCCCAAACCACCGCCTGTGGGGCAGAGGTTGGGGGAGGGTGGTGGCCCAGTGTTGCCTGCCATTCTCAAGCTGTGGGTTTTATTCTCAGCATGAGAAAAGCCAAACCACAAAAAACAAAAACAAAAACAAAAAAACCCATCACCCGTAAATTTACCTCAGACAAAGCCTATAGTAGTTATTCTACTGAAGACACTTGCCTCTCACAAGTGTACATCATTTTACAATACGCCCTGTTCTTTCCATGTTATCCCAGTAGAGTCTCCCAAGAGCAGATGCTCCTGGTACCCTTACAGATGTGGCTCAGGGACATTAAAGGCTGTCTACAGCCTTGCAGAGGTGACACACAGCCAGGAGTAAATCCATAGCTCCTCGGCTCTAAGTCTCACGTTCAATCTGCCCCATAATTCAGGGCCCTCCAGGAGGGATCAGTACTTTTAATGAGTGAGGAATTATTAATATTTGTAACAGCGATATAAATAAAATACAGTTAAAAACCGCAAGCTGCCAAGAACACACAGTAATTGCAGCAGTGAGGGCCGAGGGGTGACTTAATGATAAATCAGCAGAGTAGGAGTAATGAAGGGGAAGGAGCCAGACATCAGCCCAGCTAAGCCAGAGAGGAATTTCCTCACGGCTCTGTCTGCGCACAGCCAGTTGTTGCATCTCCAGAGCTCCCTGGCCCCATACAACTCCTCCCTCAAGCTGCAACTTGGGGCCTGACCTAAAGAGCTCATATGTGTACAGGAAAAGACCTTTCATTGTGGCTGGGATGATAAAACACTGATACGATGGGCAGGGTTTCAAAATCGCTTGGCGAAGGAGGTGGGGGGTGATACAGAAGACACTGTTGGAGGCTGGAGGCCCGAGCAATGGTGCCAAGGGACCAGCTTCCTGGGGCTTCACAGAAGACCCCCTCCTTCTCCTGCAGCAACCTCTGCCTGCCTTTATGCACTAGGAGGTTCAACTTGGGGTGATTGCTATGTCCTGAGTGCTCAGGGGGTGCAGAGGATGGAACAGCCAGCTCTTTGGCAAGCATTTAACTCTATCTCCCCTGCTTTATGTTGAGCTTGAACTTTTATTCCCCGTCCCACCCCCAACCCCCAATTTTGCTCTGAAAACTAGCTTAGTTGCTAAGGAAAGTACCTTTCACTCCAAAAGTGGGTCCCTGGGAAGGCTGCCTCAGGCAGGCGAAGGAGTTGACCTTCAGGTGTGCAGTCAGCGCCTGCACCAGGCCAATGGTGACAGTGCTCTTCCCTTCTCCGAGCGGGGTGGGAGTGATCCTGATTTGGGGAAAAGAAGGACAAATTCAATTGCATTTCCGAGACAACCTTAGTAAAACCAAGCTGGGATTTCAGATCCAAATCTGAGGACATAGGCAGTGAGCAAAGCGCACCTCCCCCCACACCCCTTCCCAGCATACATGCTATGGTTTGTTGGATTGTTCCCAGGCATAGCACACAGGCCACCTGGAAGCTAAGGTCAGAGGTACAAAAAAATGAAAGGCTACATGACCAAAAAGGAGGGGTGCTAGGTGACAGCATTGAGAATGTTCATTTTAGGGAGTGGCACCAAGCAAGGCACTGAAAATAGTTGGAATCACCAGCCTGATGTGGTGTCTGTTGGGGCTGTCTTGGCTTTTGCTGTCCAGAGCTCTTTATGTGGGGTACACAGTGGGCAGAGGGCCTTGCTCAAAGGTGGCTGAGTAAGCAAGGCAGGGCCTGATTCTCAGGGTTAGAAGGGATCCCCAAGTCCCCACTGGCCCATACCTTCCCAGATGCTTGTGCCCGGGCCTGGTCCCCACCATATTCAACAGGGTGACACAAGCTCATTATCGCCAGGTGATATTTAAAGGCACAAGTCTTATCGTTACGCCTCTTGTTCCAAAGGAGACACCGGGAGCCTTTACTGCCTACAACCTAGGGGGTGCAATACTGGGCTATGCGCTGCATGAACTTTAGAATGTGGCCCAACACAAAACTGTAAACTTTCTTAAAACACTAAGGATTTCAATAACAACAACAACAAAACAAAACAACTTTCTTTTTTGGTTTGTTTGACTAAATTACGTGTTTTGCAACTATAAATGTTGCAGAGGACAACATTGTGTCTTGATGTCAAGTTTGGACATGCTTGGCTATTCCTTTCCTATACAACAGGCCTTCGAATGCTAGAGTTCCACTGCATACCCAGGAGGAAGCCCCTGCCTGGAGCAGCCATTTTCCAGGACACTACACAAAGGCATATCTTTGCACAGTCACAATATTGCTGTACTTATGATATTTCATTCCCAAGTAAAGGTCCCACAGCACTCTTCTGCAGTATGCTTTAACCCCCACTAAAATTCTTCAAATTTCTCTTCAGTGCTTATGACCTCATTTTTTACTAGTTAAGTGGTGTGAGTCAGGGTGTCCAGGAAACTCAGCCTCAACAAATCTAACGGCACAGTCTCCCAACCTAGAAAATGGCCGGTGATGTTATCACAAGGAGAAAGGCGTGCCTTCAGACACATCTTTGTCCCCAGGGACTCAGAGCACCCACCCCTCTGATGTGATCAGTCACTTGTACAGTAAATATTTATTCAGTACTATCATGAGTCAGGGACTGGGTTAGACCCTGGAACACAAAGACGGTCATGTCAGACTGTGTGTCTCCCTCCCAGGACTTCTAACTGATGGGAGATACAGATAACTCAGTGATTATAGCAACTGAGATAAACACTAAGCTGGGAAAACAGCGCAGGCACTGTACTAAGAGCACAGGAAAGGAGGGTTCACTGTCTTTGCCACATGAAGGAAAGCTTCCTCCAGACCTAACATCTAAGCTGGGACATGACTACCAGAGAACTAGCACCCAGGTGAAACGCAGAGCGAGCTAAGACGAGGCATGCGCTCTCTGCTTTCATCTACCTCAGTGGGCTCTTCCTAGAGATGGGAACCGCGGCTCACAGTCAGCAATTCAAAGCACCGAATGGGCACGAGCACCCAGGGAAAGTAAACTCAGTAAAATCAAAGTGCAGGACAGCACCATGGGTATGTTTTCCTTTAAGGAAGAGGCAGGAGAGACCAAAAGAGGTCAAAGACAGAAACATGGAGAAGAAAACAGGGTGTGATATAGCTGGGAAAGAGGCTACTGCTGACCACTAGACTGCAGGGGCTTCTGATGAACCAATTGGATACCTACTTGATGAACTAAACCGGAAATGCTCAGGAAAAGGTCACAGGAACAGAGTTTATCAGACCCGTCCCCAACTGTCTAAACAGCGCAGCATCGACCAAAGTCAAAGTGGCAACTGTTACTCGAGGCTCCGAGTCGGCGTCATACAACATGAGTAAAAGCAGCGAGGAGCCCACAGGGTCACCGTCTTGTAGAAGCCTGTAAAGTTGCGGTATGGGACCAGAGCTGTGCTTTAGTCACACAGAGGATTGCATTTTCTCTCCCAAGGATACACTGGCAGAGCTGAAGGAGACACGCCCAGTGATGACCTCAAGCCTCAGAGCCAGCCAGCCAAGTCTTAATTGGAAACACAGGACTGCCGAGCTTGCTGCCAACGAACACAATACAGGAAAATCACAAAGTAGGAAGTATTTATTGGAAGCAATAAAAGGAGAGCTACAATAAAACTTTATTTTGCCCCCATCTCTGTATTTGATATCAAAAATTGGTTTAATTCTTTCCCCATATCCTTAGCTCAGATCCCCAGTCATCAAGTTCTGTTTCGAAAGGAGTGACTTCCAAGCTAAGTTTCCTTCCCTGCGTCTGCAAGGCCTGTTTGCTATGGAAATGGGACTGGGAGTTTTTCTCCAAGTCTCCAAGTTTCTGTTGCCAGGACTAATCTACAACATTTATCATGTGATTTTTATGACTTTTCAGACAGGCATTATAATAAGAACTCTGATATGTCCGTCGCAAAGGTGAGGACAATTGCTCACACTTCCTGCACTGCTGTCACCTGTCCAGCACACACGGGAACCAAAAACATCTGACAGTACCACGAAGCCTTTTCTTAGGTAAGTACTGTTTGCTGATAATGGCAGTAGAGATTAGCCAAGATATTCGGTGACGATTGGAAAGAGGTTTATTTAAAAGCCAACGGGATTTCTTACCCAGAGACGAGAGGTAAAGGTCTGAAGCACACTGAAAACCGAACTTTGTCCAACAGGATCATGGGCACCAGGCATCATGTACGGCCTGACCATGAACTCCAAAGCTACATGCACAAACAGCTGTAAACATATATCATTCACCCCAGGCAGCTTTATTATTTGAAGGGTTTTAAAAGCCTTTACTATCTAACAATAAATGTGACAGACCATTTGGTTATGTTTTCTATTACAGCTGACAGAGGTGAAGGGTTCAAAGGCCCTGTTGGTACTGGCTTCTCCTAATGCTCAGCGTCCTGCTCTGCCATTAGTACGACCTCACTGATGTTCGGATGGCTACTTAAGGTACAAAGGGAAACTCTTACGACCAAGTACTGTTATTTCCAAGTTGAAACAAACTAACGGAGTGAAATACTAAAGAAAGACATTTAAATCAAGTATTTGGCACTCTGAAAACAAAAACGGACATGAGGAGATCTTTATTTTCCTCCAGTGTGAAGTTAAGTTTATATTCATAGAGCAGCTTGGACTTTTAAAAACTGTTCTGTCCAATGAAGTCACAGAAATTCTAGAATCTTCTACAGGGCCCAGGGCACAGTCAAAAAGCCTGCAGCTGCACCCATGTCAAGTCCTCACATGAAATTCCTCTTCACTAGTGTAACTGGGAAAATATGTAAAACTCAAGAGCCACTAAAGATCTAAGAATCTTCTGGCATATTTTCCCCGGGCAATTCCCAATACTTTTCATTTTGCCAGGCAAAGCAAACACAGCCATGTGTAGGTGTCAATATGGTGCGATGTGTTGCTGATGAGGGACAGATGATTCCCAAGGAAGATGAAATCCTACATTCTGAAGAATGGCTTAAAAAATAGTTTTTAAAAATCTGGTCTGCATTTGTGCTATTAACAATAGGATTTTTAAAAAGGTCCCACTGTGTCCTATGTTTGCCCCACTGTTGATATGCGTGGCCCATACTTACACTTGATTCAAATGTACAGTATTGAATGTAAGTCGATTTAGGTTTTTTTGAAAAAAATTTCTTGGGTATCTGAGTTCTTTAAAGTATGGGAGAATGAAAAAAAAAGTATGGGAGAATATTTATGTTATAGAGTTCAGAGAAAAAGGCAGGACACAAATGCTATTTATCACTTTTTCTTTAAATATAAACAGGATGGGTATAAGGCTAAAATCCTGGGAGAGAATAGAAAAAGATTAACACTTTTGAGTAATGAGATAGCTTGCTTCCTTCTGACTTTTCTTTATGCTTCAATTTTATGCAATAAGTCAATATTATTTTCTGAATAAAAAGACTTTTCAAAACAAGAGAATAATTCTTTAAAATGAGGGGTCATTTATATTTTTTAAAAAGTTGAAACAGCACATGGAATGGTTGATAATATCATTTCCCTCTGGCTTTTTATCTGACTAAAAGGTAAAAACAGGGAGGTGACTTTTATGTCAAATTTAGCTTCTACTTTTAGATTTCAATTGTGTCTGATGTCAGACATCCAGCTGCCAAAATTACTTAACATATTGACAAACATATCATGTAATGTATTTGAAGGAGAGTTAATGAATTAATTGAGACAGGATCTCACTACGCAGCCCTGGCTGGCCTGGAGCTCGCTGTGTGTGTAGAGCAGGCTGGCCTTGAACTTACACCACCTGCATCTGTCTTCCAAGTGCTAGGATTAACAGCGTGTGCCTCACTTGGCCCCTGAGTTTGTGTGTGTTCATGCAGAATACAGTGTAGCGTCGGCTTCTCCAGAAACCATAGATTTCTGCTATGGATGTGCTCAGAGCTCAACATTATCACCTTAATGGGTGGTTTTTTTGCTTTGTTGTGTGGTTTTGAATATAGGAAAAAGGAAAGCCCCTTTATTTGTGGCTTCAAGTGTTTCTGTGAACTGAAAGGGCTTAACACACAGTCTTGAAAAAAGAACAACTGTTCTTCTGCTGTTTAATCTGTTCTTAAGGACTTGAGTTCAATTTGCATTTGCGTTTACAACATGGTATGCTAGTTCCAGCTTGGCCATGTCAGCAATGGCCTAGTGGGGCACACCTTTAGCTGAGTAAGGGCGGGTGTGAATGAGCAATCAGCCATGCTGGCCAGCGCTCTCACGCATGGGCTTCTGTTCCCTTGTTTTTGTTTTTTTTGTTTGTTTGGTTTTTGTCTTTTTTTTTAAGGACAGGATTTCTCTGTGTAGCTCTGGCTTTCCTGGCCTCACTCTATAGACCAGGCTGGCTCTGACCTCAGAGATCCACCTGCCTCTGCCTCCTGAGTACTGGGATTAAAATGTGAGAGCCACCATGCCCTGCTTAACACAGGGCTTCTGAATTCTTTTTTCATTTGTGAATTCTTTAAACCAAGAAATTTTTGTGTGATCTCATGTATACAAAATAGGTATGCAATTCAAATATTAATTGATAATAAACCAGAAGGTTAAAATTCAGTTCTTCGGCATATATAATTTTATTCTTCATTAAAAAGGAAAAGTAAGTGAATTTGCATACTAAGATGGATGTACAATGTTTTTTATGTAAGAATTAAATTTTGGATGAATATTTAATACTACAGGACATGAAGCAGCATCAATATTTTTCAGAGTCATTTTGATTTATAATCATCAATGATCAAATGTTGCTTTGCATAAATATATCATAAAAATGGCAGCAGTATAGTTAGGGCCATTGTAGAAATTGATGGAAATTCAGTTTTAATCCCAAAAATCTAATGAGTTTTTTTTTAAAAAAAATGAAACTCAAGTTAGCATCTCAAGTAGCAATTTTAAAAATCAAACACTCAAACACAATGCCACCAAAAGATATACTAACTTGGTTTTTATATGCTAAAAATGACGGGAAAAATATTAAATATCAAAAGTCTTCATTCTCCATGATTAAGCCAGTGTATTTCTATCAGAACATTAAATTTTGTTTGCACAGCCAAAAACGTGAATCTGAGCTCACAATTTTCTGGAATTTTAATTGGCGTTGTGTGGCGTGATGGTATGCCCAGTGCAAAGCGCAAATGTTGTACATTCAAGATGCATGATAAAGCAAGAATATGCACTGCCAAAGACATGCCATGTATATTATGTGTTTTATACCGAATTAATTTCTGATGGCTATGCATTCAAAAATCCTTTACTGTTACCCTCTTTTTCTTTCTTTCTTTCTTTTTTGGAACTACCACATTTGGTGACATGACTTCAGACTTAAGAAGCTGGATCTAGCATGTGGCCAACGGCCAGGCCTTAACGGTTTAACTCCCACAACGGGACCGTGATAACAGTATCATCATAGCTTTCATTTAAGACATGTCAGCTCTGTTCTTGGCTCAAGGCAAGACCATGTCTAGATCTGGGCTTTATCTCTAGAATGGACAAGCTCCAGACGGAGTACATCACAGCCACTTCATGAGGAAAAAATGCTTCATGAATCTTCCTTTATTATCAAATAGCACATTTCTCCTGAGATCCTTGGATCTCATCCTGAAGGTGCCGGAGACCTCACACATGCTGGGCAAGAGCTCCTGTCCCGAATCTTCAGTGAACCACAGTGAGAAAAATCAGGAAACCCCACCAAGACTACCAAAGCCCAGAGAAAGGAAACAAATCCATGTGTCAGATACATTTTTTTAAAAGGGACTGTGCATTTCTTTAGGGAGCCCAATCTACCTCAAGTGCAGGTATGTACCACCTTTTTCAGCTCTAAGATGCTTTTAAATATCTCAGTGTGCTTACTCACTGCCAACTTGCCTCAAGCGCACTTGCCGAAAAGCAACCTTGGCTAGAAGCTGATCTAGTCTCAGACACAGGAGGGAGGAATGACCATGCCGTTCCTGCCACTCCGTTCAGTGGTCAGGCCTACAGGGTACCTGCAGGTAGGACCAAAGTCTCTAAACTCAGGTATAGGAATATAAGGGTTGGGCTCTAAAAGTAGAAAGGGACCTGGGGAGGACAAATGCTGGCAGCCCGAGGGGCAACATTTAAGCCACAGACAACGGAGGGGCTACATTAATTTGGAAAAGAAAAGAAAATATGCATCGAACTGGTACAGACTTATTTGTCATTATTCCATAAACAAAATAGTGTAATAAATGACTTGCATAGCCCTTGTACTGTATTAAGTGCTGTTAGCGACCTAGCAATGGGTCAATGTTTATAAAAGCTTATGTGTAAATTACATACAAGCACCATGACATTTTATAAGAGAGGCTTGAACTTTAGATTTTGGTGCCCTCAGGGGCCTGGAACCAATCCTCTGGCAGATAATAAAAGCTCACTGTAACTTATTTTCCCTCTAGAGAATCTTCCTAAGAAGATACACATGCACAACTATGGATGCCCAAGGTTGTGCGTTTTAACACAGCTTACAGTGACCCCCAAACATGGAAACAGTGGAAAGGCCCATCAGTAGAGAAATCAACTGTAAGCCATCTCAGCCATACTGTCAAGCCATTTTCCTGCCTCAGTATACTAGAACAGTGGTTCTCAACCTCCCTAACACCGCGACCCTATCATACAGATCCCCCATGGTGTGGTGACCCCAACCATAAAATTATTTTTGTTGTTACTTTATAACTGTTAACTGTATAAATGTAAGTTGGTATTTTCCAATGGTATTAGGTGACCCCATGAAAGAGTCATTCAAGGCCCAAAAGCTCTTCAATCCACAGGTTGAGAACCCCTGCACTGGAAGGATTATACACACTCTATCTAAGTAATGGGTGAGTCATCATTAACACCTGTTCTCCACTGGGAGCAAGGGAGCTGGGGGCACTGGAAAAAGGTGTATCGTGCATTTGGGAAACTCGGATATAAACCATGGAATGCTTGTCACATGGCCATGAAAACAGTAACATGAGCTAGCTCACAGTCAGAAGAGTGCCACTGTGCACATGTATAGTAAGATCTCATTTCAGGGAGGACCTATCAGTGCGGAGGCCATCCTGACCTGAGGAACTGTTTCCTCTGGGCGGTGGAATCTTATTCTCTTGTTTACTTTCAGTAATTTTAAAAAAATTCTTATAATGAGACTGTTGCTATTTTTCTAACTGTTTTAGTTTGCTTTCTATTGCTACGATAACACACCATGACCCAAGCAATTTGGGGAGGAAAGGGTTACTTTCTCTTGCGGCTTTCAGGTCAAACTCCAACACTGAGGAAGCAGGGCAGGGAGTCAAGGCAGGAGCCTGAAGACAGGAAATGAACCAAAGACCTTGGAGAAATGCTGCCTACTGGCTTCCTCACCCTGCTTGTTATGCAGTCTAGGGCGGCAGGGCTCAGAGGTGGCAGTATGTAGAGTGGGTTAGACCCTCCCCCATCAATCATCCATCAAGAAGATGCCCAACAGGCTTGCCTGTCGAGGGATGTTAATTCAGAACATGGCTGTTCTGGCAGGAGATCACATCCTTTTAGGTCTGTGTCATCTGGCAGGAGTACAAACACTCCGTTTTTGTTTTGTTTTGTTTTTTGTTTTTCGAGACAGGATTTTTCTGTGTAGCTCTGGCTGTCCAGGAACTTGTCCTGTAGACCAGGCTGGCCTCGAACTCACAGAGATCTGCCTGCCTCTGCCTCTTGAGTGCTGGGATTAAAGATGTGTGCCACCACTGCCAGGCCCAACATACCTTTAATCCAGGAGGCAGAGACAAACATATCTGAGTTCAAGGCCAGCCTGGAATAGAGCAAGTATCAAGTAAAGAAAAGCCTAAGCCCAGAAATGGTGGCATATGCCTTTAATCCCAAAAGAAGGTAAAGTTCGTTTGGAGAAGGAAGCATCCATATTTGAAAGTGATGTCTAACTGAGTGGCAGATAAGGTGACAAATCAGAGAAGATTTGACAGACTTGGATATGCCCAACTCTCAGAAGAAGAGGGAGGAAGAGGAAGCTATTTAAGAGGCAGTTGTACAGAGTGAGGACACAGTTTTACCAGGACAGTGATAAATGAGCTGTAGAGAGGAACTCAGGTGAAGATGGAACAAGCCAAAAAAACGAGAAGAAGCCTGAAGATTAGAGCAGATTGCTGGGTTAGTTTGAGGCTAAGCAGAACAATTCTGAGTCGAGAGAGAAGCCAGGTTGAGTAAGTCAGCTGGGAGAGGAGTTTGAACAAGAACATCTGAGTTGAACCAGCCAACCCAGAGCTCAGAAAAAAAACAAGAAAGTGTGAGCTTATTAAGCAGGAAGTGTCAGAGGCTGAAATCCTAGGCCTAAGTTAAATGGCATGGAGACTGGAAACTTCCAGGACTAGGCCTAGGTTACCAGAAGGAGGCAGGTAGCCTCCCAGACAACAATTGAACCAAGAGAATAAAAGTTACTTTTACACTTGCCTACAGGCCAATGAAATGGAGACATTTTCTCAGATGAGCTCATTTCTCAGACGGCTCTAGCTTGTGTCAATCTGACCAAAAAACCCCAAACCCAACCAGGACAACAGCCAACAAAAAGAAAGCAGAAAGCGGTCACATGGATAACCAAGTAACTCTGTTAACTGGGAGTCAAGCCCGCAGCTAAGACATGTCTCTATCTAGTGAACAGATTTTGTACCTCAAACCTCACCATTATCTATCTGTTTATCTGTCTGTCTACCTATCGTCTATCATCTATCTATCTATCTATCTATCTATCTATCTATCTATCTATCTATCTATTCATCTACTTACCCATCTAATTGATATGTCTCTTGATATTCCTTAATGTCACAACAAATAAATAGTTCAAATCTGATAGTCTAATTCAGCTAGCAAATATATTTTTTAAAGGAAATAACAACAACAAAAAATCTTCCCCTTTTCACAAAAAGTACCAGTTTGCTTTTCATATAATAGTCAACACAACTGAAATGGCCCAACCTTAGTTTAAAATATAGTGAGGGTTTTATAAGGCCCACAGATGGAAATGAACTAACTATCAAGGACACTAACAAGGGAGTGTATGTTTCACAACATATCTTAAAATATTGTATTTAAGTAGAATATGAAACAGCATGCTCCTCAAGCCCTTACTCAGTTCAAAACAATGTGCTTCTAATTGTTATTTTTAGTTTATTTTTTCTTTATCATGGAAAAATGAATTTAAATGTCTAGGACAGCTGGGAACGGTTGCGCATGCCTGTCATCCCAGCACTTAGGAGACAGAGGCAGGAGGGTGAAGAATTCAACAGCATCCTGGCCTATATGGCATGACGTGGCAGGAGGGGAAGAACCCGGGGAGCGGTACTGGTGTCGAATAAGAACCAAGCCCTGGGGGCTGGGCCTATAGCTCAGTGGCACAGCACTTGCTTCGCAGACATGAAGTCCTGGGCTGACTCTCCAGCACCATCACACGAAAGCCACCGGACTCCTGTTTTGGGATGCTGATGTAGTTCTGCGCCAGAAACCTTGCCTATTGCATGTGCCAGACTCTGAGCCCAGCACCACAAGTTAAAAACTAAATTAGAAAGGAAAACAGCAAAATCAGGAGCTTGTTCCTCCTCTATATACAGAATAGGGATGGGTTTGCTCAGCCCTGGGGGTCAGGAGCCTTACCTCACGGCGAATGGAAACTTGTCAATTGGAAACGAAAAGGAACAAGGTGAAAACTGGGAACGCAATGTTCTTAAAGGGTACGTGGACAGAGATAAACATGGAAAACCATCTCCTCGGTACAGTCAATGTGGAGTGGGGCCTTACCCAGCAACCAGGACGTATTTCCCATCTGCTTGGTCCTTTAGCCTCTCCAGCAGGGACAAACGGACCTTGGCTTTGCTCTTGCCATAGATTTCAATTTCATCTGCAAGCAATCCTATCTCTTTGGCAAGGATGTCCACAGCCTTTGGAGTCTGTCTTCTTGAAATCTCAATATCACTGGAGGGAGAGAAAAGAAGCAAGGAGGAGGCGGTCGCCTCAGCTTAGGTGGTCGGCGCTCGAGGGAAAAGCATCTGTACACCCCGCCAACCATTAAATCAACCCAATTGCTTTGTGGTCCCTTTTCCCAGGCAGAATTAAACACAACTGCTAACAATTAAGATCCATGAGAAAGTGACTTTCCCCCTCCTTTTCTTTTTGAGATATTATTACAAAAACACTTACCAAGACCCTAGAGTGGTGTTAGGCGCAACGTTAACACCCGTGTCACATGGAGAGGGCAATTGTGTCCTTTGCACTATGGCTATGGTAAACTCATTATAGAAAATGAAGCTCTGTGAGGCAGGGGAGGACAGGAAGGCTACTGCGTGATGCTTTCTCGCCTGGCTAGCCAGAGTGTCTCTTGGCTATTCGGAAATATGGAAATGCTATTTCGTTTTATCTCCATCCATGCTTTCTCTCATTCCCATTTCCAGTCCAAAAATAATATTTCAGAATATTTTATTAATTATGTAATGGCTCGTGGAAGGACACAGTACTCGAAATTCAATCTCAGACTGAGAGAAGTCAGGACCTTCATTTGCTGGGTGGCTGGGCAGCCAGGCTTGACTGAGGTGAGCACAGGGCTGTGGCCAACGTGCTCAGACAGACATCTCTCTTACTCCAGCCTGTCCACTTATCCCACTGAACATGTGTCTGAGAGGGAGGACTGAAGGCACAGTTATTCCTGGTGCCTTGAGTACCCCCACAGGAGAGGACAGTTCCCTGGCAGCCCCTGGGACACAGCCATCTTTGAGACTTCAACTGTCTTCTGTCTGTTGCTACTGTTGACAACCTGCCCGGCCCCAATACAACTCTATAATTCTCTTCAGATGAGAGGACCAGGGCAGTGTGACCTTGGTACAGGAGATAACAACAGACACGCCCCATTCTCCCTGCTCCAGAGGGTACCAGGGAAGGTGGGAGAAGAGAGAGATGCTTCAGGCCAGCGTAGGCTGAACTCTGGATTTCCTGTCAGGCAATCCCCTTCCCAGGTTACTGGCATAGATCTTCCTATTTCTCTTCTCACCCACCCTGAGCCTCTGAAATCTTAGGTTATCCTGACTTCCTGGCTGTTGGTTCTCTCCCATCAGCTGTAACTGATCAGCTTAATCCTGCAGACTTTCCACATCTCCCTTTTTATTAGCTTAAGAGCCACAGTGACATCAATTTTGAGTTTTGTTTAGTTGAGATGGGGACCTGGTTGGCACCAAACCCTCAGTCCTCCTGCTGTACTGTCTCAGATGCTGGGATTACAGGCCCCTTTAGTTATTTATAAACTATACAGTCTACCTTCCTTTCCCAGTGGCTCAAGAAACTACATTTGCCTAAATAAGTAAATTAACCCTCCCTAAATAGAGTCCACTTTGGAAGACTTTGGCATATGACCTGTTATCATTATTATTAATCTATTTATTTATTTTTAGGTCTCCACAAGTACACTGTATTTGATGGTGTGCTTGTAAAAGCCAATCAAAAAAGAAGATATTTTAAAAATTAATACTAATAGGGATGAAATTATAAAGAATAGTATTCCTCTGTGGAATTTGTGTTAATGTCCCAAAACAAACAATTCTATGATCTATAGTCTATTGTGATGGTAAAAACAATCTCATGGGTATGCTTAGACAGTAGTCAACTGGCTGAATAAAGAAAAGAGGTCAGGCTGGGCGGTGGTGGTGCACACCTTTAATCCCAGCACATGGGAGGCAGAGGCAGGCAGATTGCTGTGAGTTCAAGGCCAGCCTGGTCTATAAAGCAAGTCCAGGACAGTCAAGGATACACAGAGAAACCCTGTCTCGAAAAACAAAACAAAAAACAAAAAAACAAAAAAAAAAAAAGAAAAGAAAAAGAAAAAAGAAAAGAGGTCAATTCTGAAAAGTAACTGGTAGCTGGGCACGGTTACACACACCTGTGATCCTAGTCCTTGGGAGGCGGGTCACTGTGAGTTTAAGACCAGCTTGGCCTACACAGTAACACTCATCTCCCCTCACTACCCCCTACCCACCAAAGAACTGGCAACCAAATGAAGAACTCGGTCAGTTACTGTAGGTTTTATCTCTTCAGTGATGCTGGGTGGGATGGTCCAGGCCTCTGGCCTTACACACCAGGATAAAGTTGTGTGGCCCCCTCACAAGGATGAGGCAGTCAGCGGTGACCCTGGCCTCAGCTCTTGCTTCATGCTGATCATTCTAAATCACACACTAAGATTACGTCCTATGGTTCCTATTTCCAAGTTATGCAAAGAGAATGTGTAACTTGGGTTCATTAAGATGCCGGAGAAAACTGCCATCCCGACCACCACGTCTTTTAGGGCAGTCTTGAAGAAAGCTGAGTGCAGGCCTCGTGGGCATGAACTTGGCTTATTTGCTCATTTTTCCTAAGACTAGAAAAATATCTGCTTTTAGCACTAAGTTGGTCCATATCCTGGGTGTTACTAGCCCCAGTAACAATTTCCAAATGCTGTATGAACTATATTCTGTCAGATATAAAGACACTGCTCTCTGCACGATGAAGAGAAACAATTTGTATGTGCCCATTTTTATATAGGACATACCACTAAGATGAAATGAAATGATAGGCAACCTTTCTCTCCCTCCCTCTCTCTCTCTCTCTCTCTCTCTTATGGGTTTTCAAGACAGAGTTTCACTGTGTAGCCTTGGCTGTCCTGGATTCACTTTGTAGACCAGGCTGATCTTGAACTCACAGAGACCCATCTGCCTCTGTCTCCCTGAGTGCGGGATTAAAGGCGTGCGCCACCACACCTAGCGTGATAGGCAATCTTAATATGGATAAATGTGGTAAGGATGCTCACCAGGGAGGACTTATGACAGAGAAATGGCATCTTAGTTTGATGACTAAAGAAAATTATCTATGATGAAAATCCAAATACTGGGGCTGGTGTTATAGCTCCCCTTCCTGTTTTCTTCTCTTTTTATTTTTTCTTTCTTTTTTAATTTATCTATTCTTTCTTTCTTTTTTCTTTTTTTCCCCCTCCTGTTTTCTTAGCATTCATGAAGTCCTGGGCTTTGTCCCCAGCACTCAAGCACTGTATAAAACCAGGTGGTATACACGCACAATCCCAGCATGTGGGGGATGAAGGCAGGGGGATCAGACGGTCACATCACCCTTAGCTACATAGTGAGTTCAATATCAGCCCGGGATACGTGAGACCATGTTTCAGAAAAACAAAAAGTCAACAGCCTTGAGCCATGCTTCCAATCTGGGACTGGCTAGAGACCTATGTCACTCAAGTGGGCCACCATCAGTACCAGCCAAACACAGGGTCACCTACCTGGGTACAGGGGAGAGAGGCTGCAGCTTCAAGCAGTGCAGTCTCCATCTTCTGTGCTGCTGCTCTCGGAGCCACCGCCTGCCACTGTTGACCATGTTCTTTGGGAAAGAGAGAGAGAGAGCAGATTGGATAGAAGTGAGCGTGACAGAGCAGTCACGTAAATGACAGGATATGGTGAGGGCATTATGAAGCCAACGGGATCCCCAGGCAAGATAATTATCACAGGATCTAAGCAATAATGTGATGCCCATGCAGTAAGCCTTGTGGCTTTGCTTATGGGCTCGTAGATATATATATACGCACTATTAAAATAGCTAACTAGTCACAAAAGACACCAAGAATACAGTCACAATTATTCTGAATGGATTAAAAAAAACTGTTTTATTTGTGGGTACATGTGTGCTTGTACATGGACGTCAGAGGCTGACATCAGGTGTGACTTCTAATGTTTCCCAACATATGATTTGTTAATTAATTAATCCACTAATTATTATATGTGTATGGGGATTTTCCCTACATGTATCTGTCTATGTGCCATGTGTGTGGAATGTGTGCAGAGGCCAGAAGTGGGTGTTGGATTCCCTGGAGCTGGAGTTACGGATGGTACTTAAAAAAAAAATTGAGCCACCTCTCCAGCACACCACCTTAGTTTTGAGACATGATCTCCCACTGAACCTGGAGCGATACCATCCTCCCCTGTAAGTCCTGTTTCTGTCTCTACAGTACTGGCATTTCAGGCTCACAACCATCGCTCCCAGATTTTTATATGGGTGCTGGGGATCAAACGCAGGGCTCCATGCTTGTGGACCAAGTATTTTATTGACGGGTCTATTGACTGATCTATCTCTCTACCGCTTGGATGGATTCTTCATCTCAATTAGAGAAGAAAGAAATAAAGACAGCATAAGCCTGTGTGAGAGATGAGCTTGGATTTCCAGCTTCCAAAATGTGTAATGCTGTTTCAAATATAATCCTTCTGCAGCCAGTTGAAACGGACATGGAAACCGAATTACTCAAGAGTGGTCCATGTGCATCTCTATGTGCGTGAAATTACGATAAACAGATGCAATCCCACAGGCCCTGACATCTTCAGAATGCTCAGTTCACACAGCTAAGAGCTGGGACTTCAGAACTTGGGCTACACAGATGGTGGCAGCTTTAAAGATGTCTGCAAATTTTTCAATAGCCTGGTGCGTTTTCCCTTGAAAGAGGCTAGGCAACTCGCTTCTAACAAAAGCAGAAAGTGGCAACCTGTGATTTCAGATACACAAACAAACAAGCCTGAAACATATCCTTTACTCTGTTTTGGGGTCCCTCATGGTGGGGGAAGCTAACTGTAGCAATGCAAGCAGCCCTGTGGAAAGGTCCACATCTTAGAGAATAAAAGCTCCCATCTCACAGCTAATGGGGAGCTCGGGGGTCACATGCCAATAGCCATGTGTGGGGTATGTTATCTTGGAAGTGGATTCTCAACCCTCAAACAAGCCCTGGTTGACACTTGAAAGGCTTGAAGCTAGCTGGCCCCCCAGGTCGCTGACGCAGAAAAAGTACGAGGCAGCACATGCCTCATGTTCCGAGTTGCTACATTTGAGAGGTGATGTGCTACACAGACGCTGCTTTGGGTATCTGCCATGGCAGATGGTAGGCAAGTAACAAGCTTCTGTGGGTCCGCATTTCCTCTCATCAGACGGCCTTGACCCCAGGTGTGAAGTGTCTAAAACTCTACCTGACAGGCAGAAAATACTTGCAAAGCATTAGCAACAACTAATAAGGCAACAAAGCTCAAATGGACACGTCAAACAGACCTGAATTCGCAGAGCTGCAGCGAGGAGACTCACGCTTTCCTCTGCAATGAGTCCATTCACGGGGACCCCAGGAGAACCAGTGCTCAGCTTCCCTGCAAGAACACGGAATAGGAAAAGGCTTGCTGCACATCTTTACTTAGAAGCAATTGCCCGTACTAAAAACCAACCACTCCAAATCATGGTGTCCATCACTTATCACCCAAGGAAGTTGGGAGGTCAGGAAATGTCTCAAGGAAAGGTCAACCTCTGCCACAGCCTTGAGGCTCTCGACTGGGGTTGTCTTGTATTTTACATCAGGGATATCAATGCCCATGTAAGCTGTTGACCAGGGACAAATGGAGGCACGGTTTAACAAAGCACACTGTGCTTGGGAGATTATCTCACACTGAAGAAACATCTAGGCACAGTACCCCAAATGCCATACTGTGATCTACAAAAACAAATATGGGATTAGATGGATGTGGAAGCTATCTGGGATCACATGGCAAAGTCTAGGCTAACTAGTATAACCTTGACTCAAGAACATAAATAAGAATGAACAGAGAAACAGACACAACGGTAGCTTAGGACAATTCTAGTTGGATCTGGTGGCCTGTGACCCTAGTTACTCAGGAGGCCGGGGCAGGGGTTACTAGCAGTTCAGGGCCAATCTGGGAACAGAGATAGACTCGGTCTCAAAAATAAAAAGTACAAGGAACGGGGACACAGCTCGGTTGTAGAGTGCTTGCTTGAGGCTCTGGGTTCAATGCTCAGCACCTCTGCCCGGCCCCCACCCAAATTCACAATATGCATCATAGCAGAGGCAAGAGGGCTTATACAGCAGGGCACAGACCTGTGCTGACTCACACCTCCACCCCTGGCCCTGTCTCACAGGGGTTGTTAGTTACGAAGGGTAAAGCAACCTGTCAGAAGCGTGTGGAATGAATGTTAACATGGTCCACGATGCACACACTGTCTAGGATGTTCATTTTAACTATCAGACGTACTTGCTACCTAATGCTTGGATTTCTGACACCATAAAGCCTTACCATTTTACAAGAAGCTATAACCTGTACAGTATAACACTAGAGAAATAAATAAAAGTGATTTTACTTATGAACACAAGGCACAAACAGGAGTAAAAAATACCTAGAGGATAAACCCTAAAAATGTGAATAGAGTAAGCTTCCTTTGGTCATTAAAAAACAAAAAACAAAACAAAACAACCCCCCCCAAAAACACTCTGTCAATTTATCCAGTACATGTAAGATATATTCAACTCAAATAAAATCAAATGGAGAGAATTCTTTATCAAACAATATGACATAGTCAAAAGGCATACATATAATTTGCAGATTATATCTATATTTTCAGAGTAATAACTGTGGGGTTTTTTTTCATTTTTGTTTTGAGATAGGGTGCTGCTATGTAGCCCTGGCTGGCCTGGAGCTCACTATGTAGAACAGACTAGCCTCACGTTCTAAGAGATCTGCCTACCTTTACCTTGCAAGTTCTGAGATTAAATATGTGAACCACTATACCCAGCATAATTGTGGGGTTCTTTTCAGTGTGAGTGTGAGTATGTATGTGTGTGTGTATATATGAGTGTGTATGTGTGCATGTGCATGTGTGTGTGCATGTGTGTGGGTGTGTATATATGCTCAGACACACATGAACCAGAGACCAGGAGTTAACATCAAGTGTTTTCCTTGATCACTCTACTTTATTTAGGGGGCAGGGTAGGTGCTGAATCTGGAGCTCACTGACTCTGCAGGTCTAGCTCGTCAGCTTGCCCCAGGGGGATTACAGGTGGCTGCCATGCCCACATGGTGTTCATGTAGGTGTCAGAGATCTTTGTCCTAAACTTTTGTGGCAAGAACTTTATCCATTGGGTCATTTCCCCAGCTCTATAGATTTTTTTTTTTAATTATCAAAAGAACATTCCTGTCATAGAAATATGACTTAATTTCCATAAAAACTCATTGTGTTTTAGGAAATTAACTTTCGGGATTAGCTGATGCTGTCTTTGGATCTGGAGTGTCACTAAACACCCACATGTAAGGGGCTGCTTCATGAGCCCATGGCTCTACTGGAACGCATTGCATTTTAAGTAGGTGGGACTTAGTGGGAGGAAGCTGGGTGTCTGGGGTCACAGCCTTGAAGGCGACACTGGGACACCAGACCCTTCCACTTTCCGTTTGTTTCTGTGCCACCACGCCTGCCCTGACGCACTGTCCCACCACAGGCCGAAAGCAACAAGGCTTGGTGACCAAAGAATGAACTCTTAGACACCACGAAGCAAAGGACTTTCTTCCTTATCCATTAATTTTCTCAGTAATTTTTCACAGTAGCAGAAAGTGGACAAGCATACCTGGTTTTCAAATTTGGGAAGCATCAAGAAGAATTCCACTTTCCTCCTTTCCAGTTAACAATTATAAAATTTATTAAAAGAAAACATGCATGTAAAATGCTTTGGCTTGTATCCTCTCCTAGAGGGAAAAATGTTCCTAATGGCAACGTTTTTGAATTAAGAAACAATTTTCCTAGGTTATTGGACCACTTGGCTCTTAAATTACCCACTCCGCTGACAGCTCTTTGCAAGAAATTGGACAAAACACTTAACAGTATGTGTTCCATGATGTTCTATTGTCAAATGCATTAAGGGTGTTGGAAAAGCATATCCCCTATGTGTAGTTTAAAGATTAGCAACACGTCAGCTCTATAAATCACATCTGGGCAGAGGACAAGAGTCAAAGGATGGGAGAGATTTGTTTTGCTTTGTTTTAACCACTGGAGACCTGCTCATAAAATCCTATCAAACTACCATGCAGAAGAAAAACGTAATGTCCATTCTCCTGCCTTTAAGCAATGGAGAATTAAGACGGCTACATTCCAGGGGCTGGTATCAATTTGTAAATGCGTGTTCCCAGGACACAGGGATGCAGTTGCACAGTAAAGAATTCTTATCACTTTAGGCTCTCACGCAGCACAGGGCTCAGGAAAAGAGACTATGCCGAAGTTTTGAAAAGCTGCGAGATGGCTGCTATGCTTAAACCAGCTCATTAATGACGTCAAGGTATGGTGAGCAGTAGCAGTGTGACAAGCAGGGATGAACAAAACAGAACCTTCCTTCTGGCCACGAGGACAGCTCATCAAGGGGAAGTGAATCCAGGAGAGAATACGATGCCATGATTAGATAGAAATTGAGGGGGATTTGTGGAAGAAAGCAGCAGGAATGAATAGAGTGATGAGAAGGCTTGAGGGGAGGGCAGGGTAACCCCAGTGCTAACAGAAGCCTGGGACCAGGGCCAACCTTCCCTTCTGCAGGGACCCGGCTCTAACCCTAAATACACTCAGCAAATACCAAAGGATATGGCTGAAGCTGTGGGTGTCAGGGCAGCAGATCTGCCCACAACAACTGGAAAAGGTGCACATGTGCACACACATGCATACACACATTAGACACAGACACATACGCAGACACAGATACACGTGCACACATGCACACAGACACACACGCATACACACATGCACACATACATTCATGTGCACACATACACACACAGAAACACATGAAGGCCTATGTACATACACACACACCAGATCCAAACATACACATGCACACACACAGCCACACACACATGCATGTGCACACACACTCACACACATGCACGCTGTGCTTTTTAGGTACAGTAAATGGCCTAAGGCTTGCCATCTCACTCACATATACTAAACAAGTGAGTTATACTGAGCCACAGTGCAGGCCTTTCACAGGCTGACATACACACACCAGACATAGAAGTGCACATTCACACCAGGCCCAGCCACACATACACGTACACACACACACACACACATCCCAGACACAAAAATACATGCAGGCCTGTGCACATTCACACCAGGCACAACCACACACACACCAGATACAGATACACATGCAGGCTTATGTGCATACACACCAGGCACAGCCACACAACCACACACGTACACACATACACACACACACACCCCAGACACAAAAACACATGCAGGCCTGTGCACATTCACACCAGGCACAACTGCACACACATGCACACATACACACACACCAGATACAGATACACATGCAGGCATATGTGCATACACACCAGGCTACACAGCCACACAACCACACACGTACACACACACACCAGACACCAGACACAGAAAAACATGCAGCCAAATGTACATACACACACAGTAGATACAACCACACACACACACACACACACACACCAGACACAAATACATGCAGTCATACACACCACCCACAACCCCACACACATGTGCACACACACACACACACACACCAGACACAGAAAAACATGCAGCCAAGTGTACACACACACACAGTGGATACAACTACACACACACACACACACACACCAGACAAAAATACATGCAGCCATGTGCACATACACACCAGGCACAGCCACACACATGTGCACATACAAACACACCAGAGACAGAAAAACATGCAGCCAAGTGTACACACACACACACACACACACACACACACACACACACACACACACACGCACTTAAAAGAACCTTACAGAGCCCAGCAGCTCTCTTCTTGAATTGCTTATCTAAATTTCAGCCATGCTCCGGTTATGATTTTCTTTTCTTATGATTAGATTCAAGTACAACTATGGTTTTTTTTTTTTTAATGGAAAAATGTAATGGGGTCAGAATATACTTTTATTTGATTCTATATTCTCATTGATTTGGAAGGTTTGCTTTGATAAACTTTGTATTCTTTCAGGAGTAGGGATAAATATTGAGACAGAGTTGGTCCCAGAGACTCTGTCTGAATCCAGTAAGAAGGGGCATCAGTGAGGCAGGATGTAGTTCATTTTAATGCTGCTGAGAAAGGAGCCCATTGCTTCAGCGCCCTTGGTTGTGAAGGAAGGGCTCCACCCGCAGGCAGGCTGTCCCACCGCCCAGCAAACACTCTCATGTTAACTCACGGCTCCTCCAGGAGCCAGTCCCTTTCAAAGACGGCATTCCGTTGATACTTTTAAAAAATGATGATAACCAAACTTTGTGTAGAAAGAAAAGTCAGGGCTTATGTGTTATCCTGCTACCTCTGGGAATCAGAACAGTCCCTTCATGGAGCACACTGGGATGTCTGACAGACCACTGAGGTATGTAGGAAGGGACTGAGCCAGTCTTCTGCCCTCCCTGCTGTGCCGCCCTCAGGACCTGGCTTTGACACAGTGGCAGCGGTGGGCCACCTTCTATTACCAACCTATGAATCTACAGACAACTCTTCCGTGGTGTTCCCTTCCAGGATGACAAGTTGCTCCAGCTGTAGAAGAGCTAAAAGCTGGGAATGAATACAGATAACCCTTAAACAAAACACCATGCTGTCATTGGCTTTCCAGTTCCTTATACCACACTTGGAAGGAGAAACGGTGATGCGCAGTGAAGGGGGCCCAGAAGAAATCCTCTAGAGTAATTTTGTGACAATGCCTTTGAGAGCTGCCACCGCCATTTCAGCCATTTGAATCCCATCAGAAAAGAAAGTTCTAGGGGGCTGGAGGGATGGCTCAGAGGTTAAGAGCACTGCCTGTTCTTCCAGGGGTCCTGAGTTTGGTTCCCAGCAACCACATGGTGGCTCACAGCCATCTATAATGAGATCTGGTGCCCTCTTCTGGCATACAGGCTCACATGCAGGCAGAATACTGTACAAATAGTAAATAAATAAATCTTTTAAAAAAAAAGTTCTGAAGAAATGAAAACAATGTAAATATTAGAATTACTTTATATAACTTTGCAACCTCTAAGGCCAAACTAAGGAAGAGTTAATATACTATATGCATAAACTAAATGGCTTAATTTTTTTTTTTTTTGAGACCCTCATGCATCCAAGCGTGCATGCATCCAAGGTAAGCTTCTGCCTTCGCCTCCCCTGCACTGGGATTCCAGATACGCCGCACCACATCAGATTTTATGCCGAGGTGGGGATCGAACCAGGGCCCTGTGTGTGCCAGGCAAGAACTCTACAAATGGGGCTACATCCCTAGCCCTTTAAAAGGTAACTAACTGAATGTGGTGAGAACAACTTAAAATTGAACTAGAAAACTGGCGGGCTATCTCAGGGCTAGATCTAGGAGAGAGGAGGAGCTGGGTAACACGGACATGGTTCTCAGACTAAAGCTCAAGAGTTGGAGGGAAACGGCCTCATATTATTCCAAACACCGAGGGCGGCTAAATCCCAGGTCTGCCCAATTTCTCAAACTCTTACAGAATTCTCCTGGCCTTCTTCCTTGCCTGGAAACAACTTTCAAAATACACATACATCCTGAGGCTGTGAAGTCGGGGCCTGTGTGCGCTGGAAATATGGAGACGCGAGAGGGGATGCAGAAAGTGAGCCAATATCCATTGGTAGCTAGTATGCCAATGGCACCGCATCTGAGTAATGTGTCATTTACTCTTCCTGGCTCAGTTTGCCATTCCTATTTTATCCTCAGGGAAACTGAGGATTGGAAAGCGGAAGTGGCTTCTTCAAAGCCACACGCTCTAGAGGGGCAGTATAAAAAAAGAGTTAAAAAAAAAAATCAAGGTGTGTGTGGGGGAAGGTGGGCAGGCGGAACACGAGAGATGGCTCAGAGGTGAAGAGCATGTACCGCCCTTGCAGAGGGATGTACCAGAGCTTGATGGTTCCCAGATCCCACAAAGATGACTCGGAACCAACCACCTGTAACTGTAGCTCCAGGGGCATCTAAAGTCTCATACGTTTGGGAGCACCTGCATCCTCTCTCTTTCTCTCTCTCACACACACACCATTAAAAGAGAAATAAATAAAAAACAAATCTTAAAGAAAGACCCAAACAACTAAGTCTGGTTTGGTGGCACATCCTTGTAACCTCAGCCTCAACAGGCCGAGGCAGGAGGATTGAGAATTCAAAGTGGGCCTCAGATGAACAATGAGACTTTGTCTCAGAAACAACAGAAATCTTAGCGCAAAGAATTAGCTGTATTCCCTTTGAGTGACATAACCCCGATCTATGCATGCCCTTTCCACTACAGCAAGCTCTTCCTTTAGGGTCACAGAAGTGGAAACCCAAGGTCCCTCTGGATTGCCTCGTCTATCACCCTGAGCCCTGGAGATAGCTCCAGGACTTTTCTCTCACTCTCTCAGTGTGAGGGGAAGCACAGACACGCTG
Organism: Acomys russatus; assembly: GCF_903995435.1. Taxonomy (NCBI): domain Eukaryota; kingdom Metazoa; phylum Chordata; class Mammalia; order Rodentia; family Muridae; genus Acomys; species Acomys russatus. The sequence continues at coordinate 45,671,609 of NC_067157.1, read as the reverse complement.
CTGTCTGGTCCTGTTCTGTTCCGTTCAGTAGACAGGCTCCTATATCTTACAGCGTGGCATACAAAATGGCACCCTGAGAGAAAATTCTGCTCTTTAGCAGCCAAGGTGCTCCAAGATTACCACGGCATGTCTTCCTTTAAAAATTTTTTAAGTAATAAATAACGTAGTCAATCTTATAGCTAGAGTACAGAATGCAGAACTTCTGTGTCTGAGCGTCACACGTTCAGTTCACTTGACAGTGGAATGAAAGAGCTAATTGTCAGGTCTAACTGTTTTCTGAGCACACCTTCAGGGACGTCAGCCATCAGGAAACTCTCTCCCCAGGTTAGGTATCAATAACATGCGACGATATCACACCATAACCCCCAGATCCTGTCTACCTGGGGACTTGGGGGTGCATGGGGCAGGGTAATCCTGCCTGATTACAGTGAGAATACAAACCTCATTAAAGAACCTCACCTTCATCCAGCTACAGTGCATTAACTATTTTGGCCTTGAGTTTAAACAGAAGGACATCTCTCTTTAATAATGATTCCAAAACCATCTACCCATTTGTTTTACGCGGCTTATCTGCTCATCGTCAACTCTTAGCCTCCTCTGGGCGCTCACTATGGGGCCAGGCACTATCTTATTCACATGGCATTCCGAAACCAACAGGAAAAGCATTATAAAAGGACCAGACACATTTAAAATAAACTAGCTGCAATTATTCTACTTATAGAATAATTAAGTCAGTATAGAAGGATTCTAGTCTTTTATGCCTTTCCAAGTACTGAAACATTGAAACTTAATGTTTTTTAGAAATAAAACATTTTTTATTTATTCTTGGATACTTTCATATAGTTAATCCCATGCCAACTCTCCAACGAAACCTAGTTTTAATTAATTATTATTTTGTTTATTTGTTTGGTTTGAGACAAGGTCTTACTATGTAGCTCTCAGGTGGCGGGTAGCTTGGTATGCAGACCAGGCTTGCTTAGAACACAGAGCGATCCGCCTGCCTCTGTCTTCTGAGTGCTAGGATTAAAGGGGTAATGTCTTTAGAAACGGTTTCATCAAAACCAAGAGCTTTAAAAGAAACATTAAAAAGAAAGAGTTTCATTATACAAAATATGTCTTTTTTTTTTTTTTTTTTAACATAACAGCAGAGCTTAAAGACAGTCCAAAGAGCATACTGAGGCAGATTTTGTCTCCAGCTAGAACTGTGCCAAAACACTCTCAATATAAATGCCAACAAAAGCCAGCAGGTCAATATTATTGCAAAGAATATAAAATCATCAAAAAGCAGGAGGAGGGGTATTATAACTAAGCTCTTTCTCTACCTGGGATTCTGAGCTCAATCTGCCGCAGCCATTACTTATAGGTTAGAGCTTGCTTTCTTCAGGGGACAAATAAAAGTTGTATACACGTCTGTAGGAAATATGACATGTATTCTATGGGCTTTTGTTTTTGTAGCACAAGGGATGAGATTCAGAGCTTCACACTTGCCAGGCAAGCACACCACCACTGAGCTACATGCCCCAGCCTCCACACAGCATATATTTTATTCTTCTAATTTTTATTTTTAAAAATTACATTGATAGCCAGGTGTGGTGGCACACGCCTTTAATCCCAGCAGTTGGGAGGCAGAGGCAGGTGAATCCCTGTGAGTTTGAGGCCAGCCTGGTCTATAAAGTGAGTCCAGGACAGCCAAGGCTAACACAGAGAGACCTTGTCTTGAAAAACAAACAAACAAACAAAACCAACAAAAATACATTGATGTATTTATGAGTGTGTGAAAGTGTGCATGCCACAGCCATGGTTTGTGTATGTGGAGGTCAGAGGTCAACCTGATGGAGTTGATTCTTCCTTCTACAAGTAGGACTTGGGACTCGGGAGGCAGAGGCAGGCAGATCACTGTGAGCTCAAAGTCAGCCTGGGCTACAAAGTGAGTCCAGGACAGCCAAGGCTACACAAAGAAACCCTGTCTCGAAAAACAAACAAACAAACAAACAAACAAACAAACAAATAAACAGGGCCTAGGGATTGCATCCAGGTAGTCAGGCTCACCAGCAAGTGCCCTTACCCACTAACCCCACCTACCAGCCACAGGCATGTGTTTTGAAACAAACTGAGCAGCTCCTGCCCTCACACTCTACTGCACCTCTACCTGCTCCGTTGCTCTGTGTGCTTTTAAAGCAAAAATGTTTCAGGGGTCCCTGTGAGGAGAACTCTGGATACATAAGGCTGATCTCCATTCTGCCCCTGGTAGCAGCTCCGTTTCCCTCAGAGATGCTGCTAAGAACCCTGTGCAAGAAGACACTCCACCGCGCTCTAGAGTACAGGGGACATCGTTTCTAGTCTACCTCACACATGTCGACTGTCCCCTTGGGGTCACAGGTGTCACGTCTGTCAGATACCAGAGGCCAGCAGAGGCATTTCGGTGGTGGCGGAGAGGGCCTGCCTCTACTGACATCTTGGCTTCTCCCATCTTCCCATATGAACCTAGCATCAGAAAACCCCCACAGCAGCGGTTCCCAACCTTCCTAACACTGCAACCCTTTCAATACAGTTCCTCATGTTGTGACGACCTCCAACCATAAGACTATTTTCATTGCTACGTCATAACTGGTACTTGGCTACTGTTATAAATCATAATGTAAATATCTGATATGCAACCCCTTTGAAAAGATCGTTTGACACCCCCCCCCAAAGGGGGTCACTGCCCACAGGCTGAGAACCACTGCTCCTCCACAGGTAGGTACACCAACAGTCCGTTCTCCTGCCCTGTCCCTCACACCTACAGCAGCTAAGCATCTCAAGAATACATTCTCTCCCAAAGACGCAAGGGGACGGGTTTCCCCCAACCATCCAACCTGCCCCGCCCCACCAAGGTGGAGCCCTTTACCTGAGGAGAAGGCGTGGAAACAGTTGAGAACAGTGGTTCCCGAGGGGATCCAAGCAGCAGGAATCTCTTCTGGCTTAGGGGAGCCTAAGACCACAACGTCTGCCTCTTGAAGCTAAGAAGAAAGGACCACACACAATAATCTATGGCACAGAGACATGACCGGCGCCTGCTGATGCCAGATGACTCCAAAGTTACAGACAAGCTGCGGGCACAGATGAAAAGCGTGGGCCAACTGCATTCAATCCCATCTCAGTATAAGCAGAACGTGGCTAACGTATCTTACCAAGGAAATGGGACTTTAATAATATCTTTTCATGCCGGGCATGGTGGCGCACGCCTATAATCCCAGCACTCGGGGAGGCAGAGGCAGGTGGATCTCTGTGAGTCTGAGGCCAGCCTGGTCTACAAAGTGAGTCCAGGACAGCCAAGGCTATATATAGAGAGAGAACCTGTCTTGAAAAACCAAACCAAACCAAACCAAAATACCTTCATAGTAGCCCCCTTGGTGTATACAGAATATAAGCATTATCTTCTCTGCAAGTCACCCAGTTATAGAGTAATCATGTTCAGAACAAAAGAGAGGGTTGGAAAGATAGCTCAGAGTGGAAAGAACTTGTAGCGCAAGCATGAGGACCCAAGATCAAATCCCCAAATGCACAGATAAGCAGGCCTAGTGGTGTGGCTGGAACCCTAGTGTGCCTATGGCTAGTCAGGTGGTGGAGACCGGGGAATCCCCCAGCAATGAGTGGGCCAGGCAGACTGGGGCACACACTGGCAACACATCAAAGAGATCCCTTCTCAAACAAGGTGAACCTGAGCCTCTGACCTCCACATGCTTTCTGTGGCCTCGCTCACACTCAAATGAGTGCACAGGCACAGGCACAGGCACGCGTGCGCGCACGCGCACACACACACACACATGAGGGAGGGGGAGCGAGGGGGGAAAAGAGAGAGAGTTCAAAAGAAAGAGAAGAAAAGAGATACCCCTGCTGAGACAACTGTCTAGCCAGCCTTTCCTCCTCCTCTACCACGACACGGCCGTGACACAGTTAAACCGCACCAAGACGTGTGGAGCCAACAGCCCCCGCAATCTGACCAGTTCAAGCTGTGCATGATCTCTGTAGACAGATCTGAAAAAGGCAGCTAGCCTTGTGGGTGAGGTTATGTGTAGGGGAAGAGTGTTGGGGTGGAAAAGACGATTGTAAACATCTGTTTCAAAAAGCCATTCCTCATTTACATACTTAAATGACTGTCATAAATTCAGCCACAGCGATTCTCAAAGGAAATGCAAATGTTTAAGGCCGGCTCCGGAGCAACAGATAAGAGACATCACTTTGCTAGCTTTTCCTGCACAAAGACAGCAAAACCGGGATATGTTAAAACACCTACTGAAAGGATGTCTAGGAGAACAATGCAGAAGTGCTCATTTTGGGAAAAGCCAGGGACCATAGCATCCAACTAGTCCCCTAAGGGCCCTCAGGTTTTCGCACGTGCTGTCTTTGATACAACCCATTTTCTCCATTACCTATAAATCTTGGCAATCTCATTCCGGCTCCTCAGCCACGTACCAACGTACAATCTCTAAAGCAGATGCACTAATAAGAAACCAGGGGGCAGTTAATCCCGCACAGAAGGGACAAAAGGCCCCTCCCTTAGCCATGACCACGGCATAAGATGCTAATTCTTTCTGGAAAGAAAAAGCGCTAGATGCTTAGATCAATAAATAGCCCACTGAGGACGGGGCAAGATTTTAATGAGCTCAAATTCAAGGAGAATTATGTCTCCTTGGCTGTTCCTGCTTCCCTCTTCCCACATGGGAAAGACCCTGGCCAGGGCCTGGCTTGAAACTTTACCTCATAACAAAATATTGCTTTCTCTGCGGAGGTTGGAATAGTGTAGCTTAGAGGGAACCACCCACTCCCCAGGCAGAGGACCAAATGTTAAAACAATAGTAAGACACAGATAGATGGACATTAATGCGGAGCATGTGGGGTGCAGTGTGGCTTAGATAACGTGAAAACTATTCCAGTGATCCCTACGGGGCGGGGCGGCAAATACAGAGGGGGGTAGGCAGAAGTGATCTGGAAGGCTACGTGAGGGTTTGGTCCTTTCTCTTTAGCAAATGCAATGCATTTAAAGACAGGAGACCACAATGACAACAGCCCCATCATCATCGTGGCTGGAAGGGACACGTCAGTTCCTTCTAACGGCGTGTTTTGAAATGAGGGTCTTGGGTTTGATAGATCAAAAGCTAAAACAGAACAAATAACCAAATCAAACAAATCCCCCCAAACAGTTGATGTGCTAACTAGATGCTCAATGGGTAAGGGCTCCTGTCACCAAGCCCGATAGTACTAGTTCAATCCCCGGAGCCCCACGTAGTGGGATTACAGAATGGACTCCTTCCCACAAGTTGTTTTCTGACCTCTGCACCATGCTGGGGCAAGTGTGCTAGTTCTCCTTACTCCAGGGCCTCGCCTGCCCACCCTGGCACTATCAATAAATACACAGAAGTGTAATTTTTTTTAAGTTGAAAACTTTTCTTCTTCTTCTTCTTCTTCTTCTTTTTTTTTTTTTTTTTTTTTTTTTTTTTTTAAGAACTGTGGGTTTTGTTTTGTTTTGTTTTGCACCTGAGAGTTATCAAACTTGCTTCCACATCTTTTGAATGTTCCCAGCCCAGTTAAGAATATGTTCAAATGCAGAACACTACCTAAAAATAGAAAACAAAAATTTTAGCAGGAAACTGTTTTCCCCAGCAAAGACACACTTTTAAAATCATACTAAAAACATAGGACTAAATGAAGGTTAGGATTCTTCACGAAAAATTCCCATTCATCTCATTTGTTAGGGTAGCTGGGGTGTGAAAGTCAAAACACTGTCCCTGGGTGCAGATGTTAGAGTTGGGTCTTCATGATGGGGAGACAGAGGGCAAGCCACTGAGATACAGGATGGGGAGACACAGGGCAAGCCACTGAGATACAGGATGGGGAGACACAGGGCAAGCCACTGAGATACAGGATGGGGAGACAGAGGGCAAGCCACTGAGATACAGGATGGGGAGACACAGGGCAAGCCACTGAGATACAGGATGGGGAGACACAGGGCAAGCCACTGAGATACAGGATGGGGAGACACAGGGCAAGCCACTGAGATACAGGATGGGGAGACACAGGGCAAGCCACTGAGATACAGGATGGGGAGACACAGGGCAAGCCACCAAGATAGGAGGAGAAAAAAGTTAGCATGCAATAGCTACTTATTTCGCCCCACACCTTGGAATGGAAGGATCTACGAGTAGTTAATGTCTGGATGGACACTGGGATCTCAGTCAGCACCGGTGGCAGCCACCAACTGTCACACAAACTGAAGAGAGGGCTACCAGGGGAAGGAGAGGACTGGCCACACTCATATGGCCTCTCACTTGACCTCTAACTTCTAGCAGAAGGCTCAGCGGCTCTCCAGATCCTATAAGGCCCCACTATAGATTCTCCACAGTGCCGTTTGTACAGAGACGAGAGTGTCCATGAGTACCATGTGTAGCATGGGGGGAGGCTCCCTCACGACCCCTTAGCATCATACTAAAAAGAATTTCATATTTGTTTTTTGTTTTTTGTTTTTTTTTTAAAGAAATTGTCACTTTTGCGGGGTGTGGCAGCTCACACCTTTTATCCCAACACCCAGGAGGCAGAAGCAGGTGGGTCCCTCTGAGTTTGCAAAGTGAGTCTGGGACAGTCAGGTGGACACAGAGAAACCCTGTGTCAAAGAGCCAAAAGTTGAAAGAGAAAAAGGGGAAGAAGAGGGGCAGGAAGTGGAAGAGGAGGAAGAGGAAGAGGAAGAGGAGGAGGAAAGTGTTACTTTTATTATCTATTTATTTATTTTAGTTTTTAAAGATTTATTTATTTATTATGTATACAGTGTTTTGCCTGCATGTACGCCTGCACACCAGAAGAGGGCACCAGATCTCATCATAGATGGTTGTGAGCCACCATGTGGTTGTTGGGAATCGAACTTTGGAAGAGCAGCGACTGCTCTTAACCTCTGAGCCATCTCTCCAGCCCCTGTTACTTTTATTTTAGAAACCATTAATATTTCCAAAATTGCTAATGTTTTCTTAACAGCATATAGGTATTTGGATACACAGAACTCACATTTAAAGAATAAAACATACTTGGTTTAGTCATGCTTGTAAAGGACTACCACCTACAGGAAGGAATAGTCAAACAGTGAAAAATGGAATTTAAATCCAGGTCTCACAGTAAGGTGCCGTCCTCATGGATCTCCATGTGGACACGGCCCACTTGCATTGTAAATGTGTCACGTTTTGCTTAGACAGTCACTAATGTGCATTCATATGTGTACATTCTATCTTTTAAAAACTTACTCTTTCTTGCTCTCCTTTCCCAACGCCATCCTACCCACACACATACAGCTGTTTATACATATACATGCATGTATTGCAGGCTAAGATCCACATGAGAGAGAATATGTTCTTTTTTTTTCCTTTCTGAGATCAAGTGATCACAATTAATTTTATACATTCTCCACCGACGATGCATTCTCCTGCAAATTTTGGGGTTTCATTGTCCTCTAGAGCTAGAACTGGAATCACTCTGTATATGTGCCAGATTTTCCTTATCCATTCACCAGTTGATGGTCAATATCATAGTAAAAGCACAGAAGCAAGAGACAAGAGAAGCTTCTTGTCGATTTGAGATCTGTGGCCTCCTTGTCAACTTGGAAGCTTTAAAATACCTTTGAAGTTTCTTAGAAAATTCAATTATTGTCCCTGAATGTCTCTGTCTCTCTCTCTCTGTCTCTCTGTCTGTGTCTCTTTCTCTCTCTCTCTCTCTCTCTCTGTCTCTCTTTCTCTCTCTGTCTCTCTCTCTCTCTCTCTCTCTCTCAAGACAGGGTTTCTCTGTGTAGCCTTGGTTGTCCTGGACTCTCTTTGTAGACCAGGCTGGCCTCAAACTCATAGTGATCCACCTGCCTCTGCCTCCCAAGTACTGGGATTAAAGGCATGCGCCACCACCGCCCGGCTTGTCCCTGAATCTCAAAAAGCAACAAACCAGGAATTTGACAACATTGAAAAGTGCTTTTTCCCCACTCAAGCTATAATTCTAAAATGTATCATTGCTGAAGAAACATACTTCTAAAAATGTAACAAAACACAAAGCTGATCAGACTAGTCTCCACTGTCTGAGATTGGTCTCAGGATGGCTTCTCGGGAGGAGAGACTAGGATGGGCCAAGGGAGGATGAAGGAAAGGTGACTAACACATCTGAGGGATCTGGAACTGAGATTCAACAGTGGGGAGTGGGGACCCGGGGGACCAGCTGGGACCCACCCCCATAGAGTGAAAGTGGAAGCAGAAGGCTGAGTAAGATGCCTAAGTTCATCTTGGGGCGCGGTGTGTGGGTGTGTATGCGCGCGTGTGTATGATACTCATTAGTAAGAGAGGAGCTAAGGATGGGAATGCTGTGGGGCACAGGATGTGGCAGAGGCGTTAGAAAGAAGGGGTGTGGCCCTACAGAGTAAGGGAGAGGGGTGTGGTTGAGGTTTACACCATTCCCAGTAGTCATACAAACTAGAAACCAAAACTACATTCCTGGCAACTAGGAATTGATGGGCAATTTTACCATAGCAAGTGGGCACACTCTTCCCACTCGTGTGGTGTGTGCAGGCTGCGCATGGAGAGATCACGCTGGTGCAACTGTCCATTAGCTGAGACCTTGTCTACTCATGAAATTTTAAAATTTAGAAGCCTATCATTGAAATTGGTTGAGTCTAGGGCCATACAGCCTCGAACATACCCGATCACGTCTGAAATCAGCCGAGCAGGTACCATAAGGCTCTCTGCTCTGTTATTGGTGAAAGCAACGGCCATACTTTCCTGCAGTAGTAGAACCAGGAACATGGAAAGAGATGTACCGGACTTAAAATGCCAGGCTGCTCGGAGGGTTCCATTCAGACACTGTCAGACTCCAGCAAGATAGAGGATGAGAGTCATAGCCAAAGGTAGTTCCCCCTCTTGGTGCCCACCCAGTGACCTCACCCTGCGAGACTTCTTTTCCCTGTCAGGAGTTGAGCATGTTCCTGTTGTCTACTCTCTCTTGTGATCAGTAAAAACACATCATTGGCTTTTTAAAACCTCAAGACTTATCTCATAACTCAGAATGACTACAAGCCAAATGGACACAGAGAGTCATCCTTACAGCATACACCTGGCAGTATCCCCCAAAAGGATAATAAAGGGACCTTCCTTTTCCTAGACGTCCCCAGGTTCAAATCTTCATCATCCTATCGCCTGTCTAAGCTATTCGGTTATGCCCCCAAATGCTAGAATAGACAGTTAATCTCTTTTGAAGTAAATTTCATATAGCCAAAAGTTAAGACAGGGCTGGGGATGTCGCTCCGTTGCTTTTGTGTTTGTCTAGCCTGCAGGAAAGGCAGGTTCCATAAAATCAGGCATGGTGGCACACGCCTATAGTCCCTGAACTTGGGGCGTAAAGGCAGGAAGATCAGACACTTAAGGTCACTCTTGGCTATAGAACTGTGGTTCCCAACCTTCCTAATGCTGTGGCCCTTTAATACAGTTCCTTGTGTTATGGTGACCCCTCTCCCCCAGCAACCATAACATTTTCATTGCTACTTCATAACTAATTTTGCCACTGTAATGAGTTGTAATGTAAAGACCATCTGCTATGCAGATGGTCTTAGGTTAGATCCCTGCGAAAGGGCCGTGATCCACAGGTTGAGAAACACTGTTATAAAGCAAGTTTGCGGCCAGCCCGGGCGACATGAGAACCTACTGAAACATACATAAACACACACACACAAAACCACCACTATCACCATCTATCTATAACAATAATAAACACCCTAAAAAGACAGAGGAAATTATAGAAGGTGATGAGCGGGGCGTGGTGGTGCACACCTTTAATCCCAGCACTCGGGAGGCAGAGGCAGGCGGATCACTGTGAGTTCAAAGCCAGCCTGGCCTACAGAGTGAGCCCAGGACAGCCAAGGCTACACAGAGAAACCCTGTCTCGAAAACTCAAAAAAACAAAACAAATAATAGAAGGCGATGAGGAGGAGGAAGAAAAAAGCCTCAAATTCAATAATATGCTTTGAGAGATCATAAAATAATTTTCTTCAAAGTCTTAAGAAAAAAAAATAAAAGTAGAGCAGAGGGGGGAAAGAGGAGAAAAAAAGAGGGGAGGAGGAAGGAAAAGGAGAGAGAGAGAGAGAGAGAGAGGGAGGGAGGGAGGGAGGGAGGGAGGGAGGGAGGGGGAGTGGGAGGGAGTGTGTCGTGGTAAAGGCTCCGTGGAAAACGGTGGGCTTCAGGATGCACCTTCACGCTGACCACACATCTTAATGCACATAACATGCTCACATTCAGCTACGCAGCTGGTGCCGTGGGGACTGGGGCTCTACATCTCCTGGCATTTACGCTTTCCAATTCCCAGCCTCCCATCGCACATCTACCGATCGGATTTCTGCCTCTGCTCTCTTGGAGGAACTCTCTGGGCCTCAGCTGCTCCTCAGAGGGCTGAGGAAGCCAGAGACACGTCAGGTGGAGTCAATCACCTGGACTTGGGCCTGCACTCTGCTTCCCAGCAGTGGTCGGGCTCCAGAGTCCATGGCGAGCCTAATACCTGGTTTCTAGTGACTTACACACATACCAGAAAGACTAGGAAATGGGCTGTCTATACAAACAGATGGTGTGTGTGTCAGATTATGCACAAGAGCATGCCATTAAATATCTCGTTTTGTCCTCAGAAACCATTTACATCGAAGAGGGAAAACACAAATGACGTGAGAGTGGACTGAAGGGGACATCCCCAGCCTCTCAGGACAGATAAGGGCACTCTGCTGTGCAATCTCCGGATCCGACTTCCACACCTGGACTCTGACGACTCAGGGTGCAGCTGCAGTTGGCCACGGGTGACTGCAAAGCGACACGGGCTGCCTGAAGGTTAAACCCAAACCACACTCTGGAGAACATATCTCAGGCCCCAACCAGGTTTCCCATAGAGAAAGGCACTCCAGCAACACAAGGATGTTCCTGATTTGTCAAGCTACGTTTCAAAGCCAGCAGACCGCTACACCGCCATCTCCAATGCTATGTCCGAGAGGACGCGTTCCGGATTTGAACATCTGCAGCACAACCCACCAAAACTGAAACCAGAATAATTTGCCTGTATGATATAGGGAGGGCACGTTACATGAGGGCAGCTATGAGGGGGAAAGTGGAAACAGAGACTGCTTTCATTACATTTGCCCCACAGATTTATTATCGGATCACTATGCCATTTCTCCTACGTTCAGTGTCTCGGCTTTATATTGTGAACCATGTGTGGCTCCTCTGTCTGCTGATCTGCATGGTCCCCTTGACCATGTTTCAGTTGGATCTCATGAGTCCCTTCGTCAACCCAGGCTGATATTTTGGCTTTAAAAGAAAAAAAATCCAATCAGCTCCTTCTTTGGTGTTGACAAGTCACGTGATCAGACTGAAGGAAGAGCAAAAAGTACAAGAAGCCAACATCTGAATGGACTTGGTCAAAGATAGTCCAGTGACCAGGCTCTCCGGTGCCCACCAACACTCACACTCTCTAGAAGTTGGATGTTGGCTTAGCATGAAGTGATCTGGTGCCCATCCCACACATGACAGGCACCACGTCAGCATACCCGACCAGGTGCCATCCGTATCCCTTCAAAGGGTGCAGACCACTGTTTCCTAGCAGGGAGCCTGGGAGGTAGGTCAAGTCCAAAGCCTAGGGGATGGAGTCGCCTTCAGTTTCCTTCAGACTGCCTATCTTTCTGTGTCTCTGCATCTGTGTCTCTGGGGTTACCAAGAGTTGGAATAAGAGGTGCTTACTAGGTGTAGGGAGGTAGAGGCAGGCAGATCTCCATGAATTCACAGCCAGCCTGGTCTGCAAAGCTAGTTCCAGGACAGCCAGGGCTACACAGAAAAACTCTGTCTCAAAACAACTCCCCCTCCAAAAAAAAAGAGTTGAAGTGATAAAATAGTAAAGCCCTGGTTGCTGAGTTGGGCAGGTGCTTTGGGAATAAGTGATGTGTACTCAGGGGAGGAAACTGTGGTAGCTTCCAGCTTCTCAAAAAGATTGGTTTATTTGCGAGTGTGTACATGTGCCTGCATGAGTTTATGCACACTGCGGGCATGCAGGTATCTGCAGAGGCCAGAAGACCGTGTTTAGCTGTGGTAAACTGAACCTGGGGCCTCTGCAAGGACAGTACACACTCTTAACTGCTGACCCATCCTTCCGGCCCCACATATCTGTTCTTAACTCTTATAGTCTCTAAAAGTCTCTTCTGAGCCTCGCTTTCCTCTCAGTGGCCATGATACTGACCAACAGCCTGCTTTTAATAGTCTACCATGTTGCTCTAAGTGTGAAAAGACCAGTGGGTCTAACTCAGTGACCCAGTCCATTCGAAAGGCTGGGAGGCCCTGATTCTACCTACTCCTAACCTTTCACACACACACACACACACACACACCACAATATATTAGAAATTCCAGTTCAGTTTTAAGCCCTTTTATTAAGCATACTATGTGTGCTAAATTTAAAGTTTGTGACAATGGAGCTTTGCTCTAAAATCCCAGACAACTTTTGAGCCTTCAAATGTGAAAGACCCATGTTGTTCCTTTTTTCTGTAAGTACTGTTTTTTAAGTGTCTCTGTGAAATGAGGAGAAATGAAACTCTCGGAGAAAAACACTTCAAACACATCTCTGATTTCTAAAGCATCTCTTTTGCGTGCAGCTGGGCTCCAGAGGACTCAACCCAGCTGGAGGCTGTTCCAGTTGCATCTTCCAGCTGAGCTCCAACCATGGCTTCAGTGGAACTCCCAAAGGAGAAGAGCTCTGCAACGCCCAACATGTTCCACTTGACCCACAAGCACCCAAGCCAAAGCATCTCTCATTCAAGATGAGGTTGGGTACCAAGGTGAAACCCACAGTGACAAGATTTTCAACGCCAGGATTATGGGTTATCTGTCAGCCCCATCACTCTGCTGCCAAAGGGTCTGGGAAGATGATACACTTGTGGGGAGGAGAGTAAGAAAAGTCAGGGCCGGGGTGGGGGGTGTCTCAGCCCTACTCAAATGTGACCGGCCAAGACTTGGCTCTACACTCATAAGCATGTGAAAAGTATAGATAGCATTCAGCCAACCTCCCCACCATTATGAGATGTCTGTGGAGTGCAGGATGCACCTCAAAGCAAATTTCTTAGCTTTCAGCAGCATTCTCCAGCAGGCATAGGATCTAAAGCTACCGAATGGAGGTCCATTCTGTTTTCTGCAGGGCTCGGTCAAGTCAGACCTCAGTCCTTCATGCTCACACTCCCTGCAGACCTCAGGTATAGTCAGTATCTGTGTCAGCTCCTTTGCAGTTACTATAACAAAATGCCCGAGAGAGACTGGAGATAAGTTGAGATGGTTTCTAAGTTTTCAGGTTCAAGAGCTTGGTGCTGGCTCTGTTGAAGGCCTCTGTGGTGGCTTGAATGAGAGTGACTCCCAAAGGCTCGTATGTTTGAGTCTGGCAAGGTGACATGTGCTTGTAATCCCACAGTGAGGAGGTGGAGACAGGCAGGCCCCTGAAGCTCACGGGTCAGCCAACATAGATCATTTGGTAAACTGCAAGCAAACGACAGAGCCCATCTCATAGAGCAGACAGGGCCTAAGGATGACACCTAATGTTGTGCTCTGGTCTCCACACACATAGGCACACACACATAGACACACACCCATACACTCATACATCCATACACATACACACACACCCATACATACACACACCCACACACTCATACACCCATACACACTCATATAGACCCCCACACCCATTCACTCACACACCCTTACATACCCACACATACCCTTACATACCCACACATACACCGACATACAACCATATACTTATATACCCATACGCGTGCACACACACGCACACACACGCACACACACACACACACACACACACATCAACACACATACAGCAGAATAAAAGAGACAAAGTGATGAATGCTGGCATCACTTCCTAGGCTTTTGGCTAAAATCAAGTGTCTCAGATTCACGACAATACTGCTGTAACACGGAGGATCAAGGAGGAAGATGCCTATCAATTATTAAGAGAAGCTTCTTAGATATGTGAGAACAGGAACGTTCACCACCCCCAGAGTCTCTGGAAAAGCCGCCACCGCTCCAGAGTCAGTCCTCTTTGGAGTTGAGATGGGCTTCGCCTCGGAGAAGAGTCCAGGTGATTTATTTTCATAATAAAAAAATGCTTTTAAAAAATGTCTTTGTTTTTCAAAAACGCAGCTATAGCCAGCCAAAGTCTCTGGACAGCTGTGAAAACATTCAGCTGCGGGGAAGGCATCTTCTCCCAAGGCTGTTCAGCACAGGGCAAGGCTTATTTTCCTCTTCCGCTACTGCTTCCAAACCAGAAATCCTAGGTCTTACGGTGCAAAATAGGGGCAGTGACTCATTGAAAGCCAAGCTAAGCAGGCAGGAGGTTCCAGTCTGTGAGAGAGGAAGGGGGCCGAGTGAAGCAAAAATGATTGTACTTGAATTTTCTTGAGTAGGCTGCCCTCATGTGGTGACTCAAAAAAAAAACAAAAACAGAAAACAAAAACAAAAAACAAAAACAAAACACACACACACACACACACACACACACACACACACACACACACACACACACGTTTCATTCTCTTCCAAGACCACATTCCTGAACTGTCTTAACATCAGCAAGCGTGGCATTCAGGTAGATCCACCTGCCAAGCTACCATTCCAGCTGTGGGCGGAGACCCCTGTCCTGCATGTAGGGCTTTCTAACCTGCTCCTCATTCCCCGTGTCTTACGAGTAACATATAGTCTTAGGTGTCATTCAGCATGCAGAAGCCACCATTATTGCAGGCAGGAATATATTCCAAGACCCCTGGCAGGTGCCAGAAACTGGAGATCATGCTAATTCCGTTTATACCCTTCGTGAGCACACATGCACACTCACAACTTTCACATTTTCACCCAAAGGAAGCTATTTAGAGACAGCTTGGCTCTTGGCTTCTCTGCCATATCCACCCAAAGGAAGCTGTTTAGAGACTCTCTCTTGGCTTCTCTGCCATATCCAGATGACCAGCTCCACTGTTCTCAGGCTCTGAGGCCCCTATTGGATAAAGCCATGGTCAGCTGTACACAAGAGCTGCCACACTGCCACACAGATCTGATGCCCGGAAGGGCTCCAGAGTGACATACAGGCGGGTGGCTCACAGTGGGAAGCTATGTCAGACAGAGATAGTTCACCTTGGGCCGGGACAGAAGGAAGGCGCAGAAGGTCAGGAGCTCATCGCACTACTGGCTTATTGTGGGATATTTTTTTTTCACTGCCAGGCCCTGCTGGTCCCAGTGATTGATGCAGGGAGCTATAACTGCCATTCAAGGTCCTGCTAGAATTCACTGCTGCTTTCTAAAACTAAAAGCTTCACAGAGTACCTCAGACATAGAAAGGCACAAGCCCACATACTGGACATGAGAAAACGGGCTAATGGTACCACCCCTGATTTTGAATCAAGTCCTTAAGATAAAGAAACAACTCTTATTCTCTCTACTCTTTCTTTTCCTCTGTCTCTGTCTGTCTCTCTCTGGAGTGCCACTCCTCCCTTTCCTTCTCCCCCCATGCTCATTTAATAAACTCTATAACATAATATCTGCTGCCTGATACCCTATTATCTTCTTACCTTATTCTCATACATAAACCTTATGGCTGTGGGGCTGGAGAGATGGCTCAGAGGTTAAGAGCACCGTCTGCTCTTCTTAAGGTTCTGAGTTCAATTCCCAGCAACCACATGGTGGCGTACAACCACTTGTAACGAGATCTGGTGCCTTTTTTGTTTGTTTGTTTGTTTGCTTGTTTTGTTCTTGGATCTGATGCCTTCTTGTGGTGGGCAGGCAGACATGTGGGCAAATACTGTATAAATAATAAATAGATCTTTTTTTAAAAAAAGAAGATAAAGAAACAAGGGCTGGAGAGATGGCTCAGAGGTTAAGAGCACTAGCTGTTCTTCCAAAGGTCCCGAGTTCAATTCCCAGCAACCACATGGTGGCTCATAGCCATCTATAATGTGCTCTGGTGCCCTCCTGTAGTATGCAGGCATGCATGAGGCATAATACTGTATAAATAAATTAATAAATTTTTAAAAAAGATAAACAAATACTTGGCGCTGGAAGGATGGCTCAGCAGTTAGGAATGCTGGCTGCTTTTCCAAAGGGCCTGGGTTCAATGCCCAGCACCCACATGGAGACTCACAACTGTCTGTAACTCCAGTCCTAGGGGAATCCAACGCCCTCTGCTGGCCTCTGGAGGTACCACATGCATGTAGTGTACAGACATACCTACTCGCAGGCAAAAAGACTCATAAAAAAGAAAAAGAAACACTGCCTCTCTTAAAATATAGGCCCTGATAATGTTAGGACATGAGTCCAAATTATAAATAACTTTTTGTTTTTGTTTTGTTTTTCAAGATAGGGTTTCTCTGTGTATCCCTTGCTATCCTGGACTCACTTTGTAGACCAAGCTGGCCTTGAGTTCAAAGAGAGCCGCCAGCCTCTGCCTCCTGAGTGCTGGGATTAAAGGTGTGCGCCACCATGCTCGGCTTAGAAATGACTTTTAAAGTCTCAATTAAAAAGTATAGATAAATGATTCCTCCAAGCTCACATATTACACTATGTAGCCAAGGCTAACCTTGAGTCAATCTCTCTGACTTAGCCTCCTGAGTGCTGGGGTTATAGGCATGGTCTCTTCTTCATCCCTTTCCAATCACAGGTAGTAAACTACTACCCAAAATGCTGAGATGTCAGACTCAGGCCGGTAGTGAGCGTGGCTAGGCTGACAGTCGCCATTAGTGTAAATGTTGATGGCTAGCTACCCTTTGCTCCAGTTTTATACTCTAGAACGGTGATTCATGGGTAGCAAGAATAGCAGTGCTTTAGTTCTTTAATTCAAGCTAGGTTCTCTAGCTGACCTTGAACATCTGACCTTCCTGCCCCCACCTGCAGAGCACCTGGATTGCAGGCAGGCACCACCAGGCATGCCGTGCTGGCGACTGAACCCCGGGGCTTTGTGCACGTTGAGGCAAGCACTCTACCAACTGAGCTGCCTCGCTCCCTTAGTCTCCTTTCTAATAGGTATTATTTCATTAAAGTTCACCCATATGTAAACTCATGCAGAAAATGCTTAGCATTTTTCTTCAGTTATGTATAAGTAGTAAAACAAACAAACAAAAAACCAGGAACATTAAATATTAAATATATCACACGAAACTCGATAAGTCAAGGAAGAAGAGGTGGAAGAAGACAAGGAATTAAAAGATAGATTGTTACCACCTGCTGGGCCCCAATTACAAGCCCCATAGTCTGCTAAGTGCTTTCCATTGACTGACTGTCTCCTGTGGCCATTGCACAAACCAGGAAGAGCTAATACAATGGCCTCCATCGTGCACTGAAAACTAGTGGCCTTACAAACGACCTCATTGAGGCGAGCACCCAAGGCTGACTCTAGGAGAGAGCACAGAGAGAGCAGGGCAGGAACAGAGGCTAAGATGAGGAGCAAGAGGAGGGGAGAAGTCCTCAGAGGGGGGAAGGGAGAGCGCCTCATTCGCCCCTTCCTCCCAAAGTGTAGGATAAAAGCTTTTCACTCCATAATTCTCAGAGTCATGTCAAGGGCAACAGGGATTCCCATGATAGCTGTTACTCCATTCCTTTCTCTGGTACTCCAAGGTGAATGGCGCCCATGGACCCCCTCCTCTCCTATCTTGCCCCGTACAACTTTGCCGATTTCCTAGTTTGTATAACAAACGTGTTGCTCTATTCTAATTTTCCCCTTTTGTTCAGTTTTGGGCTGGGACTGTAGCTAGGGCCACATGCAGACGAGGCAACTGCTTCACTATTGAACAATCCCCCCAACCCCTGACGATGGCTTCTTGTTTGTATGTCCAAGAATTTGTCTATGATATATTCAGGCAGGAAAACATCAGGGTCGAAACAGAAATGTCTCTCGCAGACATTTGTTTCCTACCACATTAATAACTGCTCTTCGTTGTTTTTATTTTATTTTTACGATAGAGCCTCATCTGTAGTCTAGGCTGGCCTTGAACCGCTGTCTCAGGTTTCCAAATGCTGGGGCTGTAGGAAGGAGCCACGGAGACAGGCTTTGCTTTTTGCTACTTTTCCCCTTCAAGATTTCCCCATAGAGCCAGGCGTGGTGGCGCATGCCTTTAATCCCAGCACTCGGGAGGCAGAGGCAGGTGGATCTCTGTGAGTTCGAGGCCAGCCTGGTCTACAAAATGAGTCCAGGACAGCCAAGGCTACACAGAGAAACCCTGTCTCAAAAAAAAAACAAAACAAAACAAAACAAAAAAAAACAAACCAACAACAACAACAACAACAAAAAGATTTCCCTATAGTCTTTCCTCTAACGTCCTGTTCAGTGCTCACTTTACACATCCCCAGGCCCTTCTTCTTTTTTATTAATAGGCATTCAGAGTTGTAGTGTCCCGTGTGAGGCCTACCTTGTCTCGGAGCTGAGGTGCTGCCCACGAGGAGCTCATTGTCATCGATCCTTTTCTCTGGAAAAGACACTGCAGGGCAGCCTCCAGGGGCCCAGCTGCCCCTATCACCAACATCTTCTTTCCATCCAAGGTGACCATCCCTATCAACCAATAGAAATTCAATATTAAAACCCACGCCACAGAAACTTCCTCCCAGACAGCTTTAACGGAAAGAACATCTTTTTAGTGGTTTTCCTCAGAGAACATCTCAGAAGAGGGGGTTGGGAAGATGATAAACAGAGGTCAGGGTGGACTGCTGGAGGTGACAGCTTAGCTCATGAGCTCTCAAGAGCTGTGGTTGCCAGCAGAGGACAAAACTAGTCAACATTCCAGCATGGATGGGGTCTTGCAGGCCTCACTTCTAGTTAAGAAGCTACAGGCAGACCACAGCTACCAGAATAAAGAAAATTGGTTTTTTTCAGGAGTTGGGGGGAGGGGGCTGGTAGGCCACCCATTCTACAGTGGACAGCCCATGTGCATTTGGATAACACTCATCGCATTCAGTAGACTTCCTTAAAGAATGTGAAACTGCAGTGGCACATGCCTGTAATCTCAGCATTCTGGGAGGCAGAGGCAGGTGGATTCTGTGAGTTTGAGACCAGCCTAGTCTACAAAGTGAATCCAGGACAGCCAAGGCTACACAGAAAAACCCTGTCTCAAAAAACCAGACCAAACCAACTAAACAAAAACAACAACAACAAAAAGAACAAGAAATTGGAAGAGAGATTAGTAGGGAAGGGTCTGAGAGGAATGAGAGGTGGGTTGAGCAAAAAATAATCAGGAAAACAGACAAAGAAAAACATACATAGAGAACTTGCTGTCCCAAGAACACAGTGCACTGACCGTGCGCTAGGAAAGAGGGTTTAAGAAACCAGATTCTCCCTCCACAACCTTTGTTTCTGAGTCTTCTGGCTCATTTCCTGTCTACAGTTCCTGACAAACATAGTACCAACTGTAATTTGCCTTTATGAGCTTCTGGCAAAGGCCTGCAGGAAGGGACATACAAGGCTAGATCACAGAACTCATTTTAACGGCTGCTGGCTAAAAGGTACATGGTGGAAGTTCAGCTTCTAATAGAACCTCACCATATATTTTTGGAATTTTGCCTGTTGCCTGTTCAAGAGGGGGAGGAGCATCTGCTTTTTCTCTGCAAATTGGGGCCAAGAAAAGTCGAGCTTCTGTGTTCTCAAGTTAGGAAGCCGTTAAATATGTAAGCTACCCCCATGGTCTCTTTGTTAGGACTCCTATTGCAGCCACGGAACACCATGACCACAAAGCAAGTCGGGGAGGAAAGGGTTTATTTGGTTTACTCATCCAGATCATAGTCCATTATTGGAGAAAGTCAGGACAGGAACTCAAGCAGAGCAGAAACCTGGAGGCAAGAGCTGATGCAAGGGCCATGGAGGGGTGTTGCTTACGGGCTCAGTTCCCATGGCTTGCTCAGCCTGCTTTCTTATGGAAGTATAACCAGTCAGGGATGGCCCCGCCCACTGTCAGCTGCAGTCCTCCCCAATTGATCACTCACTGAGAGAATGTCTTACAGCTGGGTCACATGGAGGCATTTCCCCAACTGAGGGTCCTTCCTCTCTGATGACTCTTAACTCTTGTCAAGTTGACACACAAAACCAGCCAGGGCACACAGTAGTTATTAGTTAAATTCAGTAATCAAAAAAGATGAAACATTTGTCTCTATTTTCCTGGCACAGGAATGTGAGGTCAAAAGAAGAATGTATGGAATTGAATCCTGCTGGCTATGGAAGCAGTCTCACCTGGAATCTTTCTATGCAAACCCCCCTGCTTTGTCGAATCACTTCTAACTGTGAGTCATCTGTACCTTCAGAGTGACAGATCTGCTGAATCAGAGGACATTTTCATTATGCTTATTTCAACTGTTTTTTGAGAGAAGTCAATGTTTAAAATGTTTACAAATGTTCATTTGTAGCCATCTCTCTTATACTTATTAATCTTTTTTTAAAAATTTTATTTATTTGTGCAGCATTCTGCCCACTAGAAGAGGGCACCAGATCTCATTATTAGATGGTTGTGAGCCATCATGTGGTTGCCGGGAATTGAACTCATGACCTTTGGAAGGAACACACACAGTGCTCTTAACCTCTCAGCCATCTCTCCAGTCCCATACTTATTAATCTTACTAGAAAATGCTTTCAGTTAGTCTGTTTACACCCACAAGTACAAGCTGAAAGACAAATGTCAACATTGAGCAGCACTTTGAGAGAAGTGTTACTAGAATTTTTCAGAAACAAGTTATATTTTTAAAAAATATCTAAATAGCAGTAAGTAGAAAATAGCATTTCTTTTTTGTGTTTCATTTAGGATCTTTCAGCAACACATCCTTATTGAAAAAACAAAACAAAACAAAAACCCTAATAAACAGAATCGATCATTCCAGACCTGATTTCTCAACAAGCTCTACTGCAGCTCTCGCCAGAGGTGAAACAAAGCACTCAGGGGCGTCGCCTCGCACCAGTTTCCCCAGATTGACATCAGTCACCCTGAATCAGAAAGGACGAGAACAGATGAGTGATGGCGTAGAAAACATCCCAGGATCAGTCCCAAATACAGCAAGCGGATGATTGACGAGGAAGCAGGAAATGGAGGCCACCAGCTTCTCAGAGCAGTGCAGGAAACCCCTTAGGACCCAGCACGAGGCCATGCAGGGCTGCACTTCACGGCTTCAAAGACACCGTCAATGGCTGCTAGGCCCTGACACCTTGGCAATCAACTGTCCGCTTTCAGACCTCACGATTGAGTCTATCAACCCAGAGACTTCCACTTGGCTTACCTACTCATCTCCATGGGAAATTAAGGGAAAAATAACTAGAAACCACATATTTGTTACCAGTGACTTCCATGAGCCTTTCTCCACTCAAATCTAGAGCAAGGACCTTAGGACCAGGCTGCAGAGAAGGTGTTCTCGCCCAGAACATCTTCGTTACTTTTGTTACTAACGCTACTTTGTAACATTACTTCACTAGTTAACAGGAAGACATTCAGAAGGTCTCTATGGTTCTCTCTCATTGTACGAAAGGTTGGAAACTACATCCTCCTACCTTACCACTTCCTGGTCCACTGCAGCATCTTCTCGCTTTATGATTTCTCTACTAC
Organism: Acomys russatus; assembly: GCF_903995435.1. Taxonomy (NCBI): domain Eukaryota; kingdom Metazoa; phylum Chordata; class Mammalia; order Rodentia; family Muridae; genus Acomys; species Acomys russatus. The sequence continues at coordinate 45,649,972 of NC_067157.1, read as the reverse complement.
AGAACTGCAGGTTTTTATCATCCATCCAAACATACCATCTATCCATCCACACATATCTCTATCCTGGAGAACTCAGTGCCTTACCTGCGCATACACTCTCCCTCTGAATTACACCCCAGGCCTCCCAGAACAACACTCTAAGCCTTGCCTGAGTCTATCTCTTGTCATAAGGAAAGGATGGAGTGGCATAAGACAGGGTAGCTCAGTGAGGCACCAAGCTCTCAATCCAGCTGCTGAAGGACAGACACATTTCACAGAAGTCTAACTTTAAAATTTTTTTTTTGTGTTTTTGGTTTTTTTTAGGTACATTGTAGTCTTTCTTGACAGATTCTACCACAAACTGGTAACTGGCCCAGATCACTGATGGAGGCTTTCCGGACACTTTTATTTAACCTTAACCTGTTTCTTTTCTTTTCTTTGTCTTGTTTTGGTTTTTTTGTTTTGTGTAGTTTATTTTAAAGCATTTCTTTCTTTCTTTTTTTAAGAATTTTATTTTCTTCTTATTATGTGTACAGTGCTCGGCCTGAATGTACACCTGCAGGCCAGAAGAGGGAATCAGATCACCTTACAGATGGTTGTGTGTGAGCCACCATGTGGTTGCTGGGAATTGAACTCACGACCTCTGGAAGAACAGCTGGTGCCCTTAACCACTGAGCCATCTCTCCAACCCTTAAGTGCTGGTTTTTAAGCTGCAGGACAAAGTATTTCTTTTGCTTCCATAAAAGGAAGTGGAGCTTTGAGTCCCTAGGAAACACACTGCTCCCCCATTGCAGATGACGGCATTCACTATCCTAGGGTGCCTACGTCATACCACAGAATCCCACAAAACACCCACTGGTCACAATTCCTTCCCCCACCTCAAAATTTAAGTAGAAACTCATATTATTAATAAAAGCATCTGTTTTTTTTTTTTTTTCCTCAACCAGTTTAGGAGTAAAGGAGGCTGAGGGGCTCCTGAGGAATCAGGTCTCAGGTTGTTTTTTTGTGTTTTGTGTTTTGTTTTTCAGTGTTTGGTAGAATTACCAGGGAGGATTATTCCTGTCCAAAGACTCAGTCAGAAAATCAGGAGCTTGCTCAGTGGATATGACAGTGCAGGGTATCTCCAAACAGATGTGCGTTTCCCAAGATACATGACTTTCATTCATAGAATTTTAAAAGTTCTCAACCTTCTAAGCTATTAAAAACGATTTCTTTTTTTTACTAATTACTGATAGAGTTGCACAAGTTAGAAATTTAGACGGCGGGGGCGGGGGGTGCGGAGAAAATCACCGCAGCCAGCTACTTATCAACAAGATGGGTCACTGTTGATTGCTTTCCTTTATGCTCTCTTACCCGTCCACATCTTTTTCTGGTTTCAGAGCCCCGAGAACTTTGTTGCTCAATGAATCTTCAGAGATCTGAAGGGCCAGGCCATGCACCCTGGGGTCATCATTCATCTTCAGGACTTCATCTATGATCTAAGCAGGAAAGAACAAAACAAAACAAAACAAAACAAAAAAACCCATTAATTTTGTGAAAATAAGAGCCAGTACAAAAACTGGCTCTTATTTTCGTGATGGGGCACAAAAAGGATTTCCAAAGAGGCTCAGGAAGATAGCATCGTTGGTAACATGTGTGCCCCCTGATGACCTCAGCTGGATCTCTAGAACCTACATAAAAAAGTGCTGGCCTTGGTAGTAGAGCCCTCACTCCCAGGACCAGGGAAGCGGGGACATGCAGCTCTCTGGGAGTTCCCGACTAGCCAGTCTAGACTACAAGGTGAGCTCTGTGCCAATGAGAGACCTTGCTAAACACACACACACACACACACACACACACACACACACACACACACACACACAAAGATGGATGGCTCTTCCTCTGGCTGCAGGAGGCATATGCATCTGCACCCACAAGTTCATGTACACACACACACACACACACACACACACACACTCACAAACAAACAGGTTTCCTAAAATCGTATCTGTTTCTTTTAACTCGTTATTGACTGTGGGGCACAGTGAAGGTCCCATTTCCTTTTTACAGCACGCTCAGAAAAGCCCCAAAGCAACCTGGATGAGTAAAGTTTTAATGGCTTCATAGTTCCTATGGTCCCACCATGTGTCAAACAACAGCAACAATAACCACCCCCACCCCCCCGCAAAGCTTCACTGTCATTCCAGGTTAGACAGACAATTCCCTGCCAATCAACAGTTTTAAGTCAAACAATCACAGTTTTGGGGGAGGTCGCGACGCATGCATCCAAGCACCCCACCCAGGTCCAGTGGAACCTATGGGTCTATGCCATCACACACGCAATAGCGGTGTCCCACAGAGAGTACCAGCAGTTACCCAGGCCCCCTGGTTCACTGGATCCATGTGTCATGCCAGGAGCCTTTCCTAAGTCTTGGGACAGAAACTCAAACACTCAGACTGATTCGTTTCACTTAACGAAACCACTGATTTAAAAGTAGGAGGATCCAGCCGGGCGTGGTGGCGCACGCCTTTAATCCCAGCACTTGGGAGGCAGAGGCAGGTGGATTGCTGTGAGTTCAAGGCCAGCCCAGTGTACAAAGCAAGTCCAGGACAGCCAAGGCTACACAGAGAAATTCTGTCTAAAAAAAAAAAAAAAAAAAGCAGAAAGATCCCATGTATGTGAGTCCCCCTCAAAGGAAGTGTCTTTTAGTGATTTTTATTTCATTGCTTGCCAAAAATATCTATGTTATTACTACCATCTGATAGGGAAGAATAATGTTGTTTGGTGTACCAAACCAGAGCAAAATTTTGTTTCATTCATTCAGCTGTGAATTGAAGTTTCCAGAAAAAAATAAATTAAAAAAAAGTTACATATGTTGAAGATATTACAAGGCTGGGCTGGTTAGAATGTCACAATCATGGAGAGTTGGAATGTTACAGATCTGAGGATAAATTATCCTGGGCTATTTTTAATCCTTTTTACAGCCATTTGTTGCCTACCTATATATTTAATCTAACAGCCTCCTGACTACCAGGTCAAATTCGTTCGGAATACAGTAACACACCAGTAGCTTTCACCAACCCTAGAGGCTTGTAGCAGACAGCATAGAGGCCTTAACACAGATAGCATCTGAGGCTTCAGCAGAGACTTGCATTCTTGGCTATAACCCACGGGCTGGCTGGCTTCACCAATATATTTTAAAAGGGCCTTGATTGATGATTTGCTGTTGTTGTTGTTGTTGTCGTCGTTCTACTACTAAAACAAACTTGGTGAAACTGGAAGCTGGAGAAATGGCTCAGCATGGTGCTGGTCCAGAGGACCGTGAGTTCTGGACTCGGTTCTGTTCCAAGTATCTCTATCCAGTGGCTCACAAGCGCCTATAGCTCAAGCTCCAGGGGATCAGGTACCCTCTGGGCTCCCTGGGGACAGCACTCATATGTACACACCCAGCCACCACATATTCAAATAAAACAAATAAACATCTGCTTCGTACAAGTTCTAAGTAAGGCACCTGCCAGCTAGCTGTAAGCAATACTGCCCCGGTAAACATGATATGCTAATAGGAAAGCAAGCCTCACCCCAATAGTAGTGATGATATAAGTTCTGGACAAACAGGGTCAAGAGTCACAGGGTGAAGGTAGTCAGGCCTTACATGTAAGCAGAACCCAAGAGAAGAAAAGAAATCAGGTGGGAAAGCACTAATAAAAACAAAGCAAAACTAGAAATATAAAAACTTAATACATTAAGACACTTGACATAATGCCATACTCACTTATCAAAATTTCAGCCAATAAATAAATAAATACGATTTAAAAAAAAAAAAAAAAAAGGAGTAGGAGTACACAAATCCTTATTTAAAACAAAAAACAAAAAACAAAACAAAACAAAAACCAACAAACCAAGTGTGTTGGGTGTGCCTTTGTTATCTGGGTACTTGGAGACTGGGGCATGGGGATTTTGAATCTGAGGCTAGACTGGGCTTCACGGTGTTTTCATGACTAGCCTGTGCTACACAGTTGAAACTGCCTAAAGAAATGAAAATGTGACTGTACACAACAAGTGCCCTGGAAATGGCTGGCCTGCTTCTTTTTCATTCTATTAGTACTGGTGCCTTTATATTTGGCACATATACTAACTAGCAAAAACAGTATTAGCTGCTTGTCTAGGACCTAGTGTCCCTTTTTCACAAGAAACAATCTTTCGCAGTGTGGCCAGACAATGCAGTTGCAGCAGATGGAATACAAGCAAAACTGTGGTTTTCAGAAAACATCCTTGGAGGCAGGGGCCTACCTTTACCCTTTTTCTTACTAGTCAGGACAATGAGCTTTACCTGGGATGCTGAGAAAGAGGGACAGTAGAGGCCCTCATCCCCAACCCTTCTGTACTGCAGAGAATTACATTTCCCATGGGATCTAGAGAACACTCGGTTCATGACAATTACTAAAGACACAGAAAGACAGACTACAAAAGCACACTCCCCTTTCATCAGTGACTGAGCCAACTGCGGGTTCCCACCGACCAAGCAAAACAAAACGCATTTGAGAGCAAACTTTTGGTCAAGCTTTCTCTTCCAGCTATCTGAACTTTGAGACACCCTCATGCTGAACATGTAGACTATAACCCCTGAGATCAGGCTGGTCTTGGGTAACATCCTCCGCTGATGTATTACCACCAAGCCACTTCCCTCATCTCATCATAACACCTAGGCTTACTTCTCCCTATAGAAAAAAAAAAAAAACCCTTCTGCGCAGCCCTGAAGGAACTGCAGGTTACTTCACACTTCAAGGTGTCAGTTACTCTTCATCAACTGTGATACAAGAAACACTCAAGGGAAAGTTCCAGAAATAAACAATTCATCAGCTTGGAATCGTACACCTCACTGAGTAGCCCGGTGAGATCTAGAACCAATCGGACATAAATCAGCCCTTTGTGTAGCAATCTACACTTGTGTATGGGACCGCTCCTCGGTCATTAGGAGTCACTTGAGTTCCCAGAGCAGTGTGGTACCTTCACAGTGCTAGTGCTTAAGCAAGTTTTCTTTTATTGAATGACAGTGCTAAAGCACGAAAGCATCAATTCTGATGCCCAAGAGAAGCCGCACAGTGCTGTAAGGTCTGTACCACTTGCACTTTTAGGTATCTGCTAGGTGGCTTTCCCCATCCTAATTGTCTCTGTATCTAGCAATAATCATTTTGAACTAATTTGAATAATCATTAAAATAATTAAAAATGATCATTATTGAGTGGAGTCCCTTTTGACCCTGGTAAGAATGGTGCTGTGACCGGTAGGTGACTCTACCATCTTCGATTTGGTGGTGCACTACAGAGATGTTAGAGCAATGGGAAGGAAACGCTGTAGTTCTCGTGACTTTGGGGTGCTTTTCCTAGCCAGTGACTTCTGATTTCCAAACATCATTCATGCCTGCCTGCCTCCCTCACCCCCACCCCTGCAAAGAACCCAACTTCATTATTCCAGATCCTGTGATTTAAGTTTTTCTATCCCAGGAACCTTAACCCACTCTTCCTTGACACGGCCAACCAGAGGAAAGTTAGCCACAAAAGACTGACACCCGCACCCAGGGCCACAGCACACTCGGGAGTGATGCTGGTAGGCACAACTAGAGTGCATGGCCCCAGATGCCAATGAAAGAGTCCCAGAATGAGCTGGGCGTGGTGGCGCACGCCTTTAATCCCAGCACTCGGGAGGCAGAGGCAGGCGGATCGCTGTGAGTTCGAGGCCAGCCTGGTCTACAAAGTGAGTCCAGGACAGCCAAGGCTAACACAGAGAGACCCTGTCTCGAAAAACCAAAAAAAAAAAAAAGAGTCCCAGAATGTTAAACCTAAAGAGGAACCTTGAAGATAAAAGCTGTCCTGTCCCCCACAATACATCAGGCTGTGGTGACCCTGAGATGCTAAAGGAATGGCCCAAGGTCAAAGATGCTTCTAGGACAGAGTAAAACTAGCTGGATTTCAAGATACCCCTAACCCAACAGTTATCTCATGAGATGTCACTACTTCTACAGCAAATAAACAGCTACAATCACCACAGTGTCCTAGCTTGTTTTCAGTAGGAACCAACTGCAAGGGAGAGAGGTGATCAGGAACTTTCACATCACAGTAAAGAGAGGTCTCTTCCCCCTGGGAACTCAGGCACAGGAGAAAGCTGGCCTGCACCTGGTGACCCTGGTGACCCTGGAAGATGCTCGGAGGCCCGATGAGAACAGGAAATAAGCTAGGTTGACATTACCTCATCCTCTCCACTGTCTGGGGGCAAGCAGATGTGAGTGATGTCCAGACCAGCCTAAAAAAGGAACACAAGAATCTATGTCACCGCAAGAGAATACAATGTTAGGAGTTCTAATGAGTTGCTAAAATCACCAGCTCTCACCTCCTTGGCCAAATTCTGGTTTATTTCCTGCATCAAACTGTCATCGCCAGCCTAAGGATAAAGGAGCAGAAGAGAGAATGTTACAGTGTGAAAATACCTTGACAATGTGTACCAAACACAACACAGAGGTCATATTTGTGAATACAATGAATACAAGTGACCAGAATACAAAGATGATAAGAAAAATATAGAAAACAAACAACAACAAAACCCTAAAAAAAAAAAAAAACAACCAAACAACAACAACAACAACAAACTCTTATTGTCTGTGAAAATTGGGCTAACAGCTGGGATCTATGTAACTTCTTGGACTAACATTTTAAAAACGATAGATGGCATGTTATAGAGTATGGTGGTTTGAATGAGAATGCTTGCCACCCCCACCCACCCCCACAGGCTCATATGTTTGAATACTCGGTCCCTAGTTGGTAGAACTACTCGGGAAGGATTAGGAGGTGTGGCCTTGCTGGAGGAGGAGTGTCACTGGAGGTGGGCTTGAGGTTTTAATAGACTTGCCTCATTCCCAGTGTGCCTCTGCCTCCTAGTGGAGGATCACGACGTTATCTCCCAGTCGTTCTCACCTCCATGCTTTTGCTGTCATACACGCTAACCTTTTGAAACCATAATTCCAACCGAATGCTTTCTTTTATAAGATGCCATGGTCATGCTGTTTTAGCAATAGAAAAGTAACTAAGACATGGGGCATATAAGAATGACAACCGCAGCCGGGCATGGTGGTGCGGTGCACGCCTTTAATCCCAGCACTTGGGAGGCAAAAGCAGGTGGATTGCTGTGAGTTCGAGGCCAGCCTGGTCTACAAAGTGAGTCCAGGGCAGCCAAGGCTAACACAGAGAGATCCTGTCTCGAAAAACCGAACAAAAACAAAGAATGACAACCTCATGGCCAGATAGCCACCGACACTCTGTGTGACCCACCAAAGACAGGAATTTGGATATTTGTACTTAGGTTGAATGGCAACACGTAACCAGATCTCCACTAGTCCCAGCTCTCAAACCAACTCCCCTGCTAGGAGGGGATGTAGGTCACAAGAGCACAATCTCACAAACTCACAAAACAAGGCACCATTGGCCACACAAGCTGCTATTCTGATACTGGACCAGCCTGCCAAACACTACTGTACTAGGCCAACTACTGGGCCAAAATTGCTTCCAGGCTTGGATCATCCTGCTGTTTCCCTGCACCTGCCATCACATAGGGACGCCAATAACCCAGAGCCAACTGCAGCTCAGGATTAAGGGACAGCAGCCAACGAATAAACACGGAATGCAAGATCCTCTGACAGAGTAATGACTTCTGACACTTGGGCTGTAAAACATGAATGTGCACCTGCCATTACCCATTTGTCTTCCCCAGAAACAAGTGAGAACTGACGTGGAAGCCATATTTGATAAGTATTCCTAAATCCTGGAGGCTAGTAACTATTCTGTGCCCTGTGATTTATGTGGGTGCCAACCTCCTGACCTCAACGAGCCACCTATGCCAGAGGAAGATAAGACTCCGGCAAGGCCGTGTCTAACCTGCAATCCTGCAGAAGAAAGCCCGCATAACAGCACTCGCCATCGAAAGGACACGCATCTGGTCTCCATTTATAAGTATCTGCTAAATTGCACCTTAAAACAGTAGGGGAGTCCCATGCTCACAGCTTACCTGAATAACAGCAAGAACTGGCTTAAAGGCAGGGTTTTTCTCTTGCAACAAACTCAGCACTTCTTTGGAATTGTGAATGACTTCTCTATATTGACAAAGAAACACAACACAGTCATTTCTTTGTTCGTGGTTAGACAGGACAGGCACAATGTGCATCCTTACAAAGCCTGGTACTGTGAGTGCATCAGACAACAGACAAGGACTGAGTAGAGAGCATGAGGGAAGGCAGGAACTACGGATACTGGCCATGTGTACTGGCATAAACCTGTAGCTCCAGCTCTAGGGAGGTGAAGGTGAGAGGATCATGGCCAACCTAGGCTACATGGTGAAACTTTGTTTCAGAAAACCACACACACACACACACACACACACACACACACACACACACTGAAAGCCAATTCTGGATGAACTGTGACAATCAGATTTTTAAAATACACAGCGGGGAAACAAGTTAACTGTGGCCATTGGTTTCTGAGTGGTTAAATTTATCTCCTGGATTTTCCAAGTTTAATATAACAAAAGGTCTGGACTCAGTTGGGAAAAGTGCTTGCTGACTATTTGCCAACCAGACTTCCCTTGGTAAAAGGAGAGAACTGACTTGACGCTCCCAAGTTGCCCTCTGACTCTCTCACACACAAGCATGCAAATAAAATAAATGTAATAAAAGAATTTAAAGTTTGGGTTCCTATTCCACATAACCCAACATTTTCACAGCACTCTTTTAGTCCTCCCCCAGGAAGAATGAGTTTGGGGTACCATGGGAAAAGAATACAAATGGGGAGATCTGTGAAAATGGTGACAGCTGAGCGGACTCGAGGTGTAGGAAAAGGAAATGGTGTTTCCGGCTAAATTCCATGTCCCAGAGTTTAAAGGAAGGATCAGAGACAGAAGAGGAGGGAAGGAAAGAGAGACGCTGCAGATGTGAGAGGCATTGCATGCTATAGTCCACAGGGCTCCTTCTGAAGACTGTGTTACACTGCTGGGGCAGCTTGTTTTTCTGTCAATCTTTTGTTTGTTTGTTTGCTTGTTTGTTTTTGGTTTTTTTCTCGAAACAGGGTTTCTCTATGTTCTCTTGGAAGTCCTGGACTCACTTTGTAGACCAGGCTGGCCTTGAACTCACAACAATCCGCCCGCCTCTGCCTCCCAAGTGCTGGGATCAAAGGCATATGCCACCATGCTTGGCTCTGTTTGTTTGTTTTTAATTGTTCACTTTACATTCCAGTCATAGGCCCCTTCCCTTCTCTCCTCCCAGTCCCACCTTCCTTCCCTGTTTCCCCTCTCCCCCTTCCCCTACTCCTCAGAGAAGGGGAGCCTCCTCGCACCCACCCACCCACCCCAGCATATCAAGTCGCATCAGGACTCAGCGTATCTTCTTCTCCTGTGGCCTGGCAAGGTAGCTCTGTCAGGGGCAAAGTGATCAAAAAGCAGGCAAGAGAGTCCATGTCAGAGTCAGCCCCGATTCCTCTCCCCTCCATAGGAGGACCGAGCTGCCCATTGGTTACATCTGTGTAGGGGCCCCAGGCCCAGTCCATGTATGGATCTTGGTTGAAGCTTTAATCTCTACAGGACCACTGGGTCCCTGGTTAGTTGGATCTGTTGGTCTTCCTGTGGGGCTCGTGTCCCCTCTGAGTCTTTCCATCCTTCCCCCTCCTACCCTTCCACAAGACTCTCTGCACTCCACCCAATGTTTGGCTGTGGGTCTCTGCATGTTTCCATCAGCTGCTGGGTGGAGTCTCTCAGAGGACAGCTATGCTTGGCTCCTGTAGGCAAGCATAGCAGAATATCGTTAATAGTGCCAAGGGTTGGCTGTCTCGCTTGGGTAGGTCTCAGGTTGTGCCAGGTATTGGTTGGACAGTTTCTCAATCTCTGCTTTATTTTTGTCCCTGCATATCTTGTAGGCAAGCTAAGTTTTGGGTTGAAGTTTTTGTAGGTGGGTTGGTGTTCCCCTCCTTCCACTAGGGTTGTGTCTAGTTACAGGGTAGCCTCTTAAGTCTCCATGACCCCTGCTACTAGGAGTCTCAGCTAGAGTCACCCTTCATATCCTCGCAGGAGCCTGCCCTGTCATAGGTCTCCAGCTTGACACAGTCTACAAGGCCCCACCCAAAGTTTCTCTTCTCTCTACAAATCCTCTGTCTTCCTACCCTTACTTTCCCCAGGTCTGATAAGGACCCTCCTTTCTCTACCCTGTTCCCTTTCTTTAACCATTTCCATTGTCTATTCTATTTCCCCTTCTGAGTGAGATCTAAGCATTCTCTCTTGGGTCCTTCCTGTTAGTTATCTTCTTTGGGTCTGTGAATGATGTCAGTCTTGAGTCTGCCGCGCTCCCTCCCCCCCACCCACCCCCAAAGTTTAGTGAGGGCCACCTTCTCCTTCACACCCTGGGAGTAGAGAGGTGCTATACCCAGGTGAGCAGATCTGTGTAAATATGGCAGGGGCTGACTTTCTTTCTAGAACCTTCTAAATGGGTTATTTTGGAAGCCATCAACTCCTCTATATCATGTTCTCGCCAGCACATCTCTAACTCTGGTCTCTCTCTCTCTCTCTCTAACAAAAACAAAAAACTGGACGATACTCAGTTTCGGGGTTAACAGCTTTCCTTGCTCCTCCCGGTGGCTGGATGAGCCTGAGGTGCCACAGGAGCTTGACAAGCATTGCAAGGCACCACCAGCCTCGGGCCGCATCTAAACACTGTTCCCAGTCTTTATCCTATGCACCTGAGAACTTTCCAAAACTGACTTCATCTCAGCCAGATGCCGTCAGTAGTAAGTCTCTAAAAACCAAACATCGCCCATTTTTTGGAGTGATGGCTCAGGGATGTTATTACGTGGAAGGTGCTGAACCCCCATGCAGGTGAGCCCAGGGAGTGGAGTGTTCAAAAGACCACAAAGAGTTCACTACTTGCACAGGAGTCTACTGCCACAGAGGCTACCAGAGCCAGTGACCAGGCAAGTGTGCCGTGGTAGCATTTATTTGTTTGGCTTCAGTTTTATACACCAGTTCAATCCCCGGGGAAGTAACCTCATTATCGAGCTGATACAGGAAGGGATTTGGAAAAGTGCATGTGTCACTTCTCCAGCGATAGGTGACAAAGCAGAGCTGCTAAGCTACTCTAGGTCAAGCTGGGTCTATGCTTTTGCTTGGTCTTGGGGGCGGGGGGCGGGGGAGTAGGGGCACCTCACTGTGAGCACCAAGCACCCATGGGTCTGAAAATTCTCTAAGGAGCATGATAAACATCAAAGTTCTACCGCAGAAAGTCTGATTCAATATGCTGGAATGTATCCTTTTAAATAAGTGCCAGGAGTTTCTGGAACATGGCCTGTGCTAACAGCCATGCCTGGCATTCAGGCCTCCAATATACTAAGGGAACCTTCCATGGACGCTGACTTCATCATCTGTAAGAACAGGTAGATTGCAGTGGCTTTTCACCTTTTTCTTATTGTTGATTTCTTTTCCCCACTGCAAATAAAACTACCTGTATGAATGAGAAATATCAATCCTGTGTTTGAACCCTTGGCCTCCAACTGCTGCTCCTGTTTGTGAAGGCTGTGGACCTTTAAGGAAGTGGAGCCTTCCTAGAGAAAGTGGGTTACTGGGATGGGGGCCTGGAGGTGTTTATAGCCTGTTTACTATTGTCTCAGGATACAGTGTGACCAAGTGCCTTCCACTCCTAGCACCATGATTTTACTGTGAGTAATATCCACTTGAACTATAAACTCAAACGAACTCTCCTTCCCTCGGGCTGCTTCTTGTCAGGTATTAGTCATGGTGACAAACTCTTAACATAAAAATTCACAAAAGACACCCCTCCAGAGTCTTGTGCACCCTCAATAAACTAAAAAAAAAAAAAAAGAAAGAAAGAAAGAAAGAAAGAAAGAAAGAAAGAAAGAAAAAAGGCACCACTCCTTCCAGTCCCAGAGGAGAAAGGGAGGGGACACTGGGAGAAGACAAGAGAGGGGAAGCTGTGGTCAGGATGGAAAGTAAACAAACAAACAAAACAAACAAACAAACAAAACACCACCGCCAGGCGTAGTGGCACAGGCCTATGATCCCAGTACTTAGGGAGGCAGAGACAGAGGCATGCAGATCCCTGTGAGTTTGAGGCCAGCCTGGTCTACAAAGTGAGTCCAGGACAACCAGAGCCACACAGAGAAACCCTGTCTCAAACAAAACAAAAGGAGCATTTCAATAGATAAAGTATCACTAGGTTTAAGTTAGCTGTTAAGGGCTTGGAGAAATGGGTCAGCAGTTAGCGGCACTACTTGCCCTTCCAGAAGATCTCAGTTCAGTTTCCTGTACTCATGGGGAGGCTAACTACCATCTGTTCCTCTAGTTCCAGAAGCCTGGATGCCCTTTTTTGGCCTCCAAGGGCAAAAGGTACCTATGGTGCAGGCAAAACACTCATACACATAAAAGAAAAAATATTTATTTATTTATTTATTTATTTATTTTGGTTTTTCGAGACAGGGTTTCTCTGTGTAGCCTTGACCATCCTGGACACACTTTGTAGACCAGGCTGGCCTCAAACTCACAGCAATCCGCCTGCCTCTGCCTCCCAGGTGCTGAACATTTCAGTTGTTAAAATAGTTGAGGTAAGAAACAGATAGAAGATAGTTACACAAAGGGGCCGCACCATGCAATAATACCACTTAGAAGAGTCAGAAGTGGCTAAGGTACCCGCCCACAAGAGGCCACGTGCATCGTTTCCACTCATGCAGTGATAAACAATACCAGAGTCCTCCCATGCCCAATACACCTAAAAAGCAGCCGAAATGTTTCCAAAAATGTGTCTATGCCCTTGGGAGAGAAAACCTCAGTTCTGACTGGGAACAGTGTAGCTAAAGCTCAAAATTTCCTATTTCTAAAGACAGCTGGTTAAAGGTTTAAGCTGGCAAAGCCCAAACACTACCCCTGTTAGCCATACTGTTACAAATAGCATCATTTGCCAGCTCATTCATACCCGCCTGGCTAACTGCGTTAAGCCTACGAGCTGAGCACAAAGCTGCCTTGTTCTAACAACCACATTCCTAGCTCTCCCTGTGGCTCCGCTGTGGCCGTGCCTGAGTATGGGAGGAAACAGCTGGCCATGTTACTGAAAGTTACCAATGTACGCTTATCCCTGAAAGCTGAGAGCGCTCAGTAACAAAAGTCCACATTTAACTTCTCAATTCTTTCAAAGGTAAAAGAAGGATTCTTCTAGGAATGACCTCCATAGATGTCTCTTTCAAAGACAGCCACGGGCATTTAGAGAAGCAGTCCAGGGTAAAGGTTTTTTTGTTTTTTTTTAACTCTTTGCTTTGATCATTACCAGACATTTGCCACATAATGGCTGCGATAAGAAAGCTTAACCCCACTGGAGTTTGCCCAACTCCAGTAATCCAGTAAAAGGACTCTGAGTTTCAAATGTACACGACCACCTGGACATCCCAGTCTTTCTCTCGAAGCTGCCTGGGATCATGTGATTAGCCTCTGGCTGAAAGAAAGACTGTGCAGTAAGAGGACGTGCACAGAACCTGGCCCTTTTTATCTCTCACTGGCTGGGCGGTGACACAACCAGAGATCGGGAGTAGTGAGCAACCATCTTGGGGATCTTCCTGGAGCCTTTGCTCTGGATATTATCTTTGGGTGTTGCTGTGGTTTGAATGGGTCCCCTAAAGCTCATGTGTTGGAGGCTTAGTTTCTGGTGCAACAGCGCTGAGACGGGATGTATGGGAGAGGGGATGGATTCATGCTGCTCTCATGGGATGATGGGTAAAAATAAGTTTACGAGGCCATCTCTCTCTTGCCCTTCTGCCTTCAGCTATGTTGTCATATAGCAAAGCCCTCGCCATATGCCAGCCCCTTGACAGTGGCCTTCACAGCCTCTGAAACAGTGAGAGAGAAGTCTCTATACTCAGCCTGTGGTATTTTGCTATAGCAGCAAAACCCAGAAAAATGACAAGTATTATGACTCTTTTTCTATGTCGTGCATTAGCCAAATCTGAGATTAATAAGATTATCGTATATACATTATCCCATTGAATCTAAGCTAGACAAGGAAAGACACATCACCAATTTATGAACCACTAAGAAAAAACAAAACTGCTAGCAGTTAAACAACAGCATACTCCTTTCTTTCCAAAATGTATTTATTGAATTGATGGGATTTATTTTTAATTAAATGTATATGTATGGAGACCAGAAGAGGGACTTGCATTCCCTGAGCTGGGGTTACAGGTGGTTGTGAGCCACCCAGCCAACGTGCATGCTGGGTACCAAACTAAGATCCTCTGCAATAGCGGGATGCGCTCTGAACCAATGAGCCATCTCTTCAGACCCATGAAAGATTATTTAAAAAAAAAAAAAAAAAACTACCTAGACATAGAAAATTTTCATCATCCACATGTATCAAAAAGAAAACAATAATTTGAAGAATTCTCAAATTTCAAATTGAGGATCTGAGTCTCCTTGATGAGTTTTTAACTAAAAAAAAAAAAAAAAATCTCATTTTTATTGTTTGTCAGTGGTTGTTTGTTTTTCCGCATGATCATCTCGTGTGTCAAAAGCATGCTGGTGAGGCAGCAATCCTTAAAAGACGCCATTGTTGTCCCTAGCCATATTAGTCACTGCCCCATTACTTTAATAAAATATCTGAAGCAGTTAACTGATACAGAGAAAGGGTTAATTTTGGCTCATGGTCTCGGAGATGTTCCAGTATGAGATCTGGCGGCTTCCAGCCAGGACAGCCCGTTATCACAGGCAGTGAGTGTCTCAGAGCAAAACTCCTCACAGCAAGAACCAGAAAGGAAAGGGGAGGACACCGGATCAAGTCCCCATCATCCCCTCCAGGGCAGGTCTACAATATTTATTGTAGGAAGCACCTCCTACAGGGCCCCATTTCTCAAAGGTTCCAGCCCACAGTGGCAGCAGGAGCACTACTCTCTGTCCTAAGCCTCCTGGCCCACGGGGTACAACGAACAGCCAAGGTGTAACCTTTTCTGCAGTCACCCACTCTGCAAGTGTTGGGGGCTGATACTTCCTGGATTCCATCATGACAGGCAGCCATCAGAAATCACAGGATTTCCAAAAATGACCTTTCTGGTCACAGTCATCCAGTTGCACCATTATATAAATAAAGGTCACTATGCTTCTTGGGGACTTTATGTTGTATTGTTTCTGATGCACACGCATGATGCTAGAAATTTCACCCTAAGCTCTTGAACAGCTATGGACTCCAGGTGACATCTAATCTGATCATTTCTCCGATTTCCAAATCCCACAGGGGCAGGCAGTGACAAATTTGCTATAGCGGACACCTGGCCAACAGCAACTACAGGACACAATTAATGGAAAGCCGAATGCTGTTCAGGATACACATTCTAGGATTGCTGGGATGGCCTAAAGCTTACAGTTGCTTCACTGAAACAAGTGGCATTGTAGTTTCCATTTGCAGGTAAAGATGCTGACACCGATAGCTTGTCCATGCACTCACATACCCTAGTACAGGCAGATTGCACAAAGAAGGCATAGGATTCCTAAGCACTGTCCTCTGGTTCAGAAAGCAGAGCCAGGAAACCACCGCCTACTAGTTAAGAACACATGCACATACACATACTTTTTTATTTAAATTATGTGTTCAGGTATGTTTGGGTGCATATGTGTTGGTATGTGTACACAACACAGGTCAGCTTTGAATGTTGTCCCTCAACATTTGCTCACTTTGGTTTTGGAGACAGGACCTGTCATTGGTCTGGAACTCTTGGACTAGGTTCGGTGGGCTGGTCAGTGAGCCCCAGGGATCTGTCTGTCTCTGCCTCCCTGGGACTGGAGTGGCAAGAGTATGTCACCACGCCCACATGGGTCTTAAGGATGGAGCTTAGGTTCTCATGCCTGTCCCAGCCAGTAATTTGCTAACTGAGCAATCTCCCTAGCCTGGTTTACATTTTTAAACAACAGGTAGAAATAAAATTAAGGATATTTCATAGTATGTGAAAACTACCTGAAATTCAAATGTCAGTATCTATAAAACATTGCATTTTTATTAAAAAAAATGTGGGAATTTGCTTTTCCTTGTTACAAAGGCACCTATGTAATACTTTAAAATTTGCTTTTTAGTCCTAATACCATCACCTCAAGTTTGCAGATCTTAGTTTATTACAAAATTAATAATAACTATTTCAAATAGCCAAAACACTAAGAATGTAACATTTATATAATTCCTGATTGTGCCCATGGTTCTTCTTGCTATAGGTAATATATATATATATATATATATATATATATATATACACACACATACATACACATGTGTGTGTGTAATAATATAAATGTATATTTAAAAATAAAAAATGTTTAATTAATAAAAAAAATAATGATAATAACTATTTGTTGCGGCTATGTGTGACAATCCTGGAGCCAGATTATTTTTGCTCATTTAATTGTGTCCATAACCCCAGTTGGGAGCCAGATAGGAAAGGGCTTTCCCGCCACCTGCAGGTAAGTCCTCAGCGGGTCCCTCTGCACCACAGTGGCTCAGCAAACCAACTTCTCAGTTTAGGGCCTGCCCAGGCGGCTGGACCCGTGGACGAGATGCAGACAGCGTCTCCATAGATTGCTGCTGGACAGGAAGCGAACTTTCTAGATACAGCCGCTCCGGAGCCTACATGATCTCCGAGATGCGATGCGACCTCCAGGGCTTCCGCAACGGGTTTCGCCCGCGCCTCCAGGAGGTGGTGATGGTGGTGGTGGGGAAACAGCAGCAGAGGAGGGATGGCAGGGCCATCCTCCTTGCTTCTCTCCCGCCATGGGCCGCACCGCCCCTTTCCTGTCGGCGCCACGCCCGGCGCGGTTGCATCAGAGCCGGAGGCGGGCGGTGCACGTGGAGCGGGGCGTGCGGTCCGTGGGGCGCGCGCCGGCCGGAGGATGCCCTCACCTACCGGGTCCCATACTCCGGGAGCCCTTTTTTCCTCATTCCTTTTCTTGTCAAACGCCAGGCGCCCCTAGCAAGTTGGCACCAAACACTCTGCCTCCCGCCCTTCGAACCGGTCCCTCGGGTCTGCCAGCGCCCGAAAGCTCCGCTGCACCATCCCTGGGTCCTTGGCTAGGGATCTGCGCGCAGGCAAGCTGGACACTCACCTGACGATGGAGTCCTTCCCGAGGGCTTCCGGACTGCCAGGGCCGCGGCTGCTGAAGGCCTGGCCATCCTGCAGCCGCCGACCGCGCAACTGCTCGGGGTCACCACCTCCGCTGCTCTTGCTTCTGCTGCTGGAGCGACACAACTCACGGAGCCGACGTGCCGGGCCCGGGGGCAGCTGCTGGCTGTTGAGCTGGCGCAGTAGGAGAGGCAGGCGGGCGCTCATGCTGCTGCGGAGCGCGGGGCGACTGGTCCTCCCGAGGCACCGAGATGCGGCAGCAAGTTCCTCCTGGGGTTGGCGAGGCAGGAACCAGAGAGCCAGGCTACACTGTAACGGGCCAGCAGCAGGAAAGACCAGGCTCTTCCTCGTGGGAGGAACAGAGGCCCCTAGGGGGCACTGTACCTAGTGGCCGTGACGTTAGGAGGGCGGGGGCCAGCGGACGCGAGGCTGCTGGTTGGAGTTGCCAGAAAGTCAAGGCAGAGGAGGTGGGGCATCAGGGTTGTGCTGAACCCTTGCCCTGAGGTTGTATGGCTGATTCTTCTGCTTCAAAACCTGGTGCCACCCTTGGTCTTCAGAAAGCAGCTCACTTTCCGTGGTGGCCCTAAGTCCAGTTTACGCCTTCAGAAGGAAGAGTTTATTATGTGGGAGGTGGCCTAAGGCTAAGAGTCATTCTTGGAGTCTGCAATGCTGGTTTTGTAGCAAGAGCAGGTTAACATCATTGGCCTTAAGACTGAGAGTCTTACAAGTTTATAATTTCCAAGGCCAGTGAGAAACACATCGTAACTTTGTAATCCTCAAGGTAGGATAAAATTAATCTAAGGCAGAGACAGAGTTTGAGAGCGCACACTGACTGCCCCGTGTGCTGGAAAGATCTCCCATTTAACCCCAACAGATGTAAGAAGTTGAGTGACATTCGTTCAAGTTCCAACCAGGAAAACCTGGAGATACGGAGAAGTCATTTGGTTTGTTGGCAGAGCCGTGAGCTTGCCCAACTCTAGGCGAGCCTCCTCCTCTTCCTCTTTTTAGTTATATTTTACTTGTGTGCTTGTGCTTGCCAAGGCCTGCAAGTGAAGTTCGGAGGACAGCTTGAAGGAGTCAGTTAGTTAGTTCTCTGTTTCCGCTATGGGGGCGGTGGCCCAAGCCGGGGGTGGGGAGAGGAGGCCCCATGTTCTGGGGTCAGAACTCAACTTCTCAGCTTTGGCAGCAAGTGCCTTTACCTGCTGGGCCACCACCTCGGTCCCAAAAACAGGGGTCCGTGTTTTTGAATTGCATGGCCAAGCAAGTGCTAAAGAGGAGTGTTGCATAATAGGCTATATCTGAAAGATCTGCCTGGAGAAGGCCATCACCTTTATGGAAAAAAAAAAATTTACACCTGGTTGGAACTGGGAGCCACAAAAACTTATTCAGTAGGAAAAAAAAAAAATCTCTCTGATGGAATTGAGTCAGACCATGAGCCATTTTGAAGATGATGCTTTGGAGGCTGGTCTTCAGTCTTCATGACCACTGTGGGTTGGAGAAATGTCCCAAAGGTCCATATGTTAAAGACCTGGTCACCATTCGGTGATGGCATTGGGAGATGGAGGGATATTTTAAGAGTTGAGGCCTCGATGGAGGAATGTAGATGTTCAGAGATGCGCCCGTGCGAGGGGTATTGGGACCTCCCTCCCTTCTTTGCTGCCTATCATTAGGCAAAGCCGTTGTTTTACACACACATACACACACACACACATACTCCTCCTTGATGTACTGCATTGCCGACAGACCCCCCCCCAGACTATACACAGACCAGACATTCATCTGAAACCGTGAGCTCATAATAAAAATTTCCCCCCTAAAAGCTGTCTATCTTAGGTATTCTTTACTGTAATGGAAAACACTGTTGAAACAGCTGCTGTTGGTCCTGACCTTTGCAGTGTTACAGTGTTTCCTTCTGTCTTTAAGTGTACTGCAATGCTAGGGTGTAATCCTTTCCCTTAACCGCAGGGGAATCATTTTAAACAATCAACATTATGTTTTCTTGTCTTACATTTTTAAGTGAGTTTTTTTTTTTGTTTTGTTTTTGTTTTTTGTTTGTTTGCTTTTTTGTTTTTGCTTGTTCTTGAATTGGACAGTAAGGTAATTTGTTTGAATCAGTGAGTTCTGGGTTACAGTGAACTCATGTCAGCTGGGTAGTTCAGCAGCTCTGCCTTGACTAGATGGTGGGTGAAAACCAAAACCTCTGTCAGAGAAATGACTAACAGAATTTCATCTTTCTATCTGACACTGTTTGACACTTAACTAAGGCCTAGACCACCGTGCCTTATTTGTAATCTCAATGGGCGATTAAGGAAAAAAAAAATCACTTGAAAGTTCAGAATAACAAAATACCTGTGCTGACAGGACAATTAAGATCAATTACTCAGATGCTCAGAATCCTAGTGTGATAAGCTCAGAGTCTGTACTCAGCCTGGGCCTGAAGACAACACAGCCTAGGCCAAGGTGCTAGTTAGCATTGCCCGTGAGAAGCATCTGGAGTCTTACATAGGGTTGTTTAATATAAAAGCCTCCCTCAAAGACTCTTGTGGCAAAGGCTTGCTTCCCAGCTGGGGCCCGACTGAGAGGTGATTGAGTCCTGAGAACATAAAATTCACCGGTAGATTAATTCAACAGTGCGGCTGCCGTTAAAGCAGGATGGACTGTTGGGAGGCAGGCCTTGGAGGAAGTAGATCTCCAAGGTTAAATCTTAAAGTGTATATCTTTTTCCTGCATCCTTCTTTCTCTCGTTTATCCTTCTCTTTTTTCTCTCTTCCCTTCTTTTCTCTCCTCCCCACCTGCCCATCTCCCCCTGTCTCCTGGCTGCCATGACGTGAGCGGCCTCATTAGCTCTATGTTCCACAAAGCCAGCCACCCATGTGGCTTAATTCTGAGCCAAAATATAACAGGCTTTCTTTCTTTCTTTCCCCTCCTTTTTTTTTTTTCCAGACAGGGTTTCTCTGTGTTAGCCTTGGCTGTCCTGGACTCGGTGAAGTTCTTTACACTGGGTATTTTGTCCCAGTGGTGGAAAGTTAACTAACATACACAGGACAGCAGGCACTTGTAGACTAGGAGACTAGGAATCAGAGACAAACTTCCCAGGCTTGTTTCATAGACACACAGTTGGGGCGACACATTGAGAGAGCTGTCTCAATTTAATAACCTGAAAGGACTTAAGAAAAGCCAGCTACAGGAGGAAGAGTGTGGAAGTCTTTAGAAGTGTATCCACTAATGTTCTTTCCTAGTAGACAAGGGTAATTTCATGGCATTCAGAAGTTACTCTTGGACACAATTTAAACAATGTATCTGAGTTTAAAATACTATTTTATGGCCAGACTGAGCTCAGAGGTTAAAAAGCACCAGCTGCTCTTGCAGAGGACCAGGGTTCGTTCTCAGCACACACATTATGGCTCTCACCTGTAACTCCAGTTCCAGGGGATCCAAATCCGTCTCCTGGCTTTCTTGGGCTTCTCATGCATGTGGTCCACTTATATATAAGGAGGCAAACACTATTAATACACAAGGTAAAAATTAAACAATTTTCACACATCTATGGAGTTCATTTACTCCAGTGGTTCTTGGCCTTCTTAATTCTGTGACCCTTTAATAAAATATAATGCATGTTGTGGTGATCCCCAACCAGAAAATTATTTTTGTTGCTACTTCATGACTGTAATTTTGCTGCTGCTGTGATTTGTAATATAAATATTTAATATGCGGGACATATGATAGGAAACCCCTGTGAAAGAGTTGCTTGACCACTCCCCCCACGCACCCCACCCCCCTGCCACATACACACCCCAGGCTCTTGACCCACAGGTTGAGAACCACTGATTTGCTCTGTTCAGGGAATATGTGGCAAGGAATCACCGTGAACAAGACAGGTTCGAACCCAGGTCTCACGGAGTTGACTGTGTAGAGTTAGGAGTAGGGCTGATCGAGATCTCATAAAAGAACCAAGGAGAGGCACTACCCTAGAGTAAAGAGTTATCAAAAGGCTTTCAGAAGGAGGTGGAATGTTGGCAATTGAAGACAAGTCTTACGGGTGGCTTAGGAGCTACATGAAGACAAGGGTCAATGTTGGGGAGTGAGTGGAATGGGTAGAAAGAACCACATGAGCAAGAGCCTGGGGTGCAGCAAGCATAAGGAGCTTGAGTTATAGAGAACGGAGGAAGGTAGGGAAAATGAGGAACAAGTCAGGCTGAAGAACTTACTACTATAGCACAGCTGGGCGTGTAATCTTATCAAAGACTGTTGCCCCAGGACTCTGCCCTTAAGATGGTTAAGATGGTGGTCTTTGTGTTATATATTTTTTTAATCAAGATGAAGAGTAGAAGAAAAAGAAATATCTGATATGATTGTTTAAAAGGTTAGAAGCTGCTGCTTCTTCTTCTTCTTCTTCTTCTTCTTCTTCTTCTTCTTCTTCTTCTTCCTTCTCCTCCTCCTCCTCCTCTTCTTCTTCTTCTTCTTCCTCTTTTTTCCAGGAAAGAACAGAGGCTAAAGTGAACAGAGGCAGAGGTCACCAGGAATGTCAGATCAAGAACCTGGGAGGCCAGTCTCCATTAAAATATGGAGGCCCCTTGGGTAAGGGTAGGGTGTAGAGGGCATGATGAGAACTGCAGTCCATGGGCTAACACTTGCACTGATTGAGGAGGATTATCGGGAGAGGTGGTGGACGACAGCACTCTCTTAACCCAAAGGTCTCCATTCCAGAAAGCGTGAGCTTCCATACAGCAATTCATCCAGCTTTTAATGCATATGGGTGTTTTGCTCACACGTAAGTCTGTGCACCATATGCTCATGTCTGGAGTTACAGACAGTTGCGAGCTGCCCTGTGGGTGCCAGAAACCAAAACCAGGTCCTCTGGAAGAGCAGCCAGTGCTCTTAAACTCTGAGCAATCTCTCCACCCAAGCCTATCTATCTATTAGGGAAGGTTTGACTGGGAATCCCTAAACACAGCATTCCTCATCTGTGGAATACACTCATAATTTGTGTTGCACCCCTAAGGGCTGTGGTGAGTCTGGGGGCACAAGGGCCACTGCAAATGTGAAGCTCACTCTCCCTGCAAAGATGTAATAACGCCCCTTAGCCCTGACCTGGGAAATCAAGGCAGGCTAACTTCGTTGCTCCCCTCATGGTTCTAAGCAATGAGTTCAGTGCTAGATGGAGCAGGTGGGGAGACGAGACGAAGTGGATTATCCTACAGAAGAGACCATGGACAGCCGGGTGGAGGATCTCATTCTGCTTGTGTGTAGGCCCATCACACTGGCTACAATCAGGAGAAGGAATGTGAGGATGAGGAGTGTGGGGAAGACAGTAGCTGATGGCCAATGAGGAATCCGTGTAGTCCCAGGAAAAGATGGCCTATGGAGAGGACGCCTTGGATGCATGCGCAAGAGGTCTGAGCAAATGACGTCAGCTTTGTACAGTTGGGGTGGAGGGTAGCCTCCTGCCACCTCAAGAAGGGAGTCTGAGCTAGAGAAGGTTCTTAAGGAGACAGAATATGAACTGTAGCTTAGCCCTTGTGTGAATTCTGAGCAGTCAAGACGACTCTTTGACCTTGTATCACCAGCAGCCTAGGGAGGCTTGGAGAGGTCAGGCAGAGAGGAGTCCTCAGTGAGTTGGCTCGAATGGAAGTTCTCCATCTCACAGGAGCCTCATGTTCTTTATGCTTTCCGTGATAGGCACTTGTTTTCCCTTAAGAGCAGATCCTTTACTGCCTATCTAGAACATCTGTGTTCAGGCTGCCAACTGTGTCCTCCAGTTGTCAAAGTAAGTGACCATCACTAATGTTGCTTTTTTTTCACCTTTTGTCCCTTTGGCTCAGCTCTCATCGCATCGCCTCAGCAGAATCCAGGACCACATGGGCCAGCCCACTCTCTTCTCTTTTCTCCTTCTTCTAGATATGTTGGGAGATTTGGATTTTTTTCTTTTAAAGCTCGTTTTCACATTGTACAAGATAGATTCAGCCTCTGGACCAGCAGCTCATAGCCTCCAACTTAACTTGCCTATGGAAGAAGGAATTTGCTTACACCGTGGACTTGACTTTGGGTTCCGTGAGAGCCTTGTGGACAGCTGCCCATTGCTATACCAACAGGGCATTTAGGGGTTTGTGCTTGCCCACACAGCAGAAGTTCTGATCGTTATCACAGCCTTGTCCTTTTATGTCATGCTAAAATCACGTGGCTTTAGAATGAGAGAGTCTGACTGCTTCTTGTCCTTTCATATTTGCATGCTGTATGTGAATAAAGCCACCATCTGAGGAATAAGGCTTTGTGTCTATGCCTGTGATATGTATGCACCACACGTAAAGTAGGTGATGTGTGCCCTTTGACCCCCCCAACCACCTGTGTTTGTTCCCTCCCCTCTCCCCCTGACTTTTCTTTCCGACTCTGTGTGCTAGGTTGCTCGCTGCTTTCCTAGCATCCCAAGAAGCAATTATCAGGAAAGGCTTTTGTCCAAGTGAAAATCCCAGGATGGTATGAGGTACCACCCCGACACACAGATGCTTAGCTGAGAGCACCCGGAAGTTGGCAGAATAAACATCTCCAGAATCCAAGAGGAAGGAAAGGGCAAAGACTCATGAAATGGCACCTTCTCATGTTTGGGTGACACTATATTACTGATGGTGCTATAAATTATAAAAAAAAAATTAGATTAAAAAATTATTTTATGTGTATGATTGTTTTGCATGCGTGCATGTATGTATACCATGTGTGTGCCTGGTGACTGTGGAGGTCAGAAGAGGGCATCAGATCCTCTGAGACTGGAGTTACAGACAGTTGTCAACTGCCATGTGGGTGCTGGGACTCAAACCCAGGTCCTCTACAGGGGCAACAAATGCCCTTCTCCACTGAGCCATCACTCCAGCCCGGCTAAGAGTTCCTAAAATCTAATTATTTGTTACTCATACAAATATAGTCCATATAGTCCTGATTTGACTGGTGTCTCCAGCTTTGGGCTTCTGTAGGTTTTGAACTCTGTTTAGTGGATCATTAAACATGTGCTGGCTGGGTACAAATTGCCCTGTTCTGGCCAGAGCTGGCACAAAGCATCCTACGGGATCAGCAGACAAGAGGTGCATGGGCTACCATGTAGAACACTTAGCTAAAAGGGAACATTAAGCTCCTGCAAAAGAGCTTTCACATGCAAACGTCCTACGTTAATTTAGTCATGTAGACTGATGGAAGGAGTGAAGGGTGTGCCATCCCAGAATATGCTTAGTTGGAGAGTTAATTATTTTAAAGGTAAGATCAGCTGAAGTTTTCCTGACTTCAGGAGGGAGCTACCAGGCCTGTCTTATCTACAACAAGCCATATAGATTCTTTTGGAGAACAGCCTCTGTATCAGGGACTGGTCACTGGTGCTGCAGTGAACCTGTGTAAAGCTCTGACCTGGCTCCCATTTCCCCTCAGCTTCCACACCCGCCTCCTGACCTTTGACCTTGTATCTGTTAATAATCTCTCTCAAATTTACTACCCTGGTCTGAAGATTTGTTTGTCCTTGTATTCTTTCATAAAGTTATCGATGTCTAAAACTAGCAGTCTTTGGTTTTTATTCTTCTTTAAATATCCCCACATCTTTTTACAAAACTAATAAAACTATAATATTTTTCTCACGTTAGTTGGCTATGTGTAAATTTGGTCCCTAGATCCAGCCAGAGTTTCCAGGTAAGAACCAAGAGGGGAAGCAGAGGAAATCTCTCCTCTACATTGATTTTTGCATTTATCTAATTTTTAAATGTAGCATATTGCCTCAGTAGCTTTGGAGCTCCATTGCTGTAAGCTAGTTATGGGGTTGCGGGGGGGGGGGGGCGGTCAGGGAGAGTGAAAGACAAACCTGAGAACATACATATGTCTAGAGACTTTTTAAAAGAAAAACCAATATATACAATAAAGATTCTGGGGCTGGAGAGATGGCTCAGAGGTTAAGAGCACTGACTGTTCTTCCAGAGGTCCTGAGTTCAATTCCCAGCAACCACATGGTGGCTCACAACCATCTATAATGTGATCTGATGCCCTCTTCTGGCCTGTAGATGTACATCAAGACCACTGTATGCATAATAAATATTTTTTTAAAAGATTCTGATTTTATGCATGCAAGGCTTCTGATAAAGACATATTGACATAAAAGTTGTGGAAATGCAGTAACAGTTTCTTTCACTGAATTCTCATTCCTTAGTGAAAATATTAAGTGTAGCCAAACTGGCCAGCTAGAGAAAGCCATAGCTCACATGAAGGACTAAGGATGCGTAAACTGGCCAGCTAGAGAAAGCCATAGCTCACATGAAGGACTAAGGATGCGTAAAGAACTATTACCACTTACTCTTCATGTTTTTTTTCCCTTCATCAAAAGACAACTTAGTAGACATTTAGATGTTTCCCACTTTCTTCTGAAGAGTTATGCAGAGAAGTCACACACAGCATTGATTTTTGGTTGTCATTGGCTTGTCTAAACTAAACCTGTGATTTCCAGGAAGTCATCACAAAGGAGATCTGGGACGACGCTTAAAAATGCCTAGAAATACTCCAGAGAAAGAATCTCAACAGCTTTTCTCCAAGGGTGGGATTAGGCAGCCTGCATTTCAACTTAGTTGGCTAAGACCTTCTGTTTATATTTGGAAACACTGCTTTAAAAAGCATCAGTAATCACCCATTTATAGAAGCGTGTTTTTGTGTCTCTCCCTCCCCCTCTCTTTTATCTCTGTCTATATACTTTTTTTTTTTAAGACATGATTTTACTGTGTGCCCCGGGATGCCCTGGAATTCACCCTGTAGACCAGGCTGGCCTTGAACTTACAGAGATCCACTGCCTCTGCCTCCCAAGTGCTGGAATTAAAGATGTGCGCCACCACCAGCCTGGCTTGTCTCTATAATTTTAACAAAGAAAATTTGGAATGTAAAGTTGTATAAAATAAGCCTTACTTTGTAGTGAAATTTTAGATTAATTTTTCAATTCAACAATGAAAAATGATGTCTTGTTACTACATTTTCAATGCAAAGGCTTTTAATTTTGTGACTGATGTATTTTTTAGACTCCTGTCAAGAAAACAAAACCCATTTCAGACACTGAGCTTACTACTTCAAAAACAATCTAGATACAGAAAACTGGTTTGTCAAGAGCCACTGAGACTTTGTATACCCTCTGCCCTAGTTCCTTTCTGCTGTTGTGAGAAACACCATGACCAAAATCAACTTAAAGGAGGAAAGGGTTTATCTCGGCTT
Source organism: Acomys russatus (assembly GCF_903995435.1). NCBI lineage: Eukaryota > Metazoa > Chordata > Mammalia > Rodentia > Muridae > Acomys > Acomys russatus. Next base: position 45,623,611 of record NC_067157.1, on the reverse strand, counting down.
ACTTATGCTTCCAGCCCACAGGCTATCTCTGAAGGAAGTAGAGGCAGGAACTCAAGGCAGAAACCTAAAGCAAAAACCCACTGGAGGAATGTGGCTTGCCAGCTTACTCTCTGGCTCACAGGCACATGCTCAGCTAGCTTTCTTATATAACCCAGCATCACCTGCCTAGGGATGGTGCCACCCACAGTGGACTGGACCCTCCTACATCATGACCCTAGGCTGTGTCAAGTTGATAAAACTAACTAGGACATACTTTTACCTTGAATAATTTTCTCTGTGGTTCAAAAGGCAAGACAGAGAGTATTGTTGCCAAGCAGTTTCGAAAAGCCATAGTGTTCTAGTGCAAACACATTAATTCAAACAAAAATTTTCTTTCCACTTTACAAACTTTATTAAATAACGGGCATTACTAACTTTCATTGTCTTATATACAGTATTTAAACTATGTTTTCCAAATTGCATTGCTTTCCCTCAAAAGAAAAAAAAAGTAGGTGAAAAGTGAACTTATATATATATATAAATGGAACCTTCAGTATAGGACTTTAAAATCCATAAAATTTTCACCCCAATTATATACAACCCACCCCACCTGCAAAAGAAACTATTTTAAACAAGAGCGCTGAATTGATGACATTGAGGGAGCATCTGAGCATGTACACACACACACACACACACACACACACACACACACACACACACACACAGCTCTCAAAGTCTGCAGCCTGGGCCACAGATTTATCCTAGAACCCAAAGGACCATATACACAAGACATTTTGTACAACATGACATCTACCTTTGTAGATGACATCAAACCATGCAACCAAACACTGGTGTGAAGAATTGATAATTTCCAAGACCAGACAGAACAGTAACATGAACAACACTGGAATGTGGGTCATACAGACTAAAAAGAAAAACAAAACAGGAAACTACATTTTTGGACAAGAGTCAGGTAACTTAAAACAAGCAAATGGGGGAAAAACCATGATACAAATGTGTTCACACTCATCTAGCAAATTCTAAGAACAGAGTCCTTGTCTTTTTTTTTTTTGCTATTGCTTAGTCTGGAAAACTCATGTCTTGTTTAAATTAAAGCAATGAAGAAAAAAGGAAAGTTTTGGTAGCTACAAGAAGAGTAAAGGATTTGAAAAACAAGAAATTCTTAAAAAAAAAAAAGAAAGAAAGAAAGAAAGAAAAAAGCCCTTAGGGACTAATTTGTAACATAAAGATGGAATTAGAGAGAGAGAGAGAGAGAAAACTATGGGAAACTGTGACTATTATTGCAAATGAAAGACTTTTTCACCACTTCCTGCCATAGCTTTATAAATGGAACAGATTGTTTTAATGCTAATAAAGAGGAGTAAGTTAAAACAGAACGTGAGAGGGTGAGAGAAGACTCCAGAATGTTCCGCTATGTAAAATGAGAACAGAAAGGGAGAGAGTAGTCTGGCTGCATTCATGCAGCCACCAATAAAATGCTTCTACAAAGTGGCAATCACTCTGTCTTCATTTCTCTCTTTGGTTCTTCCTTTGGATCACAGTGTCGTGCTTTTCATCGTCCATTCCCATTGACAAGGAGTTAGGCTGGTGGTACGCTGTCACAGTGGACCGCTGCATGAGACTACCATTATAGTGGAAAGGAAGTTACTAGCCAGCAGCCAGCAGCCAGCAACGAGACGCCCTCTTCTTCCCTGTCTTCCAGAACACTGAAAAGGGCCCTATGCTATGGACGGTTTTGAAAATAAACTCGCGCCCATCCGTATCTGTGGCGAGGCCGTCTCAAGGAGGGCATTCAGTCAAACCCAAAGCTCAGGAAAGTGTCTATGAAGACCTGTTCTAGAAGGGTCATTATAATGCATTTTTGTCTTCATGTAGCCTAAGGTTTGCTCCATACTGAAGCGAGACAGTTATATCCAGTAGTATAGTGGGATGTTTTACATGGTGATTATTATTATTATTTTCTTTTTGCAGGGCCAGTTCTCCCTTAGTTATAATATGAGGAAATAGGCTGTTTTCAGAAATCTCCCTATCTTATCTAATAATTAAGTTGGCTTGCATTTTATTAAGGCTTAGATTTCTTTAGGCCATGAAAGAAATAGTTAATTTCAACCCAGATATGATAGAATTATCATCATTAGTGGCACATCATCTGGGCCTTGTCCTGAAACACAGGTAAAGATTTTTTTTTTTTCTTCTAATAGCAGGTTGCTCCTAGGGCTACATTTGAATTTTTTTCAGTCGTCACATAACATTGGCATCTAAATGAAATGCGATCGGCACACTGCCGTGGGAACCTTAAAATACGTGAAGAGGCTATATTCTAATCAGAGATCTCTGGCATACATACGTCACTCTTGAGTCTTGCAACAAATATAGAGATGCCACATATAAGCATAATTCTTTAAATAACTCTAGTCTCTCTTTTTAAAATCTGTGAAAGAGACTCGAGCTGCTTCTGAGTCACAGGTGTGTGGGGGAGGTGGGTAATCTGAGAGTTGTATGGGTGCTATTGTCAGGATATGGAGCATAAATGCCGTGATCAGCCCGCTCAAAGAGTTGTGCTGTAAAGAAAAGCACATTTTAACCCTTTTATTATTACAAAATTGTTTAAAACTGGTACATATATTTAAAAGAAAAAGAAAAACAAAAATAAAACCTAGGCAAAACTGCTTGAGCTAAGACACTGAAATTTCTCCCTCAGAGACTGGACAATGTTTTGCTGATTGGGCGATGGGCCCCTCCACAGATAATCATTCAGTTTGTCGGAGTCTTTAAATGCTGTCAGGTAAGGAGGAAGCCCATGCCTGCCACTCACTGCCTCCTTCAAAGAGCAAGGTGTGCTGTGGCTACAGATGTTACCAGAACAGTCAGGGTCTGGGATCTTTGAGTCAGACTTCCTGTCCCGACTGGGAAAGAGATCTAGCCCCACCTCGTCCTCTTCTGACTTGATTTCCACATAGTCATCTTCATCTCCCTCGGTCTCTTTAAAATTAGAAAGGTAGTTCTGTGTTGCTATTTGGGCGCTTAAGGGTACATTTCTATTTACCACCAGCACTTTCTGTGAGTCTTGGAGCGTCAGATCGGAGCGTTTGCCAGTGTTCTGTTGACATGAGTCTGTGAACCCTGACAGCAAGTCCTGCTGGCTCGCACCTCTGGAAGTCTTCTGTAAAGACAGCAGTTGCTTCTTTTCCATCTCACTGGGGTAGTTGATGGAGTCCAGGGATTTGTTTATCGAGATTGAGGAAGATGACTGGGGTCTGCTGTAAGCCTGGGATTTAGCATTGATTGCTTTGCGACCCAGTGAGTTGTAAAGATGGCCCTGACAGGAGTTCTCTTTGTGCGGCTGGTTGACCACCACGCTGCACCTCTGTGGCACAGAGCCCAGCGGAGGGTCTAACAGTTGCAGAGAAGCCACTGAACAAGCGGCCGACAGCTGTCTGGGAATACTTTTTGTGATGCTATCTAATGTGGTGGGATATTTTGACTTTGAGTCTTGCTCTGCTTGGGCAGAGAAATCTGCCAACTCTCCGTTACTGTAGGGTGAGTGCCAAAGCCAGTCCTCACCAGTGCACTGGGCCTGGGAAGGTGATTCGGGCGTGAGGAGGGTGGGTTCTTGGGTGCTGGCCCAGCCATCCTTCTGAGCTTTAAGGGGTGTCTCTCTGAACACAATCTGGTCATACAGTTGGGAATATTCAGCAATCCTGGCACCTGGAAGGCAGACATTGAAACAATAAGTACACATAGTTTTATCCTTGTATAGGAAAATTAAAGATAAGAACATAACGCCCTAAATGATGTATTAAAAAACAGCAGGAGACTTAAGATTAAGCAGTCACTGAATGCAACACTAATAAAAATAGTTCACAGCTTAATGAAAATAGAGTTCGTTTACTTTTGATTGGATTTTACATTATCTTATCTGAACAGGAGATCTGCACGTGTCCAGTGTATATCATGAAAATTCCTTTAATCCACAAAATAGTGCTGAAAACAAATGTCAAAGGAGAACGCCAGAGCTTACATTCTGATGTACAGATATTTCACATCCGCTGAAGGAAGCTGGACCCCAATCCCGTGGCCACCCCTGGCTTCATGCTACTCTTTTTTGCCCTCAGACAAGTTTTCTTAGAGAAGTTGGCTTGGGGCAGCTGTTCTGACACCACTGGTTTCTGAGAACCTGGCCGCTGCCCGCATCTATGAGAGTTCTTCCCCTTAGTGCACGTAAACACTAGCTCACCTCTCCTTTCCCACTCCCCAAAGCCAAGAGCGAAAGCCTAAGTCTCCAAGCCATCAAGAACAGATCCCTTGCCCGTGTACTCCGAAGCGGAACGTTCCCTGTCACTGACTTAAGAAGAGGATTTGATGGTTATGTCCACAAAAACATTTGCCACCTATAACTGAGCCTCAGCTCTTGCCCCTGTTGTCTTACTTCAGAGTATAGACATCTCTATAGATTATGACCTATATCTTGATATGTGAGAGAGAGCGTTTCTCTTGGGCCAGCAGCACGTTGCAGTGAGATATGCATTTAGTGGAACTTGTGCTATTTCTTTCAGCCTGCTTTCCTGGTATCATGTGCTCTTAGCCACCACCCCTCCATTTTTTTCACCCTTGACCCCTTGCTTTCTGCAATCAAGGCAAACTCTCTCTCATTGGAGTTTATATTTAGACGCTTTGGGTTTCAAACTTTGAACTGCATTTAACAACAGGAGTTATTGCTCAGAGAATTTTAGAGGCAAAACATTGGCAAATTTCTCTTTAAGTATCAGAGTGAAGACTCACAATACCAATTCGAATGCAGCGGCACCGAAAGAGATATCACACAACCATCTACTTGCATTGCAGTGTTCTATGTCATCCACTCTCCCAAAGCCTGGGATTCGAGTTAACTATGAGACCCAGTCACAGGAGCTGGGATTTTAGACAAAGTCATATGGTTCAGCCTCGAGCCATCCCTCACACACTATATGTAGCCCCGAGCTGATCCACAGCTCAGGCAGGGGCACTGAACTTCCACAGGGTTCTAGGGAAGCAATCATTTGAGGGAGAGCAGAACTAATTAATAATTAAAAGTATTCTGGCATAAATTTACCCATGAAGTCTTTTAGGAGGACATAGCTCCTGACTTACATAATGTCTAAAATACCCATTGTATTTTTTATGTCTTTTTCCTCTCATATTCTCCTCTTTCTTGCTTAATAAAGTTTTACTCGTCCCTCAAAATCCTTCAGAAGCCCTAGTCTACTCAAAAACCCCGTTTCCCAACTTCTTTTGTAAGTCTTATCTAGAGCTGAGAGATAGCTTAGTGGTTAAAAGTGCTTGCACTTTCAGATAAGCCAAGTTCAGTTTCTAGCACCCACATTGGGCAGCTCACATCTGCCTTTAAACTCCTGTTCCAGGGAATCCGAGGACACCTGCACACACATGGTGCATATATATATATATATATATATATATATATATATATATATATATATATATATATACATACTCAGGCATACATACATATGTATATACTCAAATATATGCATGCAGAAAAGCTATATGGCTAATCTCTTTCATAGGCTAGTTTATTACTGCAGACAGCCTAGGAGCTTTTGGTCTCAGAGAACAACATTGTACACTTTGTTCTGGGCACCAAACATAATTTCTAGAAGGAAACAGGTCTCAACTATTTCATTACACAGATTTTTTTCCTACCCTTTCCTTTTGAGCGTAGGATTTCAGATTTTTGGGCCTTTCCTGAGAGCACCTAATAGAGCCAAGACAATGTAGAAATCAGGCCACAGCAGGAGAGTGGAAACAGGCAGGTGGTCTTGGATTAAAATGCTTTCCATAGATAACTTATACTGGGGGCCTTATAAGTTCTGAATATAATATATCTCACTAGAAGAGAAAACGTATTTCAGCTTTTTGTTCTCTCAATTTTCCCACTTGAGAGCGTTTACAATTTACATGATGCCAGCGTGAACGAGACACATCGTCAAAGCTCAGGCTGTGATTAAATAGTCCCTGCTAGCCAGATGCAGAGAACGCAGTTGGCCGCCATTGGTCTTTCCAGTACAGAGAACCCTGTGAGCGTCTGTCTGGTACTGTCTTTATAGGGCATATACGTTATTATTGCATGATAGTAGCAGGCTGTCTATATTTTATTACTTTTCTGAGGGTTTTAAAAGTTGGAGTTCTTATCATTAAAGATAAAAATTGAAGTAATTCCTGCAGTGGGAAATACCAAACATGTTGATTCCAAGACAGAGGATTAGAAAGATATTGATGTTTTTGATGTTGCTCAGATGTAGACAGAAGCCTAGCGATGTTGCCTTCTCTATGTTACAGAAGATGTTCTCCAGCCTATATGGAGATATTATCCAAAATACAGAAACCCAAGCAGCCTCCTCAGCCTCAAATATTATCAGCTCAACAAGATGGCCACATGTTACAACAGGCTCTAAAGGGTGGGAGCTACTGGACCTGGTTGGGTGACTTATAGGTGGACATGTGACCCGGGGCCTGTAGACCCCAGGGGACAGAGTTCAATAAAGATGCTCGAGGGTTTCAGCAGGTGAATAGGGTGCTCCTCCTTCCGCACAACACCGAGAGCAAGCTCCTGGCAAAGTGGCAAGGCCCATGCGCAGAAGTCTGGAGAATCGGTCCGTTCGACTACGACGTCCTGTGCCCAGATAAACAAGAGAGAGAAAAGGAGTCATAATGTCAACTGATTGAAAGCCTAGTGGGCACAGGAGGTGGCCTCGGTCACCCAGATGGAGCCAGGACTGCGACAAGGGCAGGCCCCAGGGGGTATGCTCCTGCCATGCAGAGGGGAAATCAGCACTCCCAGAAGACCCCTTGACAGGGAGTGCTCCATTTTGTTGGAGAAAGATGGTCCATAGTAGCCTAGTAGCCCACCACGTCAAGGACAGACATGAGTACAAAGCTGAGAAGAGGCATGGGATCCCAAGAAGACAGCAGAACAAACCAGAAGCAACAAATAGGCAAGAGGAACCTCAACTGGCAATCGCCAATATTTAAAAGCTGGGTGAAACAAAATCCATTAAAGGAAGTTGTAGGTCCTAATTCTTTTGTTCTGAAGGACTTGCTTCCAACAAGCATAGAGTTCTGTATCTTAATGACTGGCTCCTATTATCCAGTTGGCCTGGCCCTGGATATTAATGCTGGACCGAGCTGTAGTCTGCTGGCACAATCCACGAGTCATCATTGTCATCAGAAATCTTTGTAGTAGTTTTTCTCTGATCCTGGGAAACGAAGGCCTAGTCTCAGCCTATGACTGAAATTACCTCTATGCACCCACTCTCAAGGACACCTGGTCCTGCCTCCACAGCCCTCCTGCAGTCTGACACCAGTCACTTTCTGTAACTATGAAACAACCTGTTTGGCAAGACAAGCATTGGAAAGAGAATACAAATGGCTTTTAGCATGCTACTGTCAGGAGGAAAAGCAATGCATTCTAGCCTCTCTCGCAGTCACACAGAAACCATTTTCCCCGCTTTAATACTATTATAAAGAAGAACACAAAGAACCTATAAAACCTCTCAGAAAGCAAGCCCGAGGCTCCCCTTCCTGATCTGGCGGGAAAACACTGAACACAAAAGCTTTTGATAATTCATTTAAATTCTGACACAGGTTTTTCCTTCCAGATCTATTGGATTCATTTAGGATTTAGATGTCTCCTTCCTTCTGTCTAGTTTCTATTGAGATAAAGAAGCCTACTCTAGAAAAAGGAGGTTAGTGTCACCCACGTGTCTAAGTACCACTGATGTGCACAAGTGTGTTGACTGACGCCTTGTCATGAGGCTGATTTGCGAGTGCGTGTGTGTGTGTGTGTGTGTGTGTGTGTGTGTGTTAGTAGCCCAGGCTGGACCCAAACTAAGATCTTCTTGCCCTGATCTTCTGGGTGCTGGGATTACAGTATGAACAATCATGTCTTGATTTCTGCATTTAATTAGAAAACTGACTCCTTTTTTTTCACACTGAGGTAGGTTTTTCTGTTTTGTTTTTATTTTTTTGTCAGAAAATAGAAGGATTCCTGTTTTTCTTTCTTTTTAAAAAGCCAGAATCTCGGAGGCTGGAGAGATTACTCAGAGGTTAAGCACACTGACTGCTTTTCCAGAGGTCCTGAGTTCAACTCCTGGCAACCACATGGCGGCTCACAACCATCTATAATGTGAGCTGATGCCCTCTTCTGGCCTGCAGGTGTACATGTAGACCACTGTATACACAATAAATAAATCTTTAAAAACAAACAAACAAACAAACAAAAAACACACAAAAAACTCCAGAATCTCACTATGTATCCCAGGCTGGCTTGGAACCGGTGGAACTCATAGAGCCTCCTGGGATTCCCAGTGTGTCACAAGGCTATGACAAGGGCAGGGTTCCTCAGACTAGGATGGGCTTTAAAATACAGATAGATTCCAGGGGATCTGGATGTGGCTGAACTGGAAGTGTGCATGACTAGCCCGTGGTCCAACCTCAGCACCGCCTAAGATGAGGTGTGGTGACACCTGTAATCTCAGCATTCAGGAGGTGGGTACAAGAGGATCACAAGTCCAAGAGCTTCAGTGACACAGGAAGTTTGAGGCTAGCCTGGGCTACATGAGACCCTGTCTCAAAGGAGGTGGGGAAAAATGGCAGATTTCAAGTCCCCACTCCAGAAATCCATATCTGGAGATGAAGATGATGGTGAAGAGAGCTTGTGTTTTCTCATCCAGCTGCATGCTTTATTTACGACTCAGGGCTTCCTGTGAGATCAAGTGTTTCATTTACACTATGACTCGCTTGTCCCTGCACCCCTGATCTCACCCACGTCCCGTTTAAAAATCCCAGATACACCCACAAAGGAAGTCCCGCTGAAGATTTAAACTCTTTGGAAGTGGTAAGTGAGAAGCCCCAGAGGGATGGTGCTGCACACAGGGAAGCTAGTTGCTGTTTAAAGGAACCAAGTAGTAGCTGAACTTTGTGGGTGCAGATGAATTGTAGAGTAGGTAGTTGGGAAAAAATGCATAAAAACAGGGGTTGGAGATTTAGAGCAGCGCTTTAGAGGACTGGCTGCTTTCCCAGGGGACCTGGGTTTGATTTCCAAGACCCACATGCAGCAGCTCATAGCTGCCAAGTCCCGTTCCAGAGGCTCCAACACCCTCCTCTGGCTTCCTCTGGCATGGCGTGCATGTAGTGCACAGGTATACATAGAAGATAAAAGTAAATAATTCTTTAACAAATATTCGGTTTTGTGTGTGTGTGTGTGTGTGTGTGTGTGTATCTGCTAGTAGGAGTGGCCACTTCCGTATTGTGTGTACATGTTTGTGTATGCCTGTGCACATGGAGGCCTGAGGCCTATATGGAGTGTCTCCCTCAGTTGCTTACCACCTTATCTTCTGAGACCGGGTCTCTCTCTGAGCTTAGACTGACAGGCCAGCCAGCTGTAGGGACTCTCCTTCCTTGTCTCTGCCTTGCCAGCTTTAAATGACAAGCATGTCACTCTGCCCCTGGCTTCTTAGATGGGTGCTGGGGAGCTCAACTCAGGTTCTCAAGTCTGGCAAGTACTTTACCAACTGAGCCGTCCCCTCACCTTTGTGCTAGGGGCAAGCACTTTCCCAATCATAACAATCCCCCAAAACAGAGCAGATCCATAGGGAAATGCTTATATTTCTCTATAGGCTAAAGCGGATAGCTCCTTTCACATTTCATGTTCCCTTTGAGAATCTTTTTCCTGAAAGTTCCAACTCTATAGCAATATTACAAGTGCACCAGACCCTTTGGCCCAGTCATGCTCTAGTTTACGTGATCCATCTGAGGTAAAGTGGGAAGGGCCAACAGTGGCCTTTGTGGCCTGTGTGATCTGAGACCTGAATGGCAGTGTCTCACAGGTGTGTCCCCTCTAAGGACAGTTAGAATTGGGAAGCCTGTTCCCACACATGACTGTCAAGAAGGAAGAACAGAGCACGCAACATACCAATGGCAGGCCCTCCTTGCCTCTTCTCTTCCAAGATGGCCGCCAGGTCTTTGTGAATGGGCTTATGCTGACTGGACAGTGGCTGCTCCACCTCTGGGCTTTTCACTTTCAAAAGCTGATTTGCCTTCTTAATCTTTTGACTATACTGCCTTGCCATCATAAAGACCCTGCTCTTGGTCTTATCGGTGGCCTCCATGCCAGGGTCAGGGGTTTCTGGGTCTGTTTGGGGCAGGCTGCAGTTGGCCAGGTCGTAGGGACTGTCCACGGGAGGTACTTCACTGCCCAGAGAGAGTTGGTGAAGACTCAGGAAGGAGCCTTCTGTAGAAATCAAGTCATCATCAAGGGAACAGTTGGCCCTGCTGGCTCTCACAGCCCTTCTCTTTCCAGGTGTGAGGAAAGCCTGGCTCCCAGGAAGGGACATCATTGACGTGGCACGACCTGCATCTCTGCTCAGCTCACGGGTGCTCTCAGTATACAGCCTCTCTGGCTCGTCGTCATCTTTGCTCACGGGAAATGCCGCGAGGAGACGGTCTCTTGCTTTGTCTTCATTTTTCTTGATGTAATTTTCCAGGTCATTCCAGATTTCATCGACTTCTTCAGACAATTTGTCCGAGAGAGCCTTATCTGCAATAGGCAAGTTACAGCGGGGAGAGTCATATAACAAACTCAAATAATCAGTATTAGGGGGTCCCTGGTGGTAAGATCCATCATCTTCACTGAACTGGAGGCTATCCTGGGAGACAAACGGTCTCAGGCTGTCACAGCAGGCGAAGTCAGCTTCCAGACCCAGGAAGGTGCTCCTTTTGGGCTGCTTCAGGCTGCTGCTGCACTTGAAGTTCAGCGACGGCGGGTCCGGAAGCCCTATGGTGTCATAGATATTTTCTTCCACTACCTGGAGTTCATGTATGCTTTGGCTCAATTCCTCTTGACCACTGGGAGCTGCCTCTTTCTTTGGGTGGAGAGAGCTTGTACTGTGGCTAGCCTGCCTCTTAGAGAAAGCTAACTCTGGGGTGCTCTTGGGGCGGACAGTGTCTCTGGATGGTTTGAAGAGAGAGGATTCAGGCTCCCCCCGCTTAGCAACCATTAACTTTAAGTCTTCAAAACTAATGTTATCATAGACATGGTCTATATCATCGATGGTCAACTCTACAGATGACCCAAAGGAAGCCATCCCTCCCTGTCCTCCTGGTTGAGGGCTGTTCTGCAGGTCTCTCCTGGCACAGCACTGAGAGCCACTACTGTCCCTAGTTCTTACTTCAGGAGGACACGTGTTGCTTTCGCCAGCACTGCTGGCCCGTCGGACAACCCTGTGACCAGAGCTGGAGATCTCTGTGGGCTCAATCAGCCCCAGATGCCAGCTGCAAGGACGACTTGAGGCGTTCTCTTCACACAACCTGGTGGAATTGAGATCCGAGGAAGAAAAGGACGGGACAAACATCTGGTAGTCACCGCCATCTTCCTCGTCCTCCTGCGGAGACCGGCGGCTGGGAAACAAGGGCTGCCTGAGTTGGTGATCCGCCCAGAGGCTTCGGATACCGCCTCCCCCAGGAAGCATGCTGATCATGGCGGTGCTGCCTGGCTGGCTGTTCCTCTGGGCAGGAGAAGGTGTGGCGGAAGTCAGCTGGGAAGAGCTCTCCACTCTAGAAACCTGAGGGACACAGACACATAGCAACTGGATTAGTGCGCCACGGGTAAAGATGTGTGACTGGGGAATGTCACCTAATGGAGATAGACTGCCACATTCTTAAAGAAAATCACCAGTAGACACTGTTAGTTTTTAGTGAGTTGAAGGGAACTTCAGATCTTTGAAAAAGAGGCAGAAAGAGCAGGGATATTTATTTTAAAATTGGGCTATAGAGCCGAGCTGCAGTGACACACATTTAATCCCAGCACTCAGGAGGCAGAGGCAGATGGAACTCTGAGTCTACAGAGTGATTTCCAGGACAGCCAAGGCTACACAGAACAACCGTGTCTCAAAACAAACAAACAAACAAACAAACAAACAAACAAGCAAAACCCAACCAACCAAATGACAACAACAAACTAGGGCTGTAATCTGCAGATAATTTCTGTAATTTTATTGGTCAGTCTATGAAGTAAGCATGGTTATACCAGCACTCAAACTTAACTGACTCCAAAATCTTTGCCCAAATGGGATAAAAGAGAAATATAGCAAGCATAGTAGATAGTCATTGTATAAATGAGTATGCATTGGGGCCTATGCCTTAATACCTGGTTGTATGCAAGACTTTAGGGACACTTCATTTCAGTGCCTTATCCTGATAATAATTTCTGGTTCTGACCCAATGACATAACAAGGGTATCCTTAAATCCAAGGTTCACTCTGTCCCTGACCTTGGTTTATAGATTCCAGGCAAGGAGGCTTTGTTACAGGAGTTGGAGACCCACTATGGACATAATGATATTTTAATGTTTGTTTCTAAAATATACTGAATTAACACTTAGTTATCTGTTTTGAAGTAAAAAACCCAGACAACCATGGTTTCTAATCAGAGAAAGTAAGGGGACATTTTGTCACTTAGAGCCTTTCTTGGTAGAGCCTGGCCGTCTAGAAAAATCTCATTTCCTAATGAGAGCAACACGTCAAATGTATCAAATGCAGCAAAACTCCATCTCCTGAGGGTAACAATGTGTAAGGACAGCAGACTGGCCCCAGGTCTTATAATGGAAACTGCAGACAGGAGTGGATAACACCCTGTCAATATTCTGTACACAGAAGAACTACATTCAAAGAGCTGAAGTGGTCAAGGCTGCTCAAACTAACTAGGGCCATGATGAGATACGCTTCCTGACTGCAGGTAAACTATTGGAAATGCCAGATTAGCAGGAGCTGTTTGTTTATCACTTATTGGCCTGTTTACCAGGAAAGGAAAACAGCACAAAAATAAAATTTTGCCCTAACATTTTTCTATTAAAGTTTAAAATATATAATTAATCATTTAATTATTTTCTTAATTAATCTTTTAAAATAAAATTTCACAGACTTACAGCTAAAATATTTGTGTATGTTATCACTGCTTTTATACATCTATAAATCCTTTTATCCAAAGTTTTAGCATCTTTTCCTTTACTTAGACTGCACCAATACGATGCTTGTAAAAGCTCAACGGCTACTTATAATGAATATGAGTTAATATTCACTCATTAAGTTATGACAGGCTTTCAGGGATAACAAAAATGGCCTTGTATTTTGCACTAGAAGTGATCTCTGAGAAGTCCCAGATACTTTGGGTAACTAGGAAATCTGAACTGTTAATATTGGGGCATGTATACCTAAATAACACCCAAAATGAATGAAGACAGCAGTATTTTCAAAGCTGAACCTTTGGGTCCAATATGACATTTGGAGATGTGATGAAGTTCTGAGATTAAGATATAATCAATGTTGGGTTGGTCACAGCATGTAAGTATGTAAGTTAGAAACCTCGATTTTATCTGGGCCAAGGTGATCATTTTTTTTTTTCCTCTGCTTTTCCATGCTACTTTGGGTATATATTAATTTGATAACAGCTATCATTTATGGCTTATTTGCCTTTTTGCCAGATATTTTATTAAGCATCTTTTAATATTATATTATCAGGAGCTTGAGAGAAGGCCCAGCGGCTAAGAGCACTAACTGCTCTTCCAAAGGACCCAGGTTCAATTCCTGGCACCCACATGGCAGCTCACAACTGTCTGCAACTCTAAGATCTGATACCATCACACAGACACACATGCAGTCAAAACACCAGTGCATATAAAATAAAAATAAATAAATTATTAAAAAAATTATGTTATCATAGTAAGTTTTGATAATAATTTTATAAAGTAGGAAGCCAGGTCCTGCTAATGCTAAACAGCAAGCAAGGGGTGCTCATAAATGGCAGAAACACCAGTTTATGTAAGAGCTTAGTCACTACAGACGGAGGATGAGAGGGGTCCAGGATATATATTCTGGAAGGAATACCAAACTGTTGCTAAGCAACAGGTCAATCTGTTCTCGCACTTAGGATACATTCAACACATGATTGTTAGGAGATGGCATTCTGCCACTGAAGCAGCACACTGGTTTTTTTTTTTTTCTTTCTTGCTTGTCTTTTGTCTACATAAAGTTTAGTAGTTCCTAAGTGGACTTTTCCTGGGTGGATTTTGTTGAGCATTGTTGGAAAGTTTCCTAAGATGGAAAAACTTTTACCTTGAGCATTTACTTAGGTACTGAGGAGGGTGGGTGGGGGTGGGGGGTGCTGGCTCCAGGATTCTACCACAGCTGCATTAAAGGCCAGGGTACCTTCTTTAGCGACCTGATTTACACCAAGATCAGAACACAAGTTCCACAGTGAAGAACAAATAAAGTTGCCAAGTTTCAAATGTTTCCATATGAAAAGCACTAGTGTCTGAAGAACACAAGTGAGTCTTAGTGCCACGGAAATCACCTCAAAAGTCAAAGCTGGTTTTTAGACATCATGAAGCAGGCTCTGTTGTCGTTATTGTTTTCTTTTTGACAGGTCTCACTGTGTATCCCTGGTTGGCCTAGAACTTACTTTTGTAGACCAAGCTGGTCTTGAACTCACTGATATCTTCCTGCCTCCGTCTCCCAAGTGCTAGGTGTTTTAAAAGAGCTTTATGAACAAGCTCGTTCTTCTTGTGCTTAAACCATGGTGTTAAGTGGAACTTGGGGGAGAGACTGCCAGAATCACATCCTTATGGCTAAGGAGGGGACATCATCAGCCCTTACATGAGAAACTACAATAAACACTGGAGGAATTATTAAGACAGTTCATCAGTGGTCTTATTGAAGCACTCACTCAGGTCAGGATCGCAACACTCTTTCCAGGTAAAAAAATCTGGGCACATGACTTTCAATAGGAGAAAACAGTTTTCTTTTTCTTTTTTCTTTTCTCTTTTGACTTTCCAATACATGGCTTCTATGTGTAGCCCTGGCTGTCCTGGACTCACTTTGTAGATCAGAATGGCCTCAAACTCACAAGAGATCCACTTGCCTCTGCTTCATAGTTTTCTTTTTCTTTTCCTTTTCTTCTCTTTCTTTTCTTTCTCTCTTTCTTTCTCTCTTTCTTTCTTTCTTTCTTTCTTTCTTTCTTTCTTTCTTTCTTTCTTTCTTTCTTTCTTTCTTTCTTTCTTTCTTTCTCTCTCCGAGAAAGGGTTTCTCTGTGTAGCCTTGGCTGTCCTGGACTCGCTTTGTAGACCAGGCTGGCCTCGAACTCACAGTGATCTGCCTGCCTCTGCCTCCCAAGTGCTGGGATTAATCACCACAGGTATGGGTAGAATTGCATGAATTGCAAGAGATGAAGTGGAGAGGGAGTGTGCTGAAAAGAATTAGTTTTCTTTTTTCTTTTTAAAAAAAAAATATTTTATTAATTTATTCATATTACACCTCAATTAAAAATTAGTTTTCTATTAAATCAAGTATAAATAGCTAAGACTGCAAAGTGAGGAAGAATGCCAAAGTGTAAAGTAAATGTTGACACTTCAGGCTGGCGATGAGACCGATAGGAAGGACGCGGAGGTGAAAGGTGCCCACAGCGAGCCCTTCAGAAGAAATATAGCCATGCTTACCTTCTGGATATCCTGTGCCGTTTCTGAAAAACAAATAAGAATGTCTAAAGTTTGAGAATTTAAAATGTATCTCATACATAGGTAAGCACTCATATTTCTAACTGGCTTATATACATCTTGCTAATAATTGAGGCCTGGTCTACAAAGTGTGTCTAGAATAGCCAAGGCTACACAGAAAAACCCTGTCTTGAAAAACCAAAAAAAAGGAAGATGAAGTCTTTATCCACAAGGTCTCCTTGGCCCTGTCATGGAGAGAGATTTGTGCAGGTATCTTATAGATGATACCCTCATAACATATTTCATCTTTAAAATTGTTTAGTTATATAATCTTATAAAGCACTTCTCTCCCTTCATATTCCATTTCCTAGAGCAGTGGATCCCAACCTTCCTAATGCTGCGACCCTTCAATATTCCATTTCCTAGGGCAGTGGATCCCAACCTTCTTAATGCTGCGACCCTTTAATATTCCATTTCCTAGAGCAGTGGATCCCAACCTTCCTAATGCTGCAACCCTTCAATATTCCATTTCCTAGAGCAGTGGATCCCAACCTTCCTAATGCCGCAACCCTTCAATACAATTCTTCATGTTGTGACCCCAAGCATAAAATTATCCTCATTGCTACTTCATAACTGTAATTTTGCTGATGTTGTGAATTACAATGTAAATATTTATGGAGATAGAGGTCCAACCAAAGGGATCATGACCCACATGTTGAGAAGCACTGCCAGAGAGGAGCAGTCATCTTTCTGGATCCCCACCCACCCTCTCTCACCTTATTGCAAGGCACAATTGCTCTGTTTGCTTTTAAATAAAGATGCAATACACTTTGGTATATTTTCTCTAACACTTATAGGTGTGTGTTAGTAGATAGAGATGGAGAGTATTTTATTTCTTCAGCAGAACATCCCATCATATGCATGAATAGACCACTTCTTACTAGATGGGCATTTTATACTGTGCTATTAAAATGTTGCAAAAACCCAAATCAATTTTACTTCTTATAAAGAACCAGTAGCTTATGGACATCTTAAGGGCTCTGAAGGAGGCTGGAGAGATTTCTCAGTGGTTTAGAGCACTGGCCACACTCTTCCAGAAGATCGAGGTTCAATTCCTAACACCTACATGGCAGCTCACAATTGTCTGTAATGCCAGTTCCAGGGGATCTAACATCCTCATACAGGCATACATGTAGGCAAAACACCAATGTGTGTGTGTGTGTGTGTGTGTGTGTGTGTGTGTGTGTGTGTGTATGGGGGGGGGAGAGAGAGAGAGAGAGAGAGAGAGAGAGAGAGAGAGAGAGAGAGAGAGAGAGAATATCCCTTCTTTTTTTTTAGGCAGGGTCTGGTATATCTCAGGCTGGCCTTGAATTTGCTATGAAGCTGAGGATGGCCATCACATAGCACATAATGATCTATGCAGAGTTGTAGTTGTTTCTGCAGTTAATATTCTACACCTGGGGGAACACAAGCGTAGTGCCAGGTACCAGAGTCCATGGAATGAGAGTTGACCTTTGAAAATATAGACCTCCATATGAGAGTGACTCTAGCTGAAACTCTTAGTTGCAAGGGTCGTGGAGACCAAAGAGGACACCCTCTAACTAGACAGGACTCCTAGTGGAAGGAGCGGAACACCAACCCACCCAATGAAACTCTGAGCCAGGACTTGCCCTGCCTTCAGGATATGCAGGGACAGGGATGGAGCAGAGACTGAGGAAATGTCCAGCCTGGGCCTGGCCCAACCTGAGACACACTCATGGGAGACAGCCAACCCCTGGCACTACTGATGAGGATACTCTGCTGTGTTCCACCCAGCAGCTGATAGAAGCACATGTGGAGACTCATGGCCAAACATGGGGTGTAGCAAGGGGAGTCTTGGGGGAAGAGGAGGAGGAAGGATGGAGCGCTCAGAGGGGACAGGAGCTCCACAGGAGGATCAACAGAGTCAACTAACCAGGGCGGGTGGGGCAGGGCTCCCTGGGGAGACTGAGACTACAGCCAGAGACCATGCATAGACTGCATCTGGATCCCTGGCAAAGATGTAGCCGAGGGGTAGCTCAGTCATCATGTGGGTACCCCAGTGAGGGAAGTGGGGGCTGGCTCTGACATGGACTCTGTTGCCTGCTTTTTTGTCACTTTCCCCTGGTGGGGATGCTTTGCCAGGCCACAGGGAAAGGGGATGGATGCCCGCAGTCCTGATGCAACTTGATGTGCTAGGGTGGGTGGATAGGGGTGTTTCCCTTCTCTGGGAGTAGGGGAGGTGGGAAGGGGGAAATGGGGGGGGGAGAATGGGAGTTGGTGGGGGCGAGGAGAGGAGGGGGCTATGACCAGGATATAAAGTAATCTAAAGGTTAAAAGTGTAAAGGTGGGGGGGGGGGGGGAAAAAAGGAAAGAAAATATTTGAGCCCCAAGGGCAAGTGGTAGGGGGGGGGATGGGGGGGGGGGAATATAGACCACCACCATACCAAGGCTTAGCCCCACTTGTTAAGAGTACAGACTTCTAGTCATGCTTGTTGACACAGCTATGTGGGCTTAGAGGTCAAGTTGTTGGGTCAAGAGGAAATGACCAGTTTGACATAAATGGGAGTTACCAAATTTTGCTCAGGAAAAGTTGTAAGAATTTACCCTCCCACCAAGAGTTTTGCAGTGTCTTTTGTGGTCAAATTCATAGCTCCTTTCTCTCCATTTCTCTCATTTAAATGGATGTTTTTTCCAAATATTCATATACAGACTTTTTAAACTTTAAATTTTATTTGCTCTTTGTTCTGTAAAGCTGGGGCATATATATGTTTAGACATATAGCATATATATTTTATATATATGTTTAAGGGTCCTTTTCCTCTTGGGTTTTGTTTGTTTTTGATAGTGTTTCTTTCTATGACAGATGTTAGCTATGTTGCAAATAACTTGCATCAGTTGACTGTTTTGCAACAGGTCACATTTGCTTATAGTAACATTTAATCTTCTTGTAATCAGGCTACCAAACCCACCAATCTATAATGCACTTAAGGCATAATTTTCTTCAATATACTTTGACTAAGAATGGACAATTTCGTTAGCTCTATTTTTGGACTTACCGCTGGTCTTCAACACTTTGTGTGATCGTGAGGAAGGCTCTGAGGGACAAGCAAAGCCAGCGTCATTTGCAAATCAATACTTTCCATCATAAATAAATTAGTAGCTTATTGACATTGTAAGAGCTCTTGAAATGCTTCTTTGGTTTTAGACAGGCTCACGTGCCCTGTCAGGCTGACCTTGAACTTGCTATGCAGCTGAGGATGACCTTGAACTCCCAATCCTCCTGCCTCCCTTTCCTGAGCGCAGAGATTACAGACACAGAGGTTACAAGCATGAAGTCCTTCTATGTGGAGCTGGGGAAGAAACCCAGGGCTTTGTGCATAGAAGGTGACTATGCTATCAGTGAAGCGACATCCTTGGCCTTGAGCTATAGAAAATGCACTGTGCAATTTACTCAAATTCTCAGTGCTCACAGTGCAAGCAATTCACCCCACTGAAGTGGTCAGATAAACTCGAAGTGATCAGGAGTCACAGAAAAGAAGGGCAGGTGCTACTTTACCTACCCCACCAAGCAGGGGGAAGACACCCCAAGACTCCCCTCCTCTGCACTGCAGCCTCTCAGCAGGCAACTTGTGATTTTACATTCTAGGCTGCACACCTTAATTCTCTCTTCTCGGTCTGAGCTTACTTTTTCCTTTTAACCTTTCTCCTGGATTTGCTATCAGCTTATCAGTGACTTTTCTCTCCCAAACTAGTGACCGTGATGCATTCTCAGTTTATCTTGTTTTCATCCATCAGTCTAGAAAGCATTTTGTGAGCTGACCCAAGTCGCCAGTCTGCAAGCAGGCCTTCACCATTTCTCTTCTAGACTAGCACAGTTATACCGGTGTCTCCTTTGCTTTGCCGTATCCACACTTGTGCATGGCCAGCTAAGCCTTCATGGTCAGGCTCCTATCTGCACCCCTCTATCCTCATCTATTTCCACTGTGCCTCATCCTCTTCCACCTCGGCTCCAGCCCTCTCTCCAGCCAGGCGAGCTGCTGACAGTGACTGGCTGTCCTGAGGCCTAGGGCTCTGTGAGGATGATTCCAGCTCTATCTGCCTCAGGGGCTCACATCCCATCAAGGGTATCAGTCTTTGACTTTGCGAAGTCTCTCTCCTTCCTGGAATCTCTCTCTCTCTCTCCTTTGTCTTTCCACTCTCTTTTCCATCTACACATGCCAAAGCTTTATCAAAGAGACTGGTGTTTATCTGGGGAGGTCTCTCTCACAGTGAGGGTCTTATGGAAATCATAGGTGCTAGCTATCTGGCATCCCTTGACTATACCTATAGTAACGGTGAAATGGACTTAGTAAATACTCCTTCATATAAAACCAAGATCTGGGAGCTAAGAGAATACTACATGGCATCTGATTTAGCAAATGCATATCAAAGTGTTAGGCTTGAATGTGCCATCATACCTGGATGGTTGGCACATTTCATATTCACTGGGAAATTATTAAGCAGAGAGGTGGGATTTTTGTTGTTGTTGTTTGCTTGTTTTTGCTTTGCTATCTTTTTAAAAAGTAGCGTTAGATGTATTCAAACAAGCAAGCAGACAAAAAAACGCCTGTGAGTCAGAAAGTGCCCACTTCCTGGCCTCTCAGCATTACGGTTCGATGACAGCATCCTGCTTACCTGACTTCCGTCTCAGCCGATAAGGTGCAGCACCTTCTTTGGAGCCACATGGTGTCTTCATCTCTCCCTCAGGGCTGTAACAGAAGCCTGGATGGTCTGCAAAGGGAACCACAGGAGCAAGTGAGGGTCTAGTGACCATGTAGGGTGGCTGCAGTTTCCAGAACTTTGTGTTACCTCAGAACACCAGTGATTCTCAAGTGATGGAGGCTCTTATAAATAATCGAAAGGGACTTTCAAAAATGGGTGGGTAAACAGATAAATGCATTGTACACTGTAGTGACTGTGTGTGTATGTGTGTGTGTGTGTGTGTGTGTGTGTGTGTGTGTGTGTGTGTTAGAGGTGATGGGAAGAGTCCTCCATGATGGTGTTAGGACCCGCAGACATCTAGAGGTGTGGCTAGGCATGGAGTATGGAGTGCCCCACAGGTAAGCCAGAATCAAAGTGGAAACAAACCAGTGTCTTGGGAAGGGGTGACCATGTCCGCTCCAGCTGCTAAGATGGAGTGAACAGCTGCTAGTGTCTTATCAATGACCTTTTACAAGCTTTGAGATAGAGAACTGGGTAGACACATAGGGACAGCAGCATCTTAAAGAATGCTAAGTGTCCAAGCCTGTGGGGTCTTCAATGGGTACCTGTGGAGGGAGCAAACAAGTGGGGGACAGGAGACACAAAAAATAAGGGCAAGTCTGGATTCTGATCAAGCCCGCTTTATTGACAATTTTCACAGAGTTTTTATAGGCACGGGGACATGAGTAGCTGTGTAACCAAGGGTTGCTATGGATACCTAACTCTGGAATGCTCCAGCAGGTGTCTACCTTTACAGCTGCTATAATCATAGAAGAGGGAGAAATTCCAGAGAGAAAAGGAAGTTGTAAAAGATCTGTTTAGTCAGGAAAAAGTTCCCAGAACTGCTGCTTGCAGGCAGCTGGCCTTTAATCTGATTTTACCAGTAGTCTTACTGGAAAAGCTAGTTTATAGCCAGAAACGAGTAACTCTTTCTATGAGCTCAAGGGTCTTAGAATGACCATCCTCCACAATAAACCACAACAGGCGTCTAACTGCTGAACCATGACAGGGTCAGCTGGTTTTTGGTTAATGACAGACTGCTGGAGAAATAGGAGCCTAAAGGTGTAGGCTCTGACAAGATGGCTGAACATTGGCCATATGGCCTACCATCCCCAACAGCTAAGGAAACAATAACAAACAAACTTACGGATGGCGTCCATTTCAAGTAATGCTTGCTTGGCCTGGAAGAGAGGAAATGTAGATGTCATTTTTTCCCCTACGATTTCTTTTTAAAATTACCAAGTGTGACAGGGATCTTACCATACTTGAATAAATGGACTTTAGAAAACTTAAAAAAAAAAAAAAAAAAAAAAAAAAAAAAAAAAAAAAAAACCTCATTATTTCTTTTAGGCATAGTTCAGGAAACTCAGACTCCCCTCATAGGAACATGCTGGCCACTTGGTCCAGGACAGCAAAGGCTTCATAGTTTTAATTGTCAACTTGACACAATTTAGACTCACCTGGCAAGAGAGCCTCAATGAAAGAGAATGTTTCTCAACTTTCCTAATGCTATAACTCCTTAATACCTCATGTTGTGGTGCCCCCAACCATACAATTATTTTTGTTGCTACTTCATAATTTTGCAACTGTTGTGAGTCATAGTGTAAATAGCTGATATGCATAGTATCTGATATGCAGGGTATCTGATATGCAACCCCTGTGAAAGAGTCATTTGGACCTTAAAGGGGTCTCAGCCCATAAGTTGAGAACCGATGGTCTAGATCAAATTGGCCTGTGGACATATCTGGAGGAGGGGGGGTTATCTTAATTATGTTAATTTGGTATGAGAAGACCAAATGGTATGGGTCACAACCCTGGGGCTGTGTTCTAAACTATATCAGAGTAGAGATAGTGAGCTCAGTAGTAGGCCCCCCAGGTATTAATTTCTCTCTGCTCTTGACTTTGGATGGAATGTGACTAGTAGCTTTATGTTCCTGCCTTGATGTCTCTGTTCTGATGGAATAGCATCTGAACTGTGAGCTGAAATAAACCCTTCGTCCCCAGGCTGCATCTATTGGCAGGGTATCATAGCAGCAGAAGTGAAGCCAGGACAAGACTGTGACAGACACGCAAGCCTCTTATAGAGAGACATGGCATTTATATAGAGCCTGGACATATCTTCCTGTAAATGTTAAGTCAGCTCTAGATTATTTATAATTCCCAGCAGGTAAATGTCTTATAGACCATTTTTAAACTGTATTGTTTAGGTGAGTAAAAAAAAAAACCCAAAAAACATTACTAAGGACCCACGCATACTAAGGACAGCAGCAGTCCAGCTGTATTTCAGAGCAATACAGGGGCAGTTCCCACTTCTGTGGATGTGCTTCCTCGAGTGTAAGGTGGAATAATAGGCCCCACCTTTTCCAGTGCCTTTTGCATCAACTGACAGGCATGGCTGCTGTCTCTGCCCTTCTGGGGAATGGAGCCTGATGCTTGAGGCTTCAGCTTTCTACACACTTAGCAGTTCTACCCAGAATACTCTGGGGTTTGTTGTTTCTGTTATTATATGTTGCTGGTGCTTACTTAGAAATAGATAAGTTAAACTGTCTTAGCCCATCATTTTGGCAATTGATTGGGAGAGTGGGAATCAGTTGGGGTGACAGTTCTTGCTTTCCAATGCTGTTTACATTTTCATCAGATGTAATACAATTTAATCTACATAGATTATGTTATAATAACTAAAGCTATTTTGTTTCTAATTTGCTGCAATCTGTGGTATTATGCAAAACTATTTGGGTGGAGTGGTAATCACACATAATTAAACAAAATAAAGATGGAGGTGCAGACAGGAAAAAAACCATTACCAGACACCTCAATTTTGAGAAAAAAATAGTTGCCTATTTCATACACTTATCTTTCTATTTTATATTTGGAACTTGAGGTTACTAGCTAGAATTAATTTCAAACACAAGTGACAGTTTAACCTCTGGAAAGTGGTTTTCTAGTTCCATGTTTATATTTACGATAGAAAAGTTCCTAGTTCATCTTTTTTGCTCAATTAATTTGGCTCAGTTTATATACTATGTATATAAATGGGGCATGTAAGAAATCCCCTTAAGTAAGTTAATCCTTAAGAAGGCTTAAGTCTTGTAAATTATTTTGGAAAAGAATTCTTTCCATGTTGTACACTAGGTGTCAGCCAAGGACCACCAGGGAACTAGAGATCTAGGGTGGAGGCTTGGCAGAATTTAGTGACTGGTCAACAGCTGTGTTGACATTAGAAGCTGATAGAAGCCGAGGTTATACATGTCTTGTTGTTTAAAGTGTCCCATTATACATTTGTTTGATTTCATACAAATAAATATATTCTGAAAGCTTTAAGAAAACAGTTGAATAACCCTACTTAAATAGGGCAAAGAATTATTTTTAACATTATAGTGGATAAAGTATATTAAGGAAGTTTGTTTTCATTCCTAGTGGGGAAAGTATGGCTTAGAGGCTGCTTGGAGCCAGATGAATTGGGTTTGAATCTGAATTTGGTCAGGCACTGGTTGTAAAACTTGGACAATTTGCTTCCTGTTTCTGAAGCCCTGATTTTACTTTCTCTAACATGGGAAGGTCATGATCCATCTCTGAGATATTTTACTGTGAAGTAAAAATATAGTATACTTATTGCCATGTAGATGTGTTCAATAAGTTGTAAATTAAAATGCATTTTAGATTTTAAATAGACTGATAACTTGGGTGAAAAGAATAATTTTATTGTGGCTTTATCAACTGTTTAGGCATCAAGGGACACCCACCACGAGTACCTGGGACAGAGGGAACAGGACAGGAAGAAGCTGTCTAATTTGGTAATTGACAATAATTGTCATTCCGAATCTTGTTAAGCAATTTCCCCAGGGTTCTTGTGAACAGTAGGTGGGGCATATCAAAGACATGGTGCCATCATGCAGAAGGGCACTGCTTCTGAGTAACCATGAGAGAAGGCAATCACGGTTCTGCGTGAAATGAAACTCGCACTTCCGTCCAAGCACACGCCTTTGCATATTCATTTCCTGAACAGAAAGCCACTGCCAGCACAGTTTCTGGAGGCTGGCCTGAAAATCTTTCCAAAACATGTAGAAGGGAAGCTGAGCATACTGGGTTCACCTGTGATCGATCCCAGGACTCAGGAGGCCAAGGTGAGGGTGGGGTAGGGGTAGGGATTCCAAATTCAAGGTTGGTCTGGGCCACGTAGTTAGACCTTGTCTAACTCAACCAGTCAACAGATGGCAACGGTCAATTTCTCCTTTCCCAGAATTTCCTCTGTTCTTTCCTACCCCATACCACTCTTCCAACTCTGATCCCATTTTCTGTTCTCTTGGTCCCATTGCGACATCTCATCATCCTCACAGATGGCTCTTCAACCCTTCATTTTAGTCTTTTGCTATGTTATCTCTGATACCTGTCTTCTCTGCTCCACGGTAGCAACATGGCAATAAGTTTGTCCCAGGACCTGAACACACCAAAATTACCCTGCCTCCCAGGTAGGGTACCAGGAAAAGTTTTCAACTACGTAGTCCATATTTCCTACTGAACCAGTTGACCACAGACCAGAAGTCTCTTTTCTACTCAGCCTGAAATCATGGTCACCAGCGATGCAGGCTCCTGAGCACGCACCTTTCTCTTTGTTGTAGGAACCTTCTGTTCCCCAGCTCCGCCACCTCCATAGAGCAACTTAGGGGTGTCATAGTTCCTTAGAGCAGTTCCCATGTGGCTAAGGGGTTTGTCATGAGGCCATCACAGTGACTCACTGGGCAGCTGCAGGCGGATCTTTGGTGCCTTTCATATAGGACCTGAGTCATCTTGAGTGGCTAGACCATTTTCTTTAGAAATGAGTCTGACCCTCTCCCACTTTCACAGAACAACCCCGTCCCTGCTTCATCCCAGTGGATGTCTTCATCGCTCACACCAACAACTTCCAACCCTTCATGATTTCCCAATTCTCCTCAGTGTTACCATCGCTCACACCAGCATCTCCAACCCTTCATGATTTCCCAAGTCTCCTCCGGGCTCCCTGTCATTTTTCTTCATTCTCCTAGCTCAGGGAACATGTTTTCAACTCTTTCTAAGGCTACCATTCCTGAGCTTACTGGCCCCACTCCATCCACCTCCTCTGACAAGCAGCTCTTCCTCATCCTTGCTGCCTCTTGCCTCCTAGTCTGGGGACTATACCATGTTTTTCACCCAGATAGCAAGTCCTGCTTTGATTGAGTTGCTCTCTAAATTGCACCTTTTTGAAATTTTGGGGGCGGGGGCAGGAGAAGTCCACACCTAGCCTGCTTCTAATTTCTTTCAACCGTGTTGACCTCTCTTGGCTGTTTTTCTGCTGCTGTCCCCTCCTTTCTTATCAGGTACACTCCCCCCCCCCCCCCCATTCCTCACCGTATTCCTGATGCTCTCTCTGGCGATCATCCAAGTACCGTACCCCTCCCCCAGCCCGCTTGCTGGGATTCCCAAGAGCCCCTAGCTTCCTTTCTACATTCTTGTGGGCCGTCCTGTCAAACTGTAAGGCTTCAATCACTGCCTCTCCTAATCCCGGGCTGCCAGAACCTGAATTTCCACCTCCGTTCACCCTGCCAGATGCTCCCCTGAACCCGACGAACTGGTTCAGCCTCCTCTGTGAGCCGGGTCTGGTTAACTCCCAACCCGGAGCTCTTCCTGCAACTCAAGTACGATCTCAGAGGGTGACGTCTGTTCCCTTGGCCTGGGTGACCTCTCTTGCATCTGCTCTCTGTGTTGTGCTCGGCAGGCTACCCGGAAGGCTTCCACTCCCCCCCCCCCCCTCCTGCCCTATCTCCTGATCCTCTTGTCCCGACACCAGCTGTGTTTGGCAAGCAGAGTGGCACTCCTGTTTTTGTTTACTTTGTTGTCTCAGCCTGGTTCCCCTCCCTCTCCCCAACTTCATAAGAACATTCCTCATCCTTCAAGAAAGCAGGAGGCATTTTCCTTCCTGCCCTCACTGGCTAGAGCTGAACACTTTGTCCTTCTGCCCACTGTGCCCCCCCCCCCCCGCCCCCCTCACCCGGCCCCCCAGCCACCTGGCTTTCAAATACTATTGTTTCCCCCACATCCAGCAAACAGATCTGGGTCAGGCGGGCAGCTTGCTTTCTCCTGGTAAATTCCTTTCCCGCCAAACTGGGCTTGGCTTCCCGCTGTTCTCACAGGACCTAACTCGGACACCTGAGATTCTGAGAGGCTGGGAGGGCAAGGGGGATTCCTGGTATTTTCTATTAGTTCTCTATAAGCTTCCTTATGGTCTTACACACACACACACACACACACACACACACACACACACACACACACACTTTAATTCTCAGGGGGCTAAAAAAAAGGGGGGGGGGAATTTAGCAACCTTGGCTCCATAGTCTAAGACACATTTTCTAGTGAGTGCCACTGACTCCTTTTTGTCTATATATGTCAATGTAACGCCTGAAATGCTTTTTGCGTGTGTTTTACCCTCCTGAGTGTAGGGATTTCAGGCTCCATTGTGAAGCTATGCCTTGCTTCCCAGCAGCCTCCTCGCTAGGGCCTGGGCCCTTTTAGCGTTAAGGTGTACTGACTGACTTTCCTCTTACCTTAGCAGGGATCTTTGCTACATGGTTCTCCAGAATCAGCCTCTTCAGGTGCAGAACCCAGAGGCGTTTGTCTTGCTGGGATTTGGCCTACGGGGCGAGATTTAAATAGTGAGACATAGAGACGGTTGTTGGCGGGGGGGGGGGGGGGGGGGGGGGGGAGGCTCCCCCCACCCCCGCCTTTTATATACCTCTTCCACGTAGGAAGCTAGGGGTAGCCCACCTGAACTGTGTGCTGCAGCTTGGGGTTCTTGTAGTGGAAGACACTGAAGCTGAGCGGCTCCTTTGGTATAACCTCCACCAGCATGAGGTTGCGACACTGAAGGAGAGAGAACAGCGTGGGTGAGGCGCACCGCGCCAAGCGCAACAGCCACCCCCTAGCCTCGCCCATCACCCCATGAGGACCCACCAGGATGTGAGCTTTGTGGGTAAAGGTGTCATCTCTCTTCTTTGTGATGAGCAGCAGCTTGTCCAGGAGGAAAAGCGTCCTCTCGTTTTTCGCCCTCTGGATGCGGAAGGTTCCCTCAAGCACCAGTTCCCCGAAGCTGGTGAGGTCTGGCCCCTTCCAGTTAGTCAGCAAGCTCTGGATCTCCTGAGAAAAAGGGACATTTAGCTCCCCGCCCCAAATTAAACACCAGGCAAACGGCAAGGTATTGCACACTCAGTGGCCCGTCGTTGACCTCCAGGGTGGTGCCTGGAAAATCTGTGTTTATGGGCGAGGCTAGCAGTCGAAGGTCACCCAAAATGAATCCAGGTTTTACCTGCCGAACTGCCAATTGCTTATTACCATTCCTGAATGATTCAATGCCATACTGGCAGTGGCAGCCATACCTTTCAAAGAACTTCCCGGGGTGGCCAGAAGTGTGGCGCCAGTGGAGATGGGTGACTGCTCTAACACTTCCCATCCTCTCCTCTGCGGATTAAAAATCTCCAGTGTTCAATTTAAGAAAGTTCTTCTAGAAACCGAGTCCATACCATACATGACTAACTAAAACCCAAGCCTGTGTAAGATCACAGATACTTTCTCAGGCGTTTCTCAACTTTAAATCATTTATCTAGAAAGGAAATAGACATGTCTTTGCCACTCTGTTTTGGCGCTTTCAGTGGAATGTAGGAAATAATTAGTGATATGACTGACATTTCTTTACCCTTTCTCCCCCTGAGACAGGGTATCTCTGTGCATCCTTGGCTGTCCTGGACTTGATCTGTGGGCCAGGCTGGCCTTGAAACTCACAGAGATCCACCTGCCTCTGCCTCCTGAGTGCTGGGATGATTAGCATGTGGCACCACAGACGGCTGTTGTAGACCAAATTTTTAAGGAAGCTGATTGCATTTGTTTGAAAATTGTAACTCTTCATTGGGAAGCTGGGTATGTAGCTTGTGGTGGAGTATTTGTGTAGTTTGTGCAAAGCCCCTGGGTCCACCTCACTAGTAAATAGTAAATCAAATAAACAAATTTCACTAGCTACAAACAGAAACGGTGGAAATGGAGTAAAGTTTCAGGTCTGATGTAGTGGTATCTTCAAAATGTCATGCAGATTGACACAGTATGAAAAATTAGCTTATTTAGCCATTTTTAACTCTATAAAAGATGTCTGATGGATGATTAAACTTTTTATTAATGCTGAGAAAACAACAACAGCATAGCCTGGAAGAATAAAATGTTGCCTTCTTCTGACTTTTGACAGGCAGTGACATCCCACCAAACTCTGGTTGCCTCTGGTTGATTTTCCTCTGAGTTTATGAGGAGAAAAATGCATCCTTTCCTGAATTGAGTTAGCTGTGGATTCACACTCCATCTTTCTGTCTCACTTATAAGGTCACACACAAGACTAGAATTAGCTAGTGAATCACGTGCCGCCTCCTCCTCCTCCTCCTTCTTCTTCTTCAAGATTTATTTATTTTTTATTTTCTGTGTATGAGTGCTTTGCCTGCATCTATGTCCCTGTGTGCATCATGTGTGAGCCTGGTGCTCATGGAGCCATAAGACTGATCCCCTGAACAATTGTGAGCCTCCATCTATGTAGGTGCCGGGCACTGGACCCCCTGCAAGAGCAGCAAGAGCTTCTAACCACTGAGCCTTCTCCCAGCCCTCCACCCTTTTTAAGGGGCTCATTTTTTGGAGGAGTCTAGGACATAATCAACAGTTCCTGAGTGGGGAGAAAGGTTCCTGAGAATTTAGGGTTCACAATGTTGGTGCAAGCCTGTCAACCAACTGTCACATTTTAAAGTTGAAGAGACTAAAACAATATGCTGGAGATGCGTGTCTCAAGTGAAATGCAAGGCAAGCAACCACTCCAGTTTCCCAGCTGAGTTGCTTGCCCTAGGACTGCCATTGTACCGTGTGTCATGATTTCATATAAATAGTAGAGAGGCATAGAGGCTTTAGAAGTCCTTACATAGTCTAGAGACAATTGCTTTCAACAAAAAAAATTGTTGATTTGTAATGATATAAGTAAGGCCTTGGGAGACTCATATTTAATCAGGATCATCAAAGGAGCTATAAGAAAACTATTAGTTAGGCCAGGTGTGGTGGCACACACCTTTAATCCCAGCACTCGGGAGGCAGAGGCAGGTGGATCGCTGTGAGTTTGAGGCCAGCTTGGTCTACAAAATGAGTCTAGGACAGCCAAGGCTACACAGAGAGACCCTGTCTCGAAAAAACAAAAAAAGAAAAAAAAAAAAAAAAGAAAACTATTAGTTTAAAGGTGACATCATTTGTCCTATGTAGCTACTCTAACTGATGGTCAGCATTGTCCACGCCCTGACCTGTCTTCAGGGAGAACTTGGGTGGGGACTGTAAATGAGAGGTATGACTTATGAAGCCTTGAATGTAGGATTTAGAGACTAGAACAGTGTCTGAGCACCTGCTGGGCGCTGTCACCTGGCTGTGTGCTCACCTGCAAGCGGACAGCGTGTTCGTGCTTGCGTTTCATGTCATTGATGTGCCAGGCCACTCGCTGCATCGTGTCTATGGCATCCAGCACAACGTCATAGCCTTCTGTGTCCTTGTCAAGGTGATTCTCTATTTCCTTAAAAAAAAAAGACATCTATTATTAGTTTTTTAAAATGTAGTCAGTGAAGGAAATGGCTTATTTAGGTTTAGTTTCATATATATATACATATATATTCATATATATACTTATATGTATAAAATAGATTATATATATTTTTAAATTTATGTATCACCATCATTCCTTAAGTTGAAGAGATAATTTTGCCATAACTACAAACCACAAAATGGGCAGGAATAATGAAAGTATATTACAGTCGCAGTATAAAGGGTACAAACCCTGCACTAAGCCACATGGAAATACATTGTAGTTGCAGTGGTAGCCAACATAAGAGAGAGTTTAGTAATATAGTTCTCATTCTCAAAGACAAAATCTTTTAAAAATACATTACTGAGGCATGAAGTGGTGGAGCACACGTTTAATCCCAGCACTCAGGAGGCAGAGGCAGAAGCAGAGGCAGAGGCACATGGATCTCTGTGAGTTCAAGGCCAGCCTGATCTACAGAGCAAATTCCAGGACAGCCAAGGCTATAAGGAGAGATGCACAGATATGGGGCTCAGCATGCTAATGTAGGATTACTGTTTTTAAGACGATACTGCTTCAAATTAATAAGCATTTGTTGAGGCTGGAAACGAAGCTCAAGGGAAGAACATTTGTCTGGCCCTAAATTTGGTCCCTAGTATGAAAAACAGGAAAAAGAATTTTCTTCACCATCTGCCTGTTAGGCACATTGGAGAAGATAAAAAAAAAAAAAAAAAAAAAAAAAAAAAAAAAAAAAAAAAGCAAAAGTCTCTCTAGAACCCGCAGGGGTCCAGGGGACTTAGAAGCCGTAAAGAATTATCACAGGCATTGTATCCTCTCTTCCCTCCTTGGGACTGGGAAACTTCATGGTAAGATGAAGATCAGGAGGAGTCTTTCTTTTAGTGTAAGAGTCAATTCTGTCTCTCAGTCACTAGACAGAGATGCTCGGGGGATGGTGGCCCTCTGAGAATGCACGTGTGGCTCAACTTTGAACTGGTGTGAATTATGGAGGGGTAGGTATTCTAAGCTTCATGCAAAGCAAAAACACTTCAAAGGCAACAAGAAGCCAATGTGGGATTAATTCAGTTAGCATTCTTCCCTTTTCCTTCATTAACAGGCATTTGTAAGTATCAATTAAGTTTGTAAGGATTTCTACTTCTTACAAGAGTTGATATCTTGGATTTTTCTTGATTGATGGCCACATGACTCTCCAGAAGACTACTGTCTTATAAGTCATATTGACATAGTTTATCAAGGATGTATTCTGGGGTGGCTATTACTTTTTCAGCAACTGTCTGGACACTGATTTAGCAAACTTATCCCACTAAATCTAGAAGGTCTTTGGGATTAACTTAAGAATTAAGGAACTATTTCCAGTGTGGCTTTGTAAGAGGACAGATGGTTCTCCAAGGATGAGGTACTTAAATAAACAGATGAAGAAATTTTTACATATGTGAACTCAGCAAACCAGAAATGATTGCCCAAGTTAAAAACCTAGAATCATTTCCAAAGAAACACCATATACAGTCAATGGTCACGCTGCCCTGAACACGCCTGATCTTGTCTGACCTTGGAATTGAGACAGGGTTGGGCCTGCTTAGTACCTATGTCAGAGAGATACCAGGCATGCTGATAAAATAGGACTCTGGATTAAAATTCCTTTATTAAAATTTTTTGTTTGTTGATTGGTTAGACGGCTGGATTTTATGTAGCAGAGGCAGGCCTCAAACCTTCTGTCTAGCTGAAGATGATACAAAAGATTCACTCTTTCTGCCTTTGCCTCTAAAATCCCTTCAGGAAATGGTTCTTAATCTTGTATACACAATAACAAATTACACACACTATCTCATTCTTCTTGAATGGCTACGAGCCACAGTGAACGTAGCACGTTATAGACTCTGGAGGCAGGTAGACTTGCCGCTCCTCAAGCCTAATGTTCTGTCTTCTCTCTCTCCCCCTCACCCCCTGCCAAGCCAAGCAAATCCTACTTGCAGAATGCAAATTATCTTCAATAGAGCTTTCTCCATCTTTGGGAACTTCGTTAGAGGGTAAGAGAGTTTTACATCTATCTTGATTTGAAAGCCTCCTTGAGGTTTTTTGTTTTTGTTTTTCAAGACAGGGTTTCTCTGTGTAGCCTTGGCTGTCCTGGATTCACTTTGTAGATCAGGCTGACCTCAAACACAGAGATCCGCCTGCCTCTGCCTCCCGGCTGCCTACTGAACTGGGCAGTCTCATGGAAATAAAACAAAACAGGAAGATGAACCTGCTCTTCATTTAGATGCTTACTTCCAGCCTGAGGCCAACCCTGCCCTCCTCAGCCCTGTCACTGTCCAAGTTCAAATTAATCTCTCATCATGGCTGTCACCAATGGGGCTGTAGCCCTAGCATACCAGTATCTCTGATTCCTCAAAGAAAAGCAGCCAGTTGCAAAGCACGGGTGTAGAAAATGTTTCCGTATGAGCAGAGCATTTTCTGGTGTCCTCCCAATTTAATATACACACCCCAAATCCCCATACCTTGGCAAGTGTTCTAGCACAGCCCGAGACTTACATGCAGAAGGAGATGGTACTTGAGGATGCGCTGAACTGGTTTTAGGAGATAGGAGCCTAGGGGCAGTGAGTGTTTCAGAGTTTCCTGGCGCTCTTGGAAGAACTTCGCCAGCATCTTGTTCCTCATGCACTCAGTTAGCACAGCCACAGACCTGCACAGAGGAGCACACACTGTTCATCACCACGGTGCCATGTTTCACAGGAGTGATTGATGTTTTAAATGCCAATCTTTGTGTCCTAAAATGGACCGGGTAGCCATACAGAGCTAGTTAGGAAAAAAAAAGGGGGGCCCTCTACATTGGGTTGAATTAGAAAAAGAGATGAATTCAGAAGTTTAGAACCCTGGGCTTGGGCTTTGAAGGACACTGCAGCTTAGCAAGAGACATGCATATTGGATTTTAGCCCCTACACATGCCCCATCCAGATGCCTTTGTACAGTGTGCATGTTGCACACGTGGATTCAGTCCCTATAGGTTATGAGGCACAGCATCCCTGAATTATAACATAACAGTTCCTTTTAGCACAGACGTGGCCTCCCATTTGGACATTTGTCACTCACCCTCCCCGATGGTTTAGGAAGTGTACCCACTGCCACATTTTACCAGACTTGACTTCTCTCAGAGAAACTCTGAACACTTCTCCTCTCTACTGTCCATCTCCTCCTCATTTTTAATAGTCTCACTGCAGGACATTACAAAAGGGGGCTAGAGTCCCTTCCTGCAGCCCCCAAAGTAATTTGTAGCTCCTATGTGTCTTAAAGCAACAGCAGGAACAATGCTTAGCCTCTGCCTCAAATTAGCTAATAGGATTGGTATCACACATATGTGCAAATTATTTGCTTTTGTTCTTTTGGTTTTTTTTTAGCTGTTGTTTTTTCCAGACAAGGTTTATTTGTGTAGCCCTGGCTGTCCTGGACTTTGCAGACCAGGCTGGCCTTGAACTCACAGAGATCTGCCTGCCTCTGCCTCCCAGAGTGCTGTGATTACAGGCATGCGCCACTGCGCCTGGCCACGTGTACAAATTAAAATCCTGGTGTGGTATAACTTGGATATGGGCAGGGACCATCTTATTCTTTTCTTCCCCAAGTCTTTACCGTGTTCTCAGGATTAATTGAGAGAATCAGATGGAGTCAAAAAACAAAATAAGACTCCTTGGAAAGATGTTAAGTTAGAGTCTTGTAATTGAGCTGTTAGATTCACCTTGTGCCAACTGCCTTAGAAAATATCCGTTCAAATGGATTTAGTTCTCCCTTGAGTCCTGGTTTTTTAAACTCTTTATGGTGTGATCTGGGCATTTCTCTGAAGTCCTTTGCAGTTACGTGTAGTTGCTCAGTAGCCTGGTGGCCCAAGTTCTTGCTCAAGATTGGAACCTGCTACAAATCAGGGCACATGACGCTCCAGGTTCTCGGAAATCTCAGGCATAGGGAAGGCATCTGAAGACAATGGCTTGACCTCCTTTGTGCCTGTCCCTGGGGGGAAGGAGGGAGGGAACTGTACCTCTTCACAGTGAAATCACTTGGGTGTGACTGGCATGAAGAACGAAGTCACCTACCAAGGTGTGTGGCCACATTTAGAATCACTAGCCTGGGTCTCCAGCAGGGAGAGAAATCTTGGTACTCTCAGCTTGCTAGGACAGGGAAGAGGGAATCTCAAGGCACAGAGGCACAGAAATATTTTTTTGTCGATACTAAAGCCATACACAGGGCATCACTGTTAATGTTTAATTCAGTGTTGGGTGTTACACCTTTCAACACTGTTCTAGAGTGAAGAAAACACAGATGCCCAGAGCTGTAGCCAATTGTCTTCTGGCTCTTGTTACTCAGTGGTCAGAACACGTCCAGGCTGCTCCTGGAACTGCCCTCCTGCCCCTGATCTTTGATACAAGCAAAACAGAGCCAACAGTCCCCGGGGGCTGGAGGCACCCCCCCTCCTCATGCTGGCTTCTCATGATCTGTCCTTCCTGAATTTTATAAAAATTGGGAGGCTCATAAAGCTCACCAAGCAAAACTGGAACATCATGTCTCCCCCACTGGCTTACACAAACTCATTCTCAAAATGTGGCACACATTAAAAGAGGTTAACAGAGAAGCAGATAGCCCAAGGCAAGAATGTGGATCTATCCATTTTTTTTTTTTTTTTTTTTTTTCTGCAGAGATAAGCAGCGATACTCCTGGTCTTATTCAGGGTCTTTCCTGAAATTGTTTTCCTGTTCCAGCTTCATAGAACCTGCCAGACCAAAGGCACCAGCCGATATCTGAGATTCCCCCAAGCCCTTTCTCAGGATTTTTGTATTTCCATGGCTTTCATCACAGCCAGACACACACACACACACACACACACACACACACACACACACACACACACACACACACACACGCCCAGAACTGCGTCTAAGGACTTGAAACAACATGAAAGGGAAAAGAACCTTGCTCCTCGCCAAGCCATACCTGGGGTAGTTGGTGCAATACTGGGTATAAATGTGGAACTCTTCACTCTAAAAGAAAGCAAAAGAGACTTTCATGAGCCCCAAAGCACAGGCGACAATGTTCATTCAGCAGCAACACAAGAACTAGCAATCAGGCTTTTACCATTTCAGTCCCACTGGTCCATCCCATGAGCCTCTGCGGCCATCAGCCGTGCCCACGGCTCTCTACCCAGAATCCACATAACTTGAACTCACTTAAGTCCAACAAACACTTTGAACACCTGTTGTGTCCCAGTGACTTGGAAGACAAACAGGAAAAGGATGAAAATACAGTTTCTGCTTCCAAGGTACTTATGGTCATCTGGTGGGTGCATACGTATCAGGGAAATATAAGTAGGTTATAGACAAACATCACACAGTAAGAATATGATGGAGAATGCATAAGGGACCAGAAAGCTGCTGTATGGTCTCAAGTCCTGCACATGTATCTCTTTCTGCCAATGGCCATTCCTGCTCTTCTCACTGCTTGGCCCCTGGGCCTACCTTGAGAGTGAATCCAGGCTGTATTTCTTCCAAGCAGCCTTCTTTGAGCTCTTGGATCGACTCAACTGTTTCTAATTGTGAACCGCCACCATACTCAACATCCATCTGTCGGGCAGTGCTGACCAAGTGATGCCGATGTCTCCTGTTTATCTGTCTGGCTCAGAGTCGTCAGGGCAGGGGCTATGTTGTGTCGTCTCCTGACAGATAACACCTGTTGACCCCTCTCTCCTTCTGCATGTCACCTGAGAACAGGGCCTAAGTCTACTTACCTTCATGCATGTGGCATAGCAGCCATATCTCAAAAGCAATAAAGGCTTGACTAGCAAATGGCCCTGTCTGCCCCTATGCCCAGATCTCCACCCCCAAGGCTTAGTCTTTCAGCTGTGAGTTTATATTACAGGAAATAATACATCGACACTGGCTGATTCAGACAGTTCTTTAAAAAGGTTAAGGACACAACCCAGGGCAAAAATAGAATGAGCACTGTTGTTTATCTTATTTCACCTATTAATGAGGAAATTAGTCGGTCAGGCATCCAAAACTGGATCGAAAGAGAAAGAAATAGAGCACACTTGGGCGTGCTCAACGATGAGCGATGGTATGGGTCTTACACGGAGATAGGAAATAGCTTTTTCCTTCTGTGTGCTGAGGCGAGGAAAGAAATGAGTGGTCAAGTTGGCTGTGATGATGTAAGACTGGGCCAAGAACACGGAGAGCTTGGGGCTTAGCTCGGACTACAAAGTAAGACTGTCCAAAGGAGAAAGGAGGGAGGGAGTCAGGGAGGGAGGGGCAAGAGGCTGGGGGAGAAAAAAGAAGAGGTGAAGGAAGAGAGGAGGAAGGAAGGGATGGGGAGAGCTGAAGGAAGGGAGGGAGGGAGAGTGAGGAGAGAAGAAAGAGGGAAGAGAAGGAGAAGAGGAGGAATGGGAAAGATGGCAGAAAGAAGGAAACCCATGGCCCCAGGTCATTTGCGTCTTTGTGAACAAGAACCATTTGCAGTGTTCTCGGTGATATGCAATTGGCAAAGATGAAAAGCAATCTATACACCCTCAGGGAAAAGGGCAGGAGCTCCACTGGATTATTGATTAGGAAGAATACAGCAGAAAGCAGGGGGGTAAACCCCACTAACTAGTCTTTTTGCTGATTTGTGGGAAACGATTAGCTCCTGACAACTGTGAGCCAGACAGATAAACAGAAGACACCAGTGTCACTTGGTCAGTGCTCCCAGACAGATGGGTGCTGGGTATGGCGGATGTTCAAAATTAGACACAGCTGTCAAGCCAGAGTTCGGGGAAGACTACTTGGAAGGAATACAGCCTGGATTCACTCTCGAGGAAGGCCCAGTGGCCATGCTGTGAGAAGAGCAGGGATAGCCAGGGGCAGTGGGGACACTACACTGCCGAGGGGCAGAAATAGATCCACAAAAGGTGTAAAGCAAAATGTAGGGCTTCAAACTTCTGATTGAGCAACTGTTGGAATGAGGAAGTCAAGCCAAAGAATCACTGGCTCTTGCAAAGCTTTATCTATAGCTCTGTTCTGAGCAAGAGCCACAGGGCGTTTGCTGGAAACCCACATTTCCCAACCTCCTTAAACTGCTTTGCACAGGGTTCTCAGGTGATTCCAAGACAGTTATTTCTGGTGTTGTTTAGTTTTTTTTTTTTAAACTTAAACATTTTAACATTTTAAGTTCTGATCTCTATTTAGAATCTTCTCTGTTAAACTTAAGTAGGACTAAAATATAAATATAAATTAGATATATATATATCTATTTATAATAAAATATAAAGCTAGAGTGGATGACACAATAGCTGTTCAGGTAGCCACCATTTAACCCAATAATAATAACCTCAAGGTCTGTACCCTACCTCTTCCTCTTGTTCTCCCCCAACCCCACAATCGCTCTGAAGCAAGTTCTAGATGATGTATCATGTTGCTTATAAATATTTTACTATATATCTCTAAGCATTTTAAATTTTTTACTTTATTTGTTATGTGTGTGGGTGTTTTGACAGCATGTATGGTCTATGAATCACATGTGAACATGGTGCCCTTGGGGCCCAGAAGGGAGCCTCGGATCCTTCGGAACGAGATTTACAGATGTTTGTGAGCCAGATCTCTGGAAGACTTAACCTCTGAGCCATCTCTGTAGGCCCTATTGCTAAGCATTTTAATCAAGAGGCATCACAATTCCATGGCCATACTTAAATAACTCCATGATAGAAGGTTTGCCAGTAACTAGGCACATTTCTAATACTTTTCCTGACTTCCTTTCCTTTCACATTTCACTGTTTGACTTAAGTCCCAAAGAAGGCTCATATATAGCAAAGGTTGTCAATTGCCTGCCTGCTTGATTGCTTTGTAACGCTGGGAAAGAACCCAGAGTCCCAGAATCTCAGCATCCTAGGCAAATCCTCTACCTTCCATCCATCTTTACAGCCTCTTCATTGTTTCTTCCTTTGCAATTTAGTTATTGAGGAAAACAGACCATTCGTTCCACCCACATGGTCACAGTCTCAGGGGTCGTGGGGACCCACCAGGGTCCCCTATCCCCATCCTGTTCACTGTACTTCCAAGTGTTAACAGTACTTTGCTCAGGTTGAGGTTTTATAACTCGGCAAAATGCACCATAGGGTTGTTCAGTTCTCCCATCTGGAGCTGCAGCGTCTGCACATCTTTTTTTGTGATATGAACGGGCACTGGTGTTACTGCATAGGTCTGTCAACAGGGGTTACCAATGGTGACATTTCTAATTCAGTTATTCCTTCATTACTTGTTATTCTCAGAATAATGTGTTGCTTTCTTAATATCCCATAAAAAGCCTGTCTGATTTATAATGTCACTGTAAATTCATAAATAGGAACATATTCGTTTAATGAGGTTCAGTTGGTTTCAATTAACTAGCTTTACTGGTTGTGTTAGTCAAGGCTCTCTAGAGAAACAGAATTTATAGAAAAAAATTTGTCTGTCTGTCTGTCTGCCTGCCTGCCTGCCTGCCTGTCTGCTTGCCTATTGAAACAGGATTTATTAGAATGGTTCACAGGCTGTGGTCCAGCTAGTCCAATAACGGCTGTCTAAACATCCACAGAAGGTCAGAGAATCTAGTAGATGTTCGGTCCATGAGGCTGGATGTTCCAACTCGTCTTCAGCATACACCAGAATCCCAAAGAAGTAGGCTCTGATGCCAGTGGAGGAACGAACTTGCCACTTCAAGTGATTTAAGAAAAAGAAATCCCTCGCAGGTGTGCCCAGCCACTTGGGTTTTAGCTAATCTCAGACGTCGTCAAGGTGACAACCGAGAAGAGCCATCACACTTGTCTGAGGTTCAAATGACTGCCATCTTTGGCCAGTAGGCACTCTTTGTGTCTCTGACATGACTCTTCATCTTCCAAAGCTCCATCTTTTATGCGTGATAAAACATTCCTTACCATCTTGCTTCTGAGCCCTGACCCTCGGCAGGAAGCAGTATTTGGAGACCAGTCTGGGTGTTAAGGATGTTTCTTGCCACTGGCTTAATCATTATTTCTTTAGGGCTTTTCAGTGGACAAAATTAGAAATATTACTTTTCTAAGAGATTTTAAAGTAGGCTTCCCCTATATTGATATGATATTTTTAAAAACCCCATAATGTTAAAAAATCTTTATCGTTGAGAATGAGCAGGATGCGACAAGTTTGCCCTGCACCTGAACTCAGCCAATGGGCAGCACAAGGCACCGGTGCATGGAAAATATTGTGCACAACCATTTTATCCTAGGCACAGAGGACGCATCCCTGAGTCCGTGTTCACATCTGGATCTCTTCCCCATGATACCATATCATGTATGTGAAAAGTTCCAAAAATCTAAAAACATCTGAAATATTTCTGGTCCCAAGCATTTGGTGTAAGGGTGACACAGGGATAAAGGTGACCAGATTCCAGACTACAGGGCTTACTAAGTCTGCTGCATTCCTCCCGGCAATTTCATTTCTCAAGGGCACTGACATCAATACTTCCTTGCATGATCTCACAGAAGAATAGGGACAGTGCCATCAATATGTGGTGGCTGTATTTTGACCACCACACATTTTCCAAATCAATTAGAATTTCCACTGCAGGGCTAATCTCCCAACCTCATGCACATCCTTTTGAGTTTGTTTCATTTTACTCTTGGTATATAGAGCCTGTTTTTTGTTTTTTAGCCTTAGTTTGGGTCCTTGAATTATAAATAAATAAATAAATATATGTATATATATGCAAAGCCAGTTTTACAAATAAATACATATGCAGAAAAGCTAACTCAGTATGTTCCATTCTAGGTGATTCCTTCCTTTCCTCAAGTGTGTGTGTGTGTGTGTGTGTGTGTGTGTATGTGTGTGTGTGTATGTGTGTGTGTGTGTGTGTGTGTGTGTTTTGAAATAGAGTCTCATGTGGCCCAAGCTGGCCTCAAATTTCCTATGTAGCTGAGGATGACCTTGAACTCCTGATCTTCCTGGGATTTCATGCCACCACATCTAGTTCCTTTCTCCTAGTTTTTAATCTTACTAATTATGCTGGTTTTAAACACAGACATCCCTTTATCAGATCAGCAAATCACGCCGTGGTCGGCACTGGGAGGCGTATGAAGAGAGATTGCCGGACTGAACACCAGTCTTTCATTTGGTTGGTTGCAAGCATGTCTAGTGACTTCCTCTGTGATGCCGATGTTGTAGATGTGTTCTGGGCACTTAAACACTGTCCCCTCCCCCCAGAGGCGCATGGAGACGGTCCTTACTTGTTTGAATTGCCCCACAGTACTTCATTATTTGATCAAATATACAAAAGATTATGCAGGCAGCTTTCTGTTTAGGTTGTTTCTAGTTTTTGGAGGATCAAATATATCAGACTCACTGAAATTTTGTCAGTTTATCCTACGAACAGCTTTCTGGTGGAGGAGGGGTGGTGGGTGACCGAGATTCCAATTTCTAAATACTGTATTTGGCCAGCAGCTCCATCTCTACAGCATGTGGGCCAATTTGAATCTGTTTCCTTCCAGCCTAAATAGCGTTTTAAACCCAGCACCACATTTTCCAATATAGCACTTTAGCTGTCAACTTCTAAGCATTGAAGAATATAACTTGATTTTTTTTTTTTTTTTTTGCTTCTCCTGAAAAAGTATAGATTCTATAGGTCTACAGGTTCACACAGCAAATACTATTCCATTAGACCAGCAAATACCTGCCCCACTGTAGCCACCACCTGGGCTTCTCCACAGAATGAGTTAGGCATTTATTGGCTATGCAGGACAGCCCTGGCTCCGGGGACAAGAAAGGTGTGAGGTGAGTGGCTACCAAGGGAGAGGAGGCTAAAGGAAAGTCTGTCCTTCATGCTGGCTGGAGTAACTCCTACTGATAGTCCAGGGAGGGGTGAGCATGAGGGTGGCTGAGAAGGCAGTCTGGGGACAGACAGACTCAGGTCTTTCAAGCTGCCCCCAGAGTCCCGACTGCAGATCAGCATACATGAGGCATCAGGTCCAGGAGGGAATGTTTATTTATATTCCTCAAGCCAACTGCCATCCTGAGGCAGTCAGTAAGACAGAACTGAGTTTTCTTTCTTTGCCTAAGGACTTCCTTAGCCTACACTTAGCACAAAACTAAGCCAGGTCAAAGACGACTGTCTGTGTAAGCCCCAGCAACTCAGATCACAGCAGAAATCAGCTGCCAGCTTTACGTTTTTTTTCAGCTGAAGACCTCTCAATTAAAGCAATTTTCCATTCCTCTCGGAGCGGAGCAGCTGGCGGCAGTTTAGCCTCGCCTGAATGTCAGGGTGCTGAGTGAGAAGCCGGTAGCACAGGGCCCGGCAGCCCCTCCCCACTCCTGCTCCCACGTGAAAGTGCTGAGCGCCGACATCGGTCTTCTAATTAACCTTGGCCATATTACAATGAAAAATGAGATTTGGGAGTTGGCAGGGAGGCCCATAAACAAACTTTTATGTGCGTAATTAAGCCAGAGGTAAGCGAACACTGGAACCTCTTTAATCAGGTTGTGATTACAGTTAGTTACCAAAGGCCGAAAGTTTCCTAAAACGTCAGTGTTGCGCATGTGCTGCGCTTATTTTGACATACTTTCTTTGAAATGCTCAGTCCATCTTTTTGGTTTTACACCATTTCTCCTCATTCCATTTTCTTTGTCTTTTTAAAATTCCTACCCAATAAGAGAACCTATTACAAAGAGGACAACTATAGAAACAAAATCAAAACAACCCCCCCCAAAAAAAACCCAAAACAAACAAACAAACAACAACAACAAAACAGGGGCTGGAGAGATGGCTCAGAGGTTAAGAGCACTGACTGCTTCTCCAGAGGTCCTGACTTCAATTCCCAGCAACCGCGTGGTGGTTCACAACCATCTATAATGTGATCTGATTCCTTCTTCTGGCCTGCAGGTGTATGTGCTGGCGGAGAGCACTGTATTCATTAATAATTTTAAAAATCTTTTTAAAATACCTGTGTGTGTAAGTATGTGTGCATCAGCATTATACATGGGAATGCCCACAAAGCTACAAAAAGACAAGAGAAGTTACATACAGGCCCACTGATTGCCTTTTAGTGACTTTCATCCAACCCACAGAGCTGTTACGTTTGAATTCCCAGGCACGTGGGTGGGTCTGTGGCCACCAGAACCAACTGTGTGGAACAAGTCTAGAGCCAGGAATGGCGGGAGCAACATCTTAGATCACCTTGGACTTCAGGGCTCGAAATGAGGTGCTAACTGAGGGTTGGTTCCAAAGCCCCGCAGTGAACTCTGCTTCAACCTTGCCCACTTCAAACCTTCACACAGCCCCAGAAGTCACATGATGTTTTCCTGCCAGACAATTTCTTCTAGATAGAGCCCCCCCCCCCCCCCCCCCAGAGAAAAGCTGTTGAGTCCCAAAAAGACACTTGAGTAAGACAGGATGCTGTGTCTGGCAGCCAGCAGCATGTGGCCTGCCTGGGAGAAGCCTTCCAAGTTCAGAGCATGAACTTGCTTCACGCCTTATATTCTTCTAAACCACCAATGACACATAAGAAAAATATAAGAAGCTTAGAGCATTTTTTTTTTAAGATGCAAAAAATCAGCTTTGCCATCCTTTACCCCTGGAAGAATAACAGCAGCGACCCTGCTAGTACCACACACATCATACACAAAACATGTAGACTCTTGTGCTGTTTTAGAATGGATTTAGAGGTATGCTGTATGTTTTTTCTTCATTCCATTCTCTAGTCTGGATTCTCCCCTCCCATACTTTAAGCTTTCCAAAGAAATAGTGAATAACATCCAACTAGCACACAAACTCTCAAAATAATAGATCTAACATCCCCTTCTCTCTTTCCTGTGATAGTGCGTGTGCATGGACACGTGAATGTGCATGCGAGTGTGCATGTGTGTGTACAAAACCAAAATGAAAACAAAAAAAAGTGCATCACTAATTGGCTAGCTTATTTCACTATTGAATAACCATCTATTCTAACTTTAAAATGAAAACAAGTCACATTCTGCCTATCCTTAGTTGGCCCTGAAAAATGAATGCTGCTTACCTTGGACACAAAACATTCTGCTATGGCCACAGGATCATTTTCACAGTTTTCCAGATCTTGAAGAAGTTCACTAATAAAACAAAACACAACACATAGCCAGGAAGTGTTAGATGGTAGTCTTCAGGTTGAGGGCAATCTATAGAACTTAAAAGTTTAAACCCTTCTAATGGCTTTTACAAGGCATCAGGAAATTGGATCACAGAAGGTCAAAGGCTTAGGTAAGAGTTGTACAAAGTCATGGTCAGAGCATGAGTTTAGATACGGGCTGGACAACCGATTTTCCCACCAGAGATAAGGCTTGCATGAGAGTTAAGTATCCTGGACATCTGTCATCAGTTGCTAAAATGCTCACACACGTTCATTAATTGAAGAAGTGCCTAGGTACCCACCTACACAGGCCATCAACAAGCAAAAGGGATACATTTCCATTCTCAATGAGTTCCGGATGCATTTGAAGAATAAGATGCTCAAATCACACTTTAAAAAACGTTCATCCCCTAAGTGTTAATGGGAAAGACTATTCAAAGGACAGATGGACCAAGAGAGAAAGTGTCTCTACTTAAATGTCAACTCATTAGGTTTTAGTGGCAGGACCATCATATTGCATGGCTGTCTGTTTAACTAACCATTTAGTCTCCCAGTGTTGCACAAAATTCCCAAGGTGGAATTGCTCGTTCACTGGATAGTTTTTGATTAAGTGGCAAATTTCCAGGTTGCATTGTAACAATGTGTAACTCTAATGCCAGTCCAGTGCTTATTTTTAAATGTTATACACTGAACACTTAATAAAAAGACAACCAGTTCTGTGGGAATTAGAATGAAATACTTTCTTTCTGTGCTTCGGAGTCTCACTGGCTTCTGCTGAGACATAGTTACCGTCTCTGCCGGAGCAGGTCCCTCTTTCTAAGTTTTAGCTATTGTTTCTTTCTTCATTTTATCAAACTCCCACCCATCATCTTCTCAATCAGATGTATTTTACAATTTGACTAGAGTAAATGTTCAAATTTACATATTAAAAAAATATTTATTAAGTACACAGTGTTCTGGCTGCATGTGAGCCAGCAGGCCAGAAGAGGGCACCAGATCTCATTATAGATGGTTGTGAGCCACCAAGTGGTTGCTAGGAATCGAACTCAGGACCTTTGGAAGAACAGCCGGTGTTAACTTCTGAGCCATCTCTCTAGCTCTCAAATTTACATCTTTAAGACGATGAGAAGACTATGGAAATAAGGCTCAGTGTGTACCATGATTTTTTTTCCTTCTTTCTTGTAGAACCACAACGTCCCTGGAGCTAAAACTAATCTCGCTCTCAAGACTGCTGACTTGTTTTTGTATCATTAGTTATGAGATTACAGAAATGTTTACATTTGTGCAGATTAAAACACACACACACACACACACACACACACACACACACACACACACACACACACACACACAGTTAAAGAAAAGGGAG
Source organism: Acomys russatus (assembly GCF_903995435.1). Classification (NCBI taxonomy): domain Eukaryota; kingdom Metazoa; phylum Chordata; class Mammalia; order Rodentia; family Muridae; genus Acomys; species Acomys russatus. The sequence continues at coordinate 45,579,216 of NC_067157.1, read as the reverse complement.
CTAGATCTGTTACCTCTTCATATAATCCTGGAATTGTGGCATTTGAAAAAAAAAAAATCTTTTAAAAAATTAACTGCCAAACTGTGTGTGAGAAGGATAAATCTCAGCGTAGGACAAGAAAACATTTTCTCTGATGGTGTTTGTTCCTGGAGGTATACTGTTGCTGGGGGGAGGGGGGAGGGAGGGGCAGAGGGTGGGTGGGGGGAGGGGCAGGGGGCTTCAGTCCTGAGCCTGCATACTTCTGCTCTGCAAGGATGGGCCATTATTTCCCCCCGCTGGACAGTTCTGCATGTCTTCTGGTGTCCATCCTCCTGGTTTGCCTCCTGTGTTGAATATCTTTCTATCATTTCCCATGGATTCTCTCCTTTGAGGGTATGCAGTTTCTGGAAGCTTCTTAAGTAAGGGTGACAAGAGGTGAATCTTCTGCGTCTTCCTCTTCACTAAATGTCCTCCCTTCACCTGGACTGATGTCATGGGATGGGGCTGCTGCTTCTTCTATTATTTCTTCTTCTTCTTCTTCTTCTTCTTCTTCTTCTTCTTCTTCTTCTTCTTCTTCTTCTTCTTCATTTTTCTTTTTTGAGACAAGGTTTCTCTGTGTACTATCCCTGGCTGTTCTGGAACTCACTCTGTAGACCAGACTGGCCTCAAACACAGAGATCTACCTGCCTCTGCCTCCCGAGTGCTGGGATTAAAGGCGTGTGCCAACACACCCAGCCGGGGACACAAGATTCTTATTTGCAGTAATTTTCTCTGAATGTTCACCGAGCCCAACGAATGCTACTGAGAGTTTGGTACCACTTTTCTCCCCAACTGGTTCTCCATGTAATTTTTTTTTTCCCTGTAAGTTTTTAGAATTTTTGTCTTTGCTAATGTAACTCCGAGGCTCTGTGCTAGTCAGCTTTGGGTATGGTCTCTGATCATGTATGCAAGCAATTTGGATATGATCTTGAGATATAGCATCTAAAGTCCCCTCATTAGGACAGCCATAGGACATTAATCCACGAAAATGATGCTTTCTGTTCCACTTTCTCTTCAAATTACGGTGAACTCTGCCAGAGGCTGTGTGCCTTGGCTTGCCTCACAGAAAGTGGGAGCCGACACAGGGATGCTGATGTTTGCTATTAAGTTAAACAGTAAGGAAGGCGCATATATACATATGGTTCCCAAACAAAAACACAAAGCACAAAACCATAAAACCATTTGCCAAAATGTGAGTTTATTATTATTATACTATAAATTGATAGTTTAATTATTTCTGAGCTGTACTTTCTAAAGTGATAAACAAAACATAAAAACAAACAAACAAACAAACAAAAACCACCACCACCACACACACACACACACACACACACACACAAAGCAAATATGCTTATGGGTCTTAACCATCTGCAGCAATACAAAGGATTCTGGAACTATGAGCCTCAAAGGCTCCTGTTTTGGAATTATGTGTTTGCTGTGTCTGTCTCTCTGCTGGTGGCTGGCAGAGGTTCTGTTAGCCACATTTGTGGGTCTTCTTGTCAGACCTTCTAATTTCTCTCACTTTCCCATCTTCTTTTCCTCATAGCGTGCTTGTTGTCTCTTTCTACATTCTTTTTTTTTTTTTTAATTTTTTATACAGTGTTGTGCCTGCATGCCAGAAGAGGGCACCAGATTCATTATAGATGGTTGTGAACCACCATGTGGTTGCTGGGAATTGAACTCAGGACCTTTGGAAGAACAGCCAGTATTCTTAACCTCTGAGCCATCTCTTCAGCCCCTGTTGTCTGTTTCTAGATCTTAACTTCATTTCCCATCTGTTGACACTCTGCTTATGTCTATTACCACACTCTTCATGCTATTTGGATGTTTTTGTCTGAACATGCTATTTGGATGTTTTTTTATGCTTCTGCTTTCATTTTACAAGGGCCAAATAGTCTATGATGCTCTACAAAGCTATGAGGGTGATGGTGATGATGGTGTTGATGAAGATGGTGACCTTCCTGGCTGTTCTTTGTCTATGCTGAGCTCTTGTTCCTCTGTTTAATGATTGTGGCTTCTGTCATCCATTCAGTAGTTCTCCTTAAAAAACAAAACAAAACAAAAACAAAAACAAACAAACAAACAAAAACCAAGCCTGGGAACCTTTACTGGTCCTGGATGGTTTTATGTCATCTTGACAAAAGCTAATGCCATCTGAGAAAAGGGAACCTTAACTGAGAAAAAGCCTTTACAAAAGTGGGTTGTAGGCAACCTTGTTGCTTTCTTAATTATTGATTGATGGGGGAGGGCCCAGCCCACTGTGAGTGGAGCCATTCCTGGGCTGGTGGTCCTGAGTTCTATAAGAAAGCAGGCTGAGCAAGCCACAATAAGCAAGCCAGTAAGCAGCACCCCTCCAAGGCCTCCACATTAGCTTCTGCTTCCAGCTTCCCATGTGATTCGGTTTCTGCCTTGGCTTCCTTAGTAGACAGTGTTTCAGGATATGTAAGCCAAAGACAAAAACAAAAACAGAAACAAAACTCCTTTCCTCCGCAAGTTGCTTTTAGTTATGGTGTTTTGTCATAGCCATAGTGACTCTAAGATGGTTTCAAGTGAGACTCCATAATGCTGATCATAATCTCTGTACATAGATGGAGTTTATCACATAGTGACCTTCACTCTCAGGTAGTGGTACTCTAACAGTTTAAGTGACATGACGTATTTATACCTTGAAATGCTCTTAAAATGGAATTTATATATAACATTTGCATCTAGATTTACATATATACACTAGAAGTTAATAATAATGCCAAATACAGAGTATTAATCAACAGATACAGAAAATAATTATATTAATATAAATATTTCTTTGTAACTTTTTTAAAAAAGCAAAACAGAGGATCATGTTTTACATGTTTGTACATTTCTCATCTAACTCCAGCTGGATTCTCTTACCTGCTGCGGAATTCAACTTGCTGTATGTAATCTATTACTTGGGCTAAAATCTACTGAAAACAAAGTAGCCACAAAAACATGTCATTAGGAGCTGTGGGAGCACTTTAATGGCTTCTTCAGACAAGGGTGATTATACTTTGATAGTCTCCTGAAACTCAGTAAGTGGTGTGGGTCTTTACAAGTCTGCTGAAGTCAAAAACCACACTGAATGGGCCATCCTATCACTTTTCAAATCCACTGCATCATTCTAATCGCAAACATTTCCCCCAATATTCTCGTTAAAACACCTCTTTTGCAAGATTAATTTTACTTTGGCAAGTATCACTCAGATATTTGTATTGCTATTTATAGCAAGATGGATATAGTAATAAGTGAGAAGCAGTTGAAACACAGAGAGAAATGCCAGGAGACAAAGAAGAGGGGACGACAAGGCGTTTGGGGTTGGGGCTCTCATTTATTGAAGTAAACGTTGCTGTTTTTCTAGGGTTTCTGTCTGGGCCTATCAATATCAATCTTCTCTCTTGGGAGATAAGGATTTTGGGAGGGTTCCAGAACACTATCTCTGAGCTTACTTGAAATATTCCTTGGCTATGTGTAACTAAATTCTAAATTCTGTGCTCCGAGCATTCCCCCTGAGCATCAATTTTATATCTCCAGAGTGAACTTGCTGGGAGGAGGAAGGGTCTTGGGGTCCACCTTGGCTCTAGACATCCCTCACCTATAAATGAATGAAACTTATTCACTGCTCAGGAACCACAGCGCTGGAAGGAAACATAGGTCCCAGATAGTCTCAACCTAGCCTTACAGTGAGGAGATGAGGGCTCAAAAAGAGAAAGCTGCTTATCTTAGACTACACAGATTATAATTAATGGCAAAGCTGTGGAAGGTTCCTGAACCTCACCTCTGTACTGAAGAAGGCATTTCTTTAGCAAACTTAAGGAAGCTAAGTATGAGACTGTGTGCCCTGGAGTTCTCAAAGGCACACCTGGGAGATCTACTCGGTGCCACCTGGCAACTTAACTTTTATAGCCTTTTACTTAGATAACATAAACACAATGTAAATGAGGGTGGTGGGCGGTCTTTATCTCATCTTCTTTCATGCTGCTACTGTCCAAACAAAACCATGGGCTTGCTGTTCAACAATGACTGAGAGACTTCCCTGTCAGGGGTGAAGAGAAGCACTGAGGTAAAAAAGACAAAAGTGATTCACGTAACGTGCCTATGAGCACGTTCTGATCATAGGTGATGAGGGTGAGTAAAGTAGTCACTACCACATGGTAGCCTGTAAGCTGAAGTCAATCAAGGAGAGAAACCGAGGCAGGGCACAACTGGTGGAGGGTTGAGGGGGTCACAAAGTTTATTCTCTGAGGTGATTGAAGTTTGAGGGCATGAAGAGACTTGGAAGAAATCGTTTAAGAAACGAGGCCCCTACTTCAAGACAGAACGAGCTTGGTATGCTCTAGCGTGCTGTGACTGGGGGTTGGTGAGCATTGGAGAATAAGGGGATTCATGAAGACAGGTAACTGAGAGGAAAATAAGAAAGACTGTAGGATACAGCGGGTGGGGGGGGGGCCTCAGTGTGGCAGACCAATCACCAGAAACAGGACTGGCCACCCAGAGTTTCAGTCTGAGGGGGCCAATGACTACAGAAATGGCCTCAGTGTAGCAGTGGGCAATGAGACCCACACTCCAGAAGATGGAGTGTCCAAGATTTCTTTCAGAGTTAAAGTCAGATGGTAACCATCTTTCTTTCAGGATCTTGTCTAAATTCTCCCCCCCCCCCCGAGTTATTAATTATAACAGCCTTGGCTAGACTGGACTTGCTTTGTAGACCAGGCTGGCCTCGAACTCATAGAGATCCACCTGCCTCTGTCTCCCCAAGTGCTGGGCTTACAAGCATACATCACTATGCTCAGACAGCTCTCTTCTCTTTAGAATGTGATCACGAACCAAAAAAAAAAAATCATTTTTCTTGAGCCCAGGCCTCTGAGCTCGTCGTACTGGACAGACAGCAGTAGCTCTGTTCGCCCTCAAGAGCATACTGTATGTGATGCTTTCTCTGGCCACTGCTGTGAACCTAAAGGCAGGAACTGTGTAATGATTGCAAGGTCACACTGCTTTATGCTGAAGGGTCAGGAACTTGCCTCTCCTCTTCTGCCTGGCATAGGCTCCAGGCAACACTTCCTTTCCCCACTACCTAACTAAGCCATTTTAATGTTTAGCTTCCACAGAGACGCATGTGCATATGAGACTGGAAAATAGCACGTGACGCTCAGCGATACATTAGGCTTTTGTTGTGGTTTGTTTTGTGTTGCTTTTTTGAGGTAGGGTTTCTCTATTTAACCCTGGGTGTTCTGGCACCCACTGCTAGATACAGTAAGCCTTTCATTCCAGTTGACAGGAAGAAACCTGTGCATAAAAGGATTCCCACCATTGCACAAACCTGAGAGTCACTGTGCTAGGCTGAAAATATACAAAAGAGGCAACTGTCTCACCTCTCTCTGCCTTGTTATGTGTTCTAATGAATCATTACATTGCATTAAAATGATCTATTTTAAAAAAAAGCACAGCCCAAAGATATATATATATATATTTTTTTTTAATTTTTGGACTTAAGACATCTTTATCTTATTTTGTGAAGATTTCACTAGACCCTTAAGCAAAATTAATTGCATGGTCCCGAGCTTCTGAGAGCATCCTGTTCATTCCTGGAGTGCATGACTTAATGCCCTGCTCTACAACGGTGTCATTCATGTCTGAGCTATAAGACCGGGTCCAGCATTTTTCACAGAGTAAAGGCTCAACACACAGGTGTACTGACTGAAGCAGAAGGAAAACGGTTTGAGCCTGATGATCTTAATCTGCCAAGAAGCAATTTAGATATAAAAATCCTATCCATGCGTTTCCTCCTGCTTCACCCTTAAAGAGATTCACGTTAAGGTCTGGACAAGTTTTCTCTATTCCAAGAGCACTGGCATTTTCCCTTTGGTGGGTAATACAATTTTCTCCTTTCAAAGCTTGGGAATCATTGGGCCCAAGTGGTTTCTTCTAACTAACCTAGTTTCTGACCACTTGGAGATTTATTCCAGACACCAAACCAGAGCCTTAAATTTCAGGTTTATACAGTAAGAGATGTGGCCACTAAAAAGCAGACCAGGATGAAGTCTCAGTGGCATTTCACGGCAAGGGATTAAACCATTCAAATCTCGTGACGCATCAAAAGAGAAAGGGAGGGCAATGAAAGACAAAGTGTCCTCATCCTTTCTGAGCATAAAATAGCTCCTCAGTTATGAACACAGGAAGCACCACGGGCACGGGAAGCTCATTCTGGTAGTGATATAGGTGTGTGGCTCAAGTCAGAACGTCTACCAATACAGTTCAGTCAATAAGCGCAGGAGTAAAATAACCTGCTGTTTATTAAAGCTGTTTTCAACAGTGCTCAGTGTGCACAATATTCTGATAAACTCCAGCAAAATGGAGAGGTGTTTCTCTAAATTTTAGTATACTTAATTCATAAGTCCAGAGATGTTTCTGATGATGTCAAAATGAAGATAAGGGTGTGACATTGTGGAAGAAGGTCGATTCAAAGCAGTGGGGTAAGAAAAAGCCCTAAAGGGAAGAAGAACTAAAAAAGTCAACAAAACAATTCATGTCATTTTCAGAGTGACTGCATAGAATTCTAGAAGCATGTACAAGCCATTGTTAGACATCACGGGGAAGGCTGGAAAGTTCCTTTGACATGACAACTTATGTAAGAATAAAAAACATTCCTAATTGATACTACATAGTTAATTTTTTACAAATTGAAAAAAAAGTCAACATAATGTCAGTATTTTAAGGTCTCTAGGGATTAATTTTTAAAGCTACATGTTTTCATGTGGGAGAAAATCTGTTAAATATTTTTCCGGGATGTTTTAAAAGGTAGATGGGACCAGGTGTGCATATGGAATTCCAGGATGTGGGAGGTGAAGGCAGAAAGATCAGGAGTTCAAGGTCATCCTTGGTTATACAGTGAATTTAGGCCAGCCAGGGTTACATGAAATTCTGTCTCAAAAATAAATATGCAAATAAATAATTGGCCAAAGAGACATACAGCTATAGATGGGATGACCTGGTCACGTAAAGATGGCATTTTTGATATCAGATTTATAAAAATACCAACAGAGTATTGCATGAATTTTGAAAAACTAACAAACAATAACACCAAAACCACTTGATAGGGCTAAGTCAAGAGCAATTAAATTAGTGTTGAAGGAAGCAAACCGGACTCAACAATGAAGGCATCATGGCACCAGGACAGTTGGAAAAGTACACTAAAGAGGACTCAGAGATCAGACCAGAGCCACACCCCCAATGGAAACTTGGCATACAAAAGACAGAAGATGCAACCTAGCGTGGAGAGTTTGCGTATTTCAATCAGTTGTGCTGGGACCGTTGGCTAGACATGTGAAATCAGAGCTTAAGTCTATTGTCCAACACTGTACCACCACCAGTTTCAGGCAGATTAAAAACAAGTGTGAAAAAGCAAACTTTAGGAGTCTATGGGAAAAAAAAAGCTTATCACTCAAGAATAGGAGATAATTTTTAAACTCAAGCCCAAAGTGTCCTACTTTCAAAAGGGTATTTTGTGTTGTGGATTGAACAGTTTGCTTCTTAGAAGCCACATTAAAGTTAAAAGGCATGTCTCATTACATGGTCCATAGAATTTATCAATTATAAGAGTTCTTATAATGCAACGAGAAGAATCATGAGACTGGCCAATGGATATGGCCAGAAAAATCACAGAAGAAATATAAGTGACCAGCAAGGGAAAAAAAAAAACATTCTCATTGCAACTGGCCCAATGCAAAATGTAGAGCCACTCTGGGAAAAGTTACACAGCGGTCACACAACTAGAACACTAGAGCTCAAAAATGATGTTGAGTGAAAAAACAATCTGTAAGAGTTTGACAGTACTGTATGCAGTGCCTGAACCAAGGGAAATAAATATATATGTAATGATGGTAAAACTACCCCAAGGCTTGGTGGTGGAACACATACATGTGCAGTGTGCGTGAGCTTCATCCGCAGAAACATGGGCACTATCATCACAATAAAATGAAACAGGCGAGCAAACAGACTCAGATTGGGAATGAAGCACCATATTGAATTGTAAGTTGCAGTGATGTATGATCATCTATCTTAACTGATTCTGCATCTTTCTCATTCTCCCTTCAGTGAAGAATCTTGCCATCTAGGACACTTGTTTCTCTGATTTGTAATATATGAGACAACGATACATGATAGGAACGTTTATGCCACAGAATCTGGCAATTTCAATTCCAGCTTTCTCTCCCCTTGCCATGCTAGAGAACTGGTCTACCAGCATGAGAGTGCACCAACTTGTACAGTGCAAAATGACAATGGAGAAGGGCAAAAAAAAAAAAAAAAAAAAAAAAAAAAAAAGGCTTTCAGTGAGATTTTTAATACATTTAAAAAATTTTTTAAAAACATGTAAAATTAAGTATGGTACAAAAAAACTGGGTTTAGTATATTATCTACTTTTCTTTGTTTTAGAAATGCATGTCATTGTTCTATAACCCATGTGTTTGGCATCAGATGTGTTTTTGGATTTTGGGATATCTGCACAGACACAGTGCAGTATCTTGGAAATGGGACCCAGGTTGAAACATAGAGTTCTGTTGCTTCATCTGCAGCTGATATACATAGTTTGAATGTAATTTTGCACAGTTTTCAGTGGGTCTGTATTGTGATTATGACATATTTCATGACATCAGATATGGAATTTTCCACTGGTGCCAGTAGAAATTAATTTGGAGCATTTTGGATTTTCTATTTAGGGATACTCAATCCATATGTCTTGGAAAAACAAACCCTTTTGTCTGGATTTTTCAGGCTAATATAGCACACCCCCTTTAATTTTAAAGTCTTACCTAGTTGGACACAATATGATAACTCTGTTGAAAAATCTAGAATTAAATTTAACAAGAGAACTTTAGAGTCTACTATTTAAAGCTCCATCATCATTAGCTGGACAGTTGCATCTTGAAAATCAATTGGAACATTATTAAAGATTCATGAGTGGTGACATAAAAGGTCACATTAATGTTCTTACTTAACAGACTGTAACAGCCACAGGGCTATTTAAACTATAAATTTAGATTTTCCATATAAGAAAATGGAAATAAAAAACAAATGGGGGCAAAAGAGATGATTCTACTGTATGTAGCTGGGCATGGGATTGAAAGCCATGTAACTCCAGCGCAATGGAGGCTGCCACATGAAGGCTGTGAATCTGAGCACAGCCTGGGCTACATAGCGAGTTCAGGGTCAGCCTGCAATAACCTAGTGAGGCCCTGTCCCAAACAAATAAGCAAGCAAACAACTAACCCACAAAGCCATGGCAACTCAACAGTGAAGTTAAAACAACAGATATTTTTCAAAACCAAGGAAGATGTTAGAAATTAACAGAAGTGGCCCACAACTAGTGCTATAGCCTTGAGCAGAGGACCTCCTGATCTGAAAGGCTGATTCCTCACATAGGAAGTTTACTGGGTCTTACTGCCTTCTCTCCACCTTGCAGAGAAGCTAAGGGGATTAAGGCACTGCATGAACAGTGAATACATAAATCTGTGCACGATCACAGAAGCCACTGGCATCAACACGATGGCTAGGACCTCACCCACGCCTTATGTGTACACCATCAGCAGGCCATTCCTTTATTCTGGCCCAGGTATACTTTGGACAGCAATGGATTTCAAGGTCAACGGACATCTAACAGGAAAGGATGGACTATGGATTCAGGAATCCAGGCATCAGTTTTTGTAGAGTGGACTTCCCTGCCGAGTCCCTTCTTGCTAACTCACCTTTCTCTTTCTTTAGACTAGGAGACAAGTGAACATTTACAATTCCAAGGAGTGAAACATACCTCCTGAAGTCAGCCATAGCTTCCTAGTGTTCATAAAGGGCTTGGAGAGCAGGGTTCTGCTGTGCAGGAGGGCACGTGGCTGAGCAAGCCCAGTGACTTGTATGAAAGGAAGATGCCTCTAGAGCTGCCTGGCCTCTGACACGAGGAACACTCTACCAGGACTTCTCTTAATTTGGGGCTAAACCACAGAAGAGCTAGGTCAAGGGCCTCGCAGCACCCAGCGTCTTTCTGGGTCACAGTGGGAAGTGATGCTGTCCAGGGACTCACAGAATTGCTAAATAGGGGCTTGCATTAAGACCAACACATCACCAAGGAGGATGTGGCTTCCGCAGCTTTCCATGTCTTTCTCGGCATCTTATTCCTGGGCTGATGTATCTAGATAGTGTTTCTCTGCTGCAACTCCACATTGTAAACACTTGAGGGCCTTCTGGACCATTCTGAGGCTGTAGCCCCCTCCCAGACCAACAAGTCAATTTATGGAGAAGGTAGGGTTCAGATCTTGCTTTAAAAAAAAATAATGTTTTTACGTACTTTCTGAGAATTTCATACAGTATATTTTGATCAGATTTTTCTCTCTCCCACAGCTCCTCTCTGACTCCATGTCACCTCCCTACCCAACCAAGTTCATGTTATTTAAGCACCAGGTCCACCTTGGCGTCTGGTTGTTATACCCAGTGTCACTCCATTGAAGAAAACTGATTTTTTCCCCCTCTTCCAGCAAATATCAATTACAAACAGTTTCTTGGTGAGGGGCTTCATGGCCACTTCCCTTACATGCTGGGATTTTGTCTGACTTGAGTCTGTGAAGGTCTTGTGCATGTTGCCATAGTCTCTGTTAGTTCATGTGTGCATTAGCTCCATTGTGTGTTTTTCTGGAGTCATCCACCACCTCTTGGTCTCACAACCTTTCTGTCCCCCTTTTATAAATCCCTCAGCCTCTAAAAGAGGGGTATGATCCCATTTAGAACCAGCTATTGCTTGGTAGTTTGTTTTGAGAGATGGTGTCGTATAGCTCGGGCTGACCTTGAACTCATGCTGTGGCTGAGGTTGACCCTTCCGCTTCTGAGCCTCCTGCCTCCGCAGGTGAACCCATCACCTGTTGTTTTATTTGGTGCTGAGGATGGAACCCAGGGCTTCGGGTATCCTCGGCAAGCAATTACCAACTCTATACCCTCGTTATGTTTTTTAAGGAGAGCTTTTCAGGTGCTTCAGCGGGTAGCTCAGGAGAAGCCTGGGCTCAGAAGACACAAAATGGTTCTCAGAGTCTGCAAGGTCAAGCGAGTAAAACCCTGATGTAGTCTTGGTCTTTTCTATGAGCTAGACTGTCAGACCTGGAGGACCCTGCCTCCTACAAGCCAGGCTGGTGCTAAATATCAAGGACCCAAGGGGGCAAAGGAGGTGGGGACCCTGCCTCTGAGAAGCTCATCTTTAGTGGCTCGGATAGGCAAAGAGGAGTAGGATGTCGCTTGTAGTATCTTGTTAAGTCAGAATGAGAGGGTGATGCAGTTTTTTAATGGCAGGTCGCTGTGTCAAATGGCCACCTCCAATGGGAGTAGTGTTTTAGTGCTTGGTGCATCTTGAGCTGGTCCTTGGGGTATGTCAGCTAAGAGCTCCACTGCAACCACAGTAGGGGGCATTTCCTGGTGAACACCTCCCACATGGTCCAGAAGAATGATGAACACCACCGCCTGTGCGCTTAGACTGCCTCTGTGTCTTCCAAGCTGTGCTACAGATGATGACAATAGCTTATATATCTGTTTCCACGTCCTGCAGTGTCCAGTCTTTGTTACAAGTATAACTTTCTAGGCTACTGCTATCGCTTACTGTCTAGGACCTACTTAATGCATATGAGAATTAAGTTATTTGAACTGGGAGTGGCAAGACGGCGTAGCAGGTAAATGTGCCTGCTGCCAAAGCCTGGCAACTTAAGTTCCTTCTCTGGAAGGAAATAATTCCTTCAGGTTTTCTCTTACTGTGACACACAGACACACACACACACAAATAAATGCAAGAATATTGTAATAATTTGAAATGCTTGATTGTTAGTGAAATGGAGATATTGTTATAATGTAAAGGCTTTACTGACTATCTCTTGTGTTCAGATTACCCTCTAGGCAGAAGAAAGCATGTTGAAAGTCCCACATGGAGGTAGATTCTGGAGACCAAGCTAGTGCGACGGCTGGATGTCCTGCTTGCGTTCCATTGTGGACAAAAGAGGTCAATGCTCTACCAGGGAGTTGAGGCTCGTTTCAAAGGCAGGAAAGGAGAGAGGGGCAACGTTTATGAAGCTGAACCAAGGATTATGGGCAAAAATTTCTTAGGTGTGCTGAACTGAGAGGATTTATAGCGCTCTTCTGCGAGAACACCCTTTTGAACGTCGACTTACCTATTAAAGTGGTAGATATCCTGGATGTTTCCGAAGAGAGCAGCCCTGTCTTCAGTCCCCAGAGGGAGCACTGTTTGGTCCTGGATGCACGCGAGGTAATCCTGTGAAATCAATAAGAAGGTTGCCTTAGGACATTTTCCAGGACATTATTAATATGCAAGATGAATCACTGGCATCGATTTCAAATAACTACGATACTAGTGCATTTATTACCTCTACCATGGAGCACAGGCAGGTGTGCTTTCATTAATGAGTACAACACTTACCTATTAAAGAGCAGGTAGTTGTAGCAAGGAGAAAGAGTGTGGCCTACATTAAAAGATTTCCACCCCCCACCCCAACCCCGCAAACCATCAGAGGGTAACTCTATGGATGCTGATCCCAGTTAGTGATCTTTTCATTGTTTGAGGAGGCTATCATTTCCTGTGTCTTTGAGGGATTTAGAAAAAAATCAGGGGTCTCGGGAGATAGCTCAGTTGAAAAGTGCTTGCTGTGTAAACAACCTGAGCTCAAGCCCTGGAACCAACACGAAAAAGTGCATGATGGTGACATGCGCTTGTAATCCCAGTACTGGGGAGGTGGGGACAGGAGCTTGCCCATTGGCCAGCCTAGCCTGATGTTCTAGTCCCAAGCCAATGACCGATGCTGTCTCAAGAACCAAAACAGACAGAACTTGAAGAACAACACTCAAGGCTGACCTCTGACCTCCCCATGTACTCTCATACACATTTGAAATTTATATAGGTGGGAAACTGGAAATAAAAATTCAAACTGTGGCAGAGTTGTTTTAGATAAGCGTTTAAGGAATAAAGGCACCAGATATTTACATAGAGAACCAGATTTGGGAAGGTTTTAAAAATGGCCACATCACTCACTTTTGTTAAGTGTTGTTATATTACTGAGCTGGGGAATGGAAATAATTTTACATGCTGAACATTTAAATTGATCTCAAATACATCCCATATCAGCCAGACCCACAGAGGGTTAAACCGATGCAACCCAGAAGCTGTTTGGATTGCTGAGGGGAGACTGCTTTCTGCTCTTCCTGTGCTTAGGAGTTCACTACTCGGTCTCCCAGCAACGCTGAAGAGCGGACTCAGTAGGAAGCAAGGACAGAGTACAGGAAAAAGCGAAAGCAGCTGAAATAACGTAAAATGAAAATAAATAAATAAATCCAGTCCCTCCCCAAGGCTGTACATTGTAGCTCTGCTTCCTCCCAAGTGGGGGAGGGGCAGGTATGCTGCAGCATTTGAGGGTGCACAGTAACAGGGACCACAGAGCCCAGCTCCCTGCTGTGTCCCACTTTCCAGCAACACGGGAGATGGTGTGCAGAAGAGCTCAGTGAGGAGAAGCTGGGACATCACATACCTCAGAGGCTAGTTCCCTCCCTATGCCTTCCCCTAAGCCACATCCATCCTCACTGTTTGTGCTTTCTGTAATAAAACATGGGCTTTGTCGTTAGCTGTGTGAAGTAGGACACATGGGTCACTGTCTACACACAAAAATGCCTTCATTCTGGTCCTTTCCTCCTAAAAGTATTGCCACACGTGACCTTTATCATCTTTCTATGCAAGTCTTTTCCCTCCCTCCCTTCCTAGAACATCTCATAGGAAAGCGGGCTCACAAGGTTCCATTGACTCCCCTGACCCCCCAAGCAAAGCTTTTACCATCATCACGAGTGGGACGATGATAAGGACGTTGTGTACGTGCAGAGGAGTTCCTGTCCAGCCGAGAGCAGCTAAGCATGGCGGACCTGAAGCTCTAGTACGTTTAGATCAAGATATACACCCGGCACTTTTATCAAAGAGCACTCCCTGAGAGCTGGCGGCACGGGTCAGTGGGTCAAGGCCCCCATGATCAAGCCTGATGACCTGAGCTCCCTCCCAAGGGTCCACGTGCTGGAAAGAGAGAACCAACTCTCACCAGTGGTTCTCTGACCTCCACACACACACGCCAGGGTGTGCCCTCCTCAAACAGATGCCAAACCAAACAATATTTCTGCTAAGTTACACGTGGTACATAAAAGTGGTCTAATATTCAACTTCATCAAATATTTATATTTGATAGTAGCTTAGTATGTCATTAGGCACTTAAAGATCTTTATGCTTATTTTTATACGTGTGTGTGTGTGTGTGTGTGTGTGTGTGTGTGTGTGTGTGTGTGTATACTCTATACAAGTGCAGGTATTCAAGGAAGCCAGATATGTCTGATTCCCTAGAGCTGGAGTTATAGGCAGTTGTAAGCTTCCCAAAATAGGTGCTAGTAACTGAACCTGGGTCCTCTGGATGAGCAGCAAGTGGTCTTAACCACTGAGCCTAACTAGTTAGGCCTATTTATTTATTTTGGTTTTTCGAGACAGGGTTTCTCTGTGTAGCCTTGACTGTCCTGGACTCACTTTGTAGACCAGGTTGGCCTCGAACTCACAGTGATCCACTTGCCTCTGCCTCCCAAGTGCTGGGATTAAAGGCATGCACCGCCATCGACCAGCTAGTTAGGCCCATTTTAAAGGGACGCTTTATATGTAAAATTCAAGAATTTGAACGAGAGACCTTGGCCCGTACCAACACATCAGGCTGGGAGGTACAACTGGGATGGTGACTGGATGTTACAGTCACATGACTGGCTGCAGCAGGAAGTGAATGAAAAATCCAGTTTAAAAGGCCATGAAGAATTTCATCTGGGGTTAGAGATAAAGCCTGTGACCCTCTTTTCAACAAATCTCGGATGGAAAGTGCTTTGAAACGCCAAGAGTTCATGGCAGAGACCCTGCATTTTAAAAGCTGCTTGCCTCTTTGACATTTTGAGAAAAGAGGCCATTAGGAGTCCAATTTTTTTTTTTTTTTTTTAGGTCACTCTAGATAACAGATCAAAGTCATATGGCCACAACTTGTTCTCCGCGTTGACCATAATTAAGTCTTTTAAGTAGGGGACGTTAACCATGAGCCAGTTACTGGAAGCTAGTGTAGCGTGTGCTGCCTTGGCAGCTGTCATCATCCGAAGCCAAAATGAGAGGCTGGGAACTCGGCCTAATAACAGTTCAGTGTGTGCTCAAATGACAGAGTGAGGCCACCAGTGGACTCCGAGAGCCAATCACACCGCTTATTAACTTCACTGGCTTTAAGTCAGCACCTATGGCTATTATACAGCTCACAACCAACCCAGCCATAGAAGATGCCTACACTGCAAAGAACTCCAGGCTTAGAAGGAATTCCCTCTGCTTCAGGGTGGGAGCAAACAGAGAACTTTCTATCACTCAAATAGCTTCCCTTTGGCCATTTTAAATTTTGCTTCAAGGTATCTAGTTTTTAAGTAGTTTATGGCCATAAGATCATCTTCATTGCGTGGTTTGCACATGACTGTTCTCTGCCCTTTTATTTCAAAATATCAAAGTAGAGGCTAACTTGGTGTGGGAGTGGCTAGGAGACAGTTTAAAAAGTGTTTCTGACCCACAATAACGTAAGGACAGAACCTGGAGGACATAAATAACATTGACACTTGACCATGAGTTTGACTGGCTGTTGGCTCTTATAATTAATCTGTTTTTGTAACTGGTATATTTTTAAAAAATGTTTATTTTTTTTTAATCTCATGAGTATGAGTGCTTTGCCTGCATGTATGTCTGTGCATCATGTCTATGTCTGGTGTCCTCGGAAGTCAATGAAGGGTGTCTGATCCTCCCCGGACCTGCCACACGGGTACCAGGAATGGAGCCACCCCTCCAACCTTGCAAGTGGCATTTCTTATTACTTCCTGTTTAATTATTTTACAAAAGCAATAATGGGTGACAAGCTATAATGTGGTGTTCTTTCATGTGCTTGTGTGTGCATGTGCACAAACACACACACATACACACGCACACACACTCAAATGGCAGCTACAGAAATCCTAGTCTAGAAAATCATGCTACAAAGACACACAAAAGGATACTCTAGTTCTACCGAGATCCCTGGGACGATTTCTACAATGTGCTTGATGACATTTAGTCAATGGCTCCTTCATCCGGTCTCTTCTGTGAGATCATGTTTAAAATGTTATAGCCTGCTTAGCACATTACTGGAGATGTAATCCATTGCACGAAGGACACTGGAAACTTCTTTCCCAATCCTCTTGCTCATACTTTGCTGCACCTCTGTGGTGGTTTCGGGTTCAGCTTTTGCTGTAACCCCTTTGCACCCTACTCTTTTGACAGAGCTCATATAGTTTTCCTGGTTCTTCTTGGTGGTGATGTTCTTTATTTTAGAGAAAGCATCTTCTCCATTTCCCAGGAGCCGTCGTGTGCCACCACCGTCTGTTACTGCTGGGATGCCACAGAAACGGAATGGCCTGTATTTGTATACTGATTTATGGTGCAAAAGCACACATGCTTCCACCCAGCCGGTCCTTCCTCCTGCTTTTTCTGAGGACGATAAGAGTGAGTGCCGAGCTCTAGTTTACAAGCTAGGAGTGTACGAACTGATGACACAGGATCCCTTCCTCGAAGGATCTGCCTCGCTGGCTAGCTGAAGAGGCAGTATAGGCAGACAGGTCCTGTATCGCTCTGGCTAAATGGCCCATACATGTCCACTAGAGAGGGACCCACATACTCAGTACAGAAGGGATCATAGGCAAAGGCGGAAGGGGTCAAGTCCAGGAAGGGGTTGGAACCCTTGGCAAGAAAGATCTTTTTAGAGAGAGAGACACTTGTGCTACCAGACTACTGAAAAAACAATGGACTCTAAAGACCCAAGTTTTGCTGAAATTCCACAGTGAGGGCAAGAGAAAGGCTGAAGTCTTGATGCCAGTCAGAGGTGGAACCTGCCTCCCAGAGGTGATTATTTAAAGGCTGAGTCAGTGATAGGCAGAGACATACCTAGAGCAGCGCCTGTTTCATTATGCATACCGGGTGCCCCTCATGCTCCACGGTGGACTGGAGCCACTGGACTCCTTTACTTGTTCTTCCTCGTGCCCCGTTATTGAACAAGGATTAGTTTTTCAGCTTTTCACTGTGACTTGTCTCTTTAATTGCCATGCTGGGGACAGGTAATGGAACCTAGCTTGTCAGGGCTGCCAGCTCTGAGGCCTTCCCTAAAAACTTCAATAACAGAACAAGAGGCTTCACAGAGAAGTGGGGGAGGTCGCTGAGTCCCTGAGGAAAGAGGGAGAGACACAATATCCAGGCAGATAGGAACATGCCTTGGGGTACACACGACTCTTTTTTTGTTCTTTTGTTGGGTAATTGCAAGAGGGCGGCTGGGCTATGGTCCTAGGCATCTGCTGTCTTTTATCTTCCCTTTTACTTTTTCTCAGGTACTGGGCCTGCAGAGGCCACAGTAGGGTAGCTACAGGCCTTTCTGACAGGCCGGGGACTTCTCCACACCAAGGCAAAATATTCTCTGACATCTCTGAGGGTTTGTGGTAGGAGGAGACAAGACCTATCTTTGACCTACCACATGCAGACAGTAGGGCTTTGCATGGCTCAGACTTGTATACCGTTTTTTAATCAGGAGCCAAGCTTCTCTTCTGTAGGCACTGCCCTCTGCATAGCATGTCCTGTGATGGCATGCCTGATAAGACTGCCTTAGAGCCACAGGCCTCTGGCTGAATCCCCACTTGGTCACCACCTTCACTCTCTGAGGAAATGGGAACAGAAGGTAACATTGGTCTGCGGTGGAGAGAGCACACTGGTCTTTGACCTCTTAAGGTTGTGATGACTGGAAAGACCTCTCCGAGGAATCACCAGGACAGGAGTTCCCAGTGAATAGTTGGCTATAAGAGCTCTGGCCCATCTGTCAAGATTTGAGCACCCATCTTAGGGACCATCGACAGAGAGCTGGAGCTAACGCTCATTCTGTGTTTCAGGGTCAGAGACCACAGCAAGTGGCTGCTCATGAGACAGTGCCTTTAGGGGATCTCAGGGCCAGCACACTTCAATTTCAATAGACCAGCAGCCTACACTAGCAGCAAAGAGCCACTCAGGAGTCCTCTGCCCTAGGAGGAGCATCTTACAGCTCCTGCTAATAGAGGTTTCGTAAAGAGTGTTGGAGATGTAAGACTTTGTGTACTGAGGAATGCAGTGTCCATCTTGATGAAGATCAGGCCCCGAGGTATAAAAGTAATTTTATTTTCCTGGCTCAATTGTTGTCTGGGAGGCTTACTGCCTCCTTCTGTTAACCTAGGCCTAGTCCAGGAAGCTTCTAGCCTCTGTATACTCTAACCTAAGCCTAGAATGTTTTCAGCCTCTGATACTACTTAATAAACTCACTCTTTCTTGTTTTGTTTTGTTTTTGTTTGTGTGTGTGTGTGTGTGTGTGTGTGTGTGTGTGTGTGTGTGTGTGTGTGTGTTTCAGTTCAACTCAGCTGTTCTGGCTCAAACTTTTCTCCCAGCTGACTTATTTAATCTGGCTTCTCTCTTGACTTGGAATTTCTCAGCTTGGCCTCAAACTAACTCAGCAATCTGTTCTAATCTTCTGGCTTCTTCTCATTTTCTGTCTTGTTCTGTCTTCACCTGAGTTCTCTCTCTCTGCAACCCATCTCTCTGTTATTGTCCTGGTAAAACTGCCTTCTCTCTCTGAAAAGCTGCCTCTTAAGTAGCTTCCCTTTCCTCTCTCTTCTCGTGTGAGTTGGGTGTACCTTATTCTGTCAAATCTTCTCTGATTCATCACCTTTTTATGCCACTCAATTAGACATCACTTTCAAACATGGGTGCTTCCTTCTACCAACTAACTACCTTTGTTTGGGATTAGAGGCATGCATCACCACGCCTGGATCTAAGCTTTTCTTTACCTGATACTTGCTCTATACCAGGCTGGCCTTCACCTCAGATCTGTTTGCCTGTGTCTCCTGGGTCAAAGGCGTGTTTGTAATCCAGCTGGATCACATAGACCTAGAAGGTCTTTGGATGTGATCTCTTGCCAAAACAGCCATGTTCTGAGTTGATATTCCTCTACAACAAGGGGAGGTGAGAAGGAAGGAGGGTCTTGAAGCACAGAGCCTGCCCGGATGCCTTTTACCTCTCCCTGATACAAATCTTAGGGAAGTTGGGCAGGAATGGATGTCTAACTCCATCCAACACTAAAAGGAGCTATTGACTGATTTGTGTTAATGGAACAGCTGAGGTGCTTGGCTATATCAGAAGGAGCTATGGGAGCGGGAGGGTGGGTGGAGAGACTGCTCTGTCCAACCATCATCTGTCACCTTTGCATCCATGGACTGGCTGTTGACACCGGAAGGAGCAGAAAGGAAAAGAAGCTTAGAACTGTAAGATTCCACCCAATAACTTTATTATACTGTATACAGTGAAGGCTGGGGGTGCACGCTATGCTTTAGGTCCTGTGTGTAACGGGAGGAAAATGTTCAGAAACGATAATGATAATACTATACCTGTCCCTGTATGTTCTCAACACACACACACACACACACACACACACTTAAAATTTAAGTCACAGTACAACAATCTGAGTATGACAAGCATTACTTACAAAGAGCCTTGAGAGTATTGGAAAGTCCATTTTCAAAGTATATACACTTTTAATCTTTTTTCCCCCCCTCCAAATAAGCCACTAAGCAATCTTACAGTGAGAATTCCTGCTGTGGTTAGCAGATAAAGTCGGAGACGTCTAATATGCAAGCCAATATCTGTCCATCGCTTTCTCTATCCAATACTTATGTGGGAGGAAGACACTGTCAAAGGGAGTTGAAGGCCTGTAGGTTGTCAGCTGCCCCATCAGGCCCAAACCAAAACCTGACACAATAGAGACAGTGCTGCCTTGGGTCTGTGGCACCAAGTCTGCACATTCATGGAGAGCAGAGCGGAAAGCGCTGTGGGTGAGGGGCCCTACAAAGATCTTTCTGTAAGGAAAGGGAAAAGAAAAAAGAAAGAAAGGGAAGAGAAGAAGAAAAAGAAGCAGAAGAGAAAGAAGGGGATAGATAGAAAAACAGTAGGAAAGACAGAAGCAAAAATGGGGCAATGGAATGCGTAGAAAAGGGAAAGAGGGAGGGAGTTGCGGGGGCGTAGTTCACACCCAACAGTAGAGTTAGAGGCAGCTCCTCTGGGTGACATGAGGTCAGGTCTCATTTCAGGTTTCCTAGTCTATTGCACAGAGGCTGGTTCTATTGACAATATGTGGGCATCTGTTAAGGACTGGAGATGTTTTGCTAAAAGAGTAATAAACCTGGAGGTTTCAGTCTCATTTACTTTCTATAACATTTTCAATACATGAGACCAGTGAGAAATGCAAGGAATGGCTGTCTAGTCAGGCTGTGACAAATGACACTTGTGCTTGCTCAGGGCTCTACTGTCTCTTTCTCCTCCTGCACAAGGTTGCTACGGTCCCCTCACAGGGAGGGCCCAAGACACTAAACCCGTGGGAGTGGGGAGGTGGGGAGGTAGTGGGCCCAGCAGCTCTCCCCAGAAAAGCTTGGAAAAGGGGGGGGGGGGGGGGGAGCATGGGCTTTGTTAAAAACAGACCCGCTGAGTAGAAAGACATGTGCCACAGCTAGGAATGTTTGGATTGGTTTTCTCCTAAAGCCTTTAAGAGAAACAGAGTCACAGAGCAAGTTGATGCAAGTTTTCATTTCTTTGGGTAGTTATTGAGTTTTGCTAATTTCCCAGGCTTGTGATTCTCTCACCCTGGCCTCCCCAGTAGCGCACAAAACAGACACAATATGCCACTGACTCTAATGTGTTAAAAGTTCTAATGCTCAGGGTGCCAGTCTTTCCATACACCTCTTACGACCGTCGCAGACATCACTGGAGCTCATGGGCCATCCAGCCTAGTGGAATCCATGAACCGTAGGTTCAGTTAGAGACCCCTGTCTCAAAAAACAAGGTGAAAAGTAATAGAGGGAGACATGGATGCTGACCTCTGGCCTCTATACACATGTGCAAACACATGTATGTACTCGCCTTACCATATGCACACATATGATCATGCACCGCAGCCCCTAAAATGTACCTAAAGAGTTTTTAAAGCACATTGACCACATTCTCATGTGTAGAAGCTCTTGTTAAAATGAGGGTGGATGCCCAGCACCGTGGAGAAGTGCTGTTCAGGAGCCAACGATCGCCCTTATCCATGAACTATTCCTTTAATAATGTTTCTAGCGACTGATGATGGAAAAACAGAACAAAACAACAGAAAAGAGGAACGCGTTTCTGAGATAGTCTACATGCCTTTGGACAGAGTTTAACATAGCATTTTTAAAAAGACCTTCAAAATGGGCTACTAGAGTGTCTAGCAGAATCCCCTAGAGAAAGGCATGGGACCCGGCTCCCCATGGGCACTGCTAGACAGGTATCAGAACAAATCTGTAGTCCACTGTTGTTCGTGACATGCTTCCGGCCCAAGTCATCTGCAGAGCAGAGCAGACCAGAGTGGAGTCACTCCTACTAGGAGCCAGCTTCCTAGTGAACCAGGAGATCCCCAGCATATGTGATAGAACCTGGCCTCCTTTTGTTTTTTTTTAAATATATTTTATTAATTTATTCATATTAAATCTCAATTGTTATCCCATCCCTTGTATCCTCCCATTCCTCCCTCCCTCCCATTTTCCCTTTACTCCCCTTGCCTATGACTGACTGAGGGGGACCTCCTCCCCCTATATATGCTCATAGGGTATCAAGTCTCTCCTTGGTAGCCTGCTATCCTTCCTCTGAGTGTCACCAGGCCTCCCCATCCAGGGGACGTGGTCAAATATGGGGCACCAGAGTTCATGTGAAAGTCAGTCCCCACTCTCCACTCAAGTGTGGAGAATGTCCTGTCCATTGGCTAGATCTGAGTAGGGGTTCAAAGTTTACTGCATGTATTGTCCTTGGCTGGTGCCATAGTTTGAGCAGGACCCCTGGGCCCAGATCAACCCATCATAATGTTCTTCTTGTAGGTTTCTAGGACCCTCTGGATCCTTCCTCCTTTTGTTTTAAACCCACGAGGACCATAACGTTGACACAACCTGCTTTTGTTCTGTTTTCCTCAGCCCTTTCCTGTCTATAAAAGCAACCTCACCAACTTGGCTCATCAGAACACACACTCCATGTTCTAGAATAAGGTAGCGCCTGGTCCTCAATGTACCAATTGAGTGCCTCAAAACAAGTGTGTTGTTAACTTTGCCCTTTGACATAGGTAAGCAGAGAGGAAAAGCAACTGCTCTCTGTGGCTCATCCTTCTTCTTTTATTAAAATTTATTTATGTTTATTTGTTATTGTTGTTTGTCTTGTTTTATTTGTTTTTGAGGCAGGCTTTCTCTATGTGGCACTGGCCATCCTGGAACAGAATCTGTAGACTAGGTTATCCTTAACCTCAGAGATCCACCTGCCTCTGCCTCCTGAATGCGGTGACTAAAAGTGTGCTCCACCACTGCCTGGCCCGATTCGCCATCTCTTGTCTTTCCTTCCTCTGTCTCTTCTTATTCTTTCCTCCACCCATGGTTGATTTCACATAGCATTCTTTTGTTTAAATTTGATTTTGGCTTTCCCAGCACCAAACTATGTAAGAAAACAGGCAGACGCACTTAGAGAAGGCTATATCCTCAAATGAGAAAGCGTGGCTGCCCGAGGACGTAACAGACGGATGTGTTGCGATGTGTTGGCAATACCTGAGAATAAAAAGCTAAT
Organism: Acomys russatus; assembly: GCF_903995435.1. Classification (NCBI taxonomy): domain Eukaryota; kingdom Metazoa; phylum Chordata; class Mammalia; order Rodentia; family Muridae; genus Acomys; species Acomys russatus. Next base: position 45,556,404 of record NC_067157.1, on the reverse strand, counting down.
TTGACTTGATCACAAGCAAAGGCGACTGGCCTCAATTGAATCACGGTACTTAGGGAAAATGAAACAAATCCCAAACCAGTAAAGTAAGAGCACATTATAAGATAATTAGAATTTTAGCTTCCATTCATGGCTATTCATCATTATCATAATTATTCTCAGAGTTACTACTAGGTACCAACACCCTACTTTATACACATTATCTCTTTTAATTTGCACCACACCCTGCCTGGATGTTACTATTCATCCCCCCCCCTGTCTGAAAACATAGACAGTTTCCATTATGCTTCGAGGGCCTCTCAGAGAAGACGTGACTGATGTCACGTGCACACCAGGACCCTGCTGGCCAGCCAATCGCTGAAACCCTGCCTCCCACAGCAAAGGCTTTATTCTTCAACACACAGCTTTATACAAGAGGAAAGTTTTGCTGCTGGTTGATCCTCAAGGTTAAATGTAGTTTGTATTAGGAACCAACCGAATGCAACCACCCTCACTTACCAGGCACCTACCCTGTGCCAGGATCACTACAGGGTGTAATGAATTCCCGCCACTCCCATTTACACAACCAACTCTTTGCTGTCTGATGTCCGTGCACACTACCCTCCTGGCGTGACGAGTCATCAGCTAATCTCCACCAAATCTGCTTTTGGCTTCTTACTGTTGAACACTCAAACTCTACTGTGTCTTCTGACCCACACATGCAGTCGTTTTCTTCCTTCTCATGAACGCCTGCTCCTATGACATACAGCTGCCCCTGCCAGCCACCTAAGGTTCCAGTACTGTGCTAGTTTTCAAGTCTCATAAAACCAGAAATGAAAAACAAAAAACCAAACCAAAACCAAACAGTTCTATAAGAGCCTGAGAACTCTTGTGTTTTGAAGCTGAAGGCTTAGGCATTCCTCTTGAAGATCAGAGATCCCCACAGCAAAGACAGGAACACTACCACCGGAAGGCACAGCCTTGGTCAAAGGGAGGCGCTGTCATACTGAAGTGGACAGGTCTACATGGGGGCTCAGGACCCGCATGCGAAGCATTGTGTCGCTGTGTACTGGTATGTGTTGCACTGTCTCATACTGGAGCGTATAGACGCTGTGAACATCTCGGTGTAACACAGACCATATACACATATTCTCATATTGTCCTTCACGGTGCGCCAGTTCTCTCCATGGGCCCCCGAACGTCACGTTGCCAAATGGATGGCTTACGAGCTGAAAGATGACTGGTGATTTCAGAAGCAAAACACTCCAAGGTCACACATTCAATAATGACCTGTAGCCTATTCAGAAATCAATTCTAGGAATTTTGAAATAAAAAGACCGAGTTAAGATCCATTCAAAGAGAGATGGCCTTTCCACATTCACATTACCAGTTATTATATGCTTAACTTAGCAAGTGATGGATCATATCAGTTATTTCATAAATTCCAACACCTCCCCAACTAGTGCACAAAGTCCGTAACAGGTAACAACAACGTGCCTAATTCTCTGAGTGTGTTTTCTCAGAGTTCATCCAGTGGAGTAGACACAGGCTTTAAAAACAAAGCCTTGTGCTCTTTGTGCTGAATTTTTTGGAATTCTGACCCTGACACAAAAGATTTCAACCAGCCACCAAAGTAGGGACTACCTGGATAGTATTATCTAGAAAGATGAAAAAGTTGGAAGAGGATAGCTCAAGCTTCCATTTACTGAGTCACACAGATGGCAACAGGGCTCTTTATGCTGTGTCTTCCCAACAATTAGAAGGACCTTTTCCTACCATAGATGGTTGGTAGCAAGTACTTCAGTATTTCTGTTGACACCAGTGGCACTGGAGAGTATAGAGGAAGAGCTTATTATAAATTTTCAGTGTGTAAATATTGTTTTATTTGCTTTTGAACCAAAAGCAGCTGTGGTCTGCCCAGTTGAAGAGGAAACTGAGACCAGGAAGGCCACCCTGGAGCTACTGTCACTAGCCACTGTGTGTAGAGCCCCACTTAGATACCAGACACCTAGCACAGGGCTGTGGCGGTCAGCTTACGGAAGGTTTGGCTTTGTATGGCTCCCACAAAAGAGCTACAGCTGTGGAGTCGTATTAAGAGGTCAGTCAGCAGCATACCTCAGGGCTTAGAAAGCGACAACTGGCAGACGGGTGTGTTAATATCACATTGTGCCTGGAACCACAGGGAACAAAACCTTCCATGGTGAACCCTGCCTCTGGCCCCAAGCGCAACACTTCGTTCTCAAGTAAATGTCTGTCTTGCAAAAGGTGGAAATGGCAATTATATATGGAAAGCATGCAGTCTAATTTTGTTCAGATCACAGAATTAGAGCTGGGATTATAGTTCAGGGGTAGAGCATTTGCCTAGATTTGCCTAGCACCCACAAGGTCCTGGTGTAATGCTTAAAAAAAATAAGATGGCAGGCAACAGATATGAGAAGTTTATTATAGTGGTAGGGGCACGAGAGAGAGAGAGAGAGAGAGAGAGAGAGAGAGAGAGAGAGAGAGAGAGAGAGAGAGAGAGAGGAGAAAGATAAGAGAGAGGTATGAGGTAGGTTTGTCTTTTTATATACTGGGCAGGGGCATGCCTAGTGGCAGGTAGGTAATGACATCATAGGTTGCTAGGCAGACTGGGGGGCAGTATGCTAACACCTGGTTTCAATCTCAGCAGTGCAAACAAACAACTATGAATTGCTGCTATAGATATCCATATAACCTCCCAAAATATCACTTATGAAAACTATATCCTGTGAGCATATCCACTCTCCTCTCTCGCCATCTGTTTATTTGCCTCTGTCATACTGGCTCTAAGTTCTGAGGACCAAGATGGCCTGTAGGCAAGTATGTGTGAGACTTTTTTTTTTTTTTTTTTTTTTTTTAAATGATTGATGTGGAAGGCCCAGTGCACTATGGGCAGTGCCACCACTGGACAGGTGTTCCTGAGCAGTACAAGAACAATAATGGAATGTAACCCCCTTGCCCCCCCTCCCATGTTCTCTGCTCCCAGCTTCCTGCTTGAGTCCCTGCCCTAACTTTTGTTATTTTGTTTCTTGTATTTAACACAGCAACAGGAGGAAGCAAACTAAAATACCTAGTTAACTCATCCTTCAATCCCTGGCCTTTGCTATGCTGTGTCTCAGTGCATCAGACCTTCTCCCGAGAGGCGATCACAAGAGCTGGCAACTTTCTCCTGAGCTCTCACTCTCACACAGAAGGGTGGGCAACGGTAGGACCTGTGCCCTAGCTTATAGATCATGAAGGACCGAATTGAGTCCCTGTAATGTGAGCCTGGGCTACCAGGGTGAAGAGAACCAGCAAGGCAAGGGTTAAGGGAGGCCCTGTCACTCTGTCAGTGGCAGGAGCTGTGCACAATTTCAAGGCAGCTCAAACAGTCCTCCAGAGCTCCTTCCTTTGTCCAGGGGCCAGTTCTTACAACTGCCCTCTCTGGAAGATGAGGCAGGCTGCTAGCCGGGCTTCTTCCTTTTAACTCTCCTCACACCCTCGCTCAACTCCCACCTCTCTGCCAGAAAAGAAGTGCTTTTCTAATCAAAAGTAGATTAACTCCCACCCTTTCTCTGCGTTTGCAACACCATTGTCCAGACTTTAAACAGACCTCAGGGGGCGTGATTTATCCCTTGCTTTGTGCAAAATGGAACAAAAGGGGCCCTCTGCTCAACTCCGCCTTTATTGCAGGCTAGCTCACGGGCCCCACCCTGCCCTCGGCCCACTTACAGATTGCTGGAAGCCTGGCTGCAATCACAAAGGCAAGGCCTGCTGGAAAACAGAAGACACACTCCTCGATCTCCCCTCCTCCAACCCCCCCCAATCCCCCAACCCCAGCCCTCCCCCACCTCGGAGCTAGTTTCATTATCCCCCTGATTAAAATACAAGTAGTTTTACTTTCATGATAGATGGCTATTTGAAATTACTTCCACGAAGATTAATATTAATGCAAGGACTTTGCAGCTCCAATTTCACATCACCAACCTGCATGCAGAAGGCCTGACCTACAGCGACAGGGCACTGCTTGTCCATGTTGGTTAAAAATAACAAAGGAAATATTTTAAAGCATAAAGAATGGCCTCTCCCAACACACATACTCACTCACACACACACACACACACACACACACACACACACACACACACACTCACATACACATGCTCACACATATATACTCACACTTAAACACTCAGACACATCCACATGCACACACGTATACACACGTGTGCACGCACGCACACACACACACACACACTTTTGAAGGCAACTTATGGAAAAAACTTAGTCTGCATCCATTCTTCATTCCTTTATGACCTCCTCAGTGTATGCTCTGAGACTGGATCAGGATAGTGGGTGACTTCCTCAATCACTGCTAATTGTGACTGTCAATCACTGAGCTGGAAGCCTGCTATTCCAGCCCTGCTAGCTACAGCACTCTTGAGATCCTCCTATCCGCATTTCCAGTGTTAGGGTTACAGGCACACATACGGTCATGCCTAGCTTCTCCCCCCTCCACCTCTCTTTCTTCTCCCTCCCCTCTCTCTTTCCTTCCTCCTTCGCTCCCGCTCCCTCTTCTTTCTTTCCTTCCTTTCTCTCTTTCCTCCCTCCCTTCCTTTTCTTTTCAACCCCCTCTAGAACGTGGGTTCTAGTGATTCAAACTCGGGTCTTGGTGCTGGCAGAGTAAACGCCCTGACCCACGGGGACCTCCCAGCCTCTGGAGGTACTGCTTGGTTGGTCCAGAGTTTCTGGCTGGGATGATAATACAGTTCTGGACATGGACAATAGTGATGATCACACAACATTGTAAGTGTGTTTACCGCTGGCATGGGCGGGGGATAAAACATTCAGATGTGTCTACTCTCACTAAAAAATTCTTTAAATAAAATAATTAATGAAAGAACCTCCTTTTATTTATGAAAGAGGAGCCTCAGACAACATATTTTAGATATTGCAGCCATCACAATGTGACCACTTTTCCCTATTTAGGTGCATCAGAAAGTGGGGGTCGGGTTGATGGCAGTAGTTATAAATGTTCACTGCTCTTGCAGAGGACCTAGCATTAGTTCCCAGCACTCACATGGCAGTTCACAACCACCCGTAACTCCCGTTCCTGAGGATCTGACTCACTGCTTTGACCACCCCTCGGGCACCAGGCACACATGCACGTGGTGTACATACATATATGTAGGCAAAGCATTCCTGTGCACACAATAAAAAAAAAATTAACTCTGAAAAAAAAATAGAGAAAAGACAAGTTATAGCTGGGCTTTAATTCTCTAATAAAATTTATCAGGATGATTGAAATAGTTTTACACCCATTCCATAAACAGTCGTTCTCAACCTGTGGGTCATGACCCCCTTGGCAAGCCCCTAGCTCCAAAAAATATTCACATTATGATTCACAACAGTAGCAAAATTACAGTTATGAAGCAGCAACAAAAATAATTTTATGGTCGGGGGTCACCATGACGTGAGGAACTGAATTAAAGGCTCGCAGTGTTAGAAAGGCTGAGAACCACTGCCCGGACTCTTACTTTTCTCATTTGAGGAGTTCTTTCCTCTGGCTTGTTGGTGCTGCCACACCCACCTCAGTCTTACCCCTCTACTTGCTGTAGGGCATGTAACCAAGTAATTAAGCTTATTTTCGACGTGTAGGGTAAATGGGCTCTTAGTGACAGCCCAGGCCTCTTGGGTAAAGACACAGGGTTTACTGTCTAGTGTTTGAAACATCTATTTTGCCAGCTCAAAAGACACACTTGTGTCTGGGCTACATTCTTGAGAGCTGAGGCTGGTGGAGATGCGATCGCCAGTCATCTGCAGACAGGGCTTTCTGAATTAGACTTATTTATAGTGGAAGAGGCTGAGATCAGACCAGCCATTTGTTTCTGGACACACAGCTGATTGTCACATGAGCATGGAGTCCAGACCAGAGCTTTGTCCATTAAATCAACCCCAGCTCGTCTCAGCCCAAATCAACACCCTGAAAGAAGGAATTCATTCCACTATAAAAACCCTTTGATCTGTTAGAAACAAATTCCAATTACATGTAGATGTGTCAGGTAGACTTAAAAGCATAGCAAACTATATGTATCTTGTGACTAAAAAAATTGTGTGTGTGTGTGTGTGTGTGTGTGTGTGTGTGTGTAGGCATGTGTATATGAGTGTAGGTTCTCTGGGAGGCCAGAAGTGAAAGTTGGGTCTGCTGGAGCTGTACTTACAAGCAGGTGTAGGCTGCCTGACATGGGTGCTAGGAACCAGAAGAGTCATCTGGAAGAGCGGTATGTGCGTTAACCCCGGGACATCTCTCCAGTCCATATAACGTGAGCTTTTAAAAGTATAAAGGTAAGGGTCAGTGAGAAAGGTCAGCAGGTAGAAACAGTCTGATGGCCTGAGTTTGTTTGACACCTGGGACCTAAGCAGGAGAGAGTTGACTCCTTGTCATATGACCTCTACATATGTGCCTTAGATGCACCCACATGTGCACACATACACATGTACGCATGTGTAAAAAATTAAAAGTATGAAGTTAAGATTTTTGTTTGTTTATTTTTCAAGACAGGGTCTCACTATGTAGCAGTCCCGAAACTTACTCTGTAGACCAGGCTGGCCTTCAACTCACACAGATACACCCGCCTTTGCCTCCCAAGTGCTGGGATTAAAGGTGTGCACCATTACTCGTGGCTTTAAGATAATTTTCTTAACTAAAACTTTGATAAAGATATGCAGGTCTGCCAATGTTTAGAATCTACCAGAAGCGACTGGCTTTATAAAAGAGCTAATGGCATGAATAATTATTTAACGAGAATAATGACTCTACCTAAAATGTTTATTGCACTCTTAGCACTGTGTAAGCATTGCACATTTTCTTCAGGTGGAAAAAAAAACCTTTAAAATTCTCAGGAGCCAGTGGGTTTCATTGGGGAGTAGATAAGCACAGGTTCAGATTCAACTCTGACAGTTTTGAAAGCCTGTAACCTTCATTACTGTCTTACATTCCATGAGGACAAGGGGGTGATTTATGCTGCCTTTAAAAGTTCCTTTGCTTTATAACAACATCAGCCACAACCTCCTGAGGACCAGGGGCCTCTTCTTTGTTGAATGGCTGTTGGAATACGAGGCTCATCAACACAAACTTCCCTCAGCCCCACAGATGCAAATCCATCAGCATTTGGCTGCAGAAGGGTCTGGCCAGGAGCTGGGATGCTCCCATGGTTCTCCCAGCAGCCTCTGCTCTAGAAAACCCCTGCCTAGGTTCCTGCTGTTCCTCCAAACCAGATCTCCCCAGCGATAGCTTTTAATTGCTCAAATAATGGCCCCTTTGAACTGTTTACGAGGGCTCACTATCCCAGGTATGAATCTGGCTGATGACCGTTAATTGCCCGTTTCTCATGAGGGGTCCTTATGATGTTTGACTAATTCCTATTTTTGAAGTAGGAATTTTCCCTAAGTGGACCAACACAAAGTCAGCTTTGAACATTCTGGATGGGTTGACTATGGGTAACTTTACATATTCTATCGGTAGCTTCTTGTCCTGATTTTGTTTTGGACAGGACCTGGGGCTTGGCAGGGCAGCTCTCGTCTCGGAGTAGAGGTTTGTCAAGTAGGTCTCTGGAGGGGCTAACCGGTTCCCTAGTGACCACACATGAACAAATCTGAAAATTCCTGACCTTGCAGGAGAGGAAAAGGTAACTTTTTACCTCAAAAGTGACCTATACCAGAATTACTAGAATTACTGGCAGAAGGGTAAGCTGTGGATCACTTTCACCTTATTCCAAGGTGGAAGTGAGGCTAATTGTTGCAGATTCCTCGGTTTTACACCCTGGATTTGCTCCCTAAAGACAAACAAGACAACAAACTCTTTATCTTTGTATTCTTTGTTAATGCCCGAGGCAAAGAGGACTTTGAGCAAGAAAAGTAGCTTGCTTCTAGGAAGCTTCATTCACGAGTCTCTGTGAGGATTCACCTTAAGTAAACCGCTTTAGCTGTTTTCTTTCACTGGTCTGTAAGTGGCTCTGATCTGCTGTGCCTCGCTCCTCACCACGGGGGACTGATTCCTCTGAAGACTGTGAGCCAAAACTAGCAACTTCTCCCTTTAACTTGTCCTTGGTATTTGGGTCACAGTTGGTTTTATTTGTACTTTAGCATTTGAAAACGATTTTAGCAGTTCTATTCAAAACGCTGAGTAGAATGACATCATTGGTTTTAAGTGGCAAAATTATCTTTGTGGAGAAGAAATTGAAAACACAAGGAGAACAGTTACCATGTAAGTACACAGGTAACAAGGTGCAATAAGCAAGTTGCTCTTGTTCTGTGTTATGGAATAGGGGTGCTTGGTCATTCGCATCATCTTTAGGCCTTTCTTATGGTCTGGGTAAATTCTCTCCCATGACTCACGTCATCAGGTACAGGTAACATGTTTAATTTGGCAGATACATCTGGCCACAGGAAATTTCTCCCAAATGCAGGTCCGTTTGTTCAGAACATAATTTCCTGAAATTTATAGTTTTCTCCCCACTCACATTATAATTGAATATTCAAGATGGCACATAGCCAGAAGAGCAGCATGGTGCTGAGCCAGCGGACAGGACTTGTCTTAGCAGATCTGCAATAGGACTTTGCCCATGGGCAGACTTTGAAATATATGAGCGGTCATTTCGTGGACCAGTAAAAGCAGCTACTCAGTGGCCTGCATTAACCTAAGTTTTTAAAATAACTTCACATGTCAATTAAACAAAACGTCAAAATAAAGGCAAAGCCATAGGAGTAGAAAGGAACTTTTTGGTTGCATGTGTTTAAAAATGCTTAGTTGGGCAAACGGAATACACAGGCTCGGTTACGTCTGAGACCAGCACAGCATCTGTCAGTGTCTACTTCCCCCCATGGCTGTCTTTAATTTATCTAACCCTGAATTTGCCAGTAAAGCGAGTCTCCATGGAGTGCCAACAACTTCCTAGGCAGCAAATGCTGTACTTGACCCAAGAATATTCAACCAAATTGGGCAAATCCTAAGTCAAAACAAAACAAAAAAACTTTCTTGAAATCATTTGTATTTTCTAAGCAAGCTTATTACTTTTCAGAAATGAGTCAACTCTCACACTGCAGAGATAGAGTGAAATACTCTTTTTTTTTTTTTTTTTTTCATTCCTCTTAAGACAGGCTCGTGTTGCCCAAATTGGCTTCAAACTTGCCACCTGCCACCTTGACCTTTTGGTCTTGCTGCCACCATCTAAGTGCTAGGATGTAGGTCTGGGACATTGTACCCAGTTAATATGGGGTTGAAGATGGACCTTGGGGTTCTGTGCATGCTGGGTGAGCACTCTACCCAATGGGCTACATCCCCAGCCCTTCAAATACTTGTACACTGATTTTTTTACATGGCAAAAATTAAAAAGCTGATATGGATAGTCTTGGAAGCTGTTTTCAGTCTTGTGCCTTACTTCACAGTAATGGAGGACACAGTAGGTGGGGAACTCTTAAGGCTTCAAGTCTGGGGAGGCGTGGTCAGACCTGTTTAGGATAAGTTAGCATATCCTGAAGAATAAGGAATTCAGCTCTAATAGAACCTTTGTGTTCAGCAAATAGGAATTTGTTTTCATATACATAATACGCTAAAGAACATTTTGACTTTAATTTTAATTGTCAAGTTTTCCTTTGCTCATGCAGCTGCTGTCCAGTTCTAGAAGGCAGGCAGAAACACAGGAACATGAACACACACCTTGACCACCCACCACCATCTTAGTCTCAGGACCGGCAACTCCACACATTTCTCTAAGGTCTCTGTCCTCGGAGCCTACCTTATAATTTTCTTTTGTTCTTTCTCTTGTCTTTCTGATTTTTCATTCTTTCCCTTTTATTGTCTTCTTTTCACACACAGGGTGGGGAGCCTGGGAATGTAGCGGCTTCCACAATCAACTTAGCTTCTTTCAAGGTTAGAGATGAGGCAACGTCGTCTATTTGTTAGCTATTTATCGTGTATAAATGAGGTCTCCAGCTTTGTTAGATTCCTTTTTGCAAATGGTCTACTGATGGAGTTTTTGAGTACTGAGCTAAGTGCCCCATTCTCCCATGATTCCTTTTCCCACAGAGGTTCTGCATGGAGGATGATTTCAAAGAACAGGTGCATCCTTTTACATCTGTACTGCTAGGCAACCCCTAGCAACTGTCTCCCTCTAGGATCTGCATTTCCCTCTGTTGTGCTTTAGATATCTGTCACAGGAATGAAAACAATCCCTGACTACAATCTCAAGGATGCATTCCTATAACCAGAGGACAACAAGAAAAGAAGTCGACCCTATGAGCTGAGTGAATCTACCTCTGGATTGCCACCATCCCTGACAGCCTTCAACTGATCTCAAACTCAGCCCCAGGATTCAAGAAACAAGGCAGGACTGTCAGAAACTCAAGGGCGAGCTGTCCACCGACGGACATCTAGTCGTTCTTAGTGATATTTTAGGATGCTATTACAGCCGTAGCTATTACGCACGTTGGCAATTTCGATGTGACTGTTAGCAAATTCTTCAGAGGTTTGAAAATCATACCATGTCCAAGGTTGACAACATACATAGGCTACTGGCTGAAAAGCCCCCTACTGAAAAGATATGTGTCGACTGGGAATGGATCCATGATAATGTGGATTTGGGTAGTACATGGTTTCTTCTTGTACTAGGCCAATTTTAGCACTATTGTTTTCTCATTGTTTACTTTTTCTTCAAGTACTCATCAAAATGCCTATAGAATTAGAAAAAGAAACTAAAAACCCCTTTCCTTTCTTTCTGTCTTTTTTTTTTTTTTGAGGTTTTTGTTGTTTGTTTGTTTGTTTGTTTGTGTCCAAGACAGTTTCTTGGGGTAGCCCTGGCTGTCTCGGCGTTCACTCTGTAGACCTGGCTGGCCTCAAACTCACGGAAGTTTACCTGCCTCTGCCTCTCAAGTGCTGGTGGTGTGCACCACCACCCAAGACTAAGACGCAGATGTCTTAAGGATTTAAGCAAAGTGCAAAGAGCCATGAACTCCCACATGCAAGTTTGATAACTGCATGGTGGCTGATAGGCTGGTCCCTTCTGTTCCTTAATTCCCTTCTAGTTATAAGGTTTCCAGAACACTAACACGATAAACACAGCCTGTGCCTTAAAATAGGCCGTGCCAGCAGCCCTTTTTAACTTAAAGCATCAATGGTGACATTGACTTCCAGAGAGCCTTACTGTAAGTTGAATGTATCGGGATAGGTAGGAAAGCAAAGGATGGGGAGGCATGTAGCTAGGAATGATGGGGCAAAGTACAGAGAAGTAAAAAGATATATTTGTCTGAATCCTATCTGAAACCTAAAGGAAGACTTCATTTATAGCATTTTATGAGGACAGGGACACACACACACACACACACACACACACACATACACACTATGCCCAATGTATGGCAAACACATTTCAATTGCCTCTGAGGTCATTTTTAGTGATTTTGTTGTTACAAGGACACAGTTTAGGTGACTTAGAAGCAGCAGGCACACCACAGATTTATAGCTGTTTGGTTTTACTCAGTTGAGACAATAACAACCTCAGTGTATAAGTGCATTGATAGCTCCTCTATTTTCTTCTTTAATATTTGTGGTGATAGGGTGGGGGATATGATGGTGTCGGTTCTCCAGTTATATGTAACTGTATTTGTCACATATAAAAATGCATGGTGGAGAATACCAGTTGTTGATAAATAACGTTTTCTAACTTCTTTGGGCACACAGCCTCCCTCAGCATCCGATGTGAGCACATGACAAGGTCCCCCTTCCCATACTAACTGGATGTGAATGGAAGAGAGGGTCACTTATAGTTACTCTGTGTCGCTAGAGGTGTTAAGATGTGAAGGTGAGGCAGGGTGGGGACAGGTGGTCAGACAGTAGTCCAGATGATGGTAACCATAATGAAAAAGGACAAAGTGGACTTTTTGTGTAGCACGTTCTACGAAAAACACCACTGAGGAAATATTGTCTATATAAGCAGGAGATGATCAGATTTACCTCTAAGGGATCATTGATCTCAAATGGTTTCCAGACAGAGCCCGTGTACTCATGATGGTGAGAGTTCTTAGAAGACAAAATGGAAAGACGCGTTCAACATGAAAGTGCCCAGATACCACACTAAGCAATGTTGATGAAATTATGCCAAACACCACAGTGCAAATTCACTATTAAATCAACCCACAGACTAGGCTTTCACTAAAACAATAGCCCTGTCAGGTCCTACCGTCTAAGAGGGAACACATATCCACGCCTCAGTATTCAGAAAGCTTCCACATGAATGGACCTCATTAAATAGTATAAGCACAATAAATGCTGTATAAATTAGAAGGAGCGCCGTACACTCCTGAGGACCTAAGCAAAGAATGACAATGAAGTCTGTGACAACCTTCCTGGACAGCCCTCTACCTCAGTACATGGCCTTGTCTCCCTTGGGAGCTGTGCAGGGAATATGGCTGGTCTGAAGAACTCCCACACTGCCCCTCCATCACCCAACACTTCTGCCTTCCCCCAAGATCACTGGGGAGCCAGGCTTTGTTAGAAACTGTCTCCAGATTCCACAACACACTGTTGTCTCCACAGGCAGGGTGTCCCAGAACAAAGGCCATTTCAGATAATCCATTTGTCCCAGGCCCAGGTGGGCAGAGCATGGGGGCAGAGCCTGCTGCACAAGCTCCCCAGGCCTGGGCTTGGTCTTCTCCCTTCATTCTGTCCAAACTAGAGAGAAGTGCCACTCACTGTCCTTCTGACAAACAGGATAGCACCAACGCTCCTCCTCCCTAAGCCACAGCACCAGGAAGAACAGCTTTCCACCAACCTCCTGCCTGGGAGGGGTGGCAATCACGCTTCACTCTTTACCTGCCCTGACACTTTCCACTCTATAAAGAGATGTACTAAGAGGAGAGGTTGACACCCAAACCCTTGTTCAGCCAAAACTTTTTACTCTCTTCTCTTTTCTCCTCTCTTCTCTTTTTTCTCCTCTCTCCTCTCCTCCCCTCCCATCCCCTTCCCTTCTCTTCCTCCCCTCTCCCCCCTCCCCTCCCCTCGTCTCCTCTCTTCTCTTCCCTTCCTCCCCTCCTCTCCCCTCCCCTCCTCTTCTCTTCTCTCTCGCCCTCTCCTTTCCTTTCCTTTTCCTTTCAGCAGGGTCTCAGAATCCCAGGGTCGCCAAGAAGGACCTTGAACTTTGGATCCTCTTGCCACCACCTCTCACGTGCTAGGATGACCGGCATGTGTAACCACGTCTGGCTTTATGTGGCGATGTGGCTTGAAACCAGGGCGTGCTGCGTGCTACACACACATTCTATGCACTGAGTTAACAGCTATTGAGCCATGCTGAGTGTTTCCAAGTAAGATATTCTTAAGACTCGGCTGTTTACAGATACCTCCAACAGTCATGTTTATTGTGGCATTATTCACAGTAGCCAAGATATGAAACCAATCCATATTCCTATCAACAAATGAGTGGATAAAAATAAAAAATGTGTCATATATACACAAGAAGAATTAAATGACATCACCTGCCAGAAGATGGACTGAACTGGAAATCCTCATGCTAAGTGAAATGGCCAGACCCAGAAAGGCAATCAATCTCTTTTCCCCTCTCCCTCTTATACACACGCACACACACAGATGAGGACTATCTGGGAGGAGAAAGGCAGACAAGGGAAAGTAATGGGGAACAAATATGAACAAAGAAGATGAGTATGCAAGTATGAAAATGTCTTGATGAAACCCATGAGTTTACATGCTCACTAGCATGGTTTATATGTAAGCCCAGTACATGTAGACCACAATGTAGGTCCTGGGGATTGAACTCAGGTTTTTGGACCCATCTCACTGGCCCTTATAAACAATATTTCAAGGCTTTGACTGTTACAATTTTATGCATTAAGGCTATAATACTTATTAGATTCATAGATAAAGATACTTAAAAACATTTTAAATCTCCACCATATGAGATGGGACAAAAGATTCATGTTATATGTATTTCATCCACTCTGCACCCTACACTAAATATTCATGTGTTTTTACATCCTTAAAGATGACCTAATTTCTCATCTCAGAGTTCAAAGATGCCATTTGGAGTGGGGATACGACTTCCAATTACACAGCGCCATATAACATTCTGAACCATTTCAAAATTCACTAAAAGGGCAAAAGAGGCTGTGAGCTCTATCTGAGGTCCAATCTCGGGAGCCCTCAGAGACTCTTCTATAGATTGTTTAGAAAGATTAAAAGAATCCTACCTTGCCCAGTCAGCCAAAGATCCATTAAACATGAAAGACACCCTCTGCCAATGGGTTCCCATCTCACCGCAAAGTGTACGGCTGACCAGTCTACTTTCAACTTGTTTTCATGTTTATTACCTCATTTCCTAGGTGAGTGATGAAATACAGGAACCATCTATAAAGATGGGAAGGACCACCCCATCGCCTCTTAGAGGATGGATGACATATCTTCCCTTTCCTAATGTTAAACATAAAAGTGACTGAGATGCTGAAAGGAAAGAGGCAGAACATGAGACAGAGTCACCACGGCAGACGGCACAGGGGTCCAGAGATGAGGGAGAGAATAAAAAAGCAGGGAATAAATAACAGTAGGGTTGAGAGAGGCAGCACATGTAGTCAAATGGTCCGCCAGCTTTAGGGTTCAGTAATGACACATGGGTGGCATCCCTAATGGTTCCTATCTAGTAAGAGAAAGAAAATGTTCATCTACGTGGTTTAGATTAGTTTAATACAATGTCTCCGCACGTGGGAAAGAAGGTGTTTTCTTTGTCCATATAACCAGCATGTTCAAGGAACCCAACTACGCAGCTTGGCAGGCTCTCTTCTTAGAAGTCAGTTTGCTGGAATAAGTCAAATTGCATCCTATGAACGCCTCTTAAATCTGTGTCTGTATCAATAACTTTCACAAAATCCATTGTTCACAAGTCCTAACGACAAAACTGAGCCATAGAGGTTTTGTTTATATAGTATATAGCCAAAATGTACCCCTTCCCCAAAAAAAAAAAAAAATGTGTTCAACTGGGAATGCTACTGATTGACAATACAGCAGACCGCACAAAAGCATACATCGGGCTCAGAAGGCAGAGGCTCTTTCCTGTCCTGCCCTTGCACAGAGGGTTAACATGTCTGCACAGAGGCAAGACAAGAATGCTAGGACAGCTTCAAACAGCACTGCTGGGGCGAAACTTGGATAGAAAAGCACACCTCTCCCTATCTGGTTTCTCTGGTTCATATCTTATTCCTTTTCACCCAAATTTTATCAAGCAGCCTGGACAAAAGAAAACAAAACCCAGAGTCTTCATGGGTGAACAGTTGAGTAATTCAAGGGTTCTCTCTTAGTAAGATGAGTTTTGACTAGGTGAAAAGGGTACTAAAAAAAAAAAAAAAAAAAAAAAAAAAAAAAAAAAAAGACGAAGAAGGATCAAAACCAGTAACAACTTTAATAATGTTAAGTTTCTGGAGAGGTGGTAAAGTTGTTGGCAGTTTTGCAGGCATTTCTTCTCAAGCCCAAAGGACATCATGGCTGGAAGTTAGAAAGTGAACCGATTTGGTCCATGTTTGCTACCACATATTGTTTTGGTTGATCATCAGTTAGCTTTCTATTTTTACCAGGAGTGATGTCATAACTGTTTTTAGGTTCCAGTGTCTGGTTCTGTGGAACTCAACACATAGTCATGCTTCTGGGTGTCTGCGTCTAAGGCTGTAAGCACGTGTGTGCGCATGTGCGGCAGAGAACGTGCTGCTCATAAGCAAACTTTCCACAATATCCTCAAACACATTTTTGACTCAAAGTCTAAAACAGAAGCTAGCACATGGCACACATATGTAAATCCCAGAGTATGGGAAACTGAGGCAGGGGGATTGTTTCAGCCCAGAGTTCAAGGCCAGAAAAAAAAAAAAAAAAAGCCTAACACAGCTTCAGTTACGAAAATATTGAAGGTATTTGTTATATCACGAGGCAGAAAGATGAGTGACTTTGTAATACATAGATTAGCCTAGAAACACCGATACTCTTAAAGATGAGTTAATATCTGAACTCTACTTAATCTGATCTATAACTCACATGCAAATTAATAACTGAATTTCCATGGGAATGTGATCTGACATAAATTGAGCCAGGTTCCCTGTGAATAATTTATACAAATAATTCATTTGGTAATATTTATGAAAAAAAGTATTCATTATAAAAGTGAACAGAAAAGAGAAACAGGACAAAGCCCCGGGAAGTACCAAACAACAGAGGGCCCAGTATGGAACAGTGCTTATAGGGTAATGCATTTAGTTAGCTGGGGGTCTTTCCCTGTTCCATCTCGAAGGCCCCCACGCTCCAGGAAAAACATCACAGCCTCTCAGGGAGCAGAATTCAGGTTGTCAGAAGTCTCAGAAACTTCTAGACATACACAGAGACTTGTGGTACAGGTGACAATTGCATTCGGATACATCTACTGCCTATTCCACAAGAAGCTTGAGGTTCCCTCCCCCCTCCTCCTGCCCAGTTTATCATCTGTTCTATTAGCTGAGAGGTCCCCTGATATCTTTGGTGTGGGATTTTGTAGAACGGTATGCTGGCTGAATATGTGAATAGTGTCCTCGTCATTGCTAAGGACACATAGTTGACTTGCTCTGCAAATATCAACTGCTCCATTGACAGTGTTAGGTTTCTCTTAAGTTGTTTTAGTATTCTCTTCCTGCATCACAGACAATGTCACCCCCAACCCCAAACAAAGCCCTTTGCTCTCCTCTATATTTTTGCAAGCCTATTTCTCCTGCTCGACCAATTGAAGTCTTTAGAGTCTGCCTTACCTCCACAATGCTTTTTAGATCTTGCACGTAGGTCCTCTCTGTCTCCAGGATTTCCTGTACAACTCGATCCACATAGAGAAGCTTGGGGCTGGTGGCTGAGTCTGCAGTAGTTTGGGGTGTCCCATTCGTATCCACTCTCCACGGAGTCCTGGGCTGCCTCTCGCTGACCCTGTCCATGTTCTGTGGCCCGGAAGGGTTGTCCCTCTGCAGCTCGCTGCTGGAAAACGGCCGTGCTGGAATCAGCTCCAGCTTTATGGCCCCAGCTTCTTTATCCTGGTGAAATAAGCCCAGGTGGCTATTTGAAACCAAAGTCATTCTGCTGCCAAAGGAACCATGGCTGTCCCTGGAGGAGGCTGACGATGAGGTGGAGCCGAAGCTGATGGGCCGGTCGCTGTCAGAAAGCTCCATGGTATTGGGTTCTGGGAACTGGGAAGGTTCAGCTGTGGTCCTTGGATCAGGAACTTGAGTTACAGCTGATGGCACTTCAAGTTGCAACCGGTGGTGTCCATCTGCTTTCATTGCAGGATAGAAAAGACAGAAGAAAGGTCAGTGAGCATCCTCTTCAACAGAAGGAGGAAAGGAGGTCAAAACCCACCCCAGGTGCAGAGCATCATTAGTGGAGGCGGCGGAAAGTTAGCTCAGAAAGGCAGACTGAGATGCTGAAGAGGGCTTCTGAGTGTCCTTTGCTTTGTCCTCTGAGCCTGCTGGAAATGCAGCCTCAGGCTCTGCAGAGTAAGCCAGGGTACCCTAAACTGTGGGAAGCAGGGCATCCGCACAGTTTCTAATTGCGACCACCTGAACTTACTCAGATGCAGACGAGCCCAGACTTACAGACTTAAAGGTTCTGCGGTCCGGGCACTAAGAACAGGCAACTTTAACCAACACCACAAGTGGTTCTTAAGTGCTGAGAAAGGAGACTAATTTTTACAGAATCTCGAGAAAGGTTGTTTTAGATTTTAAGTGTTCAAGTGTAATTCCACCATTTTTTTTAAAGTAAGGGGCCCGGGGCATGGAGACCAACTGATGCACACTTCATTCGTGCATCATGGGTTCTTTTTATGTACTAGCAAGGCACAAAAGACAAACTGAAATAATAACACCCACATCCCACGTAAAACGGATCCCTCACCTTGGCCTTTGCTAAAGCCATTCTTAAAACCTGGCGGAGGCAGGTGGATCTCTGTGAGTTTGAGGCCAGCCTCTACAGAGTGAGTTCCAGGAAAGCCAAGGCTACATAGAGAAACCCTGTCTTGAAAAGTCAAAAAACCCAGCACTTCTCACGAAGCTTGACACCTGACTTTGATCCCCAGGAACACAAGAAAGGAGAGAACTGTCTCCTGCAAGCTGTCTTACATTTCCAGCTGGCCCAGAAGATGCTTTCCAAATGCCCAGTGGCACATCCCCGCATCTTTCTTCCTATAACACACATTCTTTTTCTCTCCCCATGAATAAGTGTCATAAGAAAAGTAACCTGCCTAAGACAAACAGACAAACATGGCTTTTGTAGTATCTATTAAGTTATAATATTCAAGAGCTACTGGAATAAATTTAGCGTTCCACATGCCAAGCCATAAAACAACAGGAACTAAATGATAAGAAAAATTAAGCACCTCTGGCTTGTTAGCATGTATGGGACAGCACAAGGTGAGGCCATCTGCCAAGGTGACAACATGCATGGTAGAGGAGAATCACCCTGGGTTCAAAATGGTTGGACCTGAGCTTAAACACTCCAAAATTATTCTTATGAAACATGCATGAATCCTAATTTTTTTTTTTTCGCCTGTCAAGGCAGGACCAGCATTCTCCACCCCTCCCCCAATTAAAATGAGATTGTACCTTATGATAAGAGATTTGATTTGATTGATAGTGAAACTGGCAGGTCATCTCACTACCAAAAATCTCTGTTTAGAGGTTTATGTTAGAAATGGAAGTGGGGCGAAAGGAGAAAGGCAGAGAGAGAGAGTATGCTGGAAAGATTATAATATGACAGATATAATAAGAATGTAGATCGATGGTCATTTTTGATATGAATGTGAGCTTGTTTTGACTTTATAAAACCTATAAACTATAAACTAAAACTATAAAAACCAAACAGCTGCTATCAGTATTTTCAGAACGTAAGTCCCTCAGAATGCTGCCCTTTCCCTGGACTATGTGCATAGAAAGTATTAGTGCCAACTTAGAAGACAAATGCTACAATTTTGACTACAACAGAAGCCCTTCACTTTGGTTGACAACAGGAGTGGCGAGAAATAGGTAGGGACTGAACACACCTGGTATGACCGCCACTGCAGTCATTGGGATGAGTTTGCTGCGACGTTTTAAAGTTTTTGAAATATGCTTTCTGCTTGCTCTATAACAACTTTATAGCCTATAAAACATGGATTGGTTTGTAGTTAAAATGCACTTGACCTAAAAAGCTTGATCCAACTTGAGCATGGCGAAGATCCAAGAAGTGGCCATGCATTCAGACACACGCATCCCAGAGTAAGACTTGCCACGGTTCAGAACTGCTGTTAAGAAAATCTTGAATGGGGTAGGCTGGGGAGATGGCTCAGTGGGATAAACACTAGCTGTGCCAGTGTGAGAATCTGAGTTCAGATCCCTGAACTCACATAAAGCTTGACACGGTAGTATGTGTTTATAACCCTGAAGCTCCTTTAGCAAGATGGAAGGTAGTAAGTAACAGAAGAATTTCTGCAAGCTTGCAGGCCACCTAGCCTGACCTACACACACACACACACACACACACACACACACACACACACACACAAAGAGAGAGAGAGAGAGAGAGGGAGAGAGAGAGAGAGAGAGAGAGAGAGAGAGAGAGAGAGAGAGAGAGAGAGAGAGAGAGAGAGAGAGAGAGAGAGAGAGAGAGAGAGAGAGAGAGTTCTGAGTACTTACAAATTGTAGATTTCTTTTAGTGACATCCACCATAATTGTGACCCTGATATTGATCCCAGGGAATGTCTACTCTCTTGGGAAATAAAAGTCACTTAAGGTTCCAAAGGTCCAACAAAGCTATGATTTAGGGTCAACATAAGTTAGATATGTTCAATACCAAAGGCCAGGACATCTGGAAAGTCCAACAATTGACTCCCATAGATGAGACTGGGTGGCTTCCAGGGCAAATACCCACTTCCTAACTGGACAAGCATCATTCTCTTTCTGGTCCAGAAAACATCTTTAACATACTTACAGGACACTAGGCACTATACTACCTAGATGAGCGAATGCAACAGAGAGACCCAATTCTTTCTTATCATTTCTTTTCTCTATTTACTTTCACTCTAAGCCTGAGAGATAGAGGGAGAATAAATTGGTTTTAGATTCTAAATTGTGCTGCTATGGATGCGAGCACCTTTGAAGTATTTTCAAAGATAGGAAAAAGTGGAATGTGACAGGGAGGTTGACAGGCGACCCCTTCTGGGTAGCTCTTAAACAGAAACATGAGTAGGTGCTGGTCTAAAGACGCTCAGATCAGGCCACAGAAGCCCCTGGGACCAGCCTACTCTGTAATTGCCAGTTAGATAACCTCATTAAACAGAATCTGTATTATTCAGCCAAGCTTACTTGGCTAAAAACCTCCCCAAACTACCAAAGACAGAAGTAAGACATTTAAAATCAAGCCAACTAATAGCATGTGATTTCAGGTTGTACTTGTCAATGAGTAACACTTTTTATGTTGACCCACAGCTTAGAAGGTAATTATAGTTTTCTCATTTAAGGCAACATGCTTCATAAAAACTGTCTAGTCTTGCTCTTACCTCCCTCAAAACAACTGAAGATTTCTGCCATCCCGACTCTTCCATCTAATGTAAATCTCCAATGGTTAATATTTATAAAATTGTGCTGCTCAACATGGTAGCCACTAGCTATGTGGGGCCACCGAGCACTGGAGATGGGGCAGTCTGGATGACATGAGGGGAATGTATAGAATTCATGCTGGATCAAGCTGGGCATGGTGGCACACTCCTGTAATCCCAGCATTCAGGGAGACAGAGGCAGGGGGATCCCTTTGAGTGCGAGGCTGGACAGGACTACAAATTGAGTCCAAGACAGCCAAGGCTACACAGAAAAACCCCGTCTTGAAAAAAACCAAAAACCACCACCACCACCACCACCAACAACAACAAAACCCAACAACAACAAAAAAGAATACATGCTGGATTTAAATGACAGTATGAAACAAAACTATCTCACTATTCTAAAATACAATTTCCAGAGGTAATCAACATAAAATTATTAATGAAGCTTTTGACAGTTTTTGTAGGGCAAGCAATCCCATCCTGTCTTCTCTTTATTTGTCCTTCAAACATCCATTATTTTCGTTTCTTTCTTTGGGATGCCACCATCAGAATCAAAAGCCCTACTTGCTGGCTCTAACTTTTCTTGAGCTGACTTTGGTACACAACCTCCCTGGCTTCATGTCCCCTGGTTTATACACATAAGGTGGGGACTTGGGGGTTCCCCAGCCTGCAAATCCCAAGGAGCCTGTCGTAAGACAAGGCGTAGACCCTTCCCACAATAGGGATAAAGGAGGGACCAGTGTCTGGTCACTGCTATTTGTGACATCAAACACTCCACATAGTTTCTTGGAAGACCTACAACCAAAATTTCTTTAGGCCTTCTTAATATGTTATTATTATTTTTATTAGAATATCAAGTTCCTGCCACCCTAACTTCCCCATAATGATGAGTTATAACTTGAAACTGTGACCCAAATAAATAACCCCCATCCTTAAAAATAAATCAACCCTCTTGGCAAATTTTGAAGCACACCAGAGAATTATTAACTATAGGCCTCTGATGTTCTCATCCATCATGCATACCGAGAAGCTGAACCTTTGTGTAGTCCCATGACACCTTCTCTGTCCTCAGCCCCTGGCCACTACCCTTCCACTCTTTTCTTCTGTGAGTTTGATTATCTTAAATTTCTCATGTCAATGATATCATGTAATGCTTGTCCTTTGGTGTCTGATTCATTTAACTTGGCACAATCCTTCCAGACTTACTTATTGTCACAAGTGGTAGGATTTCCTTTCTCATGGCTGAGTAATATGCAACGGCATACATGCATGTCCCAGTGCACATGTGTGCACACACATACATACAAACATACAGACACATGTGTGTGTGGCATTTTTATTTACATATAGAAAAATGAAAACAGATTCTTCTTATATACTATACACCAAAAAAAAATCAATCTAACAAAAATAAAAAACTTACATGTAAAACACTAAGCATTATAATTTTTAGAAGAAAAACAGGGGAAATGCTTGTTGACATGAAGCTAAGCAGTGGTTTCCTGGTTTCATGAATATGGCACCAAAAAATAAGCAACAACGACAACAACAACCACCAGACCAATGAGACTAAATCAAACTAAAAAGCTCTATACAATTTGAGGAATAATTCACACAGTGAAAAAGCATCCCATGAAATAAGATTAAAACATCAGCAAACCTTCTCCTGGGCAAAGGCTTAAGACCTAGAATATCTAAGAACTCCACAACAGCAAAAGCCCAAATTAGAAACAGGCAAAAGCACCAAATAAAAAAGTCTCCATGCTAGATGCACACACTAGCCCGTCAGTAGAAGTTTAACATGATGACAACAATCTCGGAACCAGTGACTCCTGGGTAAAGCCAGTATAGGATCGAGCTGTTTTGTAAAAATGCTTTAGAGGACGAATGTGGACCCAGACACTACACAATCTACCACAAAACTCCTACTGTTTATTTCAGAGCTTTAAATGTTTGTGTCCCCATCAGGTCGTGAGGACACCTCTCCCTTGAGTGGAATTTCAATTGAATAGGAGGCCAAAGAGAGAACACAGAAGGAGACATCCAGGAACATCCCATTGTCTTCTGATCAGTCCACTACAGCCTTGAACCTGGGCTTCCTAGCCACTGAGACTATGAGCAACAACTTTCTGTTGTTCGTAGTTTTCTGAGCATAAGGTATTTTGTTATAGTAGCTTGAATGGGCTAAGGTGCTAGTCTGTGGTAACTAAGAGGTACAATGGCTGCCTCGTTTGTTGGAATTAAACAGGTGGTCAATACGGCTAATGCTTTCGAACGGTTGCCTTAGCTGAGTGGTGATACAGCTAGTCTAGTTAAAATGGGACCTAAAGGGAGTCCTGTAAGCCTTGTTGTCATTTGTACTATGATTGGGGAACACTGGGAACTGTCCATTGCTTTCCACCCAAATTGACTCTTTCCCTTGCTGAGGACATTTCCCAGGCTCCTTTGCTTTTAGATAGGGCCACATGTATATGGTCAAGTCTTCATCACCATAAGTGATGTCTTTCCACTGGGAAGTCTATTGACTAAGGCGTCAGACATTTTTCTTTCACATTCTTTCCCCTTCACAGTGGAATGTAGATGTAACAGAGACTTTGCCTCTGACAGGAGAATGACTCCAATGTATCCAGCATGGCTGAGGAAGAAGGCAACTGGAACCTCCGAGCCACCATAGGAACAAGTCTCACTTCCTGGAACCACCATGCTGGGGGCAGCAAGCCATGAAACATGCTGAGAAGTCCAGGGGTGTTCAGAAGCCCCCTGCTGCTCCGGTCCCAGCAGCTGGAACAAGTGAGAAGCCTTCAGCCCATGCACCCCATGTCAGATGACGTCACAATCTGACAGAACCCAAGGCCGACTGTCTCCTGAGTTCCCGGTGCACAGGAAACCTGAGAGGTTATAACCGATTATCACTGTTTCTAACTACTGAGGTTCCAGGGTGATTTGGCTTGGGGAAAGAGATTACTCAAGCAGATTTGTCTTCCATAATACAAGTCTACATCAAAATTGCCCTTAACACCTTCCCAACACACAAAGTCCTTGAATTTCATGTGTTATATCATGTTTAAAAGATTTTATAAAAAGAAAATGAAAACTAAGCCAACCTAACTAGAGGTTAGGTACACAGCGCTCATAGCTGTAGCGTGAAACAGACTCTACAGTTTCTGTTTTCTAGTCTGTCACTCATTGTATTCAGCAGGGAATCATAAAACTATTTGGGCAAAAAGAGGCTCAGAGATGAGAAAATAAAGTACACAGATTAAGTGACTTGTCTAGAGCACTTGGCATCTGTAACCTACATTACACATATGTGTGTGCATGCATGTGTGCATGCGTGTGGTGTATGTGATGTGTGTGATGTGTGTGACGTGTGTGGTATGTATGTGTGTATGTACATGTTTACATATGTATGAATCTATCCCCCACTCTATGTACAAACAGAGATCAAAGGATAGAGTAGAAACTAAATTATGACATGGTAATTTCCTCTGGCCAGAGCATCTGTGTACTTACACTGGTTCAGTGTCGTTTTACTTGGCCATCATCGTTGGTTTCATGCCCTGAAAGTGAGAGAGCGGACCAGATAGGTGGCTTTCCAGGCCCCATTTAACCTCCAGGACTTGACTCCAACCCTAAAGTAACCAGAGGGTCACTAGCTGACACCCACATTACCTAACTGCAGTCAGGCACAAGTCCCAACTCCATGCTAACACTGTCCTATATGGTACTAATGCCAGGCTTTAGCCAGTAAAGTTTATCACTGACTGCCATAGGCCAAAAAAACCCCTCCCAAACCCCCCCAAAAAACAAAAACACCACAAAACAAAAACAAAAACAAAAACACCACAAAAACAAACAACAAAACAAAACAAAACAAAAAACCAAACCAAACCAAACCAAACAAAAGAAATGCTACCAAACTCTATTTTTAATTTCAACTCAAAAAATAACCAGCTCCAGATTCACTTTGAGTAGGGCTTTCCTGTTAGCATGAAACTACTGGATTCATGTAGTAAGTGAACAACACACACACACACACACACACACACACACACACACACACACACACGTGCGCGCCTCATCCATATGGAACATACTTCCTCAAACATTTCAGCACAGTTGGGAAGGAGGCACAAAGCAAAATGACATTTTCTTTTTAAAAAAAGGGGTGGACAGGAGAGAATTCCAAGGGAGGGACAATAGTACTGGGTAAATAAAACCCTCCCCAAAGCACATTCAACACTTTCTTCATGAAAAAGAAGGAAGGGAAATTGAAATGCCTAACAATAGAGGTCAGAGTAAACAAATCCTCCTGGAAGGCACAATGTAAAACAATTAAATGCCAGGCCCTCTTAGGTCCTTAGAGGGGGTTAAAAAGCAACTCTATACTCAAAATACACAGCTAAAGAAAGATGAATGGCTTAATAACGTGAACAGTGGCATCTCAAATTTATATTTTAGATACCAATTCACTGCCACAAAAAGATTTTAGCTGTAAGATTTTAGCACAACTTTCCCCAGTAGCAATGGATCATTTTTGTTGCACTATCTATCTAAAACTATCTCTTAATCTTCATTAACTGTAGCTTTAAAAATCTGCCCAAATTACTTAAGGAAGCTAAAACCACAGCACCTATCTGTATCAAATATTTAAACATTTTAAATGAACATAATTTGATTTCCATATACAGTTTGTGATGAAGTTAAATCTATGCAACTTAAAAAAAAATGTCAACATCACAAAGTTGAGATAATTAATAGGACAGGATAAAGTTAGATTCCAGTAGACAATAACATTGGTTACAAGCCCAGCTGCCTCTCCACTCCAACCATTTCTTTTGCTAAAAGCACTTTCTACCAATAGCACACTCAAACACAACCGCATCTCCCTAGTCCACTTTGGTTGCCACGAGCTGAATTGCTGTAACTGCTGAGCATGAAGTCAGCAAGCATTCACACTGTCCTCCCTCCCCGACCCCAGTTCAGCCTGCCAGAACCTCAGTAAGAAAGGATATTAAAGTGTGGAGCATTCAATACACGATTGGAAGTTTCTCTCCGGAGCCAAGAACATGAGCTCTCCAGTTATTCCAACCTGACTTTAAGGGACGATCAAAGCCAAACGAAACCCAAACAAGCAAAACAAAACAAAACTAAACCAAAACAACAACAACAGCAAAACCCAAAACCAACAGCATAATACAGACTTCAGTTCACACACAAGGAGATAGGAAGGGATGGTCTGGATGAAGTCCACTGTTGGATAACTTCAGGGCACGGCGTTCGCCGCGGGGACCTGTGTACTGCATACAGCAGAGCTTCTGTCCTTGCTGTGTTGTAAAGAAAGCTGGCCGTGAGAGTTTCTGTGGCTGCTGCCAGTGCTTCAGCAGCTTAGCTCCTTGCAAACACTTCCACCAGCACCTACCTGCTCTCCACCCAGGCTGAACACGTCTGTCTTTGGCTCCTGCAGTGGCCGCACTGGGCGCCCAGTCAGGCAAGACAAGAAGTGTTTTTTTACTAGTCTGTGCAGCGTCTTCCACGGAAATATTGCATGAGTCAGCTTTTATCTCTCAAACCCAACACACAAAGGCTTTACAAAAAAACCTGATTTGCAACTTTCTGCTTGCCTCCCCCCTCCTCCGCCCCCCTCGTGCATAGACCACAGACTTCAGCATCACAGAGAGCCTTAAATGAAACATGACATCATTCAATTGAGAAACAGGACAATAGACACCCACTGTGGGTAAGTTGAAAAAAAAAACTGCAGCGCACTTCGCTGAGCGACACCCTATGGCTTCCATTCTTTTGTGCACATCAAATACAAGCCACAGTCTGAGAGCCCGTTGGCTTTTACCTTCTGGCTCGAGCCACCGGTCTCCACAAGCCCCACATTAAAAAGAGCTGGATCTTTGGCGGGTCAGCTATTTTCAAGTTCACTTCCTGCCTTAGAAGCTTGTGTGAGAGTGAATCACACAACTTTAACAGAGCTTTTTAAGGGGTGTCCGGGCTGACTAGCACCCAGTTGAGGGTGCCCTGGATAACCTCAGTGTGCTAGCTGCACACTGTACACTCCAGGCAGCACAGCTTTACAGGAATGCATTTGCACTAGACTTTCAACAAGAGTTTTAAGAATTCTGTCTGTAGGCAAATGCCTAAAATCAAGATGTGCAGACATTTCCTTGGGAAAACAGTTAAGTTCCATGATCTTATATGTATAAGTACTAAGTAATAAATACAGACTAATCCAATTCCTCCATTTCAGTAAATTAGACTTTGAGTTATTCGGGATTTTAAATTTCCCTAAGGCCACCCACTTCTCTTTAAAAATGCTACATCTCACAAACACACAGACACACATATGCACATTAAAAGAAGATACAATGCTGTCTATCTTGAGATAAAGTTCCAATAAAGGTTTATATTTATACATTGATACCCAAGGCTGGATTTCACTCATCTGTGGATACCTTCCTTACATATACTGATCTAAAGGGACCCGACCCTTTTCAATGCACATTCCACGGACAGCCTTCCGAAGGCTGTGGTTATGAGAAATAGTGTTCGCAGATCATCTTTTAGTACAGCAATTTCTATCACGCCTATTAGGTGATTTGAAGCTAACAGCATAATGGGGTAATTTGTTTTAATGCCCGTCTCCTTTGAATGAGTCTGTGCACACACGGGCTTCTTCACTCGTGGCTTCAGACAGCAATGCAAGTTTGGAAGACACTGTAGTGGGATGATTGTGTTCTCATACCCGCCAGGTCAGTGAAGATCATTAATCCTCGGTTCCAGGAGGCCTTGTGAGAGGAAGCCCCCTACCCCCACCCCCAGGCTGTGAAAACAGCCTAACCTTTCCTTTGTGACCACCATAGTGGCTTCTTTGTCCTCATTAGTGTCCCACACCAGACCCCAGACGCACCCTCCTTTGCTCTTAGCAGAATTTCTTCCTGTCTAATCTCCACCCCAAACCCCATCTTCCATGGTCCCTACTGGTCAAATAGCTACTTACTATGCTCAGAGTGAGCTTCACAGAGTCTCCTACTTAATCACTTTTCATCATTTCTCCCAACCCTGAACTGTCACAGCTGAGGGAGGTAGGCAACCTTTCCATGCCGTAGATTTTAAACTCCTAGATGGACACAAGTAAACGGGAGTGTGTTCGCTTATATGTATTCTATAACACAATATGCCTTGGATAGAGAATTAACTACTTCTGCCCTTGGGTTCTACACCCCTCCCTAAAGCATGTTTCTGTGTTTAATATTTCTGAGAGCTACTGTTTGGGTTACAAAAACAAAACAAACCAAAAACAACAACAACAAGAAAACAAGCCATTGCCGCCTAGCTGCTTTATGTGCGGCCAATAGGCAATTTGCTGCATTCACCCACTAGACAAGAGATAACCCTGAAGGACAGATCAGGAGTGACAGTACAGAGCAAGCCACTCCTATGGGACAGTCATGAGCTAGTTTATAGGCAGTTCCTACCTTCTGAAGGACATCAGCTTGTAAAAAGACCTCTCATAAAAATAACTTGCAAGTATCGGAAACCAACTACATCATGCCTACAAATGGCAAAAGGTTAAAGTGTTTTGAATCTAAGTTTTTAAATTATGCTTTTTTTCCCCCTTCAGACCAGGACACACACACACACACACACACACACACACACACACACACACACACACACACACACACTTTGTCTCTTTGTATTTGTATACCATAATCTTCACAAAATGAAATTAACAAATGCATAGCATATAGGGCCAGAGGATGGATAGATAACAGCAGAGGAAAAGAAGGGGGGGGGGTCACATCTTGAGATTGGCCAACAAGGGGCCTTTCACCTTTCACCCCATGGTCCCGTTTTCTTATAGCCCTGCTGTGCTCCACTCAAATCGTACAAAGGCCTTGCATTCCAGTCCTTCCCAGCTCACGGTCCACACACCAGTTAACAGCTCTTGGAAGGGAACTGCTCTCTGGCCACAGCCTCTGTGCATGTAGCAGGAAAAGCCCTCCGACATACTGACGGCACCAGGGCTGTTGTCCTTGCCAGTCCTTGCTGTCTGACTCACTCATTAGCACCAAATGAAAAGTAGATTTTGCTCATCAACGTTTCTTTCCAAACACAGTGAGATTAGTTACGTATAAGCAAACATGTATCCTCCTTGGTAGATAAAGACATATTGATGCAAAGCAACTCTTTTGAAACCTTTTCCGGCACTGATTGTATAACCAGGAGGAGGGGCATTTTTCCACGTTGTGGCCTGGAATGAGAAACCGAGGCACGGAGGAGCATTGCACACCTGGATGTATCTGTTGCAACTAGAACACATGGGAGCGAGAAAGGAAAGCTCGGGCCAGCAGGTGATTTAAAGTCAGCAGGGTGAGAAAGTCTCCACCAGTGAAAAAATATAAACCTTCCTAGAGCCTGCCACAGCCAGAAATGCCACCACAAGCTGACTGTCCCTTGCCTAACTGCTTAGGATTGGTGGGGTTTCAGAATTCTTTGGATTTTGAAATATTTGTATATACATTATTTATCATGGGCATGGGACACAAGTCCAAACGTGTTTTCATTTATTTAGTATATACAGGTGTGTACATAGGTTGAAATTAGTTTTAGACAACATTTGTCATACTTTTGTGTATGAGATGAAGTTTTGAGATCTGGAATTTTCCATTGTGACATTATGTCAGCACTCTAAATGTTTTGAGATCTTGTGGTTTTCTGATTTCACAGTACTTCAGAATCAGATTTTGGGCTTAGGGTGCAAAACCTGTGCTAGAAACTGGCTCTCGGGCTACAGAGATGCCGCTATTAATAAAGTGTTTGCCTCACAAGCATGAGAACCAAGTTTAGTCCCCAGAGGTGATGACACACATGTGTAATCTCAAGGATGTTGAGATGGGAGGAGGAGGAGGCTGCACCTCATTGGCCATCAACTTTAGTGTACTTGGTGAAGTTTTAGGCCAATAAAAGACCCTGTCTCCAACAAAATGTGGAAGGTCCCTGGGAAAAGGCACCCACAGTGGTCCTCTGACATTCACATGCATATGAACTCATATAGAGATATGCATGGATGTGCACACATGTGTGCAAGCGTGTGTGCATGCGTGTGTGTGTGTGTGTGTGTCTGTGTGTGTGTGTGTTTTCCCCTTCAGACCAGGACACACACACACACACACACACACTTAAAAAATACCCCAAGTCTTTCTTGGTATAGGGTATAAGTAAAAGTCATGAGTAAAAACTGCAACTCCCCCTGGGAAGAACCCCCATGCCAAGAATTAGCCTGTCCAATTCTTTTAAGAACTACCCTGGGATGTTAGAAATGAGATTATAATGCTTTTGTCTAGGTGTCTCGGGTGATAAGAGGAGGAAGCTGCCGTACAGCTGCAGGGGCTTTAAGACTGGCCGCACTGAAACACTTTGCAAACTCTGGCGGCAGCCAACAGCGCCAAGAAGCTGGACAAGGATGGGCCAGAAATGGCAGGAAAGGCACATGTTGGCGTGGGGTGGTGGTGGTGGTAGGGGGGCCTCAAGAAAGGAGTCAGCCTCGAGTCAGACACGATCGGAAAACTTTAGAAGTTTGTGTCATGGCTTCAGATATAGAGGTGCTGGAACCTGCAGGAGCTACTTCAAAGTGTATGTCAGGGTTTCTCCATCAAGCACAGCAGTTGAAAGCCAGAGAGAGGGACGTGCAGAGAAGACCGTTCTGTGGTTTTAGGTACTGCCGTTAGCTTGCATTTTCTAAGACAACCAACAAAACCAACTCTTTTCTGATACGCAGGCTTTCACAAAACATTCCCAATTTGTGTTTAGCCGATTAGAACTTTTCCTTTGGCACAGAGGCAAAGTAGATATTGTCACATTTTCTCAGTATATTGCAGGGAAAAAAAATGTGAGGAATGCCCAGGTCAGTGGCATAGCCCAAGCAAGCACCCCACATCTGCCCAAGCGTCCCTTTGAAGGGCACACAGATTTTCTCTTGAAAGTGAGTGGAAATGACCACACACTTGGTCAAACAAAGAGGCTGACCTAGCAATTTTCTCTCCAAAGGGCTAGTTGTAAAGCAAAATGATTTCAATGGCATCTGACTTTATTTCCACCAATTTAAAAAGTACTTACTCTCAGCAAGAGAAACTGTGGCTTAAGGTAGGCGGAGAGCATCTGCCTACATTGGTACCCAAGAACTAAATCTGCCAAGAGTATCTGAACCACACACACTAGTAACTCATGTCAGTCAGTGGAAAGGCCTAGTTTCTCCCCTCTACCCACTGCTGCACTAAATGTAAGAACGGAGGGACGCCTCTAATCCCAGTACTCAGGGAGACAGAGACAGGCAGATCTCTGTGAGTTTGAGGCCAGCCTAGTCTATAGAGTGAGTTCCAGCACAGCCTTAGCTAAGCAGAGAAATCCTGTCTCAAAGGAACAAAAACCAGGCCAGGCAGTGGTGGCGCACCTGGGAGTCAGAGGCAGGTGGATCTCTGAGTTCGAGGTCAGCCTGGTCTACAGAATAAGTTCCAGGACAGCCAGGGCTACACAGAGAAACCCTGTCTCAGCAAACAAACAAATAAACAAACAAACAAACAAGCTAAAACCAAAACAAAAATTGGAGTAAGCAAACACACAGCACCCACCTTTTTCCAAACACTGGTTTTTACAGCCTGCCCTCCCAAAAGACTCAGCATTGAATTTTTCACTTGCATTCCTGCCATGTCAGCCAGGCAGGGAATGGGGTGAGCAGCTTGCTTCCAGACCCTCAAATCTTGCTCTGCTGTAGGCGTTCCTCTACCGGCTCATGTCTCTGTGAGGAGGGCAAGCCTTAGCTCTGTCTTGTCCTCCCCTTTTGTTAGGACACTGGCCTTTATTCTCCCGAGCAATGAAATCAAGCTGTAGCTATTTCTGAACTGAGCAGCTTTCAGATAGCAAGCAAGCAAATATGTTGCAAATAGCTTCTTGCTTTCAATCATCTATCAGTCCCATCTTTAAGGACACCCCTGGAGGACTCGCTGTGCAAAGCACAATGGAAGAATTATCCCTGGAAAATGTAGTTGGCTTTTAGACACATTTCTTTCCCCGCCCCCCCCCCACCCCAGGAGATAACACACATCAATTCCATTCACAGTCAGAGGCCTTCACCACAATACACTTTTGCAAACACTGACACAGCGTACTTCAATTTGAGCAAGGGTGTGCAGCTGAAATCCCACAGTTGCAGCTCCAAAATTCTAATTAAAAAAGAAGCCTTATAGCTTCAGAGGAAACACTGCTTTCACATCCCAGCAGAAGAGGCAACCCCTGTTTGCTGGCTTCTCCCTCTCCTTGCCAACACAGCTCCCTGGGTGCACTTGGGTGAGAGGAAGAGGCACAGGCCAGCTGTGGCCAGCTGTTGCATAGACCCAATAATGGTAGCTCCAGAAGCAGTTCTTAAAACAGCAGAGGTGAGGGTATAAACTTTCAGGGCGACCCAGGCAAAGTGCTTGGAACAGTGGGAGAGTTCATTCAGATGCCCTACTCACATCGCCTCTAGGCATCACGGGGGAGGGGGGTGAGGGGGGAGGAATCCTTGTAGATCTTCTTGTGCCCCCCAAACTACAAACATCACGGGGTTGTTGTAGTTTGATGCACAGCCTATGAGCAAAGGGATTTATCTCAGAGGATGCTATGAAGAAGGATAGTTGGAGCATATATTTAGTTGATCTTGACCAAGGGAACCATCCTACTCAGGTAGAATGTGTAGCAGGCCAGAAACAGCATCCATGCCAGGAAAGCAGCACTTGGAGCCGGGTTGGGGTGAGGGGCTGCTGAGGGTTCTATTCCTCATGAGATTTGGTTTTAAATTAAAGAAGGCAGCAAGGACCACAGATCCGAGCCTGTGATTCCAACCATCTGAATTGCCCATGGGTTGCCATGGCGGACTGTTCTTTGTGGTCCAGAAGGCCTGCAATATACATAGCAACGGCTTGAGGACCCCTTCTCGGGATTTAACAGCCTCCCCCTCACTCGCCTGCAGTTAGAGGCAGGCGCTGTGTTCCATGTTTCACATTGGAGTCTGCCCTCGGACACCAGTTTCTCCTTCTTGGAGCTGTTGTCAGGCAGGATGGGACAAGCCTCAAATCCATAACGACTAGTGTGATGAGTGCCAGACAGCAGGCAGTGTGGCGCACCACAGACAGAAACAACTGTGACCATGGTGTGTGTGTTTGCTCTGTTTCTCTAGCTCATCTCTCTTCCATGTTCTCAAACTGTCCTTCAGGTAATAATGAGGAAGAGAGAGAGAGACTCACTCCGGACAGTAAGGTGTAGCTCTTTTAGGCTGCCTTCCCACGTACTTCCCACTGCAATCTTGTGGAGCAAACTCAGGGCTCATCTTTCATCTCATATTTAATGACTTGGGATCCAAGCTGAGAAAGTCAAACTTGCTGAAAGTCTCAGGGAGTCCCGGTGCTTGCCTCATCCTAGCTCCCACAGGGGCACATGAACTAACTTGTTTACACTTAGAGAACAAAGGGGAGAGAGAGGGGGGATGGGGGGGAGGGAGAAGGGGGGTGGGGGAGTTCTGCTTCAAGACAGGTTAGTCTTAATTAGGTCCCCAAACAAGTGTAGCCAAATTTACTGTGGTTTATCTTGAATAAGACCCATCAAATCCTTAGCAAATATAAGACAGAAGAGAAAAAGAACGGGAAGGAGGCCTTTGGTGGGGGGATGTTGCAAGCAGCCAGCTCTTTTGTTTCCCACTAGGATGTTGTCTCCACATTTTGTTAATGAATATGTTTATTGGCAAAATTATAATACGAGTGGGACAAAGTAAACTCACATGATGGCAATCCTTATGTGCTGAACACCAGTCCATCTTACCCCCAGCCTTCCAGGACCCTGTTTTGCCACAGGGGATGGACTCTCTGCTCTCTTCCTTTCAGGTACCTAGGCAGGTTTGGTGAATTGGAAGCAGTAGTAGTGTGAGGCAAGAAGAGAGGGGAAGGAGGTATTTCTTCCACCTGTTTGTGTATCTGGAGTCCAATGTTCAACAGTGACCACATCTGAGCAGTTCCCCTCTGGGGCTTTCTCTCTTTCCCTGGGGCTGTTCGCTGGTTCCTCTAGGGTCCCTGTGGGTTGTCATGGATGCAAAGGCATCCTGCTGCGGTTTGTCTTGCCTGTGGTAGCATCTCTGGCCAGGTTCCCTTAGCCACACCCACTTCTTTAAGAAGGAAGCCCTCAGTAAACCCTTCCAGTGTGGCTGAGGGGTGTGTCCAGCTTCTTGCTGCTCCTGGCTTGCCATACTGACTCTGGAATCTTGGCCTGAAAGGCCGATGACAGTCTGCTTCATAGGTTAGTTCAGACTGTTAGCCTTTGGTTTTTTACTCTGAGCTCTAATCCCAAATGATAGTGCTTCTAACTTAATGTTTGCTTGTTTATGTCTAGTTAGTGACATAAATGCTTAATCGTCACGAATGTATTTCATGTTTGCTCACATCTCACTCAACATTTATTGAGTGGCTACCATGGACTGGATATGATCTTAGGCACTGAAAGCACAGGAGAGATAAAGCAGTAAAAACCTTGCCTTCCTGGAGCTTATTTTCTAGTAGAACACAGACAGACAGACAGACAGACAGACAGACAGACAGACAACCTAATCCTTTGGTTATGTCCTATCAGTATTGGAGAAGTACTGTTGAGATATTCTAACACAATTCCTCATCTGGTATTTGGACATCTCGCTATGAGTGTCTGGTTTATGGCTTGGATCCTGTAATTTACTAGGCATCTTATTCCGACTCAGGCTACCTGCCCACTTGGAGGCAGTTCTGAGTTTGTGGTTTTCTTTCTCTTTTTATATTGATAGATTGTGTTTAGGGGTGGGGGTGGGGATACCAGTGCCATGGTGGATATGTGGAGACCAGATAAAGAGCTTTTGGGAGTTAATGTTTTCTTTCTACCTTGTTGGTCCTGTATGGCTTGGTGGCAAGTACCAGAAAAACCATTTCACAGGCCCTGTTGTGTGTGCATATGTGTGGGTATGCATGCATACATGTTCACAAGGGTGTGTGTGTGAGCATGTTGAGGGCAGAGGTCAGTTTTGAGTGTCTTCCTCTACTGAAAGCCACCTTGTTTTTTTGAGTCAGGGTCTCTCACTCAACCTGGGACTCATTGATCCAGCAAGATCAGCTAGCAAGCAAATACTGTGGTTGTTTCTGTCTCCGCCTTCCGGGTGCTGGGATTCTAACTGCACAGGCTGGGATTACAAGCATGCATCTACGTGCTGGATTTTCTTTCTTTCTTTCTTTCTTTCTTTCTTCTTCTTTCTTCTTCTTTTTCTTCTTCTTTCTTTCTTTTCTCTTTTCTTCTTCTTCTTCTTTCTTTCTTTCTTTCTTTCTTTCTTTCTTTTCTTTCTTTCTTTCTTCCTTCCTTCCTTCCTTCCTTCCTCTTTCCTTTTCTTTTTTAAATCAGGTTGTCATGCTTGTTCAGCAAGCCCTTTACTGGCTTCTGCTTCCTGGTCTTCAACTGTAGTCTATTCTGACCTTGGACTGATACGCACTCCAGGGGCAGGGGACAACACGGGACAGGACACAAAAGCTATCTGGTGTCACACTCCCCCAGTCCATACAATACTTTAGTTACTAGAGATTTACTATTAGGGTTCTATGCATATTTACTTCTTTCAAGACAGGTTTTCTCTGCCTCTGTAGCCTTGGCTGTCCCAGTCAGGCTGGCTTTGAATTCACAGCAATCCTCCTGCTTCTGCCTCCCTGAGTGCTGGGATTATAGGTGTGTGGCACTGCGCCCATCTTGATACAAATATTTACTAGAAACTACCCTGGAGGCAGGGATTCATGGCAAAGGGCAAGGGGGACACTTGCACCCTTGGCTCTGGGCACGCTGAGATATCACCTGGACATTCGTCATGTGTCCCAGGATTCACCCTGGGATATCACCTGGACATCTGTCATGTGTCTCAGGATTCTGCTTTCCTATTGCTTCCAATGTAGGGTTTTCAGACTCATCACCATCCTCAGGCCAACCTACCACTGTAAACTACTGAAGATACCATCTTTAAAAAAATGTCTACGTAATACTCTAGCCTCTATGGACCTAGGGTCTGGCCAGGCAGTTTGGCACAGAAAGGATCACATAAGCAGGTGGCCTTATGAGAAATAGGCCCAAGTGTCATGGAAACATGGAGGAAGGGCGGGGCTTGTTGGAAGCTGGGGGAGACGTTCCTGAGGAAAGGATGTGTGCACGGACATCTGAAACTTGAAAAGAAGCAGGTAAGAGGACACAGGCAGGGAGAGAAGACCCATCTGTCTAGGATGCTTTACTTCCTGTAGGTACACACTGCTCAATCACATGGTGATCAATCATCGCTGGGGGTTTTGTGTGTGTGTGTGTGTGTGTGTGTGTACCGCACAGTTACACACCACAATTAAAAGCAATTCTTTATTTATGTGTCTTATGTAAATAAATGAGTGCTCTGTCTCCAGGCACACCAGAAGAGGCAATCAGATCCCATTACAGATGCTTGTGAGCCACCATGTGGTTGCTGGGAATTGAACTCAGAACCCCTAGAAGAGCAGTCAAGTGCTCTTAACCACTTAGCCATCTCTCCAGCACCACTAAAAAGTAATTCTTGTTCTAACAGTTCCTCTAACTTATCCTTCCTCAAACTAGAGTGATCCTATTTTTAATCTCTCTCTCTCTCTCTCTCTCTCTCTCTCTCTCTCTCTCTCTCTCCTCTCTCTCTTTCTTTCTCTTCTCTTCTTCTTCTTCTTTTCTCTCTCTCTCTCTCCCTCTCTCTCTCTCTGTATTTCCTATTCCAAACACAGAATTACATGGGCAGTAACCATGACTGTCATTCTCCGGCCACACATGGGGTCTTTTCATACTATAAAGCACACCTCCAATTTCCCTACCCAGCACTTTCATTGGGCACAGTCAGAGCATTACTCTTGGTTTGCAGCCTGAAGACTGCCCCCTACAGAGACTGCGCCTTTGGAGATTAGCTAAACCTGCCCCCTTGTTCACATTTATATAATAACCTTGCCTCCTTATTTATCTGATGTAGTAGCCCTGCCTTCTCATCCAGCCATATGAAACAGGCCCACCTCCCTGTTCAAGGGCATATAATAAACATGCCAGGTTTTCAGGGAGACTGCAGCTCCTCCATCAGAGAGCCCAGCCCACCCAGACCCAGTTTTCTAGCATGTTCTGTGTTTGTTTTGCCTCCCCAGCTAGGTCTGTCCCTGGAGCTGTGTTAGACACAGTCCACAAACCAAAAGTAATGCTCTCAGAAGATAAAGTAATGTGTGGTGGATTCAAAGTCATCCAGGGAGTTTGTACTTGGGTATCATCAGTCATGACAGTTAGAGCAAAGTCATTGTAATAAAGTGTCCTGCATGAGCTTAGTGAGTGAGGCTGGAAGGCTCTCCATCACTGTCCCCACTCTAGCTTACTTTCTTGGTTGGTTGACTGACTGATTTACAAGGGGCCTATGATGTCCCCTGGAACAAGAATCTGACCCTATCTAAAAGTGGCTTTCAGGTTTGTCTTTGGGTGCAAGTAACAGATTCTATAGGAGAGCCTAGGGTGAAGCTGCCAGGGTGCTTGGCTGATAACAGGGAAAGAGCTGGTAGCCTCGGAGGATCAGGGAGAAGCAGCCTGGCAGACAAAAGGAGCACAGGCCTTGAGGGTCATGGGAAACACTTATTTCTGATGTACACAGTTTGCTAAGCTGGACTCTCAGGCAACCAACCTGGAAGTCAGGAGTGCCCCCGCAAGGGAAGAACAGACTGGTAGCTAACGAAAGCAAAAGGAAAGAAGACCAGGAGATGCTATGACAGTACTACCCCAGTCAAGTTAGCTATGACATCTGTTTATCTAATGGAAGAACAGAGGGACCTTTCCCATGAAGAGAGAAACGGTGTGGGCCAGCAGCCTGTTTAGAGGTTGGTGGTTACTAGGAGAACTCTTCCAGAGAGATCACGAGCCTGGGGTATCTTGGAGCTGGAGCCTCAGGAACTGCAGCTGGGTGTAAAAGGAGGAAAGTAAGGTCCTTTCCTTATGCCAATCACAGGGACAACTGGGCTGACAAAATTTGACCTTCATCTGTACCCATAAATAGGTTCCCATAGGCCTGGGCAAAGACTCTCTCTTTCCCCATGAGAAGCTGTGGCTTCAAGTGGGGCACAGTATCACCTGAAGACCGGTACGCCTTGCCACATTCTCTCCTTTTTATAATCTTCCTGGCCCATAACCTGTGACCCTGCACTACACATGTGGACACATCTGGACACTGCACTGTATGCTAGCTTAGTGGTCTTAGAAATCCCTGGTGGTGTGACGCAGGAAGATGCAACTTATGTCTCTTCACTGTATAAAGCCGTATGGAAATGAAACATTAAGAACAAGTAAAATATTACTTGCTACTTTAGACAAAATTTTAACAAATGAACAAAGCAAAAAGCTTATATCCCCTTTCCCCTTATGAAAATGAGAGTGTGAACATTCATGGTGGGAGAATGGAAGAATGTTAATTATATGGCAGAACTATTGGGTTCTTTTTACATTACTTTACTAGTCATAAAAATCAGTCTTTTACCCTACTAGATGTTTGATAAGGCTAAACTTAGGTGGTCAGGGTCTCCATGAAGGAATTAAGAAAAAACAAGTCAGCTGGTAAGCTGCTAACACCAGATAACCAGTGTCATCATATTTGACATTAAGTGATGGCCAAAGAACAAGTAGGAGTAAATAAAAGGGGGAAATACTCCTTGGGTCAGCAAGACAAAAGCATAGTCTCCACAGAGGGGACACTGAATTGGCTGGGTGACCTCGGGGGGACAGGGAGGTGTATAGGTCTGGCCCTTTATGCACGCTGACAGAAGGACCAGATGGGGAATTTGGCTTTGCTGCTCTTCTGAAAAATAAGCCAAGAACCACTGGTTGTAAATGGCAGAACTTGCATGTCATATCCTAGTATTACATGTCAAAAAGTCTCTTGTCCCTTCTGAAAAATGATAGGACAGAAATTTAGACTTAGAAATGGAGATCTTAACTGCATCAAAACAAACAGGGTTGCACAACTGGGCTTCTGGGCAAGGGGAAAGGAGGAATGAGACGGCCTCCCTGACCTGGAAGAGCATTTGCGAGTCTGGACCCCAGTCACTTCAGAGACTGGCCAGAGGTACCAGTCCATCATCAGTGTTTTTCCTAGAAAGGAGAAAAGCCCCATCCTGTCCCCCATACCAGTGTTTATTTCTTTCTGAACTCTGAGGAGAAAAATTCGAATACACAGAAACCTCCGAGAGGATTCTCAGACACAGGACCCGCTCTGATATGTGATATCTTCCCTCAGGAGCTCAGGGGGAGGAGGAGGGGGCAAAGAAAAACAAACCAGACCACTATCCTCTAATGCTGGTGCGAAAGAAAAAAGCTGAGACCTGAGAGTTTCCCCGGGCTTCCACGCATCAAACAGGTCTGACTTCAGACTATTTATCGCACATGCATTTTCTCTTTGCAATCCCACGGTTTATCAAGAGACCTCAGGGCTCCAGCATATCTTTTGGGGGAGCCTGGGCACCTCCTTCTTGCACAATGAGGCAAAGTGGAGCAACAATGGGTAACCCCACTTAGTGCACAACGGGTTGTTGCATGGCCGTTTGCGTATGCTCCCTCTTCACGTGTCTCGGGGAAACCCCACGGCCAAGAAAAAGTCTATGTCTTCCACATAGATAAATATTGCTGCGATTTTGTTTCCCCTGAAGATGAGCTAAACCACTTATAACCTGTGAAAACGAGTGCTCTGAGGGTGCACGTTCAAAATAGACCTTGCGTTCCATCCTTTTGTAGACATTTAGATTTTAACCTATTTAGGCATTTATTACATCAGATATTGCTGTGGTTCTGCAGACCAATTGCTTGATGAATGTAACTGCCATTGGTGCACACACGCGCATGCATACATATACACACACACACACACACACACACTCCCACCAGCCTTTCTTCTAGGTATGATCTAACCCTCAATGGGCTGAATTGCTGCTGTCAAAGCCCTAACACCCAAGGAAGTAATTAAAGTTAAATGACGTCACAAGCTTGGGCCCCTAATCCAACAGGACTGCTATTCCGGCAAGAGGAGTTAGCTGGCTCAGTGGGTCAAGTGCTTGCCTTGTGAGCATAAGAAGCAGAGTTGGATCCATGGAATCATGGAAAAAGCTAGGGATGGTTACTTAAGCTTATGATCCAGCACTGAGGAGGCAGAGACAGGCAGATCCCAGAGGACTGTTGGCCTGCCGGTCTAGCCTACTTGCAAATGCCAGGCCATTAAGAGACTTCATCTCAAAGGGGGGGGGGGGGGAAGAGAAGAAAAGTCAGATCCCTCTGGAACTGGAGTTACAGCTGGATGTGAGCTACCTTGTGGGTGCTGGGAATTTAATCTGGGTCCTCTGCAAGAGCAATAGGTAATCCTAACCACAGCCGAGCCAATTCCCCAGCCCCTTAGTACATATTAAAACACCATGCAAACATGAGAAATAAAGGTATAAAAGGTGAAATCTCCACCTCCGAAGTTTCGGGATGCTTTAGGAAGAGACGCCCATGCAGCTAACTGATGTAAGAATACTTCCTAAGCGCCCAGCCTCTGCTCTGTGTGCTGTAGGCTGACCCCTTACCTTCTTCAAGCATGGCCACTATTGCTTCCAATTCACAAGAGCTCAGCGCATAGCCATTTTGGGTGACTAATATATTCTAACTATGGTTCCTCCTCTGCCATCTCCACCCAGATCCTCCTCACCACCCCACCCATCCAAATCTATATCCTTTCTTGCTCTCTCTCATTAGAAAACAAACAAGCATCTATTTAAAAGAAGGAGAAGGAGGAAGAGGAAGAGAAAGAAGAGGCTCAAATAAAAACAAACATTCTGAAATAGGAAAACAAACAAACAAACAAATGGCCAAAGAAAAAGCACAAGAAACATATATAGCACAGAGAAACACACATTGGCAAATACAGAAATCCCATTAAAACACATAATCAGAAACCATAATATATAAGCAAGAGACCTGTAGGGCAAGAAAACAAAATAAAAACAATACAAACAAACACAATTTGAACATAGGTTGTCAGATTTCAGAGTCTGTCTTCTCAGCTACTGACTGACTCTGCCAGGTACGTAATTTGCATCACAGCTGGGTAGACTGTGAGAACTTGAGGCATGAACCTTAGGGTTGTGAGGCTCGAGGGGTGAGGTATCTTAAAATGAACCTTCTTACTATGAATTTTTCATTTTATAAAAGAAACTGAAGTCTGGGAAAAGGATCATTTTTGGGCCATTTAGTCCCTGAGTTGGCATCAGATGCACCTGAAGGGCTGGCTGGCTGACAGTCTACCCTCAGGGTCTACAATCCCAAGGGACTGGATTGGGGACTCCAGAACTGCTAACAAACTCCCAGAAGGCTGATGCACCTGTAGTCCTAGGGATGCATTTTGAGAATCATCTCAGTCAGTGGCATCATTCAGACAGGTGGTGGATGCCAGCCATGCTCACAGGAAGGGGACAATTTAGCAGAATGCACTGTCAAGAGCCAGTCTACACCAATGTAGGTACCTGTACCATGGGTGAGACATGTGGGACATCTCCTTCTGCCCCACTGTCCCATGACCCACTCTAAAACTGGCCCTTCACAAGACCCTCTGGATCTTCTCCAGCACGCGGCCTACATGAAACAATAAAATCCCGCTCACTGTCAAGGATAAATATTATTCTCACTGTGAGCTATTTATCAAAACTTGTGATCTAAAATTTGGCTCTATCAATGCCAAACATAAGAGCTAGCAGAACTAGCAGGGGCCATGGAGAAACGCCAGGATCCATCCTCAGAAGGGGAGGAAAATTAGACAGTTTCAAAGTTTTCATTTATTTACATTATAAATCAAAAGATTTTTGTTGTTATTGTTATTGTTGCTTATTTGGTTAGCTGTGAAGGTCTATTGCCTTGATTAAGATCCCTAATAGAATATTCTAAAATCAGGAATACTTTAATTATTGCTTAAGCTTGCCTCATTTAACCTTGGGGGGGGGTGTTTCTGTGGCCTTAAGGAGCATTTGGAGGCTTCAGACTTACACAGGATAAGGCACACTAAGCCCAGCACATTCGGAGTCCCCACAGACTGTCACCAGGCTTGGGGATTTTCATGGGTGAGTAGGAAGGAGCCAAATGGTATGAATCTAGTTGGGTGGACAACATAACCTCAAACCCCTGTTCTGTGGTAAAGGATTTCTAAAGAGCAGTATCCCAGGATATTTATGGAGCGCCAACATCTACTAGATAGCTATCTATTGCACAGAAGCCTACTGGGACTGAATACACACTAGCCATTCCATATGAGTTGTAATATTTTTTTTTTTATTATTATCTGCCAGGTACCAAAGTCCTCAGGTTCTACAGAATAGTTTTTGATTAGTATATTTCATTTTTTTTTTTTTGTTTTTTGAGACAAGGCTTCTCTGTGTAGCCTTGGCTGCCCTGGACTCACTTTGTAGACCAGGCTGGCCTTGAACTCACAGTGATCCACCTGCCTCTGCCTCCCAAGTGCTGGAATTAAAGGCATGTGCCACCACCGCCCGGCGTATATTTCATTTTTAACTAAGCAAAAAACCTACAGGGAACGCCCCTCCTCTTCTCCATAGGAAACCAACCGCCCCCCCAAAAAATGTACAAGAATTCCCTATACTCAGTACTAACTTTCTCCAAATGCGACGGTTTACAGAGCTAGGATGGCAGACACTGGTAACAATCTAGTTAACCAGGCGCATTCATATTCTAACAGCTTCGGTTGTGAGTACCAGCAAGGCCATGTAATGGGCAACAAGCATCCTTACCAACTTCTTATCTGATGTCACCCTAAAATGTACCATTGTACCAGCTACAGGAAAAAGACCGCTCGAAAAGCTCTTATTTTTTTTTAAAGCAGAGATTGAGCTGGATAATAATGGCCATATCAGGATCAAATAAATTTGTTTTCTAGACACCTCTAGATACAAGGGTGATTAGTGAAACCAATTTACTTCTTTGAAAGAACTCAACCCAAGATTTGACACACGGATATGAACGCACCTGCTCCTACCCCGACTCACACACAACTGTTAGCGAAGAACACATGAAGAGACTTTAGAACTTTGCACTACTGGCACTTACAGGTGTGTGTATGCTGTTACACGCCCCCAAATGGTCTTTAGCAATCACCCTTACTGTATTTACTATACATTTGTTTAACCAATTTGTTAAAATTAAAGAAGACATGCTTCCCAGAGCATATTCTATTTCCGTGTGTGTGTGTGTGTGTGTGTGTGTGTGTGTATGAGAATTACAAAACCAGATGCTTTAATAAGCTGGAATAAGTAAGATTTTACAGTATGTCTTATTTTCATAATCTAAAGTCAGTTTAAAGAGTCATATCATTAATATGCTAATGATTTCTTGATGAACAACACTGACATAACATGATCAAAGTTGATAGGTTGGATGATAATTTTGCTTGTAATTGAGCTCCGATTTCTCTAGGAACTAAAAAAGAATCTATATGAGAATTTGATTCTGAAATAGTAAGGATTATTAGGAACAACTTACAACTTAAAAAGTGAATATAATAATGAAATTTCAGTCACCAAAACATACAGAAATCCATTTGATGCCTTATCAACATTTAGTTCTAATTTATAGCATTATATTAAAGGGGGAAAAAAAAAGCCAGAAAAATGCTTTGACAGTTCACAAGAAGCAGACCCTAAGAATCTGTTAAAATAAGGTCTAGGATTACACTCCTAAGCGGACACTGATGTGGGGACATTTTTGATCCTTCTTATAAGACAGCTGCCCTGGTATTAGAAAACAAAACATGGCCTCGTCCCTTTTTACTCTAGGGGACTGTCTGCATCCTCCCTCTCCAGCGAGGCTGGCCAGGATAAACAGATGTCTCAATAGATGGAGAAGCTAACCTCTTCAGCTGTACACAGAACTGACAAACCCTGCTGGGGTTATTTGCATTCTCAAGGACCAAGCACAACTTCCATAAAGGGGTTCCCCATCCCAGGGCCAGTCCCAGGCAAGATTCTGAAATAGACGTTTGTCCTGGCCTATAGTGTGCCACCTCCCCAATCCCCAGGGACTAAAGTCACAGCACAATCCATCTGAGTGTCCTGTGACCCACCCAACTCTCTGTCCCCACTTACATCTCTCTTCTTAAGGTCAGATGCCCTATGCCAGGCCACCCTACAAATATTCCCAAGACACTGAGAAAGCTGCCCAAGGCAAAGGAGCAGAAGAGTAGCTTTATCTCATGTCCCACTTGAAAACTATTTCAATTGCCTACAATAGGGCAGGCTAGTCCTATGGGCCTCAGGAATTAAAATTTTACCGCTAGATTCATTATTTTTAAGGTCAAGAATGTACAAATTGTCTGTACTGGTTTGTACTCTTTTAAGAAAAAAATTGTTACTATTATTGTGGCGGTGGGGGGGGGCAATGGGGGAATGTGTATGAGCCACGGAGCACACGTGGCTGTCAGTGGACAGCTGTGTGAAGTCAATTTTCTCCTTCTACCCCATGTGGGCTCCAGAGACTGACATCAAGTTGCCAGGCCATGTAGTGAGTGCCTTTGTACACTGAGTCTTCTCCTGGACCCGTGGTCTCCATTTTTTTTTTTTTTTCCAGAATCAAATAATCACACATTCTATTTTAGTGCTTGGAGAAATTTGAAAGTATTAAAAAAAATTCACATATTTAAAAGTACTTCTCATGGGGACATGCTTACATGGCACATGGTTTTCAATCAGTCTTCAGCCAAAGGCAGCAT
Source organism: Acomys russatus (assembly GCF_903995435.1). NCBI lineage: Eukaryota > Metazoa > Chordata > Mammalia > Rodentia > Muridae > Acomys > Acomys russatus. The sequence goes on along the minus strand of NC_067157.1, from coordinate 45,511,941 downwards.
GTCCTCGCTTTCCTGTGTGTGTGTGTGTATCTCTGTGTAAATATATGTATTTGTGCATATGTATATGCATATACACAGAAATATATAGCCTTTAGACATATAAAATATATTCAAAACAACCAATACAATTAAAACCAAGGATATTTTATTGGTCATAGCATAACTTTTCATATTTTCTTTGTGATGTAATGAAGGCTTTTATTTAATAGATAATATGCAAATAGTCTCCTCCAAAAGACACCTTTTCAGTCTTTAACTTTATGTCTACAGAGATACCTGGAGACATTTTCCCTCTTCCTAGATGATTTCTTACATCTCTGGACTTGAAGTATTTACAAAAATATGCTCATAACTCAGTTGGTCCTTCCTCAACTTTTGAGAGGCAACCCGTACACACATTACACAGAACTGGGCTTGTTCGGGAACAAGCCCACAAAGCCAGCTCAATGGGGCCCGAGGAAAAAGCCAGCAGTGCCACTGATCTCCTAAGACGGCAGAAAGTGTGGGCACATTCATGCGTGCGTAGTCAGATATTCAAAGTGTCTCAATAGCACCCCATGGCTTCAAATTAAAAACTGAAGACTTTATTGCGGAGCTGGCAGCCTGCCACCCCTGACTCAGGGGTTTGGGGACAGGGAAAGTGATGCCAGCCAGGAACACTCCACTCCTCCCTGTTTGTGGCACTAATGTCTGTTTCTTGATTTCACTAAAAGCTTCTTGCTAGGACTTTGCATGGAAGCTGTTAAGGGAATGGTTTAAAGGACATATAGACTTTAAGCATACTCATGGAAGGAAGGCATGTTCCAGGACACAGTGCCTGGGCTTCTCCCTCGCTGCGACCTTGACATACAGCCAGGACTCAGAACATTATCTTAGGATGACAGCTTTTTGTACTGCCAGCAGAACTAACACAGAAATGGCCCCATGCTGACTTGCTGCAAACACACTAAAGGATAATGATAAATCCACATTTTAAGGCCACGGGTCTAAATTTAAATTATGTTTATGGTTCTCCACTTCTGTCCCGGTGGGTGATTTCAAGAAATGCACTTGGTCGCTTTTTTTCGAGATTTATGCACAAAAAGCTCCTCTATTTGAGGTGGACATGTTTTATTCTGATAGTTCACAGTGGAAGCGTTAGAATCAGATCTCTGCAGGATGACTCTGATGAACATTTGGGCGCTGGGGCTGCGTGGGCACCAACGCAAGCAGCTGATAAGGCAGGGGCTCCTTCAGCCCTCAGAAGAAAGTCTTCATTGTGAAGACAGCAATTCAAGGCTCAGCACGCTATGTAACAAGTTCAAGGTTGTACAATTGGTAAGCAGAGGAGCGAGTACACGGACCCAAATCTGCTTCCCCCAGTGCTAGTGTTCTCACTCACCATCCTGTAGCTGAAAGTGTCAGGGAAACCAGACCAACACTTTTAGCTGTGCAGGCTCCTAGTCTAAAGGACTAAGACATATCTCCAATAAATCCCCAATGCCTTCTACACCCTCATTTGAAATTAGAGCCAATTCAGGGTCATTTGGTATTTGAAATCTTTTCACAAGTTTTCAGAACAATCCAACTCAGGCAATTAGGGTTTGTAACTGCTAAATTTAAGTTCTAGACGCATAGAGCCCTAAGTAATCATTTTGTAAAGAAAATGGAAATCAGGGTCGATTTTCCGATAAGACAGATACTGTTGTTTGGAACAGAAACTGGTCACTGAACGTCACTGTGGAGCAGAAACTTAAAACAACAATAAAAACCACCAGGGTTCACACGGAAAGAAAAACACAACAGGAAGATGGACAGGTCTGTGCATCTTCCCAATTCTTTTAAAAAGCCATTTTTTTACATTAAAATGTCAGTGCCAGGATAATAAAATAAATAACCCTGTTTATAGAAATTCCCAAGCAGAATGACGAGGGGCTTCGGGTTCAGTGGTACCCAGCACGGGAGGGGCTCTCAGTTGAGCCCCGGAACAGGAGAAAATGATAATTAATAGTCATTTCCTAGGGCAAGGCGACTCCAGAGATGGCTGAACCATAATAGCAGCTCATCAAGACCAACACTGACCCAGTATTTCCTATGGAGTTTTTTTTTTCTTTTCTTTTTCTTTTTCTTTCTTTCTTCTTTCTCTTTCTTTCTTTCTTTCTTTCTTTCTTTCTTTCTCTCTCTCTTTCTTTCTTTTCTTGAGACAGGGTCTCTCTGTGTAGCCTTGGCTGTCCTGGACTCACTTTGTAGACCAGGCCGGCCTTGAACTCACAGCCATCCACCTGCTTCTGCCTCCCGAGTGCTGGGATTAAAGGCATGTACCACCATGCTTGGCTTCCTATGTAGTCTTGACCACTGCAAGCTTTCCCTTTTCCATGAACTCATTTAATTCTCATAGGTGCTACTATCATCCCTATTTTGTATTTGAACAGGAGGTAAATTTTTTTTTTCTTCTGAGACAAGTTCTTACTATGTTGCCCTAGTTGTTCTGGAACTAGCTCTATAAACTATGCTAACCTTGAAGTCACAGACATCTGTCTGCCTCTACCTCCCGAGTTCTAGGATTAAAGGTGTGTCCCACCATACTTGACCTAGGGTGTGTGTCTTACAGTTACTAAGTGGTGACCCTGGTATTTGAACTCTTAAGCCTCAGGATTCTATGCAGAGCACTACAGTAGAGCCCTGCACTCAGGGAGAGGTACTGTCACCACTGAACTTCACAAATGGCACACACAAAAAGGAATTTCTGCTGCATACACTTGGCAGGGGCTCCTCCAAAGTAATGTTCTCAGTCTAGAAAAAGATTCAAAACCCATAGGCTGACTCCGAGGAACATAAAGAAAGACATAGGCAGGTGAGAGAGTAACCAGCCACAAAGCCTGTAGGAACTGGCCAGGAGCAACTTTCAAACACTCACATACCACAGCATATATATTCCCGATGGTCTGTTTGCACCCTTTAGCTGCTTCCCGAGCTAGTCATAAGGTCCCTGGAGTCCTGAGCTGGGGTACCCGCGCCTCTGAATCCTCATAGCTCTGTGCAAAAAGATGCTCTACAGGCGCAGAGATGTCATTTATAACACGTGTGCCGAAGGAACCGAGCGCAGAACGGGCTCTCAGAGGAAGTGGGCAGTGAGCATATGCAGAGAGCGCAGATAAAAAGGTGGTCATGTGTAGAGGACAAAGCCAGGCTGAATTGGCAGGACACATAGCGGGCATTTGGCACAAACCTAAAGAGTAATGCTGCAGAATGTCCCAGGAGAAGGGTGGTTACAGATGCAAGACTTCAGAGCCTCCTCCAGGGAGCTCAGAGGCTAGGGTAATTTGTGCTTTGTTTGCTGACACGAGAGCATCCAAGTCTCTCAGAGAGAGAAACTAAAAGTTAACAGGTGACGGGGGTGGGGGTGTGGGGTGGGGGTGTTAAGCCACATACATCACTGTTCTGATTTTTAAAATGTGCTGAACAAAGACCACAGTTGTCTGCATACATTCTGTGCTCTTCTGACAAGGCAGGCAGAAACTTCACACAGAGAAACAACAGACCCCAGGCATCTGACATCACTCCTTGACCCTGGGAGCCCTGGGAAAGTGCTAGAGGTTTCCACCAGCCTGTTTTGAACAGGATCAGCCTCAGGCTGACTCTAGATTGAGGAAGCACAAGCAAGCAGAGAGGGCCATGTGCCTCAGGCATGATGAGAAGTGTTGGGAGTGGTCATGAACTAATCCAGAAGGTGGGACTTCGGCTCCAAGCGTTGCTATTATTCACATGACATGGGACAGACCGTTGAAATGACTGAGTGCGAAAGGGGGCTAAAAGGATTACTGTGGTGCGTTTAAAGCTATCTGCCTGCTACCAAACACACGGCTCTGTGCTTTAGCTTCAGATTCGGTATTTGTCTAGTTGGTGTCTCTAATCGAAGAGCCAAACCCACAACCACACGGTTTCTATCTCCCTTGTCACCCAGAGCCCTGAAACATCTCCCAATTCACTCCTCTAACACCCCAGCCAGCATTAACTTCTCCCTAAACCAACCCAGAGTCAGGATCAGAAAAGCGACAACTACTCTGACCTAAGGCCCGCTAGGCCAACCCCATAGCTGTGGGGCTACGCACTTGTCCTACCAGACCTTTCTCATGGACACCCCAATAAAGGCCCTGGGCAGGTAGAAATTTTCCTGAGGTCCTTCCAGCCTCCTTACTGATGCTGGGACCTAAATGTGGCCCTTTACAGTATGTCATGTCATGGTGTGGTATGGTTCATCTTCTGGAGAAATGTAATAAAAATCTCCTCTCAAAGGCATTAATGTCTCCATTTGTTATTAGTCTCCTCCACAAATCTGAGCCCCACAGACATTTTTAAGCCTCCTTCACTCATTCTTGACCTCCACCCCCACTTTCATCAGTTTTGTATCGACTTCCTCCCTGACACTTGCCAAACCTAGTTTCTTGCCCCCTCAAGTCACCATTCCACACATGTGCCTTCCGAGACTCCAGACGGGAGTGACTCTGCTAGGAAGGCTTGATGGAGTTCGTGAGGTCTGGGGATCAAGTCCACGCTCCTTAACTCAAGACCCTCCCCCCCACGCCCTTTGGTCTTCACGCCTCCCCACCTTTGCTTGTAATACTGCTCGTAACAGATGCCCTTCCCAGTGCCCTCCCTCCTGCCAGCGTGGAAACCACCAACACACTTAGCCAGCACCCGAAGTACCCACTTAGGCGGAATGTCAGTGTGCTGATGTGTTAATACTGTCATCGTCCAAATTAATATAAGCTCTTCAGTAGGACTTAGAACCTTTATGAGTTCCAAAATTAGTGAAGGTGTGGCAACAGCAAATATGTAATTTCTGTTGGCTCCAATTTAAGAGTTGGCAGCATTCTCCATAGTTTAGAAGGCCTAATTCAAATTTTACTTGCTTAAGAAGGCTTGTACAGTTTCTTAAGATAATTTCTTCCTTGAATGTCCATTTAGCATTAACTTAATTATTTATTTATATTATATATATAATACATATATATATGTAAATATACATATATTTAAATATAAATTTATAACTATATTATTAAACTAAAATATATCATAAATATATATAATATATTTATAGAGAGGTATTAAATATATGTATATTTTTATATATGTGTCTTTACATTTGCTTTCTCAGGATCCCAAACACTATGAGGTCAATAATGAAGTAAACCTTAGCGCTCTTTTCTTTCAGGCCTGTTAGCTCTACACTTAGCAACTGCTCAGTGAGTATTTATTAAATCTCAGTCCCATGATTATTCCAATTAAACTAAGGAGTTCTTACCAAATGGTAATTACATAGTTAATTATGAGAAATATGGGAAAAGAATTACATAGCTAGGCTTAAACTAATTAAAATAAGTACAGGTCAGAGTATAAGTCTATTAAATTCCAACAGAAAATAGTAATAGATATACTAAATTATTTAGGAGCATTATTCTGACATTTAGTCATTACTATTAATTATAAAATGGGGTTAATTTATTTATTTTTTTGGTTTACATAAATAAAAATTCTTCTAGTCTATAAGCAAGCCAAATATCAGCTTATAACTGCACAGTTTTCTGTCTTTCTTTCCCCCATGTCTGAAGTTTCTAGACATCTACTAAAAAATAAAAAAATAATTAAAAACTCCAGTCAGATTACAGGTGTCTAGCATGGGCTACTTCAACTGGCTTCCAGGTTGGAAGGAGGAAATGGGCCAGAGTCGGCTGCATAGATCCCAGGGCAGCCCCAGATGCTTGCTCTCCCAAGCCTCCCTGGAACTGATGGCGGCCACGCAGTGCGGTGGAATGCACAATGCCGCAGCCACACTCTGCTAATGAGGACTTCTCCCAGGTCCTCAATAAACATCTGCGGATCAACTGATTCTTATCTTTGGACTTTCCTCCCAGTGTAATTGTTAGCTGAGATTTACAGGCACTCTTCCCTAGGTGGGTGGCTGGGCCAGGGCTAGGAGAGCCATACCATTGACACAAGGAGAATCTCCTCCCAGCAGCCAGAAAAGCAAACAGTGGTTTAGAGGGGGTAAAATTTTCTCAAAAAAAAATCACTCCAACATGATTACAGGCTGTCACTAAAAAATGAGGAAGGAAGGGCTTTTTTTTTTTTTTTTTTCCGACTACAGGGTATACAACTCTGAGCACAGAAATGATTATTTTATATTTGGGCCTGATGGTAGTCTGTAAGCCTCTGAAATGTAAAAAGCCATAATAACCTAGGTGCCTGGCGTAACTTAAAAAGCTTCAAGATGATTACACAGCTTCCTGGATTTATACCCCCTCACATCGCACATTCCTGCAGTCGCCGCTCTCAAATGCCGCCTGCATGTCCACTCTGGTAGGACACTGGCCAGGGTGGACTTAGACACTACCGAGCCACAGAGGTTTGCTTGACTGGGCTCATCAGCGAGATAAAGCAAGGGCAACTTCAGGAGGGCTAAATAACTCAAGTGGCATATGAGGAGTTAAGACGGAGCAACAGAACCCACAACCCAGTTGGGTGTTCCCTGGAGGCAGGGGTCCTTTGGAAGGGGCTATCTTGAGGACAGAGAACAGAATTTGTGAAATATCGCTCGAAGGCTCCTTGTTCCAGCTGGTATTAAAAGAGTCTGGGAATTTGTAGCAGATTCTGCTTCAATTTAGCTGTTCCTGAGTTCAACACTGGGAAAGAATCACCAGTGGACAGGGCCTAGAGCCAGCACGACTCTAGACCCTGCGTGCAGCAGGTCGGAGGCAGTACTTCTTAACAGCTGGGGTGCCCCACCATCCTCTCAGAACAACCTCCCTAGCTACTAATGCGGTGGTTCTCAACCTGTGGATAGAGACCCCTTTAGGGGTGGCACATCAGCCATCCTGTATATCCGATATTTGCATTACGCCTCTCAGCAAAGTTGAGGTTATGAGGTAGTAAAGGAATAATTTTATGGTTGGGGTCAACACAACATGAGGAACTGTATTAAAGGGTTGCAGAGCTAGAAAGGTTGAAGAACCATTGTTCTAAAGGAATGAACCAGACCTTGACAGATTTCCTGGGTTGACATGTTTTGCTGTTTTTGTTTTTCTTTCCTGATCCTGCCCCTAGACAAGGTTCCTCTCTGTAGCCTTGGCTGTCCTAGTCTCGCTTTGTAGACCAGGCTGGCCTTGAACTCATGGAGATGCACCTGCCTCTGCCTCCCGAGTGCTGGAATTAAAGGTGTGTGCCAGCACGGCCAGCCCCTGGGTTGACCTTTCAAAATTAGTTTTCTATTTCTGTGTGTGTGTGTGTGTGCGCGCGCGTGTGTGTGTGTGTGTGTGTGTGTGTGTGTGTGCATCTTGTACATATGCACATGATTGCAGGTGCCCATACTGGACCTGAAGTTACATGCAGCTGCGAGTTGCCCAACTTGTGTGTTACAAACCCAACTAAGGTCATCTGCAGGAGCAATAAGCCCTGAGCCATCCAGGCTGGACTTCTGACATGGTGCAGTGAGACGCTGATGATACATAACTCACGGTTTTCTTATATTTAGTGGAAAGTAACTGCCACTATACGTTTCTATGTCAAAAGAAAGTATCACTGTTCTAGGAAACACAGAACGAAAGCATAAAGATCATATTCACTTTTATTTAAAATATCTTTTCTGGCATCTAAGAGAAAATTTAAAAGTCATTCAACCTAGCCAGGCATAGAGGTACATTCCTTTAATCTCAGCACGTAGATCTGTGAGTTCGAGGCCAGCCTGGCCTACATAGTGAGTCCCAGAACTACAAATTAGAAACTTGTCTTAAAAAAAAAAAAAAAGTAAAAAAGTAAATTAAAAAACAAACGAACAAACAAGCATTCAATTTATCTGAAGGGAATACATTTTCTAATCTAGACCAAGACATTAAAGATAAAAAGATTCTAAGAGATGATTATAGGGTTGGAGAGATGGCACAAAAGTAAAGAGTTTGCTGCAAACATGAGGACACAAGTTCAATTCCCAGAATCCACGTAAAAGCCCAGTGTGGCAGTGGCCCTAGGGGGTGGCAGCAGAGACAAACAGATCGCTGGTGGCTTGTGGCCAAGCCAGCTTAGCTCCTGTTTCAGTGAGAGACTCTAAACCTTCTAAAATAAGGTCAAGAGTGATGAAAAAAGACATCTATCAGTGACCTCTGGCCTCCACCAACCACTGACCTCTGCCCCAACCCATGTGTACATGTTCCTCACACACTAAAAATTATTTATCTATGGCTGTTGTTTTTAAAGAACTCACTGAAAATAAAGACTTAAGAGCCTCTTTACCCTTTAAATATAAAAATACTTTACCCTTTAAATATAAAAATATAAGAGAATTAAAAAAAAAAACAAAAGAGGTTAGGATCAGCTTGGACATTAAAGAATGCTTAAAAGGAAAAAAAAAAAAGAAAGAAACAAAGAGAATTAAAGGAATCTGACCCATTGCCATATAGAATGGATCTCTGTTATATGTGGATGACCTAAACCATTAAATCAAGTGATATAAGCCAGAATGGTGCACATAGGATAATTATCCGCATATGAATTCAGAGACAGGAAGCAGATGCAATGTTACTCAAGGTAAGCCGAGACTAGACTAGACTGCTCAGTGGCCCCGGAAACTGGATCTAAGATAATGGCGAAAGCTGGGAAGTCACAGCGATGGTCACACCCCATTGTGGACATAATGAATGCTGACAAACTGAACCATACAAACACTTAAAAGCAGTTAAGATAGCAGATTTTATATTTTCTGTATGTTCCATAACAGCGTAAGAAAAAGTAACAATGTCGCATACTAGAAGCCAGTGACTCCAAATGGCTGAGTAGGGTGGCTTGTGAATTATGCCTCAATCGAACTCCAAACCCATAACACGGATAGGGCGTAGCTGGGTAGGAGGAGAGACTGTGAATGATCTGTGCACAGTATGGCAACGTGCAAGTACAGATTTTTAAATAGGCAGCAGAGAGGATTGTGATCGTTCCCAGCATAAAGAAATGACAAATACTGGAGGTAATGGCTATGCTAGCCTGGTCTAACCATTACACACCACCCACGTGTACAAATATACACCACACCATACCCTTAAACATGTATAATTATATATTTTTAAAAATTAAATCTCTTTACGTATTCACTTTTAAAGGCTCCACCGCTGACATGTTTGCTATTATTTTGTTGCCTCATAGGCTCTGAATATTGTTACCGGAAGTTAGCACATTTTGTCAGGAGAATTCAGGACAAGAGAGAAAAGGCTGGCCCCAGAGTGTGGGAACTTTGCGTCAGGCCCAGCTTTGCCCCTGAAGAGGTGGTGCCTCCCGAGGCTCCTCCCCTGAGCGCTGCTTCCTAAGCTGTGAGACAAGGCAGCAGAGGCAGGTGCTCAGCTTTTAAGGCAGCATGACTCACACCCCTATTGAGTCCCCTTTAGTAGTTTAGAACGTGGACTGGCCTTCTAGCTCCTTCCACGTTTTGGACATCTGGCTAAAACAATGAAATTACTTTCCCTCTTATAATAAATATACTTAGAATATTTTTTCAATGGCTTCTTAGTTTTATTCTTTTTTTTTTTTTTAATTTATTTTATTTTTTTATTTTGAGACAGAGAGAGCCTCATGTAGTCCAGGCTGACATCCGACAAGCTGAAGATGAACTTCGGTTTCTACTCTCCAAGCACAAGGGTTACATGCATGCGCCACCATGCCTGGTTTATGTGGTACAGGGGATTGAACCCAAGGCTTCCTGTGTGCTTGGCAAGCACTCTACCAGATGAGCTACATTCCCAGGCTTGGTTTTAGTCTCCTTGCAAATAGTTAGCCTGAGAGACATGGGTCAAAGTTACAACTACACAAGTGACAACATTTAATTTTGATAACTCTTTAAACCGGTAGTTAAACAGGACCTGATGGTAAATGCTTGGAGGACGGAGGGACAGTAGTGTTTGAGACAAGGATTGAATTTGAGGCAAGCCTGGGCTAGCTAGCAATTTCAGGAGACCCCGCGTCAAAACAAAACAAGCACGTGAGCTGTACAGATGAAGAGCGTGCCGTATCTAGGAGAAAACATCTGGAAATCCCTCACTTTTAACACGTGCCAGGATGAAAGCGCAGTTCCATTTACTGCTTAGGCAGCTCTGGGACTCAGGGTCAGATAGAAGCCATTTGAGGGGCAGCCTGCCAGCTCTCAAAGCTCCTGGGAGCCTGTTACCGCTGGGTGCCAACTCGCTTCTGCAGCTGGCTCCGAGTCTCTCCATAGGTCAGCCAGCAAGACCAGAGAGTTCAAAGTAAGTATCTTTAGAAGTTCAAGGCCCAGACAGAAGAGAATGAGGTCAGGTTTTTCAAAAAGTTCGCCTTCTTTCTTTCCTTTTGTGAAAATGTGTCTCAGAAAGAACTACAAGGTTAACGCGAGGCCCCTGCATTTCTGCCATCTGCTTTATTGTTGCCTCGGAACAATGGAAATGAGACAGAAAATAAAAATAATTAGTGGGGAAACCAGGAGCTAAGCCTTTTGCCAATTTCCTGTATCAGAAGTAACGAAGTAATAGAATTTAGGCTAAAAGCTGCCAGAAGCCAGCACGGTACCTTTCCTCTCTCGGTGCTCAGACCCTTGAACAAGGTTCCACTTTCAAATAGAAGCTTTAGAATGAAAAGAATGCAGGAATAAATAGCTCTTGCTTTGTGCCCCTCTGAAGGTTTCCTGGTCTTTGATGAGGAAAAGGTAACTCCTTACTGAAGTAAGTTAGCCAGAATTTATATAAGCTAAGAAAAAAACAAAAAACCAAAAAAAAAAAAAAAAAAAACAGACTGTAGATCTAAGCGAGTAAGCTTGTAGCCATCTCCCTGAGTCCCTTTTAAGAAAGTTTTTCAGCCACATGAAAGTAAGAACAACATACCCTGAATCCGAATTCCTCCTTGTCTCTGTGGGGTGGGTGGCTTCCATTCTGTTCTTCGAGGGGAGCTCCGATTCCTCCACCCTCTGACCAGTGTGCCCACCATGGTGGCCGACAGCATGTTCCTGTGGTCCTGCTGGGGTGGAGGGCAGCCTGGTAGGCTGCCACTGGCAGGAGGTTTGTGTCCTCTTGGAAGGTGCTCCACCCAAGGGAAGACAGGCCTGGGCAGTTCCTCCCACCTCTGTCCTCCACCCACATCCTCATCTTGCCTGTGTCATGAGACCTCTCTCAGGAGGTGCAGGGGAAGTATGGGAGATGAGACAAGGAAGAAAAAAAAAAAAAAACCAGACAGCAGCAAAAAATTAAAAAATGAGAGTTAGGAACGGAGGGAAGCAAAGAAAGAGATAGGCAATGCCATAGACGTGCCTATCTCTATGTATTTTGTTTGTTTGTTTGTTTGTTTTTCTAAAAGCAAAATTTCAAAATTGAAAAAAATGGCTATGTAAGAGGTGAGATGGAGCTTGTACTAGTTTGCCTATCAAGTCTCCACCACACCAGAATTGCTTCCACTTAACCCTTTCCCTGCGGGACCATCCTTCCACCCCAACAGAACTGGTTTACAACATGAGTGTTTATTGGCTTTTGAGGATGGAGAGGGCAAGAGACTTAGTAGTTCACAGTCATGTATGTTCTCAGAGCCTTTTGAAAACACGAGCTGTTTGCAATGGACTGACCATCTCTCTTTATGAGCTACTGAGGCCACACTAATATCACATGCTGCTCACAGGTGTCCCCTACTGGCCAATATGACAGGTGCACACAGGTGAGAGAAAACCTGCGTTAAAGCTGGAGAGGAGGGGCCAGGCAAGTAGTTCTGGAAAGCTCTGGAATCCCTTGAGTACCTCAGGATCCTGTATTCACTCAGCCTAGGTGGAAAGGACTAAGAGTGAATTAAATGCACGTGGCACAAGAGGTGCCCATATCTCTTGGCACTATGACCGTAATGATTAACTAATTGAATGACACATGTATAATTTCACATTTTCTCTTTTCCCAAGATACACCTTGGCTAATTTAAATAAGTTTCAGATTGCTTCTTCAGAAGATATGCAAATTACGCAAATCCCTTGAAGTTGATCACAAGTTTTGTTTTGTTTTGTTTTGTTTTGTTTGCTTTTTAAAGGCTATATAATTTCCACAACCACAGTCAGTGTTTTAAGGACAGACACTTTGCATATGCAATTTACATATTTGTTTTCTGGTTCCCTACTTACTTTAACCCCTTTCTTTTTGTCTATTTCTATTTTGTCCTGCTTTCATTTATTATACTCACTACTGTATTGCTTTATGCTGTGCCATTTTCTGCGTGATCCTTCCAGAGTTTGAGAAAACGGTGGTGTCACTTTCACAGACTGACATAGGCACGGAGGGACGGGAATTTAGAATAGCATGAGAGCCAGCCTTGGAGTCCTACTCAAACCACACCTCAACCTCAGGCTTCGCTCAGGTCCCACAGCGGGCTGGAAAGGGACATGCGACAGGAGGTATAGGTCCTGGTCCTCCCTGGGGGGAGGAGTATGCGGGCAGAATCTCCTTTTTTTTTTTTTTTTGTTCATAAGCAGTACTGGCCATAGAGGGCTGAGCTGGCCTGTGGTATGGTAGGCCCAGAAGGAGCTACTTATGGGGCAGCGCTAACGATCTTACAGGGAAAAGGGCAAAGAGGCCTTGGAGGAGCTCAGTTTCCTGCCACACCCAGACTCACAAAGACAGGCTTAACCTGCCTTCTGATGGGGCTACTCCCTGCATGAGTAGGGTGGCTCTCGGAGAAGGGTGGCATTAGAGCTAGGATGGGCATCAGCAGACACCCTGAGGCATGGTCCAGCCGTCTCATCAGGGGGCAGGATAAGGAGGCAGAAACATGGCTGGGTGTTACCTGGGGACATTTCTCTGTGCAACCTTGTATCCTACTGTGAGGTCCAGAACAGTCTGGGAAAGGTGCTGTTAGCACTGCAGGAGAGGCTCTGTCCACACACAGAGGTCAGTCACCCTCCTTAGGGTGAGGTGGAAGAGACATGGGCAGTGCTAAAAGCAAAGCATTGGGTATTAAGCCCACAAAGCTCCTACCAACATCCTCCTATGAGCCTCTTTTCTAATCATTACTGCCGCTGTATCATTGAGAACTCATCTCCAAAGGGCATAAGGATGCACAGGGCTTATGGGCAAAGCCATTTTAAAAGCACAGCAAACTGCCCCAAATCCAGACATCCTTTGAAGAACTACTGTTGACAACCAGCAGAGGGAACAGGGATGTACGTGAGGAAGGAGGCAAATACAGTTCTGTAACCCCTCACCCAACCTCCCCGTCTTCCCTGTGCGCTCATCTTCCCGAGGCGTCCAACCACAGTACTCCCCACACTAAACTGTGCTTACTACTGGCTGTTGGTCTATCTGCCCCAATCAACTGGCTGTTCCCCAGCCTCACTGGGCATCAGAAACACCACACGGGGTTCTCAGGACTTTCCCCAAAAAAGGGCTCCTGCTGGCCACAGTTTGATGAGAGGGCAACAATATGTTCAAGAAGTTGGGGCCCCAAGCCTTTGTCATTGTTTTGCCTGGCATAGTGTGTGTAGCCAGCACATGGCTTGCTGTGTGAAGAAACTCTGCTCCATGGCCCCAAGTGCAGGAACATACAGCTCTCGTCTCTACACGCATCTTCTTTCTTGCTTGCTCCCACCTCAGGTGTCACCCTGGTGGCAGGTGCCAGCTGTTAGCACCACTTGTCTTTGCTCTACCCCATTACCCCCCACCCCATAATTCCCACGGCTCTCTTGCCTGTGACGTTTCAGCCCAGAACACAACTGCCGCCCGCGTCCTGCCTCTCCCAACTCCACACAGAGCCACCCTGGATACTCCGGGAAAGGGTCCCATAAGTAAGCTCACTTAGCACTTGGCACTGTGCTGTCCTCCGCTTGCTGGTGGCAGCAGAGGGACACGCAGTAGCCACAATCTCCCCCACAGGAAGCTGAGCAATGACCATGACTACTGTGAGAAACAGGGACAGGAAGAGGAAAAAAAGTAATGTCCTGCCTGTGAGGTCAACTCCACCCTTTCCCAGTCCATACAAATGCACTTCCTTAAACAGGTCACACCGCAGGAGAGTGGAGATGTAGGACAGAGACATGAGATCATTCTTCCCCCATATTTGTCTTCTTTATGAACACTCCTGTAAAATAGTGTGTGTGTGTGTGTGTGTGTGTGTGTGTGTGTGTGAGATTAACTATTAACACTCTTTTAGATTTCACAGACAAGTACTATCCCACCCTCTGCATGGGATGAGAGCAGAATCAGCCCATGCACCTCTTAGAAACCCTTTAGGGCTTAATGTGGCTCTGGGCACCAGGGGACACCTGGCACACGCTGACTGAAGGGATGCCTGCTCAGCCTGGATGATGTGGCTGTCAACTATGAACCGTGTGCTAAGATGTTGGGGGTTATGTAGATCTGCCGTCTACTAGCAAATATTTGACCTCCTCCTATTATTTCCAGAGAAGTTGCTGAAGCAAAGGTAGGACTGTGTGGGGTATATTTCTCTCCAAGTGCTAATTAAAAAAAATATTTATTTTGATATAAATGAGTATTTTATGGGGGCATGTCTATCTGGGTACCACAAGTGTACAGTCACCAAAGAAAAGGGTACTGGATGCCCTGGGCAGGATCCCCTGGACTGGTGATAGAGAGTCCTCTAAAAGAGCACTCATCTCTTTAGCCCAGTACTGATGTTTTTACTTTGATTTCCTTCCCCCTGGGCCTGTACTGCATGAGTTCCTGGTCTCTATTTAACGCCTCCTTTCTCTCACACACTTGTTCTTGCAGGTCATAAACAAGAGTTGGACAGTGTGTATGTAAACTAGTTGATTTCCAGAGAGCTACCTTTGATTTAATTCCTGACGATCTCCTCCTATGTGGATGGGGTCTCCCCAGCTCAGCCCACCAGCTGCAAAGTATGTTGATGCCTACCCATCATAAGCCAGGCCCTCCAAAGTTTGTAGTAAAGGTAAGAGTTTAATCTCTACCCGTCTTACTTCTGTGTTTCCAGTTGGCAAATTGGGTCCAAACTTGGTCAGATTGAAAGGTCTTTGCTGCTTTGACCCCAGACCTCAGACCCCAGCATCTGAGAAATTGGCTTCTGGCTGTGGCATTTGAGGAACAGAGTATCTCCTGAAGATGAATGCTTCTGGCTGATGGTATCTAATAAACGCGGACCTTTTCTTCTTCTTCTTCTTCTTCTTCTTCTTCTTCTTCTTCTTCTTCTTCTTCTTCTTCTTCTTCTTCTTTTCTCTCTCTCTCTCTCTCTCTAAACCTTGGTAATCTACACTGAATGGTTTTATGTCACAATGAGCTACTGTGGCCTATGGGTAGCTGAGGTCCAGTGTTTACCTTGATAGTGGAGTCAGCTTATGGTGACATTGACATGAGTGAGTGGGCCTTTCTTGAGTGTCTTGCATGGGCTGCAGGGTTCTCCCAAGCAGGGCACAGTCCCTACCCTGTAAGCACATGGCTGGTATGTTCTAGTACGGGGCAATATGATCCAGTATAGTGATATATAGGTGGAGTTACCAGGAAGCCTGTTTTTGGGTGGCTCCTGATCTACGTACACTAGCGTAAGATTTGGGAAGCAGATGTACTTGCAAAACATTAATGTTAGAAAGCTATGAAGAAACTTGTTTTTTACAGGAGTTACAGGCAACAGGGATGGGCAGTGTGGTAAGGCGTCAAGCTCTCTCCACATTACACTGAGCTCCTGGCTTTAAATGGTTAATGTCTGGCCTATCACGCTATGCATGGATGTTCTGCGGTCAGGGCCAGGAAGAAACTGAGGAGGCACAAAACTGAGATTAGTGCTGTGCATCCACTGCTGTGGGTCTCCCATACAATGGGCCACACATCCCTCCGCCTTGCCAAGTTCTCTCAATGCAGTTCTACTCTGGGCTTGGCAGTGGTTTTTGGAGCCAGGGACTGCACGCGGACATGATAGCCTAGTGTCTACAACTACTCCAGGGCCTAGGAAATAGTCCTGTTTGCGACACAGACTGTGCAGCTATTGGTCAGTATACAGTTCTCAATATGAAGATCAGGGGAATTTGATCGCTTCCTGTCTCTGAGCGTGAAGCCCAGCTTGGGCTGAACTGTACTGAACTAGGTGCTATTCAAAGTCTGGTCTTCAGTGTTGCACAGAGGAAAACAGGGAGTATGTGAACACACGCAGAAACACATTGGCTCCTGCTCACATACACCAATCTGGAGGAAAAATCACTTGCAAACTCATTTAGGATTTAGATTCTCCAGCAGCTAAGCATTATTCCCTTGCTCTCGTGGGTGTGCCTCTTCTCCTACTGCCTGAATGGTGGGGCCATGTGCCCATCAAACCTTTCCCTCTAGCCCCGCCTCCCCTTGACTCAGGGCTTTTTCTCTCAGCTCTTCCCTTTCCAATTCCATCCAATCTGGCTTTTCCCACCACAGCCACTCTCTGTGCATGCCGCGGCCTAATCCAGTTGGTATTTATTAGTCTCTTTCTCATATAGCTTCTTGGTGGCGTCTGGCATGTTTGGCCACTGCCCGCTTCTCAAGTCCGCTTCCCTCTCACCTGGTTCTGCTCCTGCCTCCACTGAGGTTCCTTTTCAATCAGCCGGAAGGCAGCCGTGACTCAGATATGCTCAGCTTCAGTGTCTGAGCACGAGCGGAGAGCCAAGTGACTGCTCCATATACCAACTTTTGAGATTTCGCAGGAAGTGAAAGTGCAATCTGCTCACAATGGAGCACAGTCGTCCTTATAGGCCAGGGTCCCAGGCAGAGAGTGGCACCACCACTGGGTCTCTGGCTGCCAGATGAGCCAACTACTCTACTTTTTCTCCTTCACTCCAGACGGTCAGATCATTACCACTCAACCTTTTCCTTTCTTAGCTCTCTCTTACACAGCCATGGCTTATTCTCCCCAGGTTACCTTGGATCTGCGTCTGTATCTGGCTCGTGGATGGGGCAGACAACTGTACCACGCTCTTCCAATGCAAACCTGACGTCATCCCACCCCGGACAAGCTTCCATGCCTTCACATCTCTTCTAGGATAATGGTCAAAACCTTCCGTGTGTCTCAACTCTTTCCTCCTTGCTAGCCTTCCCAGTTTTGACCCAAACGTCCTCCAGACCCATCGTTCTCCTCTGGAATTCTCCAGGGCTCATGGTCTTCTCCAGGTCACTTTGATGAACCCACTTCAGCTACTCTCAGGGTTTGGATCCTCAGATGAGGAGGACATTTTTTTTTCCTCCTGGCATTTATAATTTGCAATAACTATTTGGTTTCTAGCCATTTCCCCTATTAATCTAGCATACAGTAATGATGGTGGGAGTACTTTTTTTTTTTTTTTTTAGTACTTTTATCATTTTTCCCAGAGTGTAGATTCATACCTGGAATTCAGTACCTAGTCTATAAAAAATTGTTGAATGAATGAGTGAATGAATGAACAACTATTATGCCCTAGAGATCAGTATAATTAGTGAATAAGATATTTCTATCATCACTGTTGTAAATTAAAAAAAAAACATGCTGTTGTTTATCATGAGGTACTAAGTTCTGGTAAAGAAAGCCCATAATTATTAAACCATTCCCAGGGGAAATATGATTTATTTTATGATGTTTCCTTATTTTACGGTTTCTTCAAAGAGAGAGTCAGGGTAAAATGTGAGTGCCTACATTTATCTCCAACTTGGACTGAATATTTACATCTTCTTCATCCCTAGAAGTGCTGTATCGCTAGACACAGCCATGAAGCTTGCGGAATCTAACTGTGGTTTAATATTCATTATAAAATCAAAATACAGATGAAAACATGCAGGAACTGCTTAATTTTCATCTTATTAAAAAATATAAAAATGGGCTGGAGAGATACCTTAGGGGTTAAGAATATCTGCTGCTCTCAAGGGAAAAGAGGATTTGGTCCTTAGCATCTGTATTGGAGGCCTCAGCACTTCGGTTCTAGGAGAATCTAACGCCCACGTATGACCACTTGAATGCACATGGTACATATACATGCACATCATACATACTTACATGCATGCATACACACACACCCCAAACACATAAAAATAAAATAAATCTTTTAAAAGGCACAGAAACTTAGAAATAAAGGTGATGAATGGAGCAATCTCACAGCCAACCCTTAAAATAGTAAAAAAAAAATTTCTATTCATTCTCTCTGTGTATCAAAAGAAAAGGCTGTGTAATATGCTACCTTCACTTATATATAAAATATAGTAAGAGTTTGTTTGACATATTTATTCTGTAGGAAACTGTCCCCCAATATTTTTATCCTTTTTTTTTTTCAGAGCTTATTATTTATGTTCTTAATCATGAAAGAAGGTTTAAGGTTTAGCATTGGTTTAGGTTCTGTAGTGCTCAGTGAGTTGGGGTTTCAGAGACAACAGAGATGTCCCCAAATCATAAAATCTACCTGCTCAGCCACATTTCAAAGATATATGAAAATGTTTGTCTTTGACTCAAACACTCCTTTGCTTTTCATGGTTAGAACAGATTTTGAACAAGACCTCAATATTTGGTAGCTAGAAAGAGCCATCTGCTCTAGCAAAACCTTTGTTAATTGTAATTCTACCCTGAAATTTAAACCCTTTGAAACCCGGGCACTCTGAGTGAGATTGGTAGAGAATTGTAAGCTGGGGAATGTGCCAACGTTTCCCGCTCTCTTTTAAGAGTATGTGGATTAATTACAAGGCGCTGAGTGACTGGGATTAGCCTTTATCCTTGCCTGCACGAAATTAATTCCTACCACTTACATCAATTAGACCGGGTCAAGATGGGTAATTCAGGCTGAACCTAACATAAAGAGGCCTGTTTGCCAGGGTATCTGACGACCATTGAACATGTTCCATTAAGGAGGAACTCCTGGCTATGTGTGGAGGGTGACTTAAGGCATAAGCAGTTGGTCTCTTTTTACTTGCTCTATGGAACTACTAAAGCTTACTCAGACAATGGAGAATTTAGGTTAAAACATTTGTCTGCAAAGAGTGGAAACTCAATTTACTATTTTTTTTGTGGGAGGGGCTGTCTTAATGCAGCAGTCAGCACTCATACCAACATAATTTCAGACATCTTTAAGGACACGGAAATATTTTGAAAGCCCGTATAAGGTGTCTGTCTTTACTCCAGTGTAAAATATTTGCTATGGACATTTTAATAAATGAGCAGTTGTCAGTCCCAGCACTCAGGAGGCAGAGGCAGGAGGATCACTTTGAGTTCGAGGCCAACCTGGTCTACAAAGTGAGTCCAGGACAGCCAAGGCTACACAGAGAAACCCTGTCTCAAAAAACAAAACAAAACAAATAAATGAGCAGTTGTCTAGGAATTTTCTAGATAACAAAAGTTGGACAACCCCAGACAGGAGCAAACTTCTTTTTATAAGGATTTTTCTGTGACCTCCAATGGTCCACGCCCTTCCTGTCCTTCCTTTTCTCTCAAATACATCAGTCCCCAAACCTGCTCTAATTTTTGCATCTAGATGGAGGTGAATATAGACATTTTTCTGACTGTAATTATTGCTATTAACAAAATAATAAAAGAAAACATCATTCTGGTGCCCCACCGAGGTGCTAAACAATTTTGTCCCAACTTAGGTACAAAAGAACCTGTGTAGACACAGCAATTCAGAGTATAGAATCCCCTCCTCTGTGATCCCAGCCTTTCCCACAGGGGCATGTACCTGGTATTGTAGAGAGCACACATGACCTCGAACCAGTGGAATGCCGTCTCAGTCCTGGATACTTTTTCTTTTATATTATATCTGGTGTTAGTAACTTACTTGGTTTAAGTAATTCTTAGTGCTTAACTCCCACTAGGAAAACAAAGGTGAGGCTGAAGGCACAGAGCCTCCCATCAAACCGTCAAAACAGCACACTGCAGATGCTGCATACAGCCTAGGGCAGTGTGTGTCACACCCTCCAGTCCTGGCTCTGCTGCTCATCCTGTGTCATCATAAACAAGTCTCTGCCCCCTGCAGCCTTCCCCACTGTGGATTGGGAAATGGTACCAGGAGACGGGTGACGGACGACGGGGATAAAGCATAATAGAGGACCTCATCAGAGGAGCTGTCGCTATCAGGAGGGAGAGGAGAAATGGTCAGGTTAAGTATACACAAAGAAGTTCCCTCCCCTTGATGGCTAACACACATGCTGAGAGCCCAGCACGCCACCAGCAGTTATGCCATTATTTCTCACTTGCTATGCCATGCCAATTTACAGATAAGTTTTGAGTTCACCACAGCATTTTCAAATAGTAAACCATTCCCAAGTTGTCTGCACATTCTGCAGGAAGTGCATAAGATATAGGCTAGTACTTTCAACTGGAAATAAAAGCGAAACCAGGCACCTTCCTACCTAACAATCTGCAGTCATAGACAGCGAGCATGGGAACCTGGCTGGCCGGTGACACTCCATCCTGCCGGGTATGCCATTCTCAGGTAAGAGCCTGAGTCCGCATTGCCTTCCCCAGAGCAGGCTGGTTCTGAGGAAGACAGACTGGAGAGAGACTGGACTCTGAGCTCATTCATTCTGTCATCACTATCAGACTAAAACAACAACTATCCAGATACCGCAAGCTCTGCCTATCCAAACTCTCTGGTGACTTTAGGGTTACCACAAATCCCCCTTTCAACCCTTGTTGATCTCCCCCCCCCCTCTTTAAACTGGGTCATTCAAGTTCTCACCTCCGTAAGCAAGCACGGTATCGGAAACTATAACCTTCCTCTGACGATTCAGACTTTTGCTCGGCCCCAGGGTCAGCTCCACAGATGAGGAGTCTGACGCTGGGCACCAGAAAAACAAGTGAAATAGCTGAAAGAGCGACACCCAGTAGGCTTCTTTTCTTTCCTAAATCAGTTCCTCGTGGCTAGTACTCTAGGGAGCGGGGAGCAAAAATGTTGGATGCTTTAAAAAAAATATATCAATGGGGTTGACACAACAATGGTTCTTTTTGCGTTTGTGTCCATGTGGGAGTATGCATGTGTGTAGGTGCGTGTGCATGTGCGGAGGCCAGGGATTGGCATCAGATGTCCTCCTCTATCACTTCCCACCTTGTTTTCTGACACATTAAACTTGCAGCTGGCTGACTTGGCTAGACTGGCTGGCCAGCAAGTCCCAGGGGACCTACTGTCTTGGATGCTCCAGTCCTGGGATTACAGGTATGCCTCGCATTTGGCTTTTTACGTGGGTTTGAACTCGAGACTTGGTGTGACGAGTGCTTGACCTACTGACTCATTGCTCCAGCACCCCTCCCCCAACACCAGTTCATTAAGGGCTCTGTGCAGGAAAACAGACGATCTTAGAGTCTACTGAGCTTAGATGTGGTCTTGGTCACATTTACATATGAGACAGCAACCAGTGCCTATGGATAGGGAGAAGAAAATGAACTGTGATGACCAGGACATCCATAGAAACCCTGGGAGTCTTTCCCTGAGACGGCGGTGAGTTAGCTCCACTTTGCAGAGTTTACAAACCACACAGAAGGGCGGAAAAGAATGCGGTGCGTGTACATAGGTTCAAAGATACAAAGAGCTTTGAGTAGAGTGGGGCATCCATTGACAGTGGCTTTGGAACATGTCTCTGAGATGATTTGCACCTTCTGCCGAGGATGCTAAAGGCTAATTTTCCGTAGCATTAGTCCCTCAGAGGCGAGCCAGATTCCTGTTCCCACACCTACATTATGGAATCAGAAACAGCATCTGAATGCACATCAAATAGCCTTGCTTTTCTGGCAGCCTATGAAAAAAAAAATCAGCCCCAGTGTTTGAAGCTGGCATTTGTTTACATAATGCAACCAGCCACGGATGCCAAACACAATAATTAAATGCTTTACAAGTGCAAATCTTGCCAGGATCTGTAATTTGAGGGTGGGGAAATAAGCCCAGGGTTGATATGCAGCAGAAAATGCTGAGACACTTAGTTTGCGCTGCTCAGAAGCAAAGACACACCAAGGGGCTGAGCTGTGGGAACACGGGACGGAACATAGCCAAAGCGGCTGCTGTTTTAGTTATTGCTGTCCTCTTATCCATGCACGGCGTTCTTCTTTCTCACCCTAACTTGGAAAGTGATGTCTTCATGGGCCAGGGAGATGACTCAGTCGGTAAACTTCTTGCTCCACAAGCGTGAAGCCTGGAGTTCAGATACTCAGCACATCATGTATAATCCAGGCGCGTAGGTAACCATATATCCCAGCCACTGAGGTGTGGAGACAGGGGAAATCCCAAGGCTTGGTGGCCAGCCAGGTTAGCCAACATGCTGACCTTCAGGTTCAACAGAGAGCTTGTCTCAAAAAATAAGGTGGAGAGGAGACTGAAGGAAGACCTCTGGCCTCCACATGTGTGTACACACACACACACACACACACACACACACACACACACACACACACACGTGTGCGTGCGCATGTGCACATGCACGTGCACACACACATGCTCACACACGTATTCACACACACTCACAAATGCACACGCTTACACATCTTTCCTCCCACTGTGAATAAAGGTACCCTCCTTTCACATCACAGCAAAAACCACCTGTGTGGCAGTGATCTTAAATATCTATCGAGAAACAATATATAACCACTCTTTCCCTTTCTCTATCCTTTCAATTATCAAATAATTCTTATACCCTAAAACCTACGATTGGTGACCTAGTGTCAGTTTATTGACTTGCAGTTACAGTAAGTGGGCAATAAGGTATTTCCCCTGCAAAGGACAGAACTCTAAAGCCATAGTAGAATCATCTTTAATCTTCATGTTTCTGCCTCTGCAAACAATAAACAAGCCCCTTGGTATCTCCTGAGGATTTAGAGGAAGAAGAAAAAGCAGATAGGACAACAGCAACTGCCAGCTAGACTTTGCTGGGCTCTTTTTAGTTCTTACTGCCATTAAGGCATCCGTGTGTGCAGCCATGCTTTGTTTTTCTCTGCAGATCCAGGTCTCCTGGCAGAGGCCTCTCAGCACAGCTTTTAAAAGGTAGTGATAGGAAATAGACACACTAAGACGAAGACTTCTTATGTCACTATCTTTATCAATTATCCAAATAGAGTTTCCTTGATAATCTCTATGCATCGTTATATATGAGTGAACTCCTTGGGTGACAGGATGGTCAGCTCCATGACTGGCCTACAGTACAAGGCTCCTTGGCTTTGCTCCATTGTTATTAGCCATTAGTACAATTGGGTGTAATAGCTACCGTGAATCTACAAAAGGTTGGCCTGGATTCATCTCTCTCCTACTTAAAGCCTGTAACGACAGTCTCACTGCCTTCTCAGATGGAAGTGAAGCACCTTCGCATGACCCACACAACAGATTCCTTGCCTCTTCCCAACCCCATCGCCACGGATCTCTAGCCTCATCCGTTTGTTCTTCCTTTCACTGATGTCCCATGGGATTTCTCTAATCTCTTACCAACTCAAATCTCGCAAGGCTCACCCACTTATCATGGCCTTAAAGCCACTGTTGTTCAGCTCCACAAGACTCTCAGCTCCCTGTGGGTTATATATTGTGTGTGTGACTCAGTGGTCCTCAGCACCTACCACAGGACTGGGCTGACTGGAGGCCTCACCAGCGCTCCTGTGTGAAAGGCTGATGGAGCACACAAGGGCCTTGGCTGATTCATGACTTGACCATTTATTCACAGTTTGTTGCTTTGGTTCCTGCTTCACAGCATCCTCATCCTTTCCTCTTTTGAGGGATGATTTTTAGATGGGGGAAAAAAGAAAGAGCAAGCAGAGCTGTTTCCATAGCACCATCTCCCCAGCCAAACAGACTACTCTTTCTTTCTTTCTTTTTTAAAGATTTGTTTATTTATTATGTATACAGTGCACATCAGACCACATTATAGATGGTTGTGAGCCACCATGTGGTTGGTGGGAATTGAACTCAGGACCTCTGGAAGAGCAGTCAGTGCCCTTAACCTCTGAGCCATCTCTCCAGCCCCCTACTCTTTCATACCCATAACTAACAGGGTCATGAGCTCTCCAGGGCTTTTCATACATGCTTGTGTGATCCACTGCTTCTCCACTGTTCCTAGGACGAAGAAGGAACCCAAAAAATGTCACTAAGCTTTTGAACATGTGAGTGCAGAAGTGTATTTTTAATCCTCTTAGTTTTAGCGCTAACATGGTGTCCCAACTCCAGGGGGCGCCATTCACAGATCTGAGGTCAGCAGCACTGTGCGCAAAAGGTGCTCACACTTTTAGTAGTGTCTGGTGGTACTTCTGCTTGGTGCATCACGGGTCCTCTTTCTGGATTACTTATCCAGCTGCGTGTAGGTTTTATTCTTTATTACAAACCCAACATTTATCCTACACATCTTAAAAGCATGGTTGAAAGTACTATAGCCCTTATGAAGAAAAGTGAGAATCTATGGAAATAGAATCTAGTTATTAAGTCAGTTTTTTGTTAGAGCCCCTCGCCTCCCAAAGTACTGCTGATTTTTGAAAACAGATTTTTCTCCCTCGCTGTTTGTTTATTTTGGAAGCATGAATATGTGTAAAGATACAAATGAAAAACCAGTATTTTTTTTCTTCCTCCAAAACCCATGAGACACATGAACAAAAGCAGATAACTACTCATTAAGGGATCAGGGGTTAAAAACAATGTCAATGTTTTCCTTGAATGCAAAACCCTTTAGTTGTTCCAGGAATGGCTTGCAAGGAAATCAGAATTCCATCTTAGGACCACAACCTGGATTAGAGCCACATGCACAGGATGAGCAAAGGGTGCGAGGGCGCCTACAGGCTGAGAGTCTCCAGGCTTCGTGACACGTGGCCTATGGAACTACATAAGCAACAGACTGCAATATCAGGTGAGGTGCTGAAAACAGGTAAGTGGTTAGCCTGAAGCCAAACACAGTTCACACATGTGTCCTACACTCAAGGGACTGAGGTAAGAGGATTGTTAGAGGTTCAAGACCAGCCTGAGACACATAGCAAGAGTTGGTCTCAAGACAAGCACAAATTTGGCCCCAGAGAGTATTTCCTGATATTTTACATGTCCACTAAGGGGCTAATTGTCCCCATGGCCCAAGGCCTCTGGATACTAGCAGATGCAGTTGGAAGGGAGCCAGGCTTCCACCGTCACATAAGGACTTTTGTGGAAACCAAAGGTTATCACCAAAGCCTTTCAGCTTCAGTCCACTCAGACAAAAGTCATCTTTTCTCTTGGCTCCTATTTAATCCCATTAATTACAATAGAAACACTGTTGTTGTTGTTGTTGTTGTTATTATTATTATTATTATTTTGAAGAGTTTCTTTCCCCTATGTCAGAGCTGTCGTCTGGAACCTCCTTCTGTCTTTCTGAAGCTGCAGTGTGGCTGTGGAAGCATGTGAGTTAACCACAGCCATTGGGGTTGAGGCTGGCAGCCTTTTTTCTTAGTCAGGCTGTTCTGCAGAACTGGGTCAGGGAGAGAAAGAAGCCGAAAGAAGAAGGCTTAGCCTAAAATGTCTAAAAATAAGTTGGGATTAACAATTGCTTTGAGAAGAGTCTTGCCAGGCATAAGGAATATATCGGTCATAATAATTTGGCTTTCATTTTATTTGCATTTAAGGTCAAATAAGACAAAATCTGTTTTGCATTACTTTGTACAAAATAGGAATATTTGGAAAATGTGTATTCTGTGTCATCAAAAGATTAAAATACTTTTTATAGAAATAAGCTTACATTTAGATAAATAGAAGACATTTTTAATGGTTTGCTGTACTTTCACCCTCAAATATTCAACTTATTTTCAGTGCTCCCATACAAATCACCAAGATGTTAAAGCCTTTATGCAAATACTTCAGAGCAGGCCTGGTTAGGAACACAGGACCCAGCTCACTGGAATGCTGAACTCCAGCTTGGTCATTAGCCAGCATGGCTCCATGGAAACCAGTGTTTCTACAGATCAAAGGACAGTTTAGGGCTTAAGAATTGCCTCAGACTTCCCAATACTAGAAACTAGGCTGAATATGGGTACAATTTCTCAAAAGAACCATTAAGGTTTATTGTGGAAGATCTCAAAATATCACACACAAGCATGCGCACATGGACATTCTAGACACTCACAAAGGGCTCTCCAAGTAGGCCATAATATTCTCTGCCCCCTCTGTCCATCTCACTGTGTCTCTCTCTATGTCTCTGTCTCTGTTTCTGCCTCTCTTGCACATACTTTTAATTTTTGTTTTTGGTTGCAAAAGACATAGATAGGCAGGCCAAAGCTTTACATTTGTCCTTAGCAGATGAAAGCAGCAATGCGTGTTGGCCAGTCTATTTGTGGACACCAAGACATGACAATATCTGGGCATATGGAGCTTTCCAAGTGCATGGGAGCTCTCACATGCATCCAAAAGTCACTTAAAAACCAGACATTAGCCCGTCAGCATTAGTCTTTACTCTCACACTTCCGGAAAACACTGTGACGTCATCCTTGTCTACAAGCAGTCTTTAAGAACTTCCTTTTACTTCTCTTTATGCTACAGAAACAGATTCCTGGTTGTGGTGGTCTAATCTTCATTGTCAACTTGCTTGGGTTAAGAGTCACTATGGAAACACTCTCTTGGGTGTGCCTATGAGGGTGTTAGAACGTAATCTGTAAACAGAAGCCTATTCTAATTCAAACTCCCTTAAAGAGACCTAGGTGGACAACAGGACACCACCCATCACTCCTTGTTGATCATTGGCCAAAAGAACTTCATGTGTAAAAATTGTTTTCCTTGAAAAATGTGTCTATCAAAGCAAAGGATTGAAAACTATAGCCCTAAAATATTTGGGGGATAAGAAAAGTCTGAAATGTAGGAGTTAGGCAACCAAAGGCAGCATAAACCAGACACAAAGTATGTTTAATCAGGCCCAGTTTTCATGCCAAATGGCTTAAACACTTGGGGTCCAAGTTTTAAACAGTCTGATGCACTCAATCAACTTTAAATAACCCACCATGATGGTTTATCTTTAATTGCCCATTTGACACAACCCAGAATCACTTAAGAAGCCTTTCAGTGAGGGATGATCTACATCTGATTGGCCTGTGGATATGTGTATGGGGGATGGGCTTACTTAAGTTATTTAATATAGGCAGATCCGGCTGACTGTGGGCGACACCATTCCCTAGGAAGAGGTCCTGAACAGTTTAAGTGAAAAAGTCAAGCTCAGAGCAACCAACAGCAAGTGAGCGTCACTTCATTCCATCTCCACCCTTGACTGTGGATATGATGTGACGAGCTGTCTTGGGCTGTGTAACCTGCTGCTGTAACTCCCAAAGTGATGGACCATGACCTGAAATTGTGAGCTAAAATAAACCCTTTCTTCCTTAAGTTGCTTTTTGTCAGGTTATTTTTTTCACCGCTGCTTCATAAATGACCCTAGAATACCTATGTTTTTATTTCTTGCCACTAAATTATATGCATGATGGGCGTGTACAGATGCACATGGACACACCTATCATATGTACATCCCCTATATTCCTTTTATGGAGACTATGAAGAATCTTATAATATATATGCAGTTATATGGCGACAGTATCCTAGGCTAGAAATATTTTCCAGTTCAGGGTTTTTGTTTGTTTATTTTTTTGTTTTCTAAATTTTAGACAGGATCTCATGTTGCATAGCTATGCCTTAAACTGGCTATATAGCTCAGGCTGGCCTTTAACTCTTTAGCCTCCTGCCCTAACTTTCCAAGTGATAGAATTACAGGCACAGGCTACCACGCTAGTTTGTGTAGTGCCAGGGATTGAAGCCAGAGCTTTATGCACACTAGGCAAGCACTCTAGGCTACACTCTCCGCTCCCCGAATTCATTTTTTAATGGCATCACTAATTTTCTCTGGACCTCAATTCTCTCACAGCTAACACAAGATGCTTATGAACAGGTCTTTTCTCGGTCAAAAATTAACACCCTCCCCCCCCAAAAAATTTAACACCCCGGTAAGGCTGAGGTGAGCACAGACCACTAGCTCACAGGTTGCCTGGAGGGTAGAATCAGGCTAAGAGACACAGATGAGGAGGGAGGGTGCTAGGCAGGGACATGGGGTGGGGAAACAAACAGGAGGAGGCAGAACCAATTAGATGGAGACCACGGAAGCCCTTGAAGCTGGGAGCAGGTGCCAGCCTGTGATGACCTCAGCTTGATAAGAACATCACATTTACCCTTGGTTTTAAACTGCCTTCCGTCCCCAGGCACTTGAGTGCCGTGGTTGATTTCAGACACCCACAACCCCATCAAAGTGCAGAAAATGGACCATCTAACCTGTTTAATATAGTCTATTTAGGATGCTGCATGACACTTATATAACTTGTTTTTGAACCAGAGTCCAGAATAGGGGAAAGACTCGGAATGAACCACAGATCTTCACCATACCGTTTGCTTAAAAAAAAAAAAAAATTTATTTTTTTTGTTTTATGTATATGAGTGTTTTGTCAGTATGTTTGTGTATGTAGACAGCATGTGTGCCTGGTGTGCACAGAAGTCAGAAAAGGGCATTGGATCTCTTGGAATCGGAGTTACACAGATGGTTGTGAGCTGTCATGTGGGTGCCTGAAATCAAACCCAGGTCCTTAACTGCTGAACCACCTCTCCAGGCCCCGTATTCGCTCTGCAACAAGAAGCTCTTGTTGAAATAAGGCAATTTGCAACTTGAAAGGAAGAAAGGTGGGCGGTGCTGGTCACCTACTGCAGAGCCGGTCCCCTTGGTCTTCAGAAGCAGAGAGGCTGCCGGGATATCTGTCCTGCAGCTTTCACTGTGCTTCCTTCCCACCCAGTGAACTCCATGGCAGGGCTCTCCACGCTACTTTGGCCCACGTCCCTTCGCCAAACCTTAACACCCAGAAAAGTTGGACAGTTTATGTCCTATTTTATAACTAAGGGCAACTTTTCTACCTGGGCCTGTAACGAGTCCATTCAGGAAGCTGAGACAACACGTTCCGAAAGGAAGGCAAAGCCAAATTCCCAACGTCAACTCCAGTGACTAAATCAAAACAGTCTAGGCTTTGACAGGCAGGAAGAAAAGTTCAATTTTTAGTGCTTTCTCTCCTCATAATATGTATTGTTGGGGAAGGGAGACACCAGGGAATTCTGACCTTGAAGGACTGCTGCTGTCTTGAACAGCTTTCAGCCTGCAAGACTGTGTCCGAAATCACCCTGAGCCCGGGCTTGGCATCTGGAGTGTGGAATGGATTTCCCATCAGCAGAGCACTAGACTGGAAAGATAGGGTCCAAGCTGCTGACATGGGTCTGTTTGGTCCAGTCACTAAATACCACAGTGTGTCTGGCCTGGGCTGCAACCTACTTCTATGTGGTGATCTGAGCCAATGGCCTCCAACCAACCTCAGCAGCTTCGTGGTTTGTCTCCTGCTTTGATCCTTGTCCCCATAGCCCATGCCCACATCCTAAATATAGATGAAGAGAAAGCACTTCTAATGGTGATGTTTCACCAAGAAAGCTCTAGAAGAGACGCATCCCAGTTGTATACAAGGTATAAAGATGGGCTCCGGCACAGGTTGCACCAAACAAAACATCGCTGGCCTCGCCCAGGCTTTCGGCGCAATTGGCTCTGGATACAGCCACAGCTAGACTTGAGGTACCTTCTGTTCAAGGAGCCTGCAGCTACCTTGATCCTAAGTGAAAGTGACATCGTGCTTGTTTATAACAGAGGACATGTCCCCACCAAAGTATGAAGCATAACTCAGAGCGTTTGCAATACTAGGTCGGGGTGGGAGTTAGGCACTGACAGACTCTATTGGGCGCTTCGCTTTATTTAGGAATAAGAAGCGTGCAACGATTAAGTATAAAGGCCGACCACATGGCATTGATGCGCCACTTCTCCCTTCCTGACACTTGTGCTGTTGAGGTTTCCACCTCCTCACCCTTTTTTCATAGTCACATTACACTCCACCATGTCCTCAGCAGCAGTTTAAATTTATTTTGAATATTAGGCTAGAAAGTGGTTTTTTTTTTCCTGAACATATAATTATCTGTGAAAATAAAATCCGTGTGTACGTGTGTGTGTGTATGTGTTTATGCATGTGCGTGCATATGTGTGCATGCACGTATGTATGTGTATGTGTTGTGTGCATGCATGTGTGTATGTGTGTGGTGCGTATGAGTATGTGGTATGTGTGTGGTGTGTATATGTGTTTGTGTTTATGTGTTTGTGTGTGTATGTGTGGTGTAGGGGGTGTGTATGAGTGGTGTATAGGTGTGTGTGTATGTGTGTGTATGTGTATTGTGTGTGTATGCATGTGTATGTATGTATAGTGTGTGGGAGGGTGTGTGGGTGGGTGTGTATGTGTGTGTGTATGTGTATTGTGTGTGTATGCATGTGTATGTATGTATAGTGTGTGGGAGGGTGTGTGTGTGGGTGTGTATGTATGTGTGTTGTGTGTGTATGCATGTGTATGTATGTATGGTGTGTGGGAGTGTGTGTGTGTGTCACTTGTTTGTTTTGACTGCCTATGAGAATTTAGCGCCGCCTCACTGGTCTCTTCACAGGTTTCCTTGGCCAGCAGTACAGGCAGAATCCATTGTAAGATGGACAATGTTCCAAGGGATCCTTGGTATGTAGTTGTGTAGAAAAACGCACTGCAGATTTCAGTGTGTGTGTGTATGTGTGTGTTAGGAAGAGAGAGAGGGGAGGGAGAGAAGGAGAGGCAGGAAGGAGGGAGAGGGAGGAGGCGGGAGGGAGGGAGGATTCATCACTTTGCTAACCATAGGTTACCAATGTTTTTAGAGCAATGAACTGAGGCAGCTAACCATAACCAGGAAGGTTCGGAGTCCAAGAAGAAAAAAGACAAAGATCTCATCTTAATCACTTGCAAACCGCCATTGTCCGCACTTTTCATATCGACAATGGAATGCATTGTCAGTTCACTTTCCATCACTACAGAGAGTACCTGAGACAATCAAGTCACAGTGAGGCTTCAGAGGCGCTCCTGTGCCTTGGACTCCTAGCTTTAAGGCTTGTGGTTAAGGCAGCACAGCACATCGTCAACAGGGGTACAAGGGGGAACAAGCAGCGGAAAAGGAAGGGGCTGGAATGGCATTATTCCTCCCACAGCACACCTCAACCATCTACAGACCTCCTCTAGGCTTCACCTCTTACATTTCTATACCTCCCTCTTCCCCCAAGGGAGACCCAGCCCTCACCACATCAACTTGTAGGTGACACTTAAAAGTCTCTACTGTGGTAGGATTTGTGAATGGGGACTGTGTAGGCTAGTCTTATGCCAACTTGACATGGAAACTAGAGTTTTTTTGGTTTTTTCTTTCTTTTTTTTTTAAATTTTTGGTTTTTGTTTGTTCGTTTGTTTGTTTGTTTTCTGAGACACGGTTTCTCTGTGTTATCTTGGCTGTCCTGGACTAGCTTTGTAGACCAGGCTGGCCTCGAACTCACAGTGATCTACCTGCCTCTGCCTCCCGAGTGCTGGGATTAAAAAAACCAGAGTTATCTGAAAGGAGGGAACCTCAATTAAGAAAGTGCCTCCGTAAGATCCAGCTGTAAGAAATTTTTCTCAATTAGTGATCAATTAATTCAGGGTCAATGGGGGGGGGGGGAGGTCCCAGCCAATGTAGGTGATGCCATCTCTGGGCTGCTGTTCCTGGGTTCTATAAGGAAGCAGGCTGAGCAAGCCATGGGGAGCAAGCCAGTAAGCAGCACCCCTTCATGGCTTCTGTATCAGCTCTTGCCTCCAGGTTCCTGCCCTGTTTCAGCTCCTGTCCTGACTTCCTTCAGTTATGGACATAACTTACTTTTTGGTCATGGTGTTTCATCACACAATAGAAACCCCTAAATAAGACAGGGACAGATCCATTAGTATGAGACAAAACACTCCTTCGAACTCTTTTTCTCCCCTTTCCCCCTAAGATGGACGGTCTCAGAGGCTGCCATTTTGATTGCCCCCTCATCTTCTTGTCAAGATTCAGGCTTTATCTTGCTATTTATTTCAAGGCATCCTACCTCAGAGTCTGCCTCTAAGCTCATAAGTATGTTTGCGTCTGGATCTTAGAGGAGTTTCGGAATTAAAGCTAGAAGAACACATAAACATCTGCAAAGCTTTAAAGCATGATATAATTAGGAAGCGCTTCTCTCACTGCTAGGACTTGTAGATAAGGCTACGTGAATCATTTTTACACAGTGTCACTCATTTCTACATCACTGTATTTCATAGCTAATAAGTATATCTCTCAACCCCAATGGCAGGATCTAGTGTCTAATGTGTTTATGCCACAACGTAAAAGTCCACGAATGCCAGCATTTCACTTGCCTACAGAACAATGGCACATTCTGCTTTCTTTCTTGGTCAGCAATATTTCAGGTGTGGCATGGCTAAACAGTCTTAATTTGCCCAGAGACTCCCTGCACACAGCTTTAATGTACTCCAAAATGGTTTGCAAATGAACTTTTAGAAAACAACCCTGGCTCACACTGACGGTCGCTTGCATTTACTAGATGGTATGAAAACACACGGCTTGAATGACGGAATCCTTATTATTTCCCCCTTTCCTGGCAGAATCCTCAAGGCAAATGTGCAACTACTTTCCAAATGTTTCTATTTTTGAACATTTACTATTTGTGCACTCATGCATTGTCTTATGTACGGGTGCACACATTTCACATGCCACAGTTTCACATGTGGAAAGCCACAAGACAACTCTTGCGGGTCGGCTCTCTCCTGTCAACTATCGGGATCTGGGACTCGAACTCAGGTCTTCGGGTCTGCAGGTGCCTCCACCCACTGAACCATGGCACTGTGAGGTTTACTGAGAGAGATCTTTAAAGGAGTCTAATGATGCTGTGTACCAAGCAGCCTGTCACCCGTACTCTGAGACTTTATCTGCTGGGAGGGCTCTCTGCAAGGAATTCTCTCCTTCCACAGCTAAGGAATAGGGTTTCACTTTCCTCCGTGACCCTAATAAAAAAGGAAGCCGTCCCACAGGGAGGGGCTCCTTGAAGCATCTTGCAGCACAGTTCAATTTAGCAACGTTAAGCCTGGCAGATCAAGGGGACTTCTATTCTTCTCCAGCAAATATTTCAACAAATAACCTTCTCCATACAGACAAAATATTTTGGAGTTAATAAAAAGTATTTTGTTTAGAAATAGACTGCGCAAATCCGTGGACTTCAGAAAGGAACAAACACGATGGCATGTGAAACTTGGCTGCAATTTGTCCTGGATTTTTGCTGCAAATCCCTACATTAAGAGCCTCAGACCCTCATGTTAGAGTTATAAAGGTTGGAATTTTAAACAGTGACTCTGAATGTGAGGACCCGAAGCAAAGCCAGGGACTCTATTGTTTTAGTTTGAAACCCCCGCCGCAGTTTTATTAGAAGTGAAAAGGATGAGTACATCGTTGCAGGGGTGTGCATTTTCAGACCAGCTTCCCTACCAGGCTCCTCAAAAGAGGTTTGATAGGAAGGGAGAGAAGAAAAGTTTTCTGGACTAAAGAGACTTTTAAAAAGATCTATGGAAACACACTTGAAAAATAAAATTGAATCCTGGAAGATAACAATTATGAAAAACCAGACTGTTATCTAGTTTAGAATGGCTACAAATAGGACCAGAGTTGCTGGTCACCCAGAGACTAAAAGACTGCTGCTCAGAAACGCTGGACAGTCTAGCTGCTGGACCATTATTTATCCTGCAGTATTCTCACTTGCAGGATGAAGAACAAGGAATCTGTGTTAGTTCTATACTCAACAAGCATCTTCTTGGGAAGCCCCTGTACTTAAAACCAAACAGCTTATTGTTTTCCTTTTTCTTTTTTTGGTTTGTCGAGACAGGGTTTCTCTGTGTAATCTTGGCTGTCTTGGACTTGCTTTGTAGACCAGGCTGGTCTCGAACTTACAGAGATCCTCCTGCCTCTGCCTCCCAAGTGCTGGTATTAAAGGCATGTGCCACTAGCTTATTGTTTTCATATGGATACAAATGAACTTTAATTTTTAAAATTGATACATACCCAATTTTTAAAAGTCTATTTTTAATGGAAACCCTAAAATGTAGACTAATGTAGGTATGGATGCCTTTAATAATTGGCAACTTCACATCAGAGCTTCACGGCCATTTATCTCTGATGGGCTTGGGCAGCTTGTATTTTCAAATGTATTATATGTGCCAGGAATAGTTACACAGAAGGCATGAGCTATGTGCCCTGCCAATGGCCTTGCTCTGCCTGCCATTCAGTGGCCTGAGCCCATGAGGACAGGAAGGGGAGAAGCCACTCAGAGGCATTTCAAGAAAGATTTATAAGCTCTGTAAAGAGACAGGCAGCAGCACGTGATTAAAATTGCTAAATGTACCCTTCAGAGGCTGAGGATAAAATCAGGTCAAAGCAACTTAAACAGAGAAGGAAACTGGTCAACCTTGAAAGGAGGGATAAAGTTTAGATACATTACTGTCCCTGATGCTGCTGAAGCTGCCGAGGCTAGACCCTCACCATAGCAGGAGCCAGCACATGCTCTCTTCCCTGATGCCACTTGAAAAGGCAAGGTCATCATCAGGCTCCAGGGAATGAATGTGGCCAATGATCTGTCTGTCCCTTCCCTGTAAGCTAGGAGACAGACTCAGGTCCAGCTGCACCCAGAGCCTCCTGGTCCTGATATAATGGCACCCCTAAACCAAGGGAGTGCTGGTGGTGCAAAGGAGGGAATGTGGTTCCAGGCTGGTCTGAACTATACAGCATGACCCACTCTCAAAAATAAAACAACCACAACTCCTCACCCCCAAACATTTCTTAGAACAGGCAACATAAAGACTTCAAACAGACAGACATATTGGAACAAGTAACAACAGGTTGTCGTGAACTTCAGGCCAGACACATGAATAATCGACACTGTGTTTGGGATATACCAGCACGGTAGGCAGAATGGCCAGGGCATACGTGAGTTCAGGACACTAGAGAGAAGCAGAAACCACTTCTACTATGGATGCATGCAGCATTACGGCCTGCATGGTACCACTCTAGGGCAGAGAAGATGATGCTGTGTTTGGGTACTTCTGCCTCAAATTCCTTTCAAACATAGGAGCAAGGATGCTGGGGGTGTTACCTAGTGGTAGAGCACTTGCTTAGAATATATTGGTTTTGGATGCCATCTCTAGTATACAACACCTCTCTCTCTTTCTCTCTCTCTCTCTCTCTCTCTCTCTCTCTCTCTCTCTCTCTCTCTCTCTCTCTCTCTCTCACACACACACACACACACACACACACACACACTTCATTTAATTTTAGACGGTTTACGTAAATTTCTCAAAAGCTTCGGTCCTCTACCCTGTAATCATTCAATTAATGACTGTAATTGTGCAAGGCTAAGACTCAGATCAGGTAACATACAGGATGTAGCTTTAGTAAATGGTTAAGTGCTCATTTTGTCTTTTATAAAGGCATGGGAAATAGGAACCGGAGGATGAGGTGGGTGAAGAGGTGACACTAGTAAGAGCTGGTGGGAAAGTTGGTCCTGAGGGCAGGGAAGAGGGCAGGGAGGAGGGCAGGGAGGAGGGCAGGGAGGAGGTAGGAAGAGAGAAGACAGCTCTCATGTGCCTTGGCTAATGAGGTCTTGCAATATGTCTTCAGTTCCTCTAATAAGAGAGTGGGCAGAGAGGCAGCTGAAAGAAGGCATGCTCCCAGAAGGTTCTGGGAGACCTCTAGTGAGAAAATACCCGGAAAAGAATTAGAAATTAACCGGGGGATTGGGGAGAAATGGGAAACTGGAGAAACCTGGTTTGCTGAGGGCTTGGCTGGGAGCGGTTCCTCTGATATTCCATCCCTGAGAACCTGTGAAATGAATGAACTCCCCTCTCCTCTGAATGACCATGCTCCCTACATCAAAGGCACATATATGAAGTTACAACACTGGATGAAAACAGACCTCACATTTTAAAGAAACAAAGAACATTAAAAGAAAATAGTTGACTTAATTCAGGGCTTGAGCTTTTGAACTCAGACCACAATGATGACTGTGCTGCCTTGCTCTAACTCTACAAAGGCCTTATCAACTACTTAGCCTTCCTGAGGCGCAGACTTTTCCTCATCACTCAGAAAACACAGGGTGGTGAAAGGAACAACCCACAGACTCCTAAAAGCTGGCACCCCTTGACACTAAAAGTGGGTGGCTAGGTTCTAGAATGAGAGAAGACAGAAGACATGGCAGGATGTTGGCCTCTGCCCAGCCAAAAACACAGGCCTCCTCGGTTCTTTAAAGCTGTCTCTGGTGATTGTGTTTTATTGACTTCTAGAGCTGGGGGAATCTGGCTGAGTCCTTCCACAAAGTTTTCAAATATTGCAACTAACTGTAGGAGGCCTGGATTCATTTGTTATCTCCAGCTGTTGAGAGCAGATCTGGTCACGGTGAGCACATCTGGTTCCTTTGACATTGGAGGTGATGACCTTTCCATTTCTATTAGCATGGCTATTCATCAAGGCCCTAGCAGGTCTACTCAAGGTCACCATCAGTTGCAGATGTCAAAAACAGGAAACCTGCAATGACCCACCACCGTCCCATGCAGGACAGAGCAATGACCTTCCCTTGGGTTTTCTAAAATGCAGTGACCTTGGATCTGGCTAAAACAAGCCACTGGCACACTGATTTTTGCTCATAAAATTGCTTTACAGCGCATAAAGGGGAAACAAATGAAAAGAAGAAAATCCACAGTCCATTAAAAAAAAAAAAAATGCCTAAAATGGCTCTTTCCGAATGACAAGTAAAACTGAGACAGATCTCAGTGTTTGGAATGAGAATAAAGTAATTCTGATTGAATCAACAGCTCTGGGCCAGATCAACAGACATAAGTACATCCAGGAACAAACAGCTCGCTCATGAGGACTGTTCTGGTCCTTTTCTAGTACCTTCGATGTTGATTTTTTAAATTTATTCTACTTTTCTAATTGATTTCCCATCTCTTTTATCACACCTTGCTTCATGGAAAAGGTCACATGAGGTCATGTGCTTCCCTTCCCAGATCCGCTTCCTAAGCCCTCCAAGGATGGATGGAAAATACCCTCCTTGCCTCGCTAGCTTTCTCATACTCAACATAGCGTTGAATACAAAGAAGGAACTAGCAATCGTTAGGCAGGTCATTTCTTCAGCACGCCTACGTGGTGAAGAAGACGTTTGGCGTCAGATTGTGAAATGGTGTCAGGTGGGAGGAACTTCAGTTATGAGATGATATTCTCTCTTAGACTCTGAGGCAGCTGAATGCCACCCCCTTCAGGGCTGCTGAAGCCAGGGACTTGGCTAAAATGGCTTCCAGAGGCCACTCACATTCTACGCGTGGATGACGAGGTCAGCCGCTGGTTATCCAGGTAAAGAGCAGAGGGAACTCCTGGGTGGAGCCTTGTCGTCCAAATGTCCGTTCCCCACGGTTACTGCTTTGACTCAGCTGAATTTCCTCCTGGAGCATATTTCTGGGTCTGCTTTGAGCTGGACCATAAATTGCAGCTAGCTAAGCCGTTCCTCAGGGCAGCTGAGTAATGGGTTAAAAAGGAGGAGCTGTGGGGAAGCAGTGGCTGGACTGAGGAATTCTGGGAGACCGTCCCTATAACACCTCTCCTTGTTTAGTGCACGCATGTACTTCAGATCAGCACAGTAGAGACGGCAGAAAAGGGGATTGATTTTAGCCTGTGTTTCACTCTTCTGACTATGGGGCTCCCTCCTTCCCTCCTCCAGCTTGACTTCCACAAAAATCTATTACCATAGTTTCTGATTCTCAAAGCCAGGGACAGATGGTGGCATTGGCATCTCATTCCTGAGGACATCCCCTCAGGAGAAGACCTGCGGGTTTGCTTCTAGTGTTGCTGGGCTTCAAACCCTGGGCCTTGTGAATGCTAGCCAAGTGAGCTACCACTGAGCCACACCCTCAACCCCAAACAGTTAGGCAACATTTCTAATGGATGACTGACTACTCCCCAAGTACAGTGATAAGTATAAGACAAATGCTTCAAAGGATAGAAACGGACAACAAAAAGGATGAGTGGTCCAAGTTATGCTACCGTCAAAGAAAGTGGAGAAAGGTAAACTTTAAGTCTCCATTAAAGTTTATATTTTATTTCTGTAAAGAACATTTAGTGACCTACTGGTACCCTTCACCAGTCATAACTGAAGGGTCTACTTTGGGGAAGGCTCTACCAGAGCTTGCATCCAAACCTTCAACAAATACACGTTAAAAGAGAGAGAGAGAGAGAGAGAGAGAGAGAGAGAGAGAGAGAGAGAGAGAGAGAGAGAGGAGAGAGAGATACCCACTATGTAGGTAAAGTCAAACCTGGGTATTTTTCTAAACGATGTTAAATCTGTGTTGAATTTTAATAGCTGCTACATTTAGTTTGTGTAATGATATAATTATATATATATATATATATACATATACATACTTTTTTTTTTTTTTTTTTTTTAAATCACCACAATGCTGTCAGGTCAGGCCAAGAGAGAGTTGGAAGATTTTTGCAATGAGAATGAAGAAAAAAAAAAAGTGCTTCAGTGGCACTTTTAAGTGGCACTGCATTCTGGTTCCTGTCTTCCAGCAGTCTGCCAAGAACTCCACCGGATGGTTGTATCGGCAGTGTCTAGCCTGACACAATGCGTTACTTATTCATCATATGAATCATTAATGATGTAGACACTGATTATTGTTTTATTAGCTGACTTCCGACAAATCAATCAACCCTTAGTCAGATACTTACAGGGCCCGGAGACATGGGAGCAAGGTCACCTACAACACCCATAAGGCACATAGGGTTTGTTTTCTCCCCCCAGCCATACCTTTACCAAACTGCATGTAAATTTTAGGGGTAAAAAGCTACAACTTGAATCTCACAAAGACTTTGGCTGCAGGACTATTGGCTTCTTAGGTACCACAGTGGCGGCTACTGGCCTGGCCCTTCTTCTCATGATGGATAAACACCTCAAACAGGGATGGAAGAAAAGGACGACGATGCTCCAGAGAGAACCCCAGTGCAGATGGGGTTGATTATAGTCACAGCTCTTCCAGCCATCATGGGAAATCTACCATCTTGAATCATTAGCATCTTTACTGAAAAGGAGTTCTCTGGCCAGTTACCCAATTCAGTAATGTTAGGGACTCAGAAAATGCCAACCAAAAAGCAGTGACCAAGACGCCTGGTGTTACCTTCCAACAGTAACGGGCATGCTTCTGTACCTTAGGCTGCCCTTTAGCCATATGCTCTTGCACCATCTCTACTCCAATGCCATTTCATCAAAGATCCAGCACAGGGAAATTCTAGACACGATATAACACACCAGGATGCTTTTTTGTTGTTGTTGTTTTTGTTTTGTTTGTTTGTCAAGACAGGGTTTCTCTGTGTAGCCTTGGCTGTCCTAGACTCGCTTTGTAGACCAGGCTGGCCTCGAACTCTCAGCGATCCACCTGCCTCTGCCTCTGGAGTGCTGGGATTAAAGGCATGTGCCACCATGCCCGGCTAGTAGTATGCTTTTATTCAGAAAAACAAAGGTTGTTGTTGTTGTTGTTTTTGTTGATGTTGTTGTTGTGTGGTACTTTAAAAATATGTAGTCTTTGAACTGAACACACACACATACACATCATGCCTTTTGTACATACCAGACCTATCCTCTGATTGTTGAAGTTTCTGGAGTTGCCTAACCTAATCTTGCTAATTATGGTCAGTCTTCGCACTTCCTAGTCTTAGGTCTTCAGTAGCTAGAAAGAGGCAATGCCTCTGTCTATCATTTTCTGGGCTTTCTTACTCACTTTGCTTAAGTAGAAACCACTGGCTTTGTCAAGACAGGAGCACATGCTAACATCAGTGCTGCCCCCAAGAGGACACCACTGTGGCTTATAAATAAGTGTCTGGCTCCCAAGCTCCTGTTCTTTCCTAAGACACCACATCACTTCTACATGCCTGACGAAGCCCGTTGGTCCTAACGAACAAAGGTTGGGCAGTGCCCTCCCCTCCCCAACTCTACAGCAGGCTATTTCAGAGTGGGATCTGATTTTCCTAAAGGAGGAAATTAGCTCATTCTTCCTGGAAACATTTGAGCTTCTCTCATATGTCTGTTTTTTCCTAAGGTCTAGAGCTGTCAACACAGCATATGAAGGCCCTGGTCATTAGGGAATTGATCTTTGAAAAGAAGAGTTCCCAGGTAGTCAATGAACTTACTTTGAGTCAACAAACAGCTCTGAGGAGGTGGTTGGTGAATCACTGAGAATCATCAACGTTGAAGACCAACAAAAAATATTTTCTACAGAACCAGAACATGGCTTTGAAAGCACATGAAACTAGATACTGAAAACTACTTGCACTTAGTTATATAGATCTGCCATACCAGAACTGCAATTCTGGGCTCCCTTCCCTCAAAATGGCAGCAAGGCGGCATAGAAGGCCATAGTTTCCAAAGTGGACAAGCCTTCAGTGACATACAGCTAAACAGAACCAAGGGACCCCAAGTCAAGTGTCATTCTTTTCTTTTACCGTCGGCATCATATGACAAAGCAAACAATATCTATGGGTGTCCAGAAGGGAAAAGTTAACTGTAGGAAAACTTATTGAATAAATATAACTATCTAATGTATCAATATGCCTTGTTTTTCTGTCTGTGTAGACATAGCCAAGTATTAGTCTAAGAAGAAAATGTATAGATTCATTTACAGAGAACATAATCCTTTTAGAGAGAGGAGAAGGAGGAGAAGGAGGAGGAGGAGGAGGAGGAGAAGGAGAAGGAGGAAGAAAAAGACAACAACTCATTGCTTTTGGAGATAACCTGGGTTCAGTTCCCAGCATCCACATCAAGTCGCTTCCACCCACTTGAAACTCAAGTTCCAAGGAGATCGGCTCTTTTGGCCTACACATGCACCTGGATGCACATGGTGCATATAAACCCACATGGACACACACATACACATAAGTAATAAATCTTTTAAAAAAATTTCTACTCTATGTCAAACAAAACCACACAATGACCGACTCTTACAAACATGTTGTGTCTAAGTGTGACTCAGGTAGGGACATATGGCTCCTATGGGCTTTGGGTGTATTGGCTCAAAATATATATTTTTTATTCATAAAAAATTAAAATTATGTATCTTAACTATGTTGGTATTGAGACAAATGCAATTCAGATCCAATATTACATATTTTATTAATATACTGATATTTTTCTTATACTTTGAAAGGAAGTTAGTTGAAATATTTTCATAGGTCACTACAGGTGGCTCTGGGCACTGTGCGTACAAACCCTTGGTGAGACTTCTAGACACACTTAAGCAAAAGAATTTATGGGATTCTTCCTGGAAGTGACAAAGACCTGCAGGGGGCAAACCATTGTCTCACTGGTAATGGAACTCTAATGATTTCAAGCACAGGCGGAAGTATCTTGACTCCATTGAAAGATGGTCTCTGTGACACCTTTGAACTCTTCCAGAACAGCTCAGTACATTAACTATTTATGACTCTGGTGAAGCAGTATTACTTTGTGGGTCGAGGCCATTAAACACTATCCCAGCGGTTCTCAACCTGTGGGTCGCGACCCCTCTGGGGGCTGACGGGCCTTTTCACAGGTGTCACCTAAGACCATTGGGAAACACAGATATTCACACGGTGTTCATAACAGCAGCAAATTACAGCTATGAAGTAAGCATAAATATAATTGGTTGGGGGGTCACCACCACATGAGGACTTGTACTGAAGGGTCACAGCATTAGGAAGGCTGAGAACTACCTGCTCTAACCCATTGCTGGACTTCAGGGTTGTTTTTTTTTTTCCTTTCATTTTGTCATAAAATTGAATGTATAAACACACACACATACACACACACAGACAAAGTGGGAACGCTGTGCTCACCCGATGGAGTTCCTCATACATTCCTCTCATTTTATGGGAGT
The DNA here is from genome assembly GCF_903995435.1 of Acomys russatus. NCBI lineage: Eukaryota > Metazoa > Chordata > Mammalia > Rodentia > Muridae > Acomys > Acomys russatus. The sequence goes on along the minus strand of NC_067157.1, from coordinate 45,470,169 downwards.
TTGATATGGTATTGAGCAGTGTCCATCGGTTGACGAACACCCTCAGTTGTGGTGAGGGTCTATAGCCTCAAAGAGTATGGAAAGGAGGCAGCGAACAGGTGGCCAGGCCTACCAGGCACGTCTCGTCCCTTCGCCTTGTATCACTACAGCACCTGAGTAGGATTTTTAAAGCGTGAGAAAGAGGCTGAAAGGGACAGGTAGAACTGTGTCTGGCCAATGAACAGCACTTAAAAGGAACACTAACACACTAGCTCGCTGCAGGCTAACCAGAAGAGACAGGTCTAGCTAGGATAGGTTCCTTTTTGACCCTATGTTTACCCTGAGTGTGTGTGGTCAGGAAATAAGCATTGTCTTAGTTCACATTCTTTCATAACAATAGGTGTTATTCTCGATTGCAAAATCGTTTATTAAACACTAGTTTAAAATAGGTTTCTTTTTTGGAAAAAACTACTTAAAAATTTAAAAAATGGCTTTAACATATATCCATATAAAATATCTAATAAATATAAATTATAAACGTATTAATCTTTTGACAGGTATTTCAAAGTCAAGTAACAAAAAGAAAAACCAGGACAGGAAAGGAAGAAAAAAGGAAATAGCTCACTTTTATAGTTGAAGCTCACTTTTCTGATGTCTTCATCCACGACTTCCAATGTCAGTCCTCGGCTATAGTAGAAACACAAAAAATAAATAGATTTTACAGTGATACTATTTTTCATAATCTTACATATATATAATGTATATATACACACACATAAATATATAATATATATGTATATTTGTGTGTGTATGTGTGTGTATGTATGTGTGTGTGTGTGTTATATGCATGGGGATATAGGACAGAGGAGACTACTGGGCATCCTGATCTATCACTCCCCATTTTATGGTTTTGAGAAAGGAACCCAGCAATCTTGAATGATCATCCTATTTCTGACCTGCACAAGCAGTGGGGTTAGAGGTGCACATGAACATACCTGGTTTTTCAAATGGATGCTAGAGATTTGAACTTGGGTCCTCATGCCTTACATGCCAAGCCATCTCCTCAGCCCCAAAATTCTTTTAACGGAACACGGACGAGATATCAGAACTAACTTAAATTGCCAAAAGGCCAGAATTTCCCAAGAACATGTCACAAGTATTCTAAAATAATCATAAAATAGTTAAAAACCCACAAATCTTATAGGATGTTACATTGAAAGGTTACTAAGGCCACTTATCTTTGAGGGTTTTGTTTTGTTTTGCTTTTTGTTTTTAAGATTTATTTATTTATTATTTATACAATGTTCTCCCTGTATGCCAGAAGAGGGCACCAGATCTCATCATAGATGGTTATGAGCCACCATGTGGTCACTGGGAATTGAACTCAGGACCTTTGGAAGAGCAGTCAGTGCTCTTAACCTCTGAGCCATCTCTCCAGCCTGAGGGTTTTTGTTGTTGTTGTTGTTGTTGTTATTGTTGTTTTGTTTTATTTGTTTGTTTTGTTTTGTTTTTTCTTGTCTCAGAAAATTCAAGACTTAAATTTTCAATAGCTCTGAAAGCAAAGGTTTCCAACCATTGTCCACAAACCAGGAAGTATTTTCCCTCATAGCAGAAAGATGAACCCAGAGGCATAAAAGCAGAGTGGGAGTAAAGACGCCAGCCAGTCTCAGAGGCAGCTTTCCTAAGATCCAGTTTCCAAGGTCATGGCCAGTGTCCCTTGAGTTCCTTTCCATGTCTCTACCCACAAATTCTTCCCTGCTTCCATCTCACTGAGGTAGCTAGAAGATGGAATCTTCTAGCTTACCCCTGGAAGATTTTGAATTCCCCCCCCTCTTCACTGTGTTTGAAAAGGTGGTGGTGTACACCTTTAATCCCAGCATTTGGGAGGCAGAGGCAGGTGGATCTCTGTGGGTTTGAGGCCATCCTGGTCTACAGAGTTGAGGGCCAAGACAGCCAAGACTACACAGAGAAACCCTGTTTTGAAAAACTAAAACTAACACCAAACCAAACAAAAACAACAGCAACAACAAAATAAAAAATAAAATAAAGAGGAAAGGAAGAACCTTAGCTCAGTGTGTGAAGTTTCAATATACACGTTGCCCAAGTGAAGCCAGTGTTGTCAGTTTTTAAAAGAAAAATGAAAGGGCTTAGAAATTTACCAAATGTGTATCCAAAAAGTTATTTTTATCTAACGTGCATGAGTATTTTGCCTGCATGTATGTATGTGTACCATGTGTGTGTAGTTCCTGAAGAGGCCAGAAGAAGGCATCACACATATCCCCAGTGGTTCTGAGCCACCTCGTGGGTACAGGGACTTAAACTTGGATCTTCTGGAAGAGCAGCCAGTACTCTTAACCATTGAGCTATTTCTCTCATCCCCAACTCCATGTCTTTACGAGCTTGATAGAAATTATTGTAGATGACTGATAGAAGGGCCAACATACTGTAAGAGAAGAAAGGTATTTGCTGAGAAAGAGCATGCAAAGCAGGGGGTGGGGGCCAAGATGGCCACTACTGCAACAGTGCAAAAAGGTGCAAACTTGTAAAACCTTTGAAAAAATCCATCTAAGGAAGTCTGTATTATTATATTTAGCATCATCTGATGATGAAATCCTAGCTTCTATCATTAAAAATGAGGAATAGGTGGGTTAATTTTATTTCATATGTGGGAAGTCAAAATAATGCCATTTTATTTGTGAATCAAGTACTTGGTGATTATTTTATTTCTTACATTGGGGAAAACAAGTCAATGAACTAGATTATTTGGTTTCAGTTACGTTAAAAGAAAACCATGTGTGCATGTACACATATATAAGTAAGAACGCGCTATTTAGATAGCTAAAGTTAAAAAGCTGCCTCTTTACAAATTGTAAAACCTCATAGACTTGGTTTTGGAAAATGCAGCCTTAAGACAAAACATGGAAAGAAATTATTCAAGGAATGCATTGTAAATGTGGACAAGATTTAAACACGAAGAACATTGAAATATATCTTTGGTAATCAATGCGGAGATCTCAGAGAGAGCAGTTTTCTAAGACGATATTTAGTTATCAGAACTGAATCCAAAATACAAATGTTGAAAAATGGAAGAATGTGGTGTATTTTACAGATTTTCCAAACAGTAGTTTTTTAATTTTAATTTTTATTTAATTAATTCATTCAGATTACGTCTCAATTTATCCCACCCCTTGTATCCTCCCATTCCTCCCTCCCTCTCGCTTTCACCCTATTCCCCTCCCCTAGGTCTGTGACTGAGGGAGACCTCCTCCCCAATTGGTCATAGGTTATCAAGTCTCATCTTGGAAGCCTGCTTATCCTTTCTCTGAGTGCCACCAGGCCTCCCTACCAGAGGGAAGTGGTCAAATATGGGACACCAGAGTTCATGTCCAAGTCAGTCCTTGCTCTCCACTCAACTGTGGAGAATGTTCTGTCCATTGGCTAGATCTGAGAAGGGGTTCAAACAGTATTTTTAAAGAGCCTAATTTGCTTGATGGGGCTCACAGATGCCTCTTCACCAAATCTAGTACAAAGAATGAAAAGTCAGAAGCTTGCTTGGTGTAGATAAGCCGTAAGAACCCTAAACAGCACTCAGAAGCCCAGTTTGTGATGAGCACCACATCATTATAGATTTTTAGTCTACAGATATTTAAACATAGGGATACTATGTGCTATTAGTAGACACCAAGAGCTCCAATGCATCACATTGTATGTGTTCCATCAATACCTACCACTGTATTACAGCTTTTAAAAACACTTAAATATAGATAAATGCAGACTAGACGGCTACTACACAATGGTGAAAGGGAATGTACAGACCAGTTACCATTGTGGACAGGGGACAAGAATGAATGCTTAGACAGTACAATAGAGTTAGTTTACTTTACGGAACCCAGGGCCACATGTGCAGAGTGCGGCTAATGCTCTACCATTGATCTAGCCTCAATCCTAAGGGGGAAAATTTTTTTTTCCCTCAAGAGGGAGGGAGTTAGGGGAAAGGGTTGCCTGCTGCCCAGGTTGGCTTTGAACTCACTATGTAACTGGGAATGACCTTGAATTGACCATTTGCCTCCACCTTCCAAGAGCCATTATTATGGGATTCATCATCATGCCTGCCTTCCAAGAGTAATCAACACTAGAAACTTTATCAACACTAGAAAAGTGTAGAAGTCTCATAAGATGATCAGAAACACAATATGCCCCAAACATGGGGTTTGGCCCAGTGACAGCAATGTCTAGTCACAAGCCATTGAGAACTGAGACGATACCCCAAGGAGACATGTTCAGAAAAAATTACCTGCATCCAAGACATATAGAAGACCGTAACAGAGTTCTTTAGGTTCAATAATATTTCTTAAGAAGTAGAGAAAAGTATTGATGCATTTGTTTTTCAAAAGAAACATACCACCATATAGTCAGGAAATTCAATATGAGGTAACCCAGCACACTGGTATTTTTGGCCTGAGAGTAAAACAAGGCAAATGGGGGAGGGGACATTTACAAGCAGCTCTGCTTATTTATAGGCCAATACCTGGGAACCTCATTGGCGGCTCTATAAATTCAATATGGGATTTTTTTTTAAATCAAGAATATTTGATTATCTGGCCCTAAGTGCAAAAATCCACTAATGGAGTGTGATCGGGGCATTAAATGCAAATAGAATTTGATGTAAAAATGAAACAACCCTTCATTACACTTCAGAAGGAAGGTTAGGGAAATGTTATAAAATAGCCATCTCTGTAATATATGTGCCAAGAAAATGCTGATCATCGTTTGCTGAGTCACAGCAAAATGGGTCTCATTTTATTGCTTTTGGCCAAAACACAGTGCTAAGCTTATATAGTCTGGAAGGTGAGCAAGCAAGGTGATGCTTAAAGTAAGTTACAAAGGCAAAATGAGGTAATGTGAGTTCGTGTATAAAAATAAATAATATTTCAGAGTTGGCTTTATGGAAAGGAAATGTGAGTCCAACATAGCACCACATCCTTTCAACTCCAGTGTCTAAAATAAGATGGCTCACCTTTAATTTGAGGTGACATTCAGACATGAGATGAAAAGCTGTGTGGCAACCGCTGCAGGATCAAATCTCGATGGTTCAGAATAAATGCTAACAAAACTTCCCAGGGAAGGAACCAACTTTGCTTTTTATATGTAGGACAAAATGAAAGAACTGTTATATGACTTGCTAGAAATAGCTCTCAATGAAAGGTCTTAAAAGGGACCAATTCTACTTAGGATAATTCTTGTACAAAACCCTAGAGCATGCACGGTTTCCATAAGACGTTACTTATTTGGCATAGCAGACCCACCCATAAATCTGTTACCTCCAAGAGTAAAACATATGGACTTCAGAAAGAAGCAAGGCACAATGACCTATTAGAAATGATAAGGTTCAGAAGTGTATGTAATGGTGGTCATGTCAATTAGCCACCCACCCACCCAACTAACCAACCAACTAGCCAACAAACCACCACCAAGAAAAATCTCTCATATCCCTTGAAGTGTCTAGAAAGTATTTTTTAAACCAATACCTTGGATGATCAAGTAGACAAAGACAGTATTATTGAGGGAGATAAAAAATTTGACCACATAAAACTCCAAAGACTTTCTATTGGGATCAGAGTCCTGCTTCTCTGCAGGCCTGCCACCTTGGGGTGCCATTCCACAAATGTCTCGTCTGTTCCTGTAGATCTGGGAACACTGCTAAGACATACTGGGACTCTGAGTCTACTGCCACATAGAAGCACTTTCCTTTTTTTGTTTGTTTAATTATATTTTTATTGAAAGTAAATGTTGTTTCATACAGTATGTTCTGATCATAGTTTCCCCTCTCTCTTCTCACCCCAGATCCTCCCCACCTCCCACCTATCTTCCTTAGAAAACAAATAAGCAAACAAACCAACCAACAACCAACCCAGAATAAGAAATGAAGAAAAACTGGACGTAGTGGTGCATGCCTTTAATCCCAGCACTCAGGAGGCAGAGGCAGGCAGATCACTGTGAGTTAGAGGCCAGCCTGGTCTATAAAGTGAGTCTGGGACATTCAAGGCTACACAGAGAAATCCTATATCGAAAAACCAAGAAGAAGAAGAAGAAGAAGAAGAAGAAGAAGAAGAAGAAGAAGAAGAAGAAGAAGAAGAAGAAGAAGAAGAAGAAAAGCACAAGAAACATACACACAGACATAGACACACATTCTCTCTCTCTCTCTCTCTCTCTCTCTCTCTCTCTCTCTCTCTCTCTCTCTCTCTCTCTCTCATACACACACAGAGAGAAATATATACACACACTACTATACATACAGACATACACATACACACACACATACACCCATAAAACCCAAAATTAGAAATCATAACATACAAGCAAAAGAGTGGTAAAGTTAAAAAAAAAAATCTCCAAAACCACCAATGAGTTCATTTTGTTTGGCCATCTACTGTTGAACCTGGGGCCTAACCTTAGTGTGTGGTTAGTAAACCCACTGAGACTCCATTGGAGTAAACTAATTTCTTTCTTCCCAAGTGGATGCCAATTGGAGGTAGCTTCTTGGTTAGGCTTGGGGGTTTATGTCTACTTCTCTCAGTAGTAGGACCCCATCTGGCTTGGACATGTGCCAGCCCCGCGCATGCTGTCACAATCTCTGTGAGTCCATATGTGCGTCAGCACTGTTCTGTCTGGAAGACACTGCATCCTTCGTGTCATCCATTCCCTCTGGCTCTTACAATCTTTCTTTCTCCTCTTTCGCATAGTTCCTTGAGTTCCTTGAGCCCCGAGGGGAAGCGTTGGATGAAGACACATCCTTTAGGACTGAGTGCTCCAAAGTCTCCCACTCTCTGCACACAGCAACACTTTCTTGCTTCTATAAGTCCTTTGAACAGCTTCATTTCATTTATAGGCCATAAATCAAGCAACGATGTTCTACCTCATGGGTGGGACGGTATTATCCACTGTTAGAGATGCTCAGCATCCACCAACCCTTGCTATAGTCCTCAAGATAGCCAGCATTTTCCTTTTCCTTGCCCTGATCTTAGCTCATGTGTGATGAAGTTTATTAAACACAATATGCTATTAATTATGATTGATCCCCCTAATTATAGTGATTGATTCATGGATAGTCACATTGCCCAACCCAGACCAGTTAAGGTCGCCTGGAAAACGGACCTTCCCCTGCTCCTCATAGATGTGAACAAGAGACAATTAAGAGTCTAGACCTCCTGATGACATGAGGGCCTGCCTGAGAATGAACCAACATGGCAGCAGTTCATGCTGGCTTCTAGGTTGACAGAATATTCATATCAGAATATACCCGAAACTTGTTTTTTCCCTGTTCAGTGATCTGTTCGAGAGCACCTGTCATGCCATTTCACTAATCATGTGGTGTGACCGTTTGCATGGGTTAGTTTGTTAGATAAATTGTGATCTATTCACAGTGACACTGAATCAGGGCATTTCTGTCCATGATAAGCCACACAGAGAACAGTCCCACACAGTCATGTCTGCTAGGAACATCATAGCCGTCTTAGTGTGTGCGCACTGTGTTTTCACAATGACGGATGTGCCCAACTACAGTTGGCAGCCTCTGTCCCAAAGATACAACTGTGACTATGCTTATGTCTTGAATCCTTAAATTGTTTCCAGGGTTTCTTCAATGCAGCCCATATCACACATGTCCTCTGTTTTCACATGCGGGAGAGTCCACATTGCACTTGCCTGGATGGAAGGGCTGAACCATTCCACATGCACATGCTGAACGTCGTACTCAACAGAGGTTGTATTGGCTTACAACCCATTCAAAGTATGTGCGTGTTCTTAAGCATCAAATATTATAGCCAACACATGATACCACAATGCTTCATTTCTATCTGCTTAAAGGGGTATGAAATGGTGTTATTGTGGCTTAAATTTGTATTTTCTCAATTGTTAATGTGGTTGGTTATAGTGTACACAAGGCTCTAGGTTCAGACCCTAGTCATTCTCTCTCTCTCTCTCTCTCTCTCTCTCTCTCTCTCTCTCTCTCACACACACACACACACACACACACACACACACATGCGCGCACACACACATGCACACACAACCTAAAAGTCACCCTGCTTTTCCTAAAAAGGTTATGACTAACTAAAATAAGTAAGTAAAAACTCACACAAATAAATAGAATTTAAAGAATATTCTCTTTTCCCATCTCTCTTTTGTTATAAATGTTCACTGATAATGTTATTAGTATTTTTTTCCACAGAAGAAAGTTCTACTGTTGGGCAGTATATGCCCACATACTTGGACATAAGCAAGGAAACCCCATAGCTACAGAATTCACAGTAGAAACTCATTGGCTGAGATGGGAATGGAGCGAAGCAGGGAATTCAAATGACCATAGTCTTTGGGCTAAGAACATTCGACAGCTGCTTGAAGCTTTCATTCGCAGACATAATGAACAATGTCAGAATCGGTTGTCAATCGCCTTTGCTGTATACTCAGGCTCCATCACGCAGACAACACACTTTGTGTTCCCACGGAGCCCTCCAAAGACATGCTCTATAGTTCTTAAAAACTCAATTCAGTGTCAGTGTTTAATGTCATGTCTCTCGCTGGCTGGTTCTTCTTTTGACAGAAACCTGGTGAGTTTCAATCACTTTAAAACTAACTAACTCACTAAGTGACCAGCCACCTAGGACCTGAGAGTGAGACTGGAAAATGGAGAAAGCTTTTAAGAGCTCGTATTTCTTGGTCTCCTATCTGGGACATCTATTAACTTCACCCATAATTTAATCCAATTATGCAGTGAATGCCTTATGAGTGCCAGGCACTGTGCCAGGCCCAGGGATTACCAAGTGAGTGGGGCATAGTGTCTGTGAGGAGTCCATCTCTCCAGTACAGTGGATGCATTTTTAAAGAAAATGCATATATCAAACAGTTTTTAATAAACTGGATTGTCTTCAGAGGCATTTTGACAGAAATATTAGGAACAATTTGTCAAAGTGAAGGGTCTAGCCACGCTCGATTCAGGTATTATGTGTCAGGTTGGCATGTCTCGCCAGGCTCTGCATGCAATATATAAATAATGTTTGTGAAATGAGTTGAGCTTTTAAGACAAGTTCAGCCTCTAGTTTATATCAGTTCCTGGCTTCCATGGACTCATTCAAGAGCACCCCACAGAACTGACGAAGGTTCTTTAAAAGCCACTAAACTGAGCTATAGAGGTACTTCCCAAATCTGGGCCAGATTTCATGGTACGCTGGCTGTGGGCTTGTATAACAGGAAAGCAAAACCAGACAACTACACTATTCACAGACTATGATGTTGCCACTTTCTATTTATTTTGCAAAATAGACTGATGGTTAGCAAACTGAGTTAACATGGAGTTCATTCCTTCAAATGCAGAACCAAAGATTGGGGTTTCCAGTAGGGGACTCTTCCTCAAATTCCCTGCAGGTTGCTCTCTTGTCACACTTCATAGCAAAGAATGATCTTAAAGCAAAATTAATCTCTCTCTCTCTCTCTCTCTCTCTCTCTCTCTCTCTCTCTCTCTCTCTCTCTGTCTCTCTCTCTCCCTCCCTCCCTCCCTCCCTCCTTCTCCCCTTCCTCCCTCTCCTCTCTTTCTGTGGGTGTATGTGTGCAAGAATGCATGTGTACATTTACCTGTGTGTGTTAGTGTTTGTAGTCCATGGCTCACATGAGAAGGCCAGAGAGCATCCCTAGATGTTTGAGACAGGGCGTCTTATTGTTTCCACTGTGCATATAGCAGGCTAGCTGGCTTGGGAACTCCCAGGAATTCTCCTGTCTTCACATTCCACCGGAGACTCCTAAAATGCCTCAAAAAACCCCAACATTTGGGCACTGATGGTTTGCCGAGGTCGAGAACAGTCAAGATTGAGGCATGTGTAGTCTTTACTTCTAAGGGAACCTCCAACCCATGGGACAGTCAGAGCAGATTTAGCCAAAGGCAAAGCCCAAGCTGACGGAAGCCACGCGTGCTTCTGAATGCACAGTCTAGTGCAACCATAGTGTTAAAATCAGGATCCTCTGAATGCATAGACTAGTGCAACCATGATGTTCAAATCAGGGTCTTGGGAGCACAGCAGTGGAAGAGAACTGTGGGTAAGCAAAGACCGATCAAAGACTGACTTAAATAAGGAAAAGGGTGGTGGCTGTGACAGTTAGGAAGATTTTTGCAGAGTCCGCACATTATAATATGGAGGAAGCCACAGAACTTGACAGCCATTTCCTTAGCAGACAGTCATCAGAAGAAGCATCTTTTATGAGTTAAGAGTTTATCAGGAAAATGGGACAGAGGGGAGGACATCCTATTGGGACTCTAGGTGAGAGAAGCATGGGAGAATGAGGAAATTGAAGGATCCAGAGGGTCCTAGAAACCTACAAGAAGAACATTATGACGGGCGGATCTGGGCCCTGGGGTCCTGCTCAAACTATGGCACCAGTCAAGGACAATACGTGCAGTAAACTTTGAACCCCTACCCAGATCTAGCCAATGGACAGGACATTCTCCACAGTTGAGTGGAGAGTGGGGCCTGACTTTCACACGAACTCTGGTGCCCCATATTTGACACATCCCCTGGATGGGGAGGCCTGGTGGCACTCAGAGGAAGGATAGCAGGCTACCAAGAAGAGACTTGATACCCTATGAGCATATACAGGAGGAAGAGGTCCCCCTCAGTCACAGTCATAGGGGAAGGGAGTAAGGGGAAAATGTGAGGGAGGGAGAAATGGGAGGATACAAGGGATGGGATAACAATTGAGATGTAATATGAATAAATTAATAAAATATATTTTAAAAAACAGTTTAGGAGCGTCTCCACCTTGCTCAGCGATGTGAAACAACTTAGCCTCTGTGGCCAAGAGGAAACGCGTTAAAGGACATAGTGAATGTCCTTAAAAATGGAAAAGGTTAAGCTGGGTATGGTGCTAAAAGCTGAATTTCCCAGGACTGGGGAGGAGGCTATGCTAGCAGAGGCCCTGAGTCCAGTTTCCTAGAACCCACATAAAAAGCTAGGCATGGTGACATGTGCCTGTAACCACAGTGCTGGGGGACATGGCAGGGAGAGAGGACCCCAGACCCTCATTGCCTGGCCAGCCTAGCCAAATGGATGAGTTGCAGGTTCACGGAGAGTCCTTGCCTCAAAGAGGAAGGTGGAGAACAATTGAGGGAGACAACCAGTGTTGGCCTCTGACCTCCACATGTATGTGCACTAGCATGTATGTGCACACATCCCACACCAACACACACACATACATACACCACACATACACACACACATAGAAAATAGTTGGATTTTTTTTTCCATAAATAAAATATACTTGGCAAAGAGAAGTAGAGGACATTAGGTTGCCTATGATGGCTCTTTAACGAAATCATGTTTAGGGAGATGGCTTTAACCATTTGAACCTATATCCAGCTGTGTATTTAATGGTGAGGAGCTGGTTTGAATTGAAACGGACTTCTGTGCAAACACTGCTCTCATTCAAACGGCATATGGAAAACTCTAATCCACCCACACCAATGTTATAGAAGGGATGGAAATTTCCTTCTCCTCCACCTCCCCACATCAGTCTAGGAAAAGGGGCTTTGACATATGAGCAATGAAAAAGTAAATTACCAGATACATCAGCCTCGAGATTTTAGTGAGCTCTTTGGGAGAAAAAGGACACACGAGTGGAGAGGGCTGACTTGCAGTAACACATTTCACAGTGCCTGCTCAGTCACTACTCATCCCTGTGGCCCTTGGCCACACAGTCACCAAGACTTCCTGCAAACCTCTGGCTTTGTGAATGTGGGTTTTTCACTTCCTAAAAGAAAGTCAATGTTAAATTTGAATAATTTCACTCCCAGGGAGGCAAAGGGACTAAGAAGGGACTCGATGCAAGAAAGTCCTGCCACTTGTGACGTTCCCTGGAGCCAAGGATCTTTACGTCCGACTCTCTGCACTTGGGCTGTGAGCACAGTGGTATTGCTGATCTTAGAAGGTTCAACACTTAATATGATTCCCATTTAGGAAGTATTTTAGGGAGTCCCAATTTCATAGGTCCATCTTTCTACAGCATGCTGTTAACATCTTTTATAAGAAACTGGTGGAGCTGTCTCTTATCTGTGTAGCCACTTCAGGTAGGCTATGTGAACTGTGGTTGATTTTCAGTAGAGCAAGTGTGTGTGTGTACACACGTGCTTGAAGTTGTGCGAGATGAAGGTGCACATGTGTGTGGAGGGCAGAGCACAACCTTGGGGGTGTTTTTCCTCAGGTACCATCCACCTTGGTTTTTTGAAACACAGTCTCTCAGGGACTCGGCGTAGAGCTTGCCACGTAGGCTAGGCTGGCAGGTCCGTGAGCCACAGGGATCCACAGGTGTCTCTCCAGTTCTCAGTGCTACCAGACTTAGATTGCTTCCCTTCCTCCAGTATGCAGTTACCCTTGTAAAAACACCCTAGAGCTTTCTGGGGAAAGAAAGGCTAAGAGTAAAATTATCAGAAATTTTTATACAGGTCCTTCCTCAGGAGGACCTGGCCGTCCATTCACTCAAGGGGCTCCGGGTCTGCAAACTGGTTCGAGCCAGTTTGGTTCACAGTCTGTGATTCCCTTTTGCCATGACCCAGTGCAGCCTTTCTTTGTTTGTTTGAGATTTTTTTTTTTCCTGCTTATACAGACCAAACAAAAGCAGTAGGCTTCTTATCTATGTCATGTCTGGAAACACCTTGACTGATTAGCCAGTACCAAAGGTCCATCCGAGTCACACCGCCATAAAAATCACGTTGCCTGTGCTGACCATGTGTCAGGCCATTACGGACATTGCTTTGTCTACACTGCCTATGAGAATATGCATGCTCATCTTGCCTCTGGCACCTAGCACTGGCACTTGGCTCCTGCTTCTTCAGGGCCCAGTTAAACCCCTCACACTTAGTTCAACTGAACAGCAGCACCGTGAACCCTAAGGTCTAGCTCAAGGAAAAGGGGTAATAACACGGTTCTTCAAGTATGCTGGTGGCTCCCTCACCATTCGGGATCTTATAGGGTTGGTGGACGGCCTGTTTTCTGGCCTTTTCCATTGTGGATGACTAGGTTTTACACACTGTATCCACTTTTAGTATTGGGATCTGAGTGCCAGTAGTGAGGATTTTGTGGATGAGTTAAACTATACTTGAGTGAATGCCTTTCACTTTTTAAGGTGAGTACAATGTGTGTTTAAGCCTTTCCCAAAAGATAGGGGCTTTCCAGAGGAATGAAGAAAGAAAATACTGTCCCCCCATTAATTATAAGAATGGCATTCAGTGATGTTTACACATGAGGCTCCCACGATTAAAACTTAGGTCTAAATATATTGTTTAAGCTACAAGCAAAGTGGTAATTTGCTGAAGCCAAGCCACAGCGAAATTTCAAGAATGTATGCAGGTTGTATGATTTTATTTCCTGATACACACACACACACACACACACACACACACACACACACACACACACACACACACACCATAGCTTCTATTTTGATCACTTACTAACTAATTCTTAGTTGGAAGAATTTTTGAAACATACAACAACTTCAAAAAATAAGTTTCAATCCACTATTAATTTTTTTTTTTTTTTTTTTTGATTTAGAGACAGGGCTTCTCTGTGTAGCCTTGGCCATCCTGGACTCACTTTGTAGACCAGGCTGGCCTCGAACTCACAGCGATCCGCCTGCCTCTTCTGGGTAAGAGGCAGAAACTTAAGCTGTCGAGTCCTTTCTTCCACATAAATGCCTGGCAAGAGGGTTGCTACCTAGTTAGCAGAAACTGCCATCTTCTCCCCACCTTCTCTCCACCGTGTTCTGGAATGTTCTTCTTGGTACTTTGATTTGCCCTAAATTCAGAATTCTTAGCTAGCTAGCTGGGGTTACTCTCAGCAGGAGGGAGAAGCAAATCCAAGAAAGGTTCAAGCAAAGGTCAGTGGCTGTTAAGCAGGAAGAAAGAGTTCCAGAATCTTTAAGATGGAAGGAAGTAGCAATCAGAAAAGCTCATAGGGGACATGAGGCAGAAAGAATACAGTCCAACAATGGCAACAAAGAACACAGACAGGCAGCAGGCACGTGTTCTTCAGAGCTGGGTGCTCGGGGGCTATGGAAGGGCACTTTATGTATAGACCAGCAGATTAAATAAGTCTTTTGATGTCAGAAAAGAATGTTTCTAAGCAATTCATGGTCATCCCTGAGAACCTGTACCTTCCCAAGACTAGAATAAAACCCAAAGATATTCACAGCTTCTTTAAAAAAAAAAAATGAGAATGAGAAAGTTATTAAACAGATCTCTATATGGGCAACTCAGAGAACTAATAGCCCTTACATGCTGAAAGTCTTGTCCAGTAGCTGGTAGCGGTGGCGCAGGCCTTTAATCTCAGCACTCAGGAGGCAGAGGCAGGTGGATCTCTGTGAGTTTGAGGCCATCCTGGTCTACAAAGCAAGTCCAAGGACAGCTAAGGCTACACAGAGAAACCCTGTCCCCCCAAAAAACAAACCAACCCAAAAAAGCTCCTCCAGCAGCTTACAAAAGTTAAGCTAAAAAAGAAAGAAAGAAAAAAAAAACATTATAACATACAGCAAAAATTCAGGAGACAGAAGACTGGGAAGATGTGAAGAATCAGCTTCAGGAGGTTTGGTCATCTACCTGGAGATGCACCGACATGGATGTGGAAGATTATCCTCAGCTAAAGGAGATGGCAGACCACCGCATCCAAAAGAGGACCAGTGAGAGCAGGTGATGGTGAAACTTAGGTCACTGCAAAGCTTCCTAGCTGGCCATGGTTGTACATGTCTATTATCTCAGAATTAGGCCCAGGGGATGCAAGTTTAACACCAGCTTGGACTACAAATTCAAGTCCTAGTCTCAAGGGAAAAAAAAGTCCTAGCTGCATAACACACACACACACACACACACACACACACACACACACACACACACACACACACGTGTTATAAGAGTCACAGTTAGAGCAGATTTACTGGCTACACGAGATGATAGATGTGACAGAGGCAAATACCTTGATCACAGAAGCAAGGTCTACAAAGTTAAGGAACAATATTTTGAGTCTGGACTGAGATCACTAATCAAGAGGACAGAATCATCTCAGACACATAGTAAGTAACATAACCCAGGCAAACTGTCTATCAAATTACTCCAAAGGAATAGTACACTGTAAAAATAATCTAAATACGAAAAGCTGTGGCACATCAACAACAGCAGCAACAACAACAAAAAGCATAAATGTATTCCACTGTGGAACTGTAAAACATGGTAGTTTAACACACTGATGAGTCACAGGTAGAGCAACTGGCTGTCCTGGGGACAGGGGGTTCCCAGATGTGGGACTTTCATCGGTGAGGCCAGGAAAGTCCTGTGCAAACCAGGGCAGAAGAGACGAATGACCAGTGTTAGTAATGTTCTCCTTTGTCTGGCCCCGGAGGTCAGTGGATGCTTTAGAGAGGAAATATCCGCCAACACCGATATTGGCATAGAGGAGTGTGCTGGGAGAACGGGGTTTACCCAAATTCGATTTCATCTCTTCCCAGAGCGTTTCGAGCTTTAAAACAATACATTTGTTTGGACTACTCAACCTCTATTTGTGACGCATCTAACTTCTAACAAAGAGAACACTCCAAAAATGGGTGTGATGTTCTGCTCCAAACAGGTGAGTTAACCAGAAAGGATTAAACGGGGGAATTAAAAAAAAACCCAAAAACAACAACAACAACAAAAAAAACGAAAAACCTAAACTCCATTTGAAAACAAGTTTATAAACAAACCCAGGACAGGAAGATCTGTTCCCTTGTGTGGTGTGGGAGCAGCATTCATAAGTGGTGACAGTGAATGGTCACAGGAAAGGGACGGAACAAGACATTGCTGACCATGCCAGGTCCCTAGACCACACTACCCTTCAGCTGCTGCTGGAAGAAGCTGAGTTTGTCTGAGTGGAAGCTGCTCAGAGACGGGCAAGGGACCCCTTCGCCTCCCCATGTGGCTTTACAGTGCTATGCATTAGCCGGAGTTTTAAAACAATAGCCGTTGAACATGGTGTTTTAGGCCAAAATTGTCACTCGTTTTTAAGATAATGATTCTTTTCATGAGCCTTAACACTTTGAAGTCCAATGACCTCCCTCCCCCGCCCGCCCCCAAGAGGGACTCTTATCTACAGATAACTTTTTGTGTGTCTTTAACAGAGAGCCTCAATCGTAGATATGCTGACTCTGCAGTCGTTTGCACCGGAAATCATCAGCTTATCTATAAATGATAACTCAGACCTAAAGATAATAACAGTTTCATGCCTTCGCCCTAAGCCCCGCCCTCTGTTAACACCCAAACATATGTTCATTTTTAAATCTCATCTAAGAAACACTACCTGTTCTGCCTTTTGTAAATCGCTAATTATGGAGTATATAATCAAAAATCCATTCTGATCTCCTTCCTTGCATAAAAGGAGGGGGGCCCCCATACATTTAACAACCTACGGGTCTCTGCCAAACCATGTACATCCGTCAAACTTCCTTATTTTAGGGTGCAACCAGCATCTTACAAGCATACCTGAAATCAGTCTGTGCCTTGTAACAGGCATGAAATTTAACAGGACTGAATGCCCCCCCCCCACCACTTTCTCCCTGAAAAGCTGTTAAGTCAATTGTGTTTCTTACATATCCCCACTCTTAAACACCAACAAAAGTGGGCGGGGGGGGGGGGGCGACCGCACCCATGCAGCGCACTGGAAACAAATGGTGAAGACTTGGATATGAGAGCTTGTGAAAATGCAGAGCTCAAATGTGAGAGCTCAGATTACAGACATTAAATAGGAGACATGGAGAGCAGCAAGGGGCTGGGGAGGTGGCTCAGTGATTTAGGAATGCTTGCTGCTCTCACAGGGGCCGCAGTTTGGGTCCCAGCACCTACATGGCAGCTCATGACCACCTGTAATTCCAGGTCCAGAGCACTAATTAATATATTTAATTACATATACCTATATGATAAGGACATTATTATACATATGTAATAAAATTAAATACGATGTCTGAAAAAGAGCACGGCAGGAGCTCGTGAGATGCGTCGGCCAGGAAGAGGACATGCCTGGAACCTGGACAACTTGAATTTCAACCCATGGGATGAAAGGAGAAAAATAACTCCTAGAGTTGTCCTCTGACCTCCATGAGCAAGCTGTGGCATATGCCCTGCCCTACTATAAACAAACAAACGAACAAACAAACACATATAATAAAAAACTGAAAGCGAGGAACAAGACAAAGCAAGCACTTGTGTTGAGCCACAAATTACATATAATTGAGCCATAGTTTCTGGAATTTTGAGAAACAACAGAAGTTTGGCTCTGCTAGAATGGTCATCCACAGACTCCACATTTGCAATTTTAATGAATGGAATACTAAAACATCCCATTCAGTTATTTCAGGGAGTGAAGACATTTCATCGGTATGTATTTAAAGCAAAATTTGCAGTTTTCACAGCTGTGAGGAAAAATTAAAAAGGAAAAAAAAAAAAAAAAAGCCAGTGAAAGCTACAATTTACTGACTCTCTGGGAAGCAAATTGGGAGGTACTGGGGTAAGCATCACGAGACAATGTAAACCATTTGTGAGAATCTGGAGCACTCTGGTGGGAGGGCTGGAAGCTAGGAGCCACACCCACCCTCCTCTTCAGCCCCTTTGGCCTTCAGTGACAGCTCTGTTGAGTAATCAAAACAGACAGCATTTTGAATTAATTATTTTTCCAGGGATGTGTCCTCCAATTGCTCTAAAACCTGGATTGCTTTAAGTGTCTGCATTCCCCATCCGTTCTCCGCAATGCTACTAACTATTCTTAGAAGGATAAGATTCAACGAATTCCATCAACTCTCTGAAGTCAGTTACAAACCGCAGCCTGCCTGTAACTCGTGGGCAAAGACCCGGGTGTTTGGAATAACCAGCAAGCACGGAAATGATGCTGCACATCAAACATTCTCTGTATTCGCTACAAAAATCAGGATTTATCATCCAATTGTTTCATTACTTCATTATTGTAATGGGTTTCTCCCAGAAGAAGGCTTAGAGTTGGGGATTGAAAGTTAAATCTTTCCATATGTCCGAATTTAAACCACTTGCTCTACTGACAAGGAAAATGATTGATTCTTTGTTGTAAGTTAAATGTTTTTTTTTTTTTTAATTCACTTCAGCTTTTGAAGCTTTCTCCCAATGCAGTTCTTTGCCTTGATGCATTTTTCAAGCTATTCTTGCCTATCGTGCTAGATAGCTTGTGAGGTCATACTATGTGCTTGAGTGTGCTAGTAGCTGGTGAAGGTCATACTGTGTGCCCTTGGTATGGTGCTAGATAGCTTGTGAGGTCATACTGTGTGCCCTTTCAAACTTGCCACCCCTTCCATCTCCAACTACTGTTTAAAATATCACTAAGTCTATTGAGTTCTTGGCCACCCTAGGCCACAAATTTTTATCATTTTTATCCATACCATGATCATTACCAAATTGGCCATTTCTAACCAAATGACAAAAATCAAAAAACTGAGCAACTGCATCATACCACAAGGGGAAACCTTCACATTTCATGTGGTAGGCCAGCAAAAACACAGACATATGAAAATAGTGTACAGAATCAGTCAAGCTATGTCTATAACATATATGCAAAATATAAATAAATGAATTCCATGCCTAAATTTGGATCCCAACTTTGAAATAGAGCATTACGTATATGCCAATATTTTAAAAGAAAATCTCAAATCTAAAGGGCTTCTGCTCCCAGGCATGCTTGGGTGAGAGGTACAAGCCATTATCACAAAGGCTGGGGGCTGGGGGTGGGGGTCTTTCACTTGCCTCCTTCTTGCTCCTGTACTTGGCATACATTGATAACTCACACTGTGACTTGCACACAGTAGGCCTCTACCTGAGCGAGTTCATGTAATTTGTGGAAATCCGGCGGCATCTATATCTCCACAGCAAGGGGCCATGAGACTTGATTTTTCCTGAGATGGGAACTTCTATCACTTCTGCCTGCGCCAGGGGTGATATGATTAAAAATTTCTGGTGACATCATATTACCTTGAACTTGAATTTTGTTACTTTTGGAAGTTAGGTAGACAGCTTCTTGTTTTGCCTAATAAAAATGTAAAATTAGCAATAAATGAGAATTATCATTTGCCATGAAGAAATTTATATATTATGGCCACCGTAAAACCTGACAGCGCCACTCAGGAGGCCAGGGTCACGAGTCGTTTTTTAACTGCTCTCCATTTCAGTCACTGAGGCAGGGTTTCTCAGATAAACTCAGAGCCTGCTAATATGCCTAGTCTGGCTAAGTTTGTTTGCTCCTGGGTCCTCTGCCTCTGCAGTACTAAAATTACAAGTAGGCCACCACGCCCACCCGGGCTGGGTCCTAGCCATCTGAACTTCCGTTCTCATGTTTGCCTGGCAGGCAAGGCCTTTATCAGCTGAGCCATCTCTCCAGCCCCTCTCTCATCCTTAGCTTCCTTTTCTCTAGTGGGCTGTGTCTTGCCTTATTCACCATTTCTCACTTCCCACTGACCTAGCTGCCAAAGGCCCCAGATACTGGTCTCAACAATATCCTCCACCTCTTTCCAGCCTTGTATTTTGTGACTGTCCATAGAAGCCCAATACAAACAAATGTCAAAACAAACAAACAAACAAACAAATAATGTTGGGCCATTGTCTGTTTTTCTGCTTTAACACACACACACACACACACACACACACACACATATATATCTCCCAGCGGGTGAAGAAGACTCCTAACAAACCACAGATGCAGAATGAAATCCCCCATGGCAAACCCAGGTCACTAATCCCAGCCATGTTCTTAAAGCTCTCTAACAGTCTTTGACTATTAATTTGTAGTCACTGTCACTGGGTGCTAACTGAATAACTATTGTGCAGTTGGTCTCTGCAGCAGCGATATCGTCTGCTTTTTTCAAACCCTCTAAGCCTTCTGTTCCCAGAATCTCCTCCAGTGCTGAGGAAAGAGAAGCCAGTGGCAGAAAACTCAACTTCCTGAACTTTTCCTGTCCTGCACCCAACTCTGTCATCTCTGTCTTCCCCGCAGCCCCTCCCTCCTGCCCTTATTCTCTCTTCCATAGACAAACTCTCAGTATGTTTATCTGGCAGCCCTCAAGCCATCTTCTGGCCTCAGCTTCCTGACAACTGGAACTATGGGAGCCATGGCACTGACTCTCTTCTCTCTCAGAATGGGGCAGCCACATATCACTCTCCTCTACTCATGTCCACTCAGTCTCTCCCTTTCCTTGGCTTTTTGTTCTAGCCTACTTACATGATGGTGTCTCAGACATTCTAAGCAGCAGTTCTTAGGGCCACTCCTCTATGACCCCCACTTCCCTTTGCCTTTGGAAGGCTATCATGGTATTCCTAATGTGACCTCATCTTCTCAATGATACGCTCCATCAATCCTGGCTCCGCCCAAGTCCCTTGAGGCTCCACCCTCCGTCTCTGTAGGGCTTGAACCAAAGCTTTCACTCATGGATCTCCAGGAATAGGACAGCAGCTCCAGGCCACCATCTTGGCTTATCACTGCTCAGAGCAAAGTCCCATGCTACCTGACCCTGGCCAGGTGCACCCACAACTCCCTCAAGCCTCTGGTCCTCCCTCCTGAAGTGCTGAGCTGTCTGCTGTGCCCACTCAAAGCTGTCTCTTGGGACCCTGTCTCCCTCCTGCATCTACCCGCTGTGGGGTGTGCTTCTCTTATCGTCTTGCCTTTTCCACGTGGCTGATTCTTAGCCGTTGAGACTCAGCCCGAACATGGATGAGAAGGGCGCTTCCACTGTTGCCTCTTTGGATTAGAACTGGAATTCCTCAAAGGCAGAGGCCATTTCTCAGCTTTCGATCCCAGGTCCAGGGCCATCCTTTAAAGATGCTGAATGGAATTTGAGTCTTTGGAGGAAGCAATTAGTTTATTGAGATCTCCGGAATCAGAGCCTACCATTTAGCTTAACAACAACATGCAGAGCCTCACAAAAAGTGTTGTGTAGTATTTTCATAGAAGAGCTGAAAATCCTAAGGGGTGCAGGGGGTAATGCCATCAACAAAATACCAACTGGGTTAGGAAAAATAAAAGAATTCAAATGAATTCCTATTAGAAATATATGGGATTTTTAGCTTGATATAGTCTAACTTAAAACTCAGCCAGGTTCTCCTGAAGGTTTTAGTGAATACGATCAATGACTAGAGGGTAGGGAGAGGTCTTAGCCAGTAAAGTTTGGCACAGACATGAGAACCTAAGCGCCATCTCTCAGAACTCACACACACCTACAATCCCAGTGCTGGGGAGATGAAATCAGGATCCGCAAGGCTTGTTGGCCAACAGGTGCAGCCAAATTGGGTGACCTTCAAGTTCAGTGAGAGACCCTCATTCAAAAACCAAGGTAGAGGGGCAACAGGGAAGACATCTGATTCTGACCTCTGGCCTCGATCTGCACATCCCTATAACTAATGGTTGTTGACCTCTGGCCTCCCTCCACCTGCATACCCCTATAACTAGTGATACTTATAATGTGTATAATTTCTTGGAAAATGGTCTTATAAAGTATTCTTTAAATTAGAACTTGTAGGTAAATTATTCTTTAACACCCGCCCCCCTTTGTCTTTTGATCACTAGTATTTCTACTGCCACCATCACTTAACTTGGAAGAGAATAGAAAGGGTGAAACACAGTTCTATCCTGTCTCTCCAGGTACCAAGGGACACAGGATACAAAGCACTCCTATTGCCAAGACAAAATAGCCACTTGGAACTAGCTTCAAGACAAAGACTTGAAGAGAGGCTAAGTGTGGTCCTCATCGTGTACCGATTATAAAAGGCAGGCTGCGGAGTGGCATAGAGACTGATTTTAGGGGGTGAGGGGAGATGTGCTTGTTAGGGAAGCATCTAGAAGGATGCAAAAGCAAACTGTTTTAAGTCATTCTCTCTGGCCAGAGACTTGGATGATAAAAGGCTCTCCCCTGCAACCCGCATGGAGTTTCTAGTTTTACTCCCAACCCAACTGTCGTGTATCACTCACATACTTTAAAAAGGCATTCATAAAATAATGTAAGCAAGACACAATGGACTACGATGCATCCCATTCCAGGCTCCCTCACACTTGGTCCCTGGAGGAAGCCCCCTGCATCATTCTAAGCCCTGCGGTCAGCCTCTCACTCCCCTTTGGTCAAGAAGAGGAGGAAGACTTGTCTTGAGGACTGAGGAGAATTTTGAGATAGACATCCAGGCCATCAGTGTATCTGTGGTTGACAAGAACTTACAAGTGCATCAAACATGGACTATGAACAGATTTCAAGTCACTTAACCTTGGATCCTTTGAAACTGCATCTACACAGGATTTTATCCAAGAATCTACCAATTCTCCCTCAAGTGCCTGAGTAGGGTTAAGTGCTCCTGTTAGCTCTACCATTCTATGCACTCTCTCAATGCTGGCATTCAGTCTCCTGTGGTGTAGCACTGCTGCCTCTCTGTGTTTCCTGCTTAACCCAGAGCTCCAACAAGGTGGCCACCTTGTCGTTTGGCTCAGAGGAGTACCTGACAAGTGGGAGAAGAGAGATTACTCTGCCCCTCTAACAGTGTCCTCCACTTTGTGGAGGGGGTGCCACCCCACCCCAACACATGTTTAACACTCTGTGCCTCCCCAGTAGCTGTCAAGATAGAATAGTCAATCAACTGGCAAGTAACAAGGTCAGAGGCCTTTCCTTAGATGAGGATAGCCCAGAGATGCTTATGGGAAGTCTGCAGGTAGGTGTTTCTTAGGCCCAAGCAGGTCTCTGCCAATGCTGAGAAATAGGACATTTGGGTATTCCCCAATGCCATTCATACAGCCATAGTCAACACGCTGGGCTGACACACGTGAGCAAGGTCTTGTCTGTCTCACAAGAGGTGAAACCTCTCTTTTCAGGTGATTCTAAATTGTGTCACAATGAGAATTAAAACTAACTATCATGCTCACATTTCCCCACTCACTCCTCCTAACCAGCTTAACTGGCTCTTCCCTCAAGTTCCTGCTTTCTCATTTCCCACGTTTGGCCACATTCTTCTACTGCGTGCTGACTGTTTCCCTCCCGTTTCAAAGGAAAACGCGTACAGATCAAAGGGCCCCAAATCCACACATAGTTTCCTTAAGCAGTGTGTCCTTCCGTTCCAGACAATTCCAGAACTCACACAGACCTCCTTAAAATATTTTTAAATTTAACTTTATTTCGTGTGTAGGAATGTTTTGCATGCATGTGTGTCTGTGAACCATGTGTGTGTGTGTGTGTGTGTGTCTGTGAACCATGTGTGTGTCTGTGAACCACATGCATGTCTGTGAACCATGTGTGTGTCTGTGAACCATGTGTGTGTCTGTGAGCCATGTGTGTGTGTCTGTGAACCATGTGTGTGTCTGGTGCCTGCAGAGGTCTGAAGAAAGTGTCGGAGCCCTGGGACTAGAGTTACAGATAGATGGCTGTGAACTATTATGCTCGTGCTGGGAACCAAGCCTGGGTTTTCTAGAAGAGCAGCGAGTATTCTAACCACCAAGCCATCTATCTCTCTGGTGCCTTACACCAGCCTCTTTCCATTTCAAGTCCATAACTTATTTGGTCCCTCCCCTCCTTACCTCTCCACTTTGCCAAAGTTTCCTACAGTTGTTTGATACTGACGTGAAGTTTGTCTGAAGGCCCTATTTTTGCTGCTTTGTCCTCAAATTCTTTTGGTTCCATCTACCAGAATGTGGTTGAACCAATAGGTTCCATCTTTGCTCTTTGAAGGATTTGCAAGCAAACAGGAGTCAGCCACCCCACTCCTCCTTAACCCTGAAGGAGCCCTTGTTTGTTACTTTGTTTCGATTTGTTCAATATGATTTTTTTTGTATCTATGTATATTTCCCCATGTATAATTGCTTTCAATATGGAGTTGGTGAATTGAAAACTCACCATTGAATGGAAGGATCCAGAGGGTCCTAGAAACCTATAAGAAGAACATTATGATGGGTGGATCTGGGCCCAGTGGTTCTGCTCAAACTACTGCACCAACCAAGGACAATATGTGCAATAAACTTCGAACCCCTTCTCAGATCTAGCCAATGGACAGGACATTCTCCACAGTTGAGTGGAGAGTGGGGACTGACTTTCATATGAACTCTGGTGCCCCATATCTGACATATTCAACCATGTTCCCTCGATGAAGAGGCCTGATGGCACTCAGAGGAAGGATAGCAGGCTACCAAGAAGAGACTTGATAACCTATGAGCATATACAGGGGGAGGAGGTCCCCCTCAGTCACAGTCATAGGGGAGGGGAGTAGGGGGAAAGTGGGAGGGAGGGAGGAATGGGAGGATACAAGGGATGGGATAACAATTGAGATGTAATATGAATAAATTAATACAATATATAAAGAAAATTCACCATTGAAAAAAACAAAAACAAAAAACAAAAAACTCACCATTGATTAGTTTAAACATAAAAGGGCTCAAGATGTTTGTCTCTGCTTTGCATTTACAATAGTGGGTATATCCTGAATGTCAACTTTCTTATAACTAATTGAGAAGCAGGAACATCCTTCTTGTCTACCTCACGGGGTCCCTGGAAGACAGAATGAGAAATTCCACTCAAGTCCTGACTTTCATGTCACTACTGAATAATGGCCTCAGGACTTAACCCCAGCTGTCAAGCTGGTGGGAACAAGACATGGATGAAGAGGCAAACGGGACAGGCTTGGCTGTCCTGGGCAGTGGTGTCTCTGAGTCTGCAGCTGCATGTGCAGAAGCACCAGACTCTTTCTACCCTTCACAGCACAGTGCAGCTCACATCCATGCCAGATTGCCTATCATGGCACTTAAGACCCACAAGAGTGCCCTTGGCATACAATTTGTCAAGACAAATAGGTAGTTTTAAGTAAAAAAGAATCAAAGTGTGAAGAACTCTTTATATCATTTAACTTTATTTAAAACAAAACAATAGACGCACATTCTAAAAGATCAAGAGAATAAGAAGCCCAAGAGACACCATCATTACCTAGAAATAAGATGATTGTGGCTAATCCTGGGTAATTTCCTTCTCCTTTTTCTTATTTGTTTATAATGCAAATCAAAGCGTTAGCTGTCATCTGACCTTTTCTCCCACTGGACGTTATAACACAGGCATTTTTACAAGAGAGCTTTCAACTATTGACCTTTTCCTACTTGCAACAAAAATTCTTCAAGAATGTCAGAAATACCACATGCTTGCCTTAGGAACTGAAGTCCTGGAAGTTGTGTGGTATACCCGTCGTCAGAAGAACCGAAAGTTCTGGAAGCTTGATTCTC
Organism: Acomys russatus; assembly: GCF_903995435.1. Lineage (NCBI taxonomy): Eukaryota > Metazoa > Chordata > Mammalia > Rodentia > Muridae > Acomys > Acomys russatus. The sequence continues at coordinate 45,444,880 of NC_067157.1, read as the reverse complement.
AGAAGCAGGAGAACAGAGAAGCTCTGAAGGCAGGCTTGCAGCAGATGGCAGGGAAAGCAGGTGGACCACCTTGGGACACTCGGGGCAGAAAATCTCCACCTTAAAGCTCCTTTTTTAGAGAGTTCCATTTCCAGCTGCCTAGTGCTCTCCGTCGATGCACACCCTCCTTGCAGCCCACACCTTCCATGTTATCCTTTCTCTGGCCTCATCCTACCCTCCACCCACTCTGCTATGGTTTGGATCTGTAATGACCAGAGGGTCTATGTGTTTAAGAGTTGGTTCTGGGTTGGCAATACTGGGGGATGGTGAAAACATTAAGATGAAGTGAAGAGTGAGAAGTCTTTAGGTCACTGGGGATGCTCTTGGCGCACACTGCGGGACCCTATCTCCTTTCTCTGCCTCTCTCTCTGTCTGTCTCCCTGGCTATGTGCTAAGTGGTTTTTCTCTGTGACTTGCTCTGACCCCTTGTACCATGCTGCCTCTGCCAAAGCAATATGGACCCCCTAACGATGGGCTGAAACTCACAAAGCTCTGAAACCAAGTGGAGCTTTTTCCTAGGCCAGTCGGTCATCACAGATATTTGTTAGAGTAACAGAAAGCCAGACAACTCGAACGTCTCCAGGAGCCTCTAGCCAAGCTTCGAAAGTATCTATAAGTGGAGGGGCCAGGGTGGGGGAGGCCTGGAGTCCATCCCCGCAGGTGAAGAGGTGATCTGAAACCCTAGCTTAGAACTTGCATTTTCCTGGAGCTCTTACTGCCCTTGGTTCCTGAGGTACATTGGGTTTATCTTGAGTGACCTAAAGATGTCCCCATCATAGACTACATGTCCATCTCCGCGTGAGGTGTAAGGTATACGTGCTGGCTAGCCTTTTGTCAACTAGACAGTCTGTGTGTAAAACTGAAGATATCTAAAAGGAGGCAATCATAGTTGAGAAAAGGCCTTCATAAGATCCATCTGTGGGACATTTTCTTAACTAGTAGTGATTGATGAGGGAAGGCCCAGCCCATTGTGAGTGGCTCCATCCCTGAGCTGGTAATCCTGGGTTCTGTAAGCAGGTGGGCTAACCATGGGAAGCCAGCCAGTAAGCAGCACTCCTCCATGGCCTCTGCATCAGCTCCTCCTCCAGGTTCTGGCCCTGCTGAGTTCCTGTCCTGACTTCCTCCAATAATGAACCATGATCTGGAAGTGTAAGCTGAATAAACCCTTTCCTTCCTAACTTGCTTTTTGGCCTTATTTTTGTTGTAGCAATGACCTTAACTAAGACACCTGCCTGTTACCTGGGGCCTTTTTTGTTCTAGCGTTCCCTTTGCATAGGGGATGGAACGCCCAAAGGACAATAACATCCATCGATGCTTCACTCTTCCAAGTCTTCTGTATCACCTGGAAGCATCTCGGTAAGCATCCCTGGGAGCTGATGCAGGGCAGGTAGAACCACTCTCTTCAGCTCAAGGAAGATAAAGAAGCTGTGGTGACTTGTCACCACATGTCACACTGTGCAGGTATCTGCAAACGTGAAGCTCATGTTGACATCTATTTCAAGCATGGCGGACAATGACCTGAGCCTAGGACCCTGGAGATGATGTGTACACTGAGAGTGGAACTGAAATCTATAAGCCTTTAGACTTTGGGCATAGGAGGTTTTTCTTTTCTACTTATTCTGGGTCATGATATTTAGTCTGGGTTGAGGTTCCATATTCTCTTCTGAGCAAGAGGAATGCTCAGTCTTTTATCATTCCCCAGACTCCTTTGAAATGGTTTATTCAGGTCACCAATGACTTCATCACTGCAAAGGATGTGGTTGGCTCTCTACCTTTCTCCTCCCCCCCCCCTTCAGCTGCTACAATGCGATCTCTCTCCTTTGCTTCTGAGGTTCCACGCACCCCAGCCTTTCCTCTCTCCTGGGCAAGGTCTTCCCTCTCATCCCACCCTGGAGGTGCTAATGTTACCTACGGTCAGCCTCTCTCCATGCTGACTCTCAGAGATGTCATCACCAGGGCTACAGAAGACATCTCTTTGCTGATAGTTTCCTGGGTGCTTCTTGCCCTGGCTCTCTTCTTAGTCCTGGGTTCATGCACTGAAGGCCTGTTTGAGAGCCAACAGGACTAAGTCAGACTCCTAATTTCTCATCCTTGAGACCCTGTCTCTCTCCCACATTTACAGCCTCAGCAAACAGCACAAATTACAACACCAACAACCCTTGGATGTTTAGGCTAACATCATTGGCTTCATCTCTTATTTGTTTGTTTGTTTATTCCTCTCCTGAGGGACACCTGTGTGTCTCTGTGATGGAGCCACCACACAAAAGCCAGTGGCTTTCTTTTCACATTCAGGATGGGCCTCAGCTCCTCTGGGGACTTCCTGCTGTACCCAGAGCAAAGCCAACATGATAAGCAGGACCTGTTCCCTGGTGGTCCTCATCCACTGGTCTCCCAGCTATAGGCTACTAACTTACACATGAGGAAAGAAACCTCCAGTGACTCTCTCAGATGGTCTATGGTGCCAACCACTGTTGCTAGGAAAAGCCCGTCCAAATAGGTATCTTTAATTCATATTGAACAAAGAAAGTAACTTTTCCCTGGTTGTAAAATTCTTGAACAATGCACAAATCCCCAAAAAAGTACAAAGGACTACATTAAAAATCAAGTGTCAAATCCTATTGTGGGTTAATTTTCTGCCATTGTTTTCCATGTGGTATTGACTTTCTATATAATACTGATGTTTTAAAAATTGTGGGTTACTCAATGTTGACTCCTCACAGACTTTAAAGGTTTTCTTTCAGCATTGCTATTTCATGGGAAATCTCAACTATACATAACAGTCTTGTGTATGAGTGTGCCGTACATTTGTCCTATCCTCTAGGATAGTAGGTTAGTTTAATGTTATGGGGGCTTAAAATTGTAAGTAGGATCAAGTGTATCCAAAGTTTCCTTTGTTTAGTGCATTTCCCCAAAATGGAAATACTGGGTCAAAAATCACTAAATGTGTTTTCAGAAGATTTTACTTCAAGCTGCCATGTAATCTGTGCCTAGTCCTTACTTTCAGATTGGCCATAGGAAGCCCTGCTCACAGGTACGGAAAGTACAAGCTCCAGACTGGTGCCTGGAATCTTACCCATTGCATGCAAATGACCTCCAAGGCCAGTATTCTAGAACGCCCCTGGAAGGCTGCTCTTCCTGTTTCTTCCCTATCAGTGTCTCAACAGGCATCTCCTCCCCATCTGCTCTCTCTCCTCTCCTCTCAGCTGAGATTTCCTCTCTTTCTCTTGCCTGCTCGCATGCTATCTCCATCTCCACTGCCATCCGGCTCTCTAGGCATCACCACCTGAGAACGGAGATGATGGTGCTCCATCCATGTTCCACACCTGGGCATAGCTTCTCTCACACCAGGGTGCTTATCAGTCACCTAAGGATATTGTTACAGTACATGCTCCTATCCTTCAGGATAAATCAGTGATCTGTGAACTGCTTTATTCTCCCTGAAAAATTATAATACCATCAATAGTAGGGGCGGAAAATTACATAACTCCACTGAGCTACGAGAATTCAACTCCTCCCCACCCCGCATCCCCCCCCTCCCGAGTTCCTCGAATCAAGTCTAGAAACAATTCTGACTGAAAGAGAACAATATAACAAAGCAGAGTAAGGGTGCATGTGCACATGCATGTGTAAGTACGTGCATGTGTGTGTGCGCACACATTCACACGCACATATCTCTGTGTCTGTGTGTCTGTATGTCTGTGTGTGTCAGTGTTTACATGTTTTCTCACCTACATACCATCCTCAAACAAATGCCCAGTTGCTGAGAGCACTTTGAAAACTGATCTCAATGAGCTCTAAAGAGAAACCAGGATTAAAGCTTTAGCTGCACAAAGCCACCACTCCACTCTTCTTACAGCCACGGGCTTTCTCCTAGCTCAACATCCTCCTTAAAATGGATCCCTTCACCCCCCACCCCCCACCCCTCAAAAAAGACCACTTACACACATTAAGCAGTGGTGGCAATTTATGGCAAAACAGAATAAGCCCACTCTAGGGAGAATAGGACTCAGACTCTGAAAGCGGCAGTTCAAATACCCAGCCATTACCCCAGCAACAGCATTCCCACTGACGGTCGCTACAGGATTACCAGGCTGGTAAAACATTTGTTTTGGGTTCAATCTGTTGTCCATATGGCAGACAGAGGAGGAGTTAAACTTACGACACTCACCCTTACAAGAGCAGGTTCTTTATAAAAATTCCACCTTTGTGTGATTGCATACACATTTTATACCATTTCTGAGAACATAGCCTAAAGCCGTACACCCCATAAAACTCCCTGGTGTTACACAGGAACATATTTTGGAAAGCAAGAGGGCAGTGGTTCCTTATTACTATCTCTGTAATTGTGGATTTAAGTTTCTAATGATCACAGATGGCAATAAACACTAATGGTGTTCTAGGCAGGGGCAGTGGGAGAGCAGGGGCGGGGAGGGCTGATCTCGCCTAACTGCAGGAGCAGATGTTGACACAGACAGTTATGAACAGTTCTCCAGGCAAGACTCACATACTTCCTGCAGCCCTAAAAGATGAACTCTGTGTGTTAGCGTAGGACACACTGAACCTAAGGTCATACTTGCAGACCCCTAAAGGCCTTTTTTTTTTGTTTTATTATTGTTTCCTTTATGAGTGGAGATAGGCTCATTCCAGGCAGCAGGTAGGGAAAGCATGGGAGTTATTTCAAAGCGATGTTGTCCTTCGATGTGGAAAGTATGGAGATTTTATGAAGGGAGCCCATAAATATTTATATAGGGAAACACTGTAGGAGCCGGCACATTTCTAAGTATGCAGTTAAAGCATGTGTTCCCGTGCACGTTCAGTCGAAAGTCATAGGCCAAGACTGAAAGGTGGTGGGGGCATTCTGGGTTGTGCTCGGCTCAAGGCTATGGAGTGTGTGTTTGAAAGGCTAGGATGGTGGGCAGGAACACTTTGGGGCATGTACTAACTGTGCCAAAAGATGGCAGACAGGAACACCTCTGGGCATGCTCAGATTTCATCAACATTTCACTGAAGGGAAGGACAAGGCACTTCCCAGGTGTGTTAAAGGTGTCTGCCCCATTAAGGGGCTCACAGATTTCCTCTGCAGAAGAGTACATGCATATCCACCACCAACAACCCTGTCATGCTAACAAAGTAGCTTTATTACAACAAAATAGCATGCTAGTGTTGGATGCAGTGAATCTCCTTATTTGTATAATAATTAAAACTTTCAGGGTGTATCGTGTGTGTGTGTGTGTGTGTGTGTGTGTGTGTGTGTGTGTGCGCGCGCGCGTGTACATATGGACACACGTGTGTGAGGGCCCACAGGGACCAGAAGAAGGTGTTAAAGAGTTGGATTTATGGGTAGTTATGAACTGCCTGAGGTGGGTGCTAGGGACTGAACTTGGATCCTCCTCAAGAGTAATAAGCACTCTTAGTGGCTGAGCCATCTCTATCTCTTTAGTCTATAAATAAAGATCTTTTGAAAATTAAGATTAAGGTCAAAAAACCAAGTAAAAGCCTGAAATTTCCTGAAGGAAATTGAGTGGTTGAGTTTTCTTTATAAAATTACATTAGGATTGACTCACAAAAGTAATAGGGAGAGATTGGAGAGATGGCTCAGCAGTTAAGAGCAGGTATTGCTCACAGAGGACCTGGGTTCGATTTCGAACACCCACATCACACAACTCACGTGTCTATAACTCCAACTCCAGGATATCTGGCATCTTCGGCCTCTTTGGGTACCCTGATTCATATGGTATTAACACACACATACCTATGCTTATAAATAAACAAATAAAAATAGAAAACAACAGAGGGCATCGTTATTTGTTAATTTGAATTTTGTTTCTCTTCACCATGAGACTGATACCCAATAGACTGTGACAAGGCTCAATCTTAACAGAACAAACCCTGATACCCTTTTAGTTTTGAGCAAAGAAAAACTTCAGTGACAACAGAAGATGGAACAAAGCTAGAAAAATACAGAAGTGAAGCTGGGCGTGGTGGCGCATGCCTTTAATCCCAGCACTTGGGAGGCAGAGGCAGGTGGATCGCTGTGAGTTCGAGGTCAGCCTGGTCTACAAAGCGAGTCCAGGACAGCCAAGGCTACACAGAGAAACTCTGTCTCAAAGAAAGAAAGAAAGAAAGAAACAAACAAACAAAAAACAGAAGTGAGTGAGGCCTTGCAGCCTGTCACAAACACATGCTCCCTACGGAGCTTATAAATTATAGGAAGAAAGGTGATGAAAAAGTTTCCATCTCTGACTGCTACAGAAACATCTTTTAAGACTTAAATATTTTTCACCTTTTATTTTATTTTTTTTCCTTTTGTTAAAGATTTTTTTACTCTTACTTCATGTGCATGAATGTTTGCACACATGTATGTATGTGCACCACATTCATGCACTGCCTAAAGAGGCCAGAAGAGGACACTGGATCCCATGGAACTGGAGTTAAAGATTGCTGTGTGGAGGATCCAAGATGGCGGCGAGCAGTGTGGACCGCGTTTGGAGGCTCCAGTGAACAATTCAGGGAATTGCACAGATTTCTGAGCCAGGAACACCGAGGTCCGAACATCACGGCAGCGGGAGTGCTCCACGGTTCGGAGGGACCAGGGTGCGGAGGACCTGCGTGCCCCTGCACACGGGAGGAGCGTGGTTTTTCTCTGATCGGAGCGGCAGCGGTAGAGGCGGCAGCACCAGCGGCACCAGCAGCGGCGGCTGAGGTTTGCAGCTCATAGCCTTCCGGTGGAGGCGATTGGTGTGGTGGCTGGTGGGAATTGCTGCGGGAGAGGGGACTCGGGGCAGGATTTGGGTCGCGTGGAGCCTTTGGACCCAGATTGGACTCGGCGGACAGTTCGGCCCCAGAGTCCCGGGTATTGGCCCGGCCCAGCAAACAATTCTGCCTGAGGCACTAACTCAGCGTGGCCATAGCTCCCCTGCTGTGGCGCAGGCTTAGTAGAGCACGCTGCTCCACACTAGGCACTACCTCAGCTCAGCGGCAGCTCCCCTGCGGTGACACAGTCTGGGCGGAGCACTTGGTTTCACCACAGGCGCTAACTCAGAGCAGCCGCAGTTCTCCTGCTGTGGCGCAGGCTTGGTGACGTGCTCGGTTCCATCCTAGGCACCACCTCAGCTCAGCGGCAGCTCCCCTGCGGGGACACAGTCTGGGCGGAGCACTTGTCCCACCACTGGCGCTAACTCAGAGCAGCCGCAGTTCTCCTGCTGTGGCGCAGGCTTGGTGACGTGCTCGGTTCCATCCTAGGCACCACCTCAGCTCAGCGGCAGCTCCCCTGCGGGGACACAGTCCGGGCGGAGCACTTGTTCCACCACTGGCGCTAACTCAGAGCAGCCACAGTTCTCCTGCTGTGGCGCAGGCTTGGTGACGTGCTCGGTTCCATCCTAGGCACCACCTCAGCTCAGCGGCAGCTCCCCTGCGGTGACACAGTCTGGGCGGAGCACTTGTCCCACCACTGGCGCTAACTCAGAGCAGCCGCAGTTCTCCTGCTGTGGCGCAGGCTTGGTGACGTGCTCGGTTCCATCCTAGGCACCACCTCAGCTCAGCGGCAGCTCCCCTGCGGGGACACAGTGCGGGCGGAGCACTTGTTCCACCACTGGCGCTAACTCAGAGCAGCCGCAGTTCTCCTGCTGTGGCGCAGGCTTGGTGACGTGCTCGGTTCCATCCTAGGCACCACCTCAGCTCAGCGGCAGCTCCCCTGCGGGGACACAGTGCGGGCGGAGCACTTGTTCCACCACTGGCGCTAACTCAGAGCAGCCGCAGTTCTCCTGCTGTGGCACAGGCTGGACAGAGCTCTCGGTTCCACCAGCTCTAAGACTCTGGTTGGACACAGTGTACAGTTTGAATCCAGAATTCCTGGCTGAGATTGGTAGTCAGTTCGGGCCCTGAGTCAATAACTGACCACAGCACGCACTTTGGGCCAAAAGGCCCTAGTGGAGCTTGGTGCGTAGTCCCAGCCCAAAAATTCTGGCTGGGCCCTGTGTGCATTTTGGGCCCAAAATCCCTAGCTGAGCTTGGCAGACGGTTCTGGCCCTGAGAATCTAGTTGAGTTCTGCCCGTGGTTCGGTCCCAGTGCTCCTGGCTGGACTTGGCAGGGAACACAGAAGGCTGTGGATACCTTGGCCTGACCCAACGCTCATTCAGAGACCCAGAACAATTGCAGGATCCACAGCAGAGAGGGACTGAGGATCACTGGCTGTGAGAGACCAGAACAACAGGGCTAACCTCCTAACATCCACACCAGTGAAGCTTTGAGCTCGCAGCCTAGGGAAATCGTAAGAAAAACAAGTGAATCTATCATCAGACACCCTCCATTCAACTCTGGAAGCTACCCAACAAAAACAAAGACGGCAAGATGTCTAAAGGACAACGAAAAAGCATACGCAAAAAACCCCAAAACAACATGGCGTCTCCAGTTTCCAGCTATCCCAAAGAAAACCACCCAGAGAACTCAAATACAACGGAAATACAAGAAAATGACCTCAGATCCTTAGTAATGAGGATGATAATGGAGGAAACAAATAAAATTCGTAATCAAATGCAGGAAGACGCAGACAAACAGGTGAGAGACATAAAAGAAGCACATAGAGTGGAACTGGAAAAATTGCAGGAAAATGCAAACAACCAGATGAAAGAAATAACTAAAACGGTTCAAGCTCTGAAGACCTATAAAGAGGCAATGGAAGAAACTCAGGAATATACAAAAAATCAGATGAAAGAAATCAAAAAATCAGTTCAAGATCTGAAAATGAAAATGGATTCAATGATAAACACACAGACAGAAGAAAAACGAGAACGTGAGACCTCAGAGAAGAAGGCGAGCAACACAGAGGTGAGCTTTTCTAACAGAATCCAAGAGATGGAAGAACGAATCTCAGGGCTAGAAGATACAATCACAGATATTGAATCAACCATTAAAGAAAATGCCAAATCTGGAAAACTCCTGACACAAAACATCCAAGAAATTAAGGACACCATGAAAAGAAGAAATTTGCGGATAATAGGCATTGAAGAAAGAGAAGACATCAGACTCCAGGGCCCAGAAACTATTCTCAACAAAATCATAGAAGAAAATTTCCCCAATCTAAAGAAAGAGATGCCTATAAACATACAAGAGGCCTACAGAACACCAAATAGAATTGACCAGAAAAGAAAAACTGCCCGCCACATAATAATCAAAACACAAAACATGCAGAACAAAGAAAAAATATTAAAAGCTGCAAGGGAAAAGGGCCAAATAACATTTAATGGTAAACCTATCAGAATTACACCTGACTTCTCAGCAGAGACCATAAAAGCCAGAAGGGCCTGGACAGAGATCCTGCAAACCCTAAGAGAACACAGATGCCAGGCCAGACTACTTTACCCAGCAAAATTATCAATAACCATTGATGGAGAAAACAAAATATTCCATGACAAAAACAAATTCAAACAGTACCTATCCACAAACCCAGCTTTACAGAAGGTACTAGAAGGAAAACTCCATCCCAAAGGGTCAAGCTACAACCAAAACTACCCAGGAAATAGATAACTATCCCATGGCAAAAACACAACTACACAAACGCTCGACTGGAAACAACATCAAAATTAAGACTCTTAACAGTCACTGGTCATTAATATCTCTCAACATCAATGGCCTCAATTCTCCAATAAAAAGACACAGACTAACCGAATGGGTACATAAACAAGACCCAACATTCTTCTGCATCCAAGAAACACATCTCACCCATAATGAAAGGCATTACCTCAGGGTAAAAGGTTGGAAAAAAATATTCCAAGCAAATGGTCACAAGAAGCAAGCAGGTGTAGCCATTTTAGTATCGAACAAAATAGACTTTCAACCAAAATTAATCAAAAGGGATGAGGAAGGACACTTCATACTCATCAAAGGTAAAGTCAACCAAGATGACATCACAATTCTGAACATCTATGCTCCCAATACAAGGGCACCCACATATGTAAAAGATCTCCTAAAAAAGCTTAAAGCACACATCGATCCCCACACAATAATAGTGGGAGACTTCAACACCCCACTCTCACTGAAGGATAAGTCATTGAAACAGAAACTAAGCCGAGAAATAACATCATTAACTAATGCCATGGGTCAAATGGATCTAACAGATATCTATAGAACCTTTCACCCAAACAAGAAAGAATACACCTTCTTCTCTGCACCCCATGGAACCTTCTCCAAAATTGATCACATCGTAGGTCACAAAGCAAGCCTCAACAGATACAAGAGGATTGAAATAATACCTTGTATCCTATCAGATCACCATGCTCTTAGGCTGCAATTCAACAACAACAGAAATAACAAAAAGCCTACACGTTTGTGGAAAATAAACAACTCTCTGCTAAATGACACCTGGGTCAGGGAAGAAATAAAGAAAGAAATCAAGGAGTTTCTGAAATTCAATGAAAATGAAGAAACAACATACCCAAATTTGTGGGATACATTGAAAGCAGTGCTAAGAGGAAAATTCATAGCACTAAGTGCATTTAAAAAGAAATTGGAAACATCGCACATAAGCATCTTAACAACACAACTGGAAGCCCTAGAAAAAAAAGAAGCAGAAACACCCAAGAGGAGTAGACGCCTGGAAATTATCAAACTCAGGGGTGAAATTAACAAATTAGAAACTAAGAAAACAGTCCAAAGAATCAACAAAACCAAAAGCTGGTTCTTTGAGAAAATCAACAAGATAGACAGACCATTAGCCAAACTAACTAAAAGGCAGAGAGACAGTATTGAAATGAACAAAATCAGAAATGAAAAGGGAGACATAACAACAGACACTGAAGAAATTCAAAGAATCATAAGATCCTACTTTGAAGGCATATACGCCACAAAATTTGAAAATCTAAGGGAAATGGACGATTTTCTTGATCAAGTTCACTTGCCAAAGTTGAGTGAAGAACAGATAAACAAGTTAAATAGTCCCATTTCCCCTACAGAAATAGAAGCAATCATCGATGGTCTCCCAACCAAAAAAAGCCCAGGGCCAGATGGTTTCAGTGCAGAATTCTACCAGACCTTTAAGGGCGAGCTAATACCGATACTCTTCAAGCTACTCCAAAAGATAGAAATGGATGGAAAATTACCAAATTCATTCTATGAGGCCATAGTCTCATTGATACCTAAACCTCACAAAGACTCAACAAAGAAAGAGAATTTCAGACCAATTTCTCTTATGAACATAGATGCAAAAATACTAAATAAAATACTTGCAAAACGAATACAGGAGCACATCAAAGATATCATTCATCATGACCAAGTAGGCTTCATTCCAGGCATGCAGGGATGGTTTAATATACGGAAATCCATCAATGTAATCCATCATATAAACAAACTGAAAATAAAAAACCACATGATTATCTCCTTGGATGCAGAGAAAGCATTTGATAAAATTCAACACCCATTCATGTTTAAAGTTTTAGAGAGATCGGGGATACAAGGCACTTTCCTCAACATAATAAAGGCTATATACAGCAAGCCAATAGCCAAAATCAAAGTAAATGGTGAGATACTCAAGGAAATTCCTCTCAAATCGGGAACAAGGCAAGGCTGCCCACTCTCTCCATATCTCTTCAATATAGTACTCGAAGTTCTAGCCAGAGCAATAAGACAACAAAAGGAGATCAAGGGTATCCAAATGGGAAAGGAGGAAGTCAAATTATCCCTCTTTGCAGATGATATGATAGTGTACATAAGTGACCCTCAAAACTCCACCAGAGAACTCCTAAAGCTGATAAACACCTTCAGCAAATTGGCTGGATACAAAATTAACTCAAAAAAGTCTGTAGCCTTCCTATACACAAATGACAAGCTTACAGAGGAAGAAATTAGGAAAAGCACACCCTTCACATTAGCCACAAGCAATATAAAATATCTAGGAGTTACCCTAACTAAGCAAGTGAAGGACTTGTATGAAAAAAATTTCAAAACTCTGAAGAAAGAGATTGAAGATGACCTGAGAAGATGGCGTGATCTTCCTTGCTCATGGATCGGGAGAATTAACATAGTAAAAATGGCCATCCTACCAAAAGCAATCTACAGATTCAATGCAATCCCTATCAAAATAACTACACAATTTTTTAAAGACATTGAAAGTTCAATTCTGAACTTTATATGGAAAAACAAAAAACCCAGAATAGCTAAAACAATCTTGTACAATAAAAGATGCTCCGGAGGAATCTCCATACCTGATCTCAAACTGTACTATAAAGCAATAGTACTTAAAACAGCATGGTACTGGCACAGCAACAGGCTGGTTGATCAGTGGAATCGAATCGAAGACCCAGATATGAATCCACACACATATGGTCACTTGATTTTTGACAAAGAAGCCAAATCCATTCAATGGAAAAAGGATAGCATCTTCAACAAATGGTGCTGGTCTAACTGGAGGTCTATGTGTAAAAAAATGAAACTGGACCCATATTTGTCACCTTGCACAAAACTCAAATCCAAGTGGATTAAAGACCTCAACATAAAACCAGAGACACTAAGCCACTTAGAAGAAAAAGTGGGAAAGAGCCTGGAACATATTGGCACAGGAGACAACTTCCTGAACAGAACACCAACGGCCCAGGCCTTAATGTCAACCATTAATAAATGGGACCTCATGAGGCTGAGAAGCTTCTGTAAGGCAGGAGACACTGTCAAGAGAACAAAGCGACAGCCTACAGACTGGGAAAAAATCTTCACCAACCCTACATCTGACAAAGGTCTAATATCCAAAATATATAAAGAACTCAAGAAATTAAACACCACCAAACCGAATAACCCAATTGAGAAATGGGGCTTGGAACTAAACAGAGAATTCTCAACAGAGGAGTATCAAATGGCTGAGAAACACTTAAAGAAATGCTCAACCTCCTTAGTCATCAGGGAAATGCAAATCAAAACAACTCTGAGATTCCATCTTACACCCATCAGAATGGCTAAGATCAAAAATTCAAGCGACACCACATGCTGGCGAGGATGTGGGGAGAGAGGAACACTCCTTCATTGCTGGTGGGAATGCAAACTAGTACAGCCACTTTGGAAATCTATCTGGTGCTATCTCAGAAAAATGGGAATAGGGCTTCCTCAAGACCCAGCTATTCCACTCCTTGGAATATACCCAGAAGATGCTCCAGCACACAACAAGAAAATTTGCTCAACCATGTTCATAGCAGCCTTATTCATAATAGCCAGAACATGGAAACAGCCTAAGTGTCCCTCAGTAGAAGAGTGGATAAAGAAACTGTGGTACATATACACTATGGAATACTACTCAGCTATTAAAAACAAGGAATTCCCGAAATTTGTGGATAAATGGATTGAGCTAGAAATGATCATAATGAGTGAGTTAACCCAGAAGCAGAAAGAATCAAATGGTATATACTCACTTATATCTGCATACTAGCCCAAGGGGCATGTCCCACGAAAGCCTTCACTTACCAGGAAACTGGGACAGAGGGGAAGGCATCCTATTGGGACTCTAAATGAGAGACGCATGGGAGAACAGCAAAATAAAAGGATCCAGAGGGTCCTAGAAATCTACAAGTAGAACAATATGATAGGCAGATTTGGGCCCAGGGGTCCCGCTCAAACTAAGGCACCAGCCAAGGACAATACAGGAGGTAAACTTTAAACCCCTTCCCAGATCTAGCCAATGGTCAGAATATTCTCCACAGTTGAGTGGAGAGTGTGATACGACTTTCTCACATACTCTGGTGCCTCACATTTGACCATGTCCCCTGGAGGGGGAGACCTGGTGGCACTCAGAGGAAGGACAGCAAGTAGCCAAGAAGAGACTTGATACCCTATGAGAATATATAGGGGGACGTAATCCCCCTCAGGAACAGTCATAGGGGAGGGGAATAATGGGAAAATGGGGGGGGGGGAGGAATGGGAGGATACAAGGGATGGGATAAACATTGAGATGTAACAAGAATAAATTAATAAAAAAAAATAAAAAATAAAAAACAAAAACAAAAACAAAACAAAAAAAAAAGATTGCTGTGTGGTGCCATGTGGGTGCTGGGAACTGAACCTGTGTCCTCTGCAGGATCCATGAGTGAGCCATCTCCACATGCCATATAAATACTTTGTCCTAAATTTGACACGTGTAAAATATACATTAGAGGCTTGATGACTTAGCCTGTTTTTTTTGTTTTTAATCACAGTTCTAGAAGCCTGAGGACAAACTCTGTCTTGATTTATTACAAGAAACTGGTCATGCCCAGAGACTCAACAGGGGCTTTTCATCTTTTCTTCCCAGGGTGTCCCATTCACCTATAATACCTGGTGGGATATTGACTCTTACAGACTCTAAGCTAAGGACCTTTGTTCTTCGTGTGCCTTTGAGCCTTTTGGAATGGAGTTGCTAAGCACCTATTCCTGGACCCTCTCCTTACCTATCCCATAATGCTTAGCTGGCGTCACAGCAAAATCACCAAATAAAAAAACACAGAACAGTAGTGCACGTGTGCAGCCCCATGAGGGTCAGAAGTGGGTGTTTCAACAGTGGACATGGTGCCCTTCACCTGAGAGCTTCAGGACGGAGCAGAGACAGTGGCTTTCAGAGGGGCGCCAATCCCTTCAGACAGACACACAAATGCACACTGGCGGCTGGTCACAGGTACTTTACACCTTTGGAGAGTAGCACAGCCAGCCTGCCTGCCTTGGGGAGCCATCGCGGCCAGCTGAGGCCCTCTGAACCTCTGCCTAGAGCCCCTGAAGCAGCCACACCTCCTTTCTGCAAATCCACAGCGTTTCTGCTCAGGCTTCCTTCCTGGAAACACATATGAGCTCCCTCCTCCCATAACTCTCATCTGTTGTCTCTGCTGTATTACCTCCCCATCGCTCCACTCCATTATATCAGTTTTCTTGGTCCCCACAAATGGCTCTGCTAATAGAGAACACCTGAAGTTAAGGAGCAGTTCTCCACCACCCTCCCCCTACATTTTCACCATGAACCCCACAAATACCACTTCCCCACTGAACCACAATCCATTATCACACATAGGAAATTAACAAGAATTCTAGATTACCATCTAATTGTGTTCAGAGCTCACCAGTTATCTGTCTGTCCTGGGCTGTACCGTGTCTGCCAAATTTTATATGTGACATTCTTATCCATGAGTGCTGTTAGTATAGGTTCTTTAAAGAGTGATTTCTTTGAATTGGGGTCATTAGAGTGGACCCCAGTCCAGCACAGTGGTGTCCTTATAGAAAGACATTAGGACACAGAGAAAGGACAAGTGGAAGACATGAGAAAAAGACAAGATCTAAGTTAAGCAGAGAGGTGTGCAAAGAAATGGACTCTGCCAGCACCTTTTTCTTAGAATGCTAAGCTCCAGAAAGGTGAGAAATAAACTTTGACGGTTCATGCCGCCCCCCTCTCTCTGGGCCTTTTTGTGATGTCTCTAGTGAACTCACAGCGAAGTAACAGAGGCCCTTTATGGATGTGGTGGTTTGGGTCCGAGATTTGGTCAAAGTTCATCCGTTACATTCATTTTTATTAAAACACACACACACACACACACACACACACACACACACACACACACACACACACACGCTTTTATTTCATTCAAGTTGGACTTTGATCACAGTAAAATCTCTGCTGTGTCTTAAATTTAATGACAAGAGCCAGAGGGTGTGGGTGGGGAGATGAAGGGAGCCAACAAGAGACTGTTTCACAGCCCCAAAAGTATGTTGACACGTTGACTTGATCCCACGACAGTGACAGTCAGGGTCCCCTACATGCATCTCTACTGCTAACCCCAGTGAGCAGAAGCAACAAGACTTTAGGGGTGGCTCTTTTCCCAGAGCTTTCCCTCGACACTCACCCCCAGCCAGCATGGGGCCTGCATAAAATTATACTTCCTCAAATGCTCATTAGAGAAACGCATATTTTTTTTTCTACTACCATCCAGCCTCACGTTGAGGGACCCATCTCAGAAGCTGGTCTTTCTCTGTGGACCATCTGTGATGGCTCAAGGGAACGTTTCACCTCAGAGAATCCGCTGTCTTGGGACTTCTGGTTTAAGCCTTTCATGTACAGAGTCCCTCTTTGGAGCAAGGTACTCAATGAAGAGTCCCATCCTTGTAGACATCAGTGTTCTCATTAGAGACCAGCCACCCCTGCCTGCCGTCGTGAAAGTGAGCCTGATGGCGATGATGAGTGAAAGCAGAACAAAACCACAAATATACGGAAGTGCCAGAGAATGGAACTTTTTTTTTTTTTTTGGTAACTGCCAGTCTTATTCCTTAACCTACATGGGAATCCAAAAACATGTTTGAAGCAACCATGACGAATGGATCATTCTGCCTGTCAGCAGCTTCATAGCTGTACTCAATTGTCATTTGCACAAGCGAAACTGCTCTCCCTAGACAGCGCCCTGCAGCAGTCACACTGTGGTACCATGAGGTGGGTAAGACTTCTATGCGTGAGGAGTTGGGGGGAGAGAGACATACAATTAAATGCATTCGTTTATGGTGATGCTTGGCATTTATTTTGGATTAGGTCTTGTATCAGTTACTTATGTCACTGTCGTGGCAAAATACAAGGCCAAGACAACCTAAGAAAGGATGGGCACATTTGGCTCGCAGTTCAATGGTAAAGTCCACTAAGGTAGGGAAGATATGATGGCTGGAGTGTGAAGTGACTGGTCACACTGCATCCACAGTCGGGAAGCAGAAAGAGATGAAGGCTTGGCTCGCTTTCTCCTCTCTTATTTAGCTCTGGACCTCAGCTCAGGGGATGGCACAGCCCGCATTTATGGCAGGTCTTCTCATCTCAATGAACTTCATATGGGAATCTCCTCACACACATGCCCAGGGACTCGTTTCCACAGTGACTCTGACCTCTTTCAGGGTGACCATGGAGAATAACCCTCCAAGGTCCTGTGCACTTTAAAACTCATTTGCTTTCCACAGTCATGCTAGGAGAGCGTTACAAAGAGGGAAACTGAGGCCCAGGTATTGGGATGAGAGACTTGAAGGACAGCGGTGACAAGGATGGGGACGGCTGGGAGAGACGGGCAAAGTTAGAGAGTGTCTGAGGGAAGGTATCAGGCTGCCTAAGCCTTGCAGTATTTGCAGTCTGCCAGGGACATACACAGGCCTGTGATGGGGCAGAACTGGGAGAGAGTTCTGCAAGCAGAGGCTGGGGCATGTCATAGGGAAATGTGTGAGAAATTCAGTAGCCACTCAGTGTTTCCTGCACAACTTTCTGTGGGCAGCACAGCTGGCATAAATGACCTTTCAGTGTAAACTGCTGAGGTCTCTCTCTCTCTCTCTCTCCCCCCTCGTCTCTGTCTCTCTCTGTCTCTGTCTCTCTCTGTCTCTCTCTCTGTCACTCTCTCTGTGTGTCTCTGTTTCTCTCTCTCTCTCTCTCTCTCTCTCTCTCTCTCTCTCTCTCTCTCTCTCTCTCTCTCTCTCTCTCTCTCTCTCCACAGAGACAGACAGACAGAGACAGAAGGAAAGGAGGGAGGGAGGGAAGGAGGAAGGGAGGGAGAACTAGCACCCCAAAACAAACTGAGCTGGGTGGAAAACAGCTCACCTCCCAGAGGAAGAGTCAGGAGACTAGCAGGCAGGGCTGGAGAGTAAGCCAGAGGTAATGGCTGATGAGATCAGAACACACGCCCAAACAGGAAAGGCCTGGGGTGGCTCTGGCTTGCTAGAACCGTCTATTCCCAAGTGGAGCCACGGCCACACTCTAGGTGACAAGTGAGGACAATCTGCTGCCGGTGTTCCTCTTCCTCCCCTCCCCCACCCTCCTCTCTTCCTTCCTCCTCTTTTCTCTTCCCCCTCCTCCTTCTCCTCTATTGTTTTCTTCCTCCCCCTTCTTCCTTTTTCATCCTCCTTCCTCTCCCTTCTTGGCTTATTTGTATTAATTAAACTTGTCCTTTGACCATTTCATACAAGTGTAATAGCGTCTGTTTACCTTTTTATCTGCTTTTAATCCGCTTTTATCTCCCTACCCCGTCCCTACAGGATCCTATCTCCTTTCTTGTTATTTTGTTTCTTTTTGTGACCCTCTGACTTTAATCATGATAGTTAAAACACGTTTGGAACTATCCATTGGGTTCACTAGGGTTTGGTACGCAACTGAAGGCCATAGACGCCCCCCCCTCCCCCCGCATCTACTCATTGTCATTAATTAAGAGTCGTGAGCTGGGGGTGGGAGTTAAGAGCCCCTCCTCAATCAGTGATGAGCTGTTGCCAGGCTCAGTTTGGTGCAGGCCCAGTGCAGGCCAATAAAGCTGCTGTGACTGCCACACCCTGAAGGCTCTTGATGTTGAGACATTGTCCCAGCTTACCTGTCTCCTCCCGAGACCATCACAGGAGAATGCCATAGACACCTGCCAAGCCTGCAATATTTGTTAAGCATCTGAGGAGCTTCCTCCTTCGTGGATGAGGAGGCAGGTGGTGGAGGAACTGGACCACCCAGCTCTTTGCAGTCCCACTACTGAAGGCCACTGCCACAGGGCCTCACTACACAGCTAACAAAAGCTGTCAGGTGATCTCGCCAAGGTGACTTAACTCAGGAAACAGAAGAAAAAAGCCTCCCCTCCTGTTTTTCTCTTTGTCTGCACCTGCGCGGTGTACAGTGGTGTAGACCTGGGTGGTATAGACCTGGCTTGCCTTCTAGTTATCCAAGGAGCAGCTACAGGAAGATCAGGGTCAGGGAAAATGAAACTACAACAACGTGTTCTGACCCACGGGATGCCTCATACATGGCTTCAGACATGGTCTCACCGAGGCACAGCCCATTTCCCCACAGGAAAAATAAAGATGCTAATTAATAATCCGTGTCAACTGGACACAAAAGGAACAATGCATGGTGACCGGGCTTTCCTCTTTGAGAGAATCAGGTGCACCTATAAAATTCCCCTTCTGTTTCCTAGCACAGCCGGGCATAGTGGATCACGCCTGTAATCCCAGCACTTGAGACACAGAGACAGGCGGATCTCTGTGAGTTTGAGGCCAGCCTGGTCTACAAAGTGAGTCTAGGACAGCCAAGGCTACCCAGAGAAACCCTGTCTCAAAAAAGAAAGAAAGAAAAAGGTCCTAGTACAATCTTGGACACTAAGGTGTGTGCATGTGTGCATGTGTGCATGTGTGCGGGTCCCTTGAAACCAACACTGATTTCTTATTTCAATCTAAAGGAGAGGTATCCAGTTTCTTGTTAGGATAAAACACCTGTACCCTGAGTGACCAGGGACTGTGGGTGGAGGGTGTTCCTCCCAGTACATACCCTAGATGCAGATCTTCCTGAAGGGTCCCTCCTTTGGGAGGGACCAGGGGACAGAACAGAGAGTCCCGTACTCATTTTATGCAGAGAGGAGTCAGGAATGCCCATGGCCTGTCTGATAGCTGGCCCTTGGCCCCAGCCCTCGCTTGTCTCAAAGTGGCAGTGCAGTAGAAGAATTCTGGGGTACCACTCACTACTCCAGGGCCTGAGAAGCCTTGGCTCTAAAGACTGTCCCCTGGGATAGAGGACAGGATGGGTGACCTACCAAGCCACCCACATGCTGAATACAACTTGGAATCTCCACACATTCTGATTTTTTTAAATAAATTTCAAAAGCAAGCCTGTCACTAAGAGTGCTTGCTCTGAGACATGATGGGTGGCATAACATACTAACTGGTTATTCTTTCCCTTTGGATTAAAGTGGACACTTGTTTTCATATCCAGATTAGAGCCCAGAAGATAATGCTCCTCTGTGGCGGACTGTTTTTATCAAGATGTGTTCCTTTGACAAACGCCCAGTTCTGACCATGTGATAATCTCAGCCCCCTTGCTCATCCTCAACTAGTGTGCTGCTTTGGCTGGCTCCTGCAAACAGATCCAAGAAGGGGACAGACCTGTAGAAGGGAAGTTATGTCCAGGTGCGCAGTGAGGGAAGGGGACTGAAATGGGAGTTGACCTCTGACTTGCCTCTGTCATCAGCCACATGAAGTCAACCACAGCAACAGGGCAGAACAGGATGCAATGTCGTGGCAAGGCACTGTGAATCAAATTGTAATGTGTCCGTCTGAAGAGATGTCACAAGAACGGAAGTGGACACTCTAGCAAAGAACATTCAACATCAGACTCTGCGGGTAGCTTGGTTTGGGTCCGGGCTATTAGCACATCCCACCATCTCCATTCAAATAGCACTTCCTAGCTTTCAAATTGTTCTCTCTTTGTTCAGACTGATTTGTAGAAACACACACACACACACACACACACACACACACCCTCTGAGCCTACGTAAGCTAATATGATCCCATTTTTTTCAGAGGGAAACTGAGGTTCTGAGAGATTGTCACACTCTTCTGATGCCAGAAGGAGAACGCCGATATCGAACAGTTTGGAGGCAGGTCTCTGGGCAAGCCAAAGGCACTCGTTATCCCCATCACTCCTAACTAGGGTTAACGTGTGAGGACAGCTTACCAAGTGACAGCTGCACACCTTGCAGGTACTGACTCCATTGTTCTTGCTAGCCCCTCCTCAAATACATTATTGTAAACTGAGAATCCCTCATCTGGCATGCTTGGGCCAGAACTGCTTGAGATTTCGGAGGTCTTTTTCCCATTGCTCCTGGGGTTTTTTGTTTTTGTTTTTGTGTTTTGGATTTTGCATGGCATGTCCCTTTCGGGATGAGCACCCCTAATCTGAAAATACGAAATCCCAAATCCCGAGTGCTCCAAAATCAGAAACATTTTGCGCATCAGTAGTGACCAGTCTCATTGACATTCAGAATTATCTTTTTTCGGTGGAGGGGACTGAGACAAGGTTTCTCTAGAGATGGCTCAGCCTCAAAGGCTGGGCTCACAATCAAAACTATTAAATTTGTTTTAAAGTTGAAAAGCTAAGGAGCAGGGAGCTAAAGTCGAGGCTTTAGAGAGCCAATCCACAGGGTCCGAGGATTTCTCTTTTTTTAGCAGAAGCAGAATGAATGGGCTGTTAACTACCTCTCAAAGTAACAGAAGAGATTTGGCATCAGCCGGGATGGTGTTATTGTTGCTGTCGGTGCTGGTGTTGGTGTTGGTGGTGTTGGTGGTGGCAGTTGTGTTGTTGGTGTTGGTGGTAGCACTTGCGTTGTTGTTGTTGTTGGTGGTGGTGGTGGTGATGGTGATGATGATTGGTAAAGCAAAGAACTCTCTTTCCTAATCATTGTCATTTCTGTTTTGGATTTGGATTTTTGAAGACATGGTCTCACTATACATCCTTGGCTGTCCTGGACTTGCTTTGTAGACTAGGCTGGCCTCAAACTCACAGAGATCCACCTGCCTCTGCCTCCTGAGTACTGGGACTAAAGGCGCGCACCATCATCCCTGGCTTTCTCTTTCCTAATCTTCACTCATTCTCTCTCCATTCTTGACTTTGCTGATCATTCCTGAGAACAGCTGTTATAACCTTGTCTATCTCTGTCTCCTGCAGAGCATAGGCCCTACAAGACATGATCTCAGCTTCAGTCAGCCAACATCCCAGGTACCCAGCACAAGGATTGGGTTCACTAGGCTTAAGAAGGTATATGACAATGTTGTGAATTAAAACATGCATCTATGTCTCTACAGAAGAACCCTCGAATTAAAAATAAAACAAAACAAAAAACCCCACAGGGAAGCCAAGTAGAAAAAGAGATGACCATTTCAAAGATGATCAAAAGCCAACGGCGTGGCACACACCTCTAGTCCCATTGATGTGGGACACTGAGACAGGTGACTGCAAGTTCAATGGCAACTTGGGCAACATAGCCAGACTATCTTTTAAAAATATAGAACAAACAAACAAAAGGGCATGAAACAGGATACAAAATTGGTTTATCCCCCTCCCTTGGATTAAGAAGGGCTGGGTGGACATAACAGTCACCGAAGGGATGTCAGTATTGATGCAGAGCTCTTTTATTCTTGCACAAATACTGGAGGAGCGGAGGAGATAGAGCCAACTGGCAGCTCAGGTTACTGTAGCAATTTCTTGTCCAATTAGGACCCTCCGGAGCTGGCTTGAGTGTGGCTAGGAGTCACAGAAGTGAGCCATCCTAGGTGGAGCATGCTTTCTAGGCTGAGAATGCCATCAGATGTCTGGCCCTTGAGGCTTCCTAACTAAGGCTAGTCAGGGACCTCAATGAGCATAGGTCTGCCTCCTCCCCTTCATGCCCCAGCAGCAATAGGGTGAATAACAATACAGACTTAATATAAATGAGGTAGCATATGCAACGGAAGAAACCAGACACTGCATTAGATACTAATGAGCTGATCCAAATCAGCCACTGTGGCTTTGATGAGCGAGAGATGCACTAACACAATGTTCTTTATCTCGCCTTTGCTGTACTTCTTCTTTTGTCCCCTTTCTTTTTGACATGGGGGCTTCCATGTATTCTAGGCTAGCCTTGAACTCATTACACATCAGAGGAGGACTTCGAACTCCTGGTCCTACTTCACCCACCTCCTGAGTGCTAGAATTACAAGTGTGCACCACTGCACCTGTTTATACAGCACTGGGGATCAAACCCAGAGCTCTGTGCATAGCAGAGAAATACTCTACCAACGAAGCCATGTCCTTAGTTCCTTATCTTACTTATTAGTGTGAAGGAAAATATCAAACAGTATTTCTGTTGAAATTACATTCACTTATGTGTGTTGAATGCAAATCTAAGCTGGCCAAGCATGGATAGAAATATCCATAAGATCACTGCCCTTTTTTTGTTATTACTTCAAAATTGCACTATGTGTCAGTATAATTTGAAGTAAACTTTACGTATGTATATGTATGTCTCTGTGCACACAACCCCCCCCCCCTCCACACCATGTCACACACAGAGACCTCACTGCCACCCCTGCTGTGGGTCTGCATCTGCTTTCTTCTGCTCCTGGGCTTGAATGTGTTCCCTGTCCCCTGCAGACTTGTTCCCACACCCTAGGCCTTCCATGAAACAATGCCTGCTGATATGGCCATGAGTGAGCAGCAATGGGTTTGTCTGTGTTCAGAGAATGGGAGGAAATCCCCTGCATTTATAAGCCCTGGGGAGGCCTCTCTTGCCTGGCTTCACAAGCTGACTTAGATCAGCCTGGTAGTTGCATTCACAGTTCACCATCAGCATAGCCATTTGTAACTTCCTTAGGCAGCTCAGAGAGAAATAATCTTTAAATCAGACCAAACCTTCCTGATTTCTATGGAAAATACTGCCAAAGAGATACAGCATTCTGTATAGAAGTTCAAAGATACTCTTCTAAGGGCCATTTGAGGTACTTAGGCACATCTAAAAGTATAATTTTGCCAGGCCAGCAGTTAATGGGTTAATTAGTCCTTGAGTACTTTTAAATTTCAGTAGGACATCAAGTTTGATTTTTAAATTCTAGTTGCAGCAACAATTTTGTTAGGGCTAATAGTATTTTTTTTTTTTTTTCTTTAAGGAAGTCTCAAAATCCTTCTGTGGGGCACCATGAAAACAATGTGATTAAAGCAATTGTTATTCTTCAATCAAAATCAGTAAAGCATAATGGATTCTATAATCTTCCCCAAAAGTATACCACCAAAGGAGTGTTTTTCTAATTAACAAGCCCTCCAAACTCAAGACACCCTGTTACAAGGATTTCCTGAATTCACTGGCAATATGCAATAGAAGAAGAAAGAAGAAAAGAAAGAAAGAAAGAAAGAAAGAAAGAGAAAGAGGAAGAAAGGAAAAAGAGAGGGGGAAGGAAGGAGAGAGGGAGGGAGAAAGAGAGAGAAAGAGACAGACAGACAGAACTAACATTTCTGAAAATACACAAGTGAAAAATTCAACTCTCTCATCTTGGCTATTTGCTTTCTTGTCTTCTCCCTCCATTCAAGCCATAAAGTCTTAACCTCAGCATTTACCGGTGTTTTAGCTGTATCATAGGAGGGTGAGCATATTCAGTCATGCCTCTGATGAATGGGGTCAGCCCAAATGTGGAGTTACTAGAGCTACTGTCAGGGGGGATTACACTGCTGTTGTCAGGCGAACTTGTCCTGACAGGATATTACCTAAACGGGGACCCCACATTTGTTTTCAAGTGTTTCTTGTTGTCACCATGAATGACTGGCAAGCCTGTGTGATGATTGGCATCTTCAGTCATGTCCCCTCCAGGCTGAATCTGGCAATACAGTAGAGACCCATTACCACAATGAAGTGCTCGCTGAAAACGTCCAGTTCTTAGTGCAACACTAGCCTGTACTATTTATTTGTCCTCAAGAATGGCATCCCAGCAGATGCTAATCATTTTAGACATGGATTTAACCCCAGGAGAAGATACTTCCAAATTTATAGTTCGGAACAACATCTGATTTTCATGAGAAAATCACTTTTTCTCTATCATATGCTCATAAGAGAAGGGAGGACCACACATATCTCTTTTAAAATCTTAATGGCGGTACAAACTCTTCAGACTGCAGATGAGTGATGTAGAGACCAGAAAGAAAAGTACAATACTGCCCTTCATGCCACAGGTGACCTCTATAACTGTGGGAAAGCCACCCTGAAAACAAAGAGTTTGGATGCAAGAACAAGGAGACCATGAAAGGATACTGCACAGGGGTCGGGAAGGTGGGGGGGGGATAGCTTCCAGAGGGGTCGTTCCCTCTGTCTCAACAATTCTTGCCTTGGGCGTTGCCAACCATATGGCTTTGAGATAAAAGAATGCTCACACCAGTCCACTAAGCAGCAGCTTAAGCCAAGCAGCAAGGTAGAACACTTTGCTGCTATCAGTAAGTGTTCATAACAACCTCCTCCAGTAGTATAATTATCCCCCACTTGATGGTGAAGAGCCAGGTGCAAGAGTACAGTTCAGAGCCAAACACAGCTTATCCAACTCAAAAGCAAGAACCACGTGATCCTTGTTCCCCATTCAAGAAGGGGAAGACAGATAGGACTTCACACTTGAGTCAAGAACCAGGCACAACAGTGTATCCTAAGGTTGTAGGAATAAGGTTCTTGTGTAATTCAAATGCTGATTTCTGTACCCCCCCCCCCCATATCTGTTTGCAATCTTTGTTCTGAGAAACTCCTGTCTCAATGTTGTCCCGTGATATGCCAATAAAGCAGCTTACAGCCAATCACTGAGCAGGGAAGGGAGCGGGATGGACTTCCGGATGGCCAGGAGAGGAGGAGTTAGAGGAGGAAGGAGGGGATTGAGGTCCAGGTAGAGGCCTAGGTGGCATCGGGAGAGGAGCTGGAGCATGGAAAGCTACAAAGTGCAAGTATCTCTGGGATGTACACTGGGAGGGAACCAGATTAGCATACAGGGTTAAGAACAATTGTAACTGCTCAGTTATTGTGTTGTGAAGCTTATTTCTAAACAAAGATAAAAGAGTCTCAATTACTTGTGTAATAGCAGGACTAAGAGAGAAACTGAGAAACAAAGACAGTTTTATAAAAGTAACTTTAATAAAAGGTGGCACTCTAAAAGTATCTGCTCACTGGGTGATGGTGATGTCTGCTCTGTGGTATTCACCAGCACAAGGCAGCTGTGCCTCAGTTACTATATGAGTCTTGTGGCCTACATTATCAGTCCCACTTGCTCTTAGCCAAAGAACTAAAATGCACTAGCCCAAGACCACAAGCTTCACTTACACTAATTTTTTTTAACAGTGCTGTCTCCTAAAATTCAATTTGAATACAATAGTTCGTTCACTCATTTAACCACTGTCTTGCCTATTATATTCTAAGGGCACAACAGTGGGCTAAACATACTAGCAATATTGCTCTAACAGGATTTAAATAGACTGTAGAGAGGATAGAAGTAGGTATCAAGGAATTGTGTGTTATTTTCATTGGAGTCGTGCAGTGGTAATAAAGTTTGTCAGGCAGAAACTGAAGTATTTGTGGGCAAAATAACATGATATCTGGAAATTGCTTTTTGGAAGGGACTGAGAACAGAATCTGGGCTCTTGTCCTCACTACACTGAACTACACCCTGGTGTTGGTATTTACTTTTAATAATTTAAAGCAGGGGAGGAAGAATGAATGAACTGTCACTACGCTTATGATTGCTGTTGGGAACGTGGGGACTCATTACAGTGTGTTCTCTACTCACTTCTATTTGGAAATTTCCCTAATTAGAGGATTCATTCCTCCCTCCAAGGAACTTAGAAAAATAATAAACAAATGGCAATTTATGGTATGTCAATTAGATCACAGAAGGGAGAGGCAGGGGTGGGTAGATAAACATCATCTCCGGACATCCATATGATGTTTATTTTACATAGTAGTCAAATACAACATGTGGATAAGCTGACAGTCTATATCAGGATAAGGAGCTAATACCCAAGAAACAATAAAAATTAAAACAACTGTTTTTTGAGGAATAAGAGGATAATTTGAATTTTAGAAAATTTGCTTGAAAGAAATTTGATAAAAAATAAGGGTTAATGTCTACCTCACTTTTTTTGTACATTAGGACTGTAAGCATGTTAAGCAATGACTGCATTCAATCCTCATTATAACTCCAGGAAGTTGTTATTCATTTACCATGTGTAAGATAATGGTGCTAGGCTTACAGGGGCCGAACACTTTGTCCAAGGTTAGTGAACCTCTAAGTGATGAAGCTTTGAACCCAGGTCTAGCTCCAGAGTTGAAATCTTTAACTACCCACACCCTATGCCACCATGCTTGTTTTGATAAGGACCTAGAAGGCAGAGCCTGAATGGAGCAAAAGGCAGATTTGGGGCACAGTAATACAGAAAAATCTACTAGATAAAAAATGAGGCTAGAAAGCAGACTCTCTAGGAAAGGGTCAGGCATTCCTCTGGACTCTTCTCCAGAAGCCCCAGAATGTGAGGCCAAGAATAAGGAAAAGGGTCACAGGAGAGGGGCTTTCCATCTTCTTCTTACTTCTATACCTACCTCCTTACCCCAACCATCACCATCAATTCCACCACCATTACCACCACCATTATCGTCATCACTATTTGGCCATCCACAATAGCTTGGGCTGCTAGTGTCTGTTCTAGAACGTGAGGGAAAAGAATCAGGCACCAGAACACAGCAAACAGGAAGAGCTGGACATTGACAAAGCAGCATCAGTTTAATGAACAAACATTTAACCATCTCTCAGTGATGGTGCCGCACTAAAGTGTTGGAAACACAGCAGCGAACAACCCGAGACCTCTGCTCTGGTAAGGGTGGG
The DNA here is from genome assembly GCF_903995435.1 of Acomys russatus. Classification (NCBI taxonomy): domain Eukaryota; kingdom Metazoa; phylum Chordata; class Mammalia; order Rodentia; family Muridae; genus Acomys; species Acomys russatus. The sequence goes on along the minus strand of NC_067157.1, from coordinate 45,417,711 downwards.
GAGGACAGACAATAAGCAATGGTAGGTGTTGATAAAAATGTAGCCATGAAAATGAAGCAGGGCAAGAAAGATGGGCTCAAAAGAATTCTATGGGATTCTAACTGTATAAAAAGCATTTCTTTAGTAAGGAGACACTTGAGCAGGAAGCCTACAAGAGAGGGGGACAGTAAGGCAAGAATGTTCCAGGCAGTGGTCATGAAAACAGTGTGAGGCTGAAGCTTGGAATATCAGGGAATCTTAAAGAGGCCAGTGGGCTAATGAAGAATGAAATACCTGGAAGGATCAGGAGATGACATGAGATGGGATGAGAAGGGATGGAATGGAATTGGATGGGATGGGATGAGATGGAATAGGATGGGATGGGATGGGATGGGATGAGATGACATGAGATAGCACGAGATGAGATGGGATAGGATGGGATGGGATGGGATGGGATGGGATGGGATGGGATGGGATGGGATGGGATGAGAGCAATGTAGGAGCTAGGTCAGGGAGCATCTTTCTTATGAAACTACATGAAAGAGCTCCTCACCAAATGAGATGGGGATTCACAGGGAAGGTCGATATAATGAACAATGAACAGGATCACTTTGGTGCTGTGCAGAAAACAGAGTGTAAGCAAGTGGACAAATTAGACCTATGGCAATAACGAAGGGAGAGGCGGCAGTGATCGGACAAATGAACTTACTGATGACCAGATAAAGTGGTTGGATGGTGGGTGCTTTGCAAAGAAATCCTATGTGTTTCCTATGGGCTGATCCTCAGGTATGAGAGAAGGATGTGACCAAGAAGCTATAACTGCCTTCTATCTGGGACTTATGTCTCCATCTCTACCTTAGTTTCCCCACCCATTGTCACTGGAATTAAGCCAACAGAAGAGGCCGCTGGAAATAACACTCACTGTTCAGATTTGATCTTGGTAGATCCATCAGTGCTACCACAGAGGGCTTTCTAATAGTCTAGGCAAGAGGGAGGATACTAAAAGGATGGGGAAGAGGCACAGGTGGGTGAATGTAGATTGAGGACCATTTAAGAAGTTGTTGTTAACAGGAAAGGGAAGGAAAAAGCCTTGCTGTGACCATTGAATTGTGGTGCTGTTGAAAAGAATTGGAAAATAATGTGTGGGTGGGGGAGCCCAGGAAGTTTGAGGTATGTCTGGAAATAGAGATTGTGAGGCCAATTCTAGATGGGTGACTTTGAGTCAACTGTGCAAAAGCCAGATAGATAAATTCCAGAAGGGATCAGAATAGAAGTGAGAGACTCAAAACAACCTACTGCATCATGGAGATTTCCTGCTCTTTCATTGACTTATTTTGAAAAACAATTGGGACTTACTATTTGAGCCAGAAATCTTAAGTCAGAATATTCCAGGGAAGTGTTATTTGACAATTTTCTAATCAATATAATAATTAAAACTAGGCTAGCAGGGTCCATTCTTCTTTAAAACGAAGGGGCATTTTGGACACACCTTTGCACACTGAGGTTATGCACCATAGGCTAATGGCTGTACTATTTAACATTCCTCATTCTGATTCACAATGGATTCACTCTGATCCTGAAAATAGTAAAAGTGGACTTATCCAATTTGGAGTTGCATTCACAGGCTAGTGACCCAGCACTCCAGTTTATGTCCAGAACTCACACATCAACATTGAACACACTTCCGCCAGAGAGTAGGAGGAGAGAATTGGATGGCAATTCATTCTAGTCAAAACACCAATTCAAGGTCAACAGGGTAACCACACTCTCTAGTGTGAGTAGAAGGATGAACTGGGAGTGAGTTCTATGTCCCAAGAGACTCACAGCTTACTGAAGGCTCAAGATGCTTCCCTAGACACACGAGGGAATGTGTGCAATCTTGAGACATAGTTGTTACTTCACTTAGAAGTTTCCAAGAGTCACTCGGTTGACTTGGGTATTAGAAATACCTCTTATCACTACAGTCTGTGGTGGTTACTTCTGTTCCAGACTGAACTCAATCTGTTGAGTTTGCAAGGTTACAGCAAGAAAGGGAAAGACAGTATTGTATGACAACCTGGAGCTGACCTTTTCACCCCAGACTTTGTCTGCCCTGCTCCTCACTGTATACCCAGAACTAGGAAAGCATGTTTGTTGAGCAAATTAGCAAGCTGAATATCTGCAACACAGTGAATGCACTTACTTCCTTAGCTGAATATCTGGTCTCTACTGCAACATGCTTCCTTATCTTCAAAGGTAGATTGCTGCCTCAGGAAACTCAAGGAACAATCTTGTAACACCTAGATAGCCTTGCCCAGTCACCTTCATGTTGGTTTATTGCTCCAGCTATCCAGTAACAGAGCATAAAACCAACATGATGTGCAGAAAACACAGGAGGATAGCCACTCCTTACCACGGCTTTATTATGCACTTAAAACTTACAGTGTCTTTTCCCCGCTTCTTTCCTTTTAGTATTTTTGAGGCAGGATCATATCATGTAGCCCAGGCTAGCCTTAAGCTAGTGATTCTTCCTGCCTTGGCTTCCAGAGTGTTGGGATTTCAACTGTTTGTCACCATGTCCAGCTTCACAAAATCTTTACTATATAGTTGTAAACCTCTAGTTTAGGTGGCATTTAACCTTCCAGTGACATATGTGACCTTCCTAGTTTCATACTAGTCACTAATTTCAACTCTGACTAACCAAGACCTTAGGAAAACACACATGTAGTTTCCATGCACACAGTGATTCCATGGTGAATTACCCCTAAGCAGCATTCAAATAAAGAATAAATAAATAAATAAGGGAAAATGCAAGGTGATTCTAGATATGAGTGCTATAAATAGCCATTATGCACACTGAGGTAGCAAAGTATTTTCTCACTGAAGGATCATTTCTGAACATTCACAAAGTGTTTTCTACATATATGAGCAACCAAAAACTGAGTTGAATTTTGCAACAGTTGTTGCTTGTATGTCTCTAGCTAGTGCAGAAATTGTTCTCCCTCTCTCTCTCTCTCTCTCTCTCTCTCTCTCTCTCTCTCTCTGTGTGTGTGTGTGTGTGTGTGTGTATGTGTGTGTGCGCGCGTGCGTGCGTGTGTGTGTCCACACATGTGTAGGCATGCATGGACATACCTGTGTGTACACAAATAGAGGCTGGAGGTTGTTGATGTATATATTCCAGAATCACTCTCCACATTGTTTCTGTTATTGTTATTGTCATTGTCATTATTTAGACAGAGTCACACACTAAACCTAATGCTCACTGATTAGCTAAACTGGTTGGTCATGCTGTCCTTGGGACCCATCTGTCTGTCTTCTCTCCCTCCCTCCCCCAGCACTAGCGTTTGAAGTGTGCACTGCTACTCCTATATTTTCTGTGGGTGCTGGGGATCTGAACTCAGGTCCAGCAAGCACTTTACCAACGGAGCCATCTCTCCAGACCTCCTGCTTTTATAAGACATTAGGAGTAAAGAAATGTTAACTTCCAGTTCAGAACTTCTTTAAGCAATAGCGCTGGGCTGGATGGAATCCTGACACAAGACAGATCAAAGCACAGGGTGAGTATCCCTTTTTTCCCTAGGGGCATTGTGGACTTTGGAATCTGTTGCTGATTTTGGACCTCATCCCAGCAGCTTTTCTAACCTCATAGTATCTGCTTCCATTCCAGGTAAGTTAAAAAGGGAAGCGGTTACAAGGAAGAGCCCTTCACTATACGAATACTTTTCGGATGCTGCCTGGGTTCTGTGCTTCACTGTGGCTAGGCACACCTGTGGACCATGAAATGATCATTTTCATATTACTCTCATTGCTATACTAATTTGGAGGCAAGATATCATGAAGGATTGGGATTAAACAGCCTTTGTTATAGTCAATCCAAACTCCCAGTTGCTGAAGGCATGTGTGTGGGGGAGTGGATTATCTTGTACAGATACTGAGGAAAAGTGGACAAGAGCCAAGACCACCAAGGTTTTCCTCCATAACTATGTCCCAGAAGCCTTCAAATAACTCCTGATGCACTTTCCTCAGTAAAGTCAATACTAATCAACCCCATCAGGTCCCCATGTCCCATCTGTTGCAAACTATCTCATTGCTCTTACAGCCCCGCCCTTGTTAGTCCTTATCAAGACTCCTATATAGATTGGAAAGGCCCTGAGGTCATTTCATTTTTAAGAAGCCTTAGCTTCATTTTTAAGAAGCACACCTTTAGGTGGTGGTGCATGCCTTTAATCCTAGCACTTGGGAGGCAGAGGCAGGTGGATCTCTGTGAGTTCGAGGCCAGCCTGATCTATAAAGGGAGTCCAGGACAGTCAAGACTACACAGAGAAATGCTATCTTGAAAAACCAATAGAAGAAGAGGAGAAGGAGGAGAAGGAGGAGGAGGAGGAGGAGAAGAAGAAGAAGAAGAAGAAGCCTATACATCCTTCCTAAATCTCCCACTCATCTTCTTAAATCTTTGAGTTAGACTTACTTTTGGGCTCCTTCATTCATGTGTTCACTAGTTTCAAAGGTTAAAAAGTGTGAGATACCTGGACATTTTAACAGCAAGTCATTTCAGAAAAGAAGCCATATCCTCCTTTGAGGTAGCTATAACACGTTACCACCACATGGATACTTAGGCTAATAACAGGGTTATGTGGTTCAAGGGACCAAATGCAAGATGGTATATTTATGCCTCAGATTACAGTCTTCCTCTCTCTCGTAGCACATCAGAGAAGCACAGATGTCAGGGTTGAGGATGCCTGTAATCACACAGCCATGGGAGATGAGCTCTGCTAGCCATGGCCCCTTCTCTTTTCCCAGTGGCCTCACCTCTTCACTAGCTTTCCCATCACAGGTTGGTAACAGCTTTAAATCACCTCGACCCAGGCTGGACTGTGGTTAACATGTGTCCCCGGAATGGCTAGAAATGGCTTCTGTTTTCAACCTAGTTGTTTCCTAAGACTTGGATTTCAGTCAGACTAGGTATCTGTTCTGAGGACCTCCAGGGGCATGGAGGACCTTTAATCATGGGGAAAGTGGAAGGAGGAAAGCAGGAGTGGCTCAGGAAGGGGAAAGGCCTGTTCTTTGCTTCTTTCTAGGCCAGGCATGCATCTACCCTACTTGTCAGCCTGGATACAAGAAGAGGATTTTGTTTTGACGTCAGCAGTTAGGATGGGTGAGAGTGGTAGGAGAGACATTGAGGGCCAGGGACTTGGGTCACTTGACAAGATGAAGAAAAAAAAAGCACAAAGGTACAGCTGGAGGTAAGCACATGTGCTCCCCATGGGATTAAGGAGGAGAGAGAGCCAAGCAGGGGAAGCCAGCAGGCACCAAGTAAGGGTGCAGAGCAAAGGTCCTGGCCAGGGTTGGGAGTTTGGGAGGTGCTCAGAGAAACAAACACTTGAGCAGCACATGGCTCCTTCACCAGGAGGAGGGTGGAGTTGTCCTGGAAGGAAATCAGCTTGGTGTGAAAACCTAGAGGCTTGCCAGGGCAGGGATGGAGGCCTGACTCCAGCAGAGTCTCCTCCGTTTGATTGTACAAAGAAACCTCCCTCAGTGGGACAGTTAGCCTCCTGGGATAGGGAGGGGCAAAGGAGGCACATTCATGTCCAATAAAATCTAAAGAACAGAAGAAAGCCAGCTCACAGCTGATGCCTTTGGAGTGCTAGGGAGGCAGCTACGACGCAGCAAAGATTCACAGACCTCAGCAGACATCAGCCAAAGGAATAAGCTGGCTGTTGGAACTGCTTAACCTCACCCTTCATGAGTTCCTTGTAGGTCAAGTTCACTTAAGAAGGATTCACACACACACACACACACACACACACACACACACACACACACACACACACACACACAAACCCAAAAAACAAAAAAATAAAATAAAATAAAAAAATAAAAGAAGAAGGATTCACTTGAGACCCTTTGGCCAGACCAAAGTGAAATTTTAAACTATTAAAAAAAAAAAAGAGGCAGAGGCAGAGATAGGCAGATCTCTGTGAGTTCAAGGCCAACCTGGTCTACAAAGAGAGTACAGGACAGCCAAGGCTACACAGAGAAACCCTGTCTCAACAAAATGAACCGAAACCAAAACCCATCCGGTCATAAATGTATTGCAGTATTTTTAAATTATTATGTTAATATTTCATTAAACTTTGTCTAACCTAAGTGAGCTAAGAGACAGAAATGAAAGTTCCACCTCCGTTCAAGGCATCCGTGGGATACTGTGCAGCCATGGATGTGCATGGAGTACAAATGAAAACAGGTTTCACTGCAGGATTCTGGACGTGGGTGGAGGGAAGGGCGCAGAGGCTGAGGCTGCCTTGGGCTACAGAGTGAGACCAAAAAAACAGACAACTATTTTTTTTTTTTTTAAGATAGAAAATGGTATATTTAGGGCTGGCGCTCCAGCTCAGTGGTAACATGGAGTGCTCGGCTAGCATTTTGATTTGCAGCAGATCCCATTATCATTATGGTCCCAAGTAAACGCTGCCTCCTCTGGAGGATACTTGGACCACCAAGAAGAGTAGCCCATCCATCATCACCCTCAGCCATCTCCATGGAGACCGCCTCCCATCTTGGTCAGACACTATTCTAGGCGAGGCAGAATAATGAAACGTAGAGGTAGGTTCTCAATAAATGGATCTAGGCTGAATAAAATTTGACATTCATCGATCAATTACTAATATGAGATTGATTAATTACTAATGTGAGAACTAATGTTTACTAAGAACTAAGAGTCCATCGTTTCTGGAAAGATGGAGAACTGGGGAGTGGGACTGTAGCTCCATTGGTAGCAGGACTGACAAGCTTGTGCAGAACCTCAGTCTGACCCCTGGTACTGAACGAAACCAATGTGTGGCGAACACCTGAAATCCTAGCACTTGGGAAGTGGAGGCAAGAGGATAAAATATTCAAGGTCAGCCTGGGCAACATGAAATCCCGTCTTTGAAAAAAGAAAGATGGGTAGGTTATAGCAGGTGATGGAAGCCATCAGGACTATTCACTTAGCTTGACAGAATGTCTATCAACAGGGATCGCTGCTTCTTCTGGACTCTTAAAAGCTTCCGCTGTAGGCTAAGCATCGAGATGTATACAAGTCTCTACCCAGGGTGATGAACAAGGTCTCTGAGGAGGCAACATGTCCTTACACTGTGTATGAGAAGATGTACTATGGGTGTGAAACAACATGGCCCACTCAGGGCTCTGCAGGTGTCTCTGACTAAAAGGGACACAGGTATACCTGGAATGTGTCCTAAAAGAAGAGTTTCAATGTAGCTTTTGTTTCAACCCAACCAACTGTCCTGTTATATGTTTAACTCTAAGCTGACCGTGGAAATGTGGCATGGCCATTTCCATGGTGACTGCAGTGTCCAGCAGCAACTTCCAACCCCAGTGTAAAGAGAAGGCAGGATGACAGAGAGAAGTCAAGATCTCGTGGTGGTGCACACCTTTAATCCCAGCACTCCAGAGGCAGAGGCAGTCGGATTGCTGCGAGTTCAAGGCCAGCCTGGTCTACAAAGCAAGTCCAGGACAGCCAAGACTAACACAGAGAGACCCTGTCTCAAGAAAAACAAACAAACAAAAAGATCTCAATTTCAAACCAGTCAGCATTGTATCAACTCAGATGGTGGCTATGAAATTTCTTACTTTGGGTCTCCATGGAAATGCTGAATGATATTATAAACATCAGGTATTTCATACAGAACAATTAGCAACCAACACCTATGGGCCGAATACAACCTGCACTGTGTGTGTGTGTGTGTGTGTGTGTGTGTTGTTGTTGTTGTTGTTGTTGTTGTTGGAAGCATATGTATGACATGTACTGGGCAAATGACAATCTTGGGTGTCATTACCCAGGTGACATATACCCAGACTACTTCCTTTCCTCCTCCCTCCTTCTTTCAGTCCCTTCCTTTCTCTTTTGAGACAGGGTCTTTTACTGGCTTGAAAGTCAACAAGTAGGCTAGGCTGACTGGCCAGGGTGCCCCAGAGATCAGCCCATTTCTGCTGACCCAGCACCGAGATAGCCTGTACTATCACTCTTGGCATTTTTCCATGGATACATACACACTCCAGTCCTGGTGCTCGCAAGAAAATATTACCAACTATGCCACTTCCCAAGCCCTATATCCTGTTTTTCTATGTTAGATGACAAAGGTCTGTTTTTACACTCTTTAAAAATATATATATTCATTTATTTACTGCCTACAGACAGAATTTTACACTGTATTCCTGGCTGGCCTCGAACTCGCTCTGCAACCCAGCTGGCCTGAACTCATGGCAATCTTTCTGTATGAGCCTCCTCAAAGCTGGCATTACAGTCATGAGTCCCTGTGCCTTGTCGTTTTTGTAAACATTTTTAAGTGGCTGCAAACAAAAGATCCCCCCAAATCAAATAGCACATGACCGAGATGCAAATGAACCTCAAAGCCCCAAATACTTAAAAGCATACCATTTTGTAGGAGCTTTGCCAGCACGGGGGCTCTTCTATGACTGTTTAGCCACAGGCCACTCATGTGTGCTCGTGTGCCTCCCCTCCATAGTACTGTAACTACTATCGCTAACTCAATACCGTGCTACCTTATGGGTATAATCTTTCCTGATGAAACTTTAGCTATCCTGAGATCCACAACCACCTAACTTTTTCCCTTTGACATTTTGAAAGGATGCCCCCACCCCATCCCACCCCCTCCACCTGCCAAATGGACGCTTAACTTTTAGCCAAATCCCTTAGCCAGGCTGGCATCTGCTGATAAGCTCCTTCTGTGGCTTCGGTAGCACCATGGTTATTAAAGCTACCAAAACAGCTTTTTAATTAAAGGCCCAGGAAAAACCCCAGCTCGCTTTCCCTGCCATCCCAGCACCATCGAGTTATTACAAGGGGGCGTAGCTGGAATTAGTTTAAAATTTTTTACCCTAACATTAACACTCTTCAGATTGGCTTTCTTCTTCTTGGATCATATGGGAGGGAGAAAGAGTGCAGTTGTGGAATTGTGGCTCTAGCAGGATTTAGCTTCCTGTCAAACAGTAATTTAATACAGACTTTTCTTGGTATTCTCACAGGATTCTTCTATGGATGCTTAATCCTCTCTAGAAGATGCAGTGGAACTTTCAGTTTACACAAATTCTCCCTACAGTCCACTTTAAGGCCAAAGATACTGGGGGACTGAGCCCAGGCCAGTATGAGAACTCAGCATGTGCTCTACCCTGAGCTACATCTTCAATACTTCCTATATACTTTAGGGTGTGTGCGCGCGCGCGTGTGTGTGTGTGTGTGTGTGTGCATGAGTGCATGTGTGTGTGTGTGTGCACTTGAATTGAAGATATGTGCCAGAGGAGGTCAGAAAAGCATGTGACATCCCCTGAATCTGAACTTACAGGCAACTGTGAGGCACCAGATGTGGGTGCTGCGAAGCACACTCCAGTTCTCAGCAAGACTAGGCAGCTCTCCTAAGCACCTAATGCCAAGCAAATACTACAAAGTCATTGTGGCTATGGGTATTTGGGAAATAAAGGCAAATCCTTTCATTGAACAGCCAGTTAAAATGGTGGGTGGGGGGTGAGGGGATTTACAAAATGCACAGGTACAGAGGCTCCTTCTGCTCACCTAAAGAAGATGTGGCTTGGAAATTTTTACTTTGCCTATAGCTCATTGGAAAAAAATATTCAGGAACCTATATACATGGTTGAAAAGATATTCAGACTCCAACATGGGAGCTAGCATTCCACTGAACCCCTAATCATTGGCAAGGGGGTTCGCCATGCACACCTGAAGTTGTTCTCCAGTATTTAGGTTCCCCAGGGCCAAGCCCTTCAGCAGTGAGCCAGGGCCAACAGCCAGAGGATCAGCAGGCATGCCAGTCATCCTCACTGAAGTATCCATCGCTAGCTATGCAGTCAGCCAGATCCTGCTCATGTGGGGCTCCCTCTTCTGTCAATGAGTTCTATTTGGCACAGCTGCCCATGACTCTGAATGGTCCAGGGGATTGGAGGAGTCAACTTTTCATTTCATCAAGCGAGATTGATGCAGGCCTGGGATAAAACATGAATGTCTCAGATGCCTGCTACACACAACTCTAAGGTTACTTAGAGAGACTTTGGTTAAAGAGAGAGAGAGAGAGAGAGAGAGAGAGAGAGAGAGAGAGAGAGAGAGAGAGAGAGAGAGAGGCGGCTTTTTTCATGTGTGCCTGAATATATAAATGCTTTGTATTAGAAATCAAGTTTTTCCTATGTCAAAAGATGAGTGAGGGTTGGTTTGTTTGTTGTTTTTCTTAAAGCGCAAACCACTGTCTGGTGTAGTAATGCTCATTCACTTGCAATCTCAGCTAAAGGGGGAGAATTGTGAGTTCTAAGCCAGCCTGGGCTCCTTGCCTAAGAAAAGACAAAACCCACAAACAAACAAACAAATGGTTTATGAAAACGAAAACGTGTCCCTATGCCACCATTGCTTTGAGGCCGTGGAGGGACCAGGCCAGTCACCGCTGAGTTCAACCACAGCTCTGCCAATGGCGACTATCCCTCCAAGGAGCAGCTTATCAGCCACTATCACCTTCAAAACACACCATATGTGCCATCCATTTAATATGGATTACTTTATTCAATCCTCAGCCCAGCTCTAGAGTTAAGGGACGCTCTTTCTGAAAGATATGGGAGGCGGGGCGGGTGAAAAAAGAAGGAAAGATGAGAAAGGAAAGACCAAGAATTATCTGCTACAATCGTTACTTTCCTTAGTCATAAAATAATTCATGCCAGGCCAGAACTATCCCTTTAGCAGGGTCCGGGGTGCAAGCTGGGGCGGCGGTGGGGTGGGGAACTATGGACACGGGGTGGGGTGGGGTGGGGGAGCTTCATATTCAAGGGCTAATGCCAGAGTGCTTGCCCCTAATCCAAATCCCTAAGACTCAGAGGCTGGGCCACATCATCCAAGAGCCATCCTGCTTGAATAGCCTGGAGATCTAATCACCTTTGCAGCAGGATTACAAGGTGACAATTGTTTCAAAGGCCCAACTACCAGGAGTGAAAAGAAGAAAAACCCACAAAAGGGGGCTTGCAGCACCGAGTAAGAGTATAAATCAGAAACGGTGTTTAGTTTACCAAAGGCTCAAAAGACTTGCGGTTACTCAGTCTTTTTTTTTTTTTTTTTTTTTTTCATTTTTTTTTTCACGTCAATACAAGCTAGTAAAGCTGAATTAAATCACCAGAACTCGAAACCGCAAATGAGGGAAGTAAAATACTACTGGTTGACTTTGGTTTTGAAAAATTAGGCTGCCAATTTCTATGGGTTACAATGTGACTGTTTAACCTCTTTGAATGATAACTATAACCTCCCATGGAAAGTTCAAAAGGCATCTTTTTTTGGTAATAATCATCTATAGTAAAAAGTGGGCTCCGGAAAGAGAGGAGCAGATAGATGCTATCGAAGTAAGGCCAATTTAGGGCACAGATCTGACTACCAAACAGCTGTTCTGTTCTCACTTTGTTTTGTCCTTTTGCAAAAAAGCCTTGGGGTGTCCTGGGGAATCCGTCATGCAAGGGCAATGAAAGGAAGGTCACACAAGGGTCCCTGGTGGGGACCCACTTAAGGAGGAAGCCAGGGAGCTCTGTGAGCTCCGAAGAAGAAGATTTCTTCCTGGTTGGTTTTAGTGGCTTGGACACGGTGAGATTCCAAGAGGACAAAAAGCCAAGCCAGGAAGAATCAGGAAGCCAGACTCAAAGATGTTAAAAGGTCAAACACTAAGCCATCGCTTTTGTACAGAAGTGGTTTAACTCCTGTAGAACAAATACATAGCCAGACCGGGGAGGAGCGAAGCCAGTTCAAACTATCTGGTCCATATACAGCGCTTTATCAGGGAGGAAGTCAAAGCGTTGCTTGTTCTCACGTCCCCACAACAAGCCAGGGCTAAAGTTGAGAGGGTTGAGATCCTTGACACGATAGGCTTAGATAAGTTTTTTTGTTTGTTTGTTTGGGTTTTGTTTCTTTAACAGCAGCTTTAAAACAATCCATCTTTTTTTTTTTTTTTTTTTTTTTTTTTGAAAGTATGTGAATTGAACTCCAGAACTGAGAATTCAAAGAGGCTGGCTTTAACCCTTGGCATTAACACAATCTAAGCCTAGAATTCAGTTAAGTGTTAAATCTGACCTAGACTTGGCGTTCTGGAGTCCTATCGGGTTTGTATCCAGTCTGTATATAGTTTGTATCCCCTGTACGTCAAATCCCCAAAACAACTCTCCCTCGAGTGATTGGCCTTTTCTGAGATGATACGATGTCCTGCCAGCCAAACTTGCTTTCCCTGGGGGCTTCAAAAATAGGTGCAGTAGCTCGGGCCACCTGAGGGTGGTACAAAGAGAGCGCTAAGAGCCGCCAGAGCTTAATGAAATTCCAGTGTTGCACACAGGGTCAGCTTTACACATACCAACTCCATACAGTAACATCCAAAGCAATCATCTACCTCATTGTTTCTCGAGAACGTTGTGAAACTGAGCAAGCCAACGCTCCTCCACTGGGCGTCCTGACTTTCCTTACTGTAGAGCCCTGAGACTCTATCGGGACACAAAGAGGAGACCTGCTCTGGCCGTCACCCTGGGGCTTACTGCCACCCCACCCAACCCCTCCAACCCTTCCCCTCCAGCCAACATCATAGCCCGCTAGGTATTACCGTACGTCCGGACGACGGATGGGACACAGGTTCTCGACTCCCGGACTCGCATATAAAAAGCGCTGACTTGCTGATCTGGGGGCGCCCACGAGAGTTTCTGCCCCGGCAGAGCTGCTCCTAGCTGGACCACACAGCACTCCCCTCCCTCGCACCCGCACCGTGGTTGGCGTGTCGGCCCACAGTGTCCTATTTGGGGACAGCTCCGCTGGATTTGGGGGAGGGGGGCATTTGAGCAAACTTCTCGGAGCTGCAAACTGCAGCCGAGGTGGCTGCAGCGAGGGACGGGAGATTCAGGCTGAGTAGGGCTGAGGCCGGACTTGATGACTCCCAGGATGGCGGGCAGCACCGCCTGCGACCCCGTCAGTCCCCTCCCTGGAGCAGCGCTCAGGGACCCCTCAGGAGGCAACGCGCTCCGCCTGTCCCACCTGCAGATTCGGGGCGCGTGGTCGACGTCCCCGATTTCCCTTGTCCGGTCGCCGGACAAGTCCTGGGCGTGCTTACCCGAGAGGGGCGGCTCCCGAGCGCCGGCTCCGCGGTGCGCTGCCCTGCGCTCCAGCGCCGGCTTCCGCGGCCCGGAGCCCTGCAGCCCTCCCGGCTTCACTTCCTCTTTCCCAGTCCGCGCCCTGGCGCGCCCCGCCCCGCCCCACTCCTCCGGCCGCAGTCGCGGGTCGCGATCCCCGGCCCGCCTCCTCGGGGCCCTGCGGGCCGACCAGGCAGAGAGGAGAAGGCTGCTCAGAAAGAGATTAAGTTTACTCTCTGGAGCTTTGCCAAAGACAGCAGTCAAATTACAGCCTCTGGGGCGGGAGAGGCTTTTTTCCCCCTCTTTCTTTCTTTTCTTTATTTATTTTTTAATCCCTGCTACTGTTTTCGCAGACGCATCTCTCTCTCTCTCTTTTTTTTTTCCTTCTATGAGCTGATCGGGTTCAGCAAAACCTTGGACGTGGCCATTTCCTAGAGCGCTCTGAAATCGGATCCAAAAACGGTTGCTTTGTGTTCACACTAGAGTTTCACACTGTAGCTTGTGGGGTCAAAAGACTTTTTTTTTTTTTTTCTTTCTTTTTAAATGAGAAAAGGACACTGGAGTTCAGGCATCACCCGAGTGAACATACCGGATGACCTTTGATTAGAGAAAGCAAGAGTGGAAAAGGAGGCAGAGACCTTTGCAACAGCCAGATGTTTAAAGGTACCGGTACGGTAGGACAATAAAAGCAAGAACTCTATCAAAGGTGCCTTCGCAGTGACGTTATTCTTTCTCACCACCTGGCACCTCTCAAACGGGTTATCAGGTGTGGCTGGGCTATGCCAGGCTTGTAAGGTGCACCCACGCAGTCTTCACCTGTTTCTAAAACCTTCCGCTCACAGCCTGTGTGGTTTTGAGGGAATTAGGTAATCTCTCCTTTGCACAGTTTTCTTATCTATAAAGTGGTGATGATGAGAGTGTCTGCCCTCATAGAGTTGTGCGCGTGACCTACATAAAAAGATGAACTCGAAACCTCAGAAACGACCCCGCGTTTACCAAATCCTAAGTAAGGGTTCACTATTACTGTTGTTGAATGCTCAGCTGTATAGAGTTGTAAAAATTATAGAAAAGATTTGAAACAAAGTACACTTTTATGCAGTGTGACACTCATTGTCCTTTATGTTTTACAGCTTACGGCATCCCTAAAGCTATGGGCCTGAGCTATGTCTGAAATACACTAACACGGTGGATTTGCTGTGGGACAGAGGAGTCGTGCAATAAGCTTGGAGGCCCATGGGACAGGTGCTGGATTCCTTTCACAGACAGGACACCTATCCTTAGGAGGCTTGATCAGCATCTTCCTGGTATCAGGACCTCCCAGAAAACCTTTGCTGACCCCCACGCCCATGCCCTTTGCAGCCGGCATGCGTGGCGGCGTCTCCAGCTAAGTAGGCCACGTTTTTGTGAACTCGTATGGTACCTGCTGAAAATTTTCATAAATAAACCATTCATCTTTCAACTTGTCCACCACCCTGAGTAACGTAATGAACTCTGGCCATCCTCAGTGGCCCCCTGGGATGCAAATCATTCTTTTGTCTGGTGTATTTACTGCATTAGTTATAGGTACTATTGCTGTGATGAACCACCACCGTGACTAAAAAGCAAAGTGGCTTACCATTGGAGGAAGTCACCCGGAGAAAGTCACCCAAAGAACTCAAGCAGAGCAGGAACCTGCAGGCAGGCACCAATGCAGAGACCATGGAGGAAGCTGCTACCTAGTTTTCTCAGTCGGCTTTCTTACAACGCCCAGGACCACCAGCCCAGGGGTGGCCCCACCCATAAGAGGCCAGGCCCACCTCCGAGGATCACTAATTAAGAAAATGCCCTACAGGCTTGCCCACAGCTGAATCTTTCTTCTCCCCTCTCCCCCCAATGCAGAACATTTTATTTGACAATGAGTAACAAACTCCCCTATTTGGCTCACTGTGGCATGTAGGTGGCTTTAGATTGTTTGGGGGGTGATTTTTTATGTTGAATAAGGATTCTCAATTTTCAAAGCACTCAAGACTCAACAGAGCTTCCCCACTTTACATCCGGTCTCATGGAGGCATTTTATCCGTTAAGGCTCCCTCCTCTCTGATGACTCTAGCTTGTGTTAAGTTGACATGAAACTAGCCAGCACAAACCTACTGTGCACGCCAGTACTCATTATTAGCTGTCTCATGCATCAGGTCAACCACTCTAGGGTCATAGTGCTTGCATTCCAGTGACCCTATTCTACTTGCTGATGGCCCGGAAGTCTAAGAGTAATGATACTTAGTCATTCTGTTACACTACATTGTTAGAATTGTTCTATCCTATTCACAGCCCTCGCTAGCCTGGTAATACAGCTACTTTATAAATTACTGTTTACCATCGATAAGTATAAACGGGAAATGTTACATTGTGTATCGTTGGCTTCAGGTGCTGACTCATAGTTTTGGAACTTACCGCTCCAGGATTCAGGAAGACTACCACACCTGTGCTTTCTGCCAATCCTGTGCGTTGGTATTAACCTTTCTATAAAGGCCCAGGATTCAGAGAAGCCATTTGGTGAGTACTGAGGGCACTTGGAGAAGAAGGAAGCAACGCTGGAGTTCCCCACTGTCTTTGGTTCTCTCAGGCCCTTGCAGATCTAAGCCCAGTGACTTAGTGGCACGATCACAATCCAGTGACAAGACACGTTCTGTATCTAGCCACTCTACCAGGGCAGCTGACAGTTCTGAGTGTTTATGGGTAGTTATAATACTTCCTTTCCCATCTTCTTCTTTTCTGGTTGCCTCAGTTTACCAGTGAGGTGGAATGTAGGAATCAGCAGAAAAGACAACAAAGTCTCATTGATTGTGTGCCAAAGCGTGGCCTAGGAGCCCAACTCACATTTGGTTTCCAAGCAAACGTTTCTTGCCCTTCATGTAATTTGAGCATGGAGTCCTTTGGTTCCCCTGTGCTGTCCTTCATGGGTCTAGTTCATTCATGAATGCCCAACAGTTTATCTCCCATCCCAACCCTCATAGATTGATGATGATGGATGGATGGGTGGGTGTGATGGAGCAGAATGGAGAAGCTGGGACAATGTTATCATGTAACATTTTATATTAGCAATATGGTGCTCCTCCCCCTCTAAGGAAAAGAACCAAGGGAAGGCTTTCCTTGAGGATCTCCAGTATCAGGGCAATTCTTTTGCTGAGAAGCCTCCTTAATATTCTGATATCAGGGCAGCAAACTGTCTCTGTCTTTTATTTATTTATTTATTTATTTATTTATTTATTTATTTATTTATTCAATTTGGAAGGTGTTAACCTGCACTTCCTGTTTACTCAGGTACTTAATTTTATTCCTTCTCAAGTCTCTGATGGGGTTAAAGACCAAGTAGTTTCACAATTAAGTTTAGTTGTTTAGGGGTTAAGATGTTTTTCGGTCTAGATAGATGGTTTTGTTTGTTTGTTTGGTTAGTTGGTTTTTCAAGGCAGGGTTTCTCTATGTTATCTTGGCTGTCCTGGACTCACTTTGTAGACCAGGCTGGCCTTGAACTCACAGCAATCCGCCTGCCTCTGCCTCCTGTGTGCTGGAATTAAAAGCATGTGCCACCACGCCCAGCTCCTAGATAGATGTTTTAAGTTGATAGAGATGAGATATTATAGATATTCATATCTGATTCATTAGAATTTTAAACTCACCAAGATAGGAAATATTTTCTTCAAGGTTGCTAAATACAAACAGCCAAAACACACTATGAATGTAACATTAATATAATTCTTGTTTTGTGGTTCTTCATGCTGTACATAGTTTATTTTATGTGTGTGTGTGTGTGTGTGTGTGTGTGTGTGTGTGTATAATAAAAATATTCTGATATCAGGAAAAAGGGAAGACAAGTCAGTCACAATCTTTATTACAGAAAGACTTTAATTAAACATAAAGTAAAAGAATGAAAAGGAGGAGGAAAAGGAAGAAGTGGAAGTGAAGGAGGAGGAGAAAAAAGAGAAGAAGGAAAACTAAAAACATAGGAACAAACTGTCTGTACATGTAAGGGAAGAGCCGAGAATCTAAGCCGAGACAGTGAGTCTCCAGAGGTCAAAGACAGCAGAGAGCCACCCCTGAGACCGGAGGGTGGGCAGAGTGGCTGTGTTGGGGATGGAAGCCGCCTTCTGTGAGAGCTGGCGATGTAGCGCCGTGGAGAAATTTACTGGTTTTCTTTCCCATCACTCTGCAAACCAAGGACTCAGTCCTCCTTGACTAAGCCCTACTGACAGGGGAATTTGGGTGTACTTACTGCAGTCCCTTGTCCCCAGTTAGGTGAAACCAAGCAAGAAAAAAAGAAGGAAGGCCATCTGGGAGAATGGCCCAATAGGTGAAGTATTGGCCACTCAGGCACGAGGACCTGCATTCTGATGCTCAACACCCACATAGGAGTCCTGGTCGTGGTGACTTGCAGCTGTAAACCGAGTGTCAGGGAGGTGGGGCCAGGAGGATTCCTAATTAGTCAGTTTAGCTAATTAGTGAGTTACAAGTTTAGCAGGAGACCACGTCTCCAAAAACATAGTGACATTGATCCCTTATTCCCATATTCAGGTACTTACATGCACACACTCATAGGAAAACTTGCACACATCCACACAAACATGTACACGCCCCCCCCCCCACACATTGAAAAGGAGGGGTACAGAAAGAGAAGGGCGAGAACATCTGAGGGTGACAGGCCCAGGCCTGGTCTATGCTCAAATCATACCTTGTTCCCTCTCCGGAAAGACTGGGTCTGTCAATTAGATGTCTGTAGAAGAAACACACTTGCTTTCTGAGATTATTCGAATGTCTCCCATAGCATCTTATTTGTTCCCCAGACAGAGCCATTAAGGCAGACAGACACTGTAATCCATGAAGTCGCAGAGCTCTGAGGAAGTTTCAGCGGATTGCTGATAGCTACATAGCTCCACCGGGCATAGCAGACTGCAAACATAGCTCTGCGCGTGGCTCTCAGTCCATCCATTAACTCAGCTGTTCTGGGGGTGGGTGGGGGGAGGGGGTTTGGGAGGGTTGGGGGAGGGCGGGGCAACTTCAGGTTCCCCCTTCCGGGCTCACAAGGGAGTTAATGTTTGCAAACCTCATTGGGTTTAATGGCTCCATCACGCCCTGCTTTAATTTTATGACTTAGGATGATAATGTTTATGGTGTTGATGATGACTATACTGAATTTATGATTTTGCAAGATCAGGAAAAAATAAGGTCTGCTGGAATATAGAACTCCTTGGAGAAAGCCTGGGAAGCATAGATCTACCTTTTTTAATGGAAACAAAATCTATTTTGATTATTTCAAATTTAGATTTGTGAGGCTTTTTTAAAAAAAAATAAAATCCTCTAAAAACCCTAACACTTGTATTCTAGTACTAGGAAGGCTGAGTTGTGAATGCTGCTAGCTCAAGCCCATCCTGGACTATGCAATGAGACCCTGTCTCAAGGATAAGTAAATTCTAGAATATCTTGGCCATGTAAAAGTTTATGGTAAGTGTATTATGGTGACACTTTAGCAATGCGTCCGGTGATGGTTAATATTGTCAATTTCATAGGTTCAAAAATCACCTTGGAGACACATGTCTGGGTTGTTGGGGTAGGGGGTCGGGGGTAGTTGTCTGGATTAAGTTAATTGGGGTGGGAGGATTCATTCTAACTGTAGGGGCACCTTTCCACAGCTTTCGGACCTGCACTGAATTAAAAGGAAAAAAGCAGAGCTGAAGAGATGGCTCAGTGGCTAAGCGAACTAACTGGCTGCTCTTCCAGAAGATCCAAGGTCAATTCCCAGCACCCACACAGCAGCTCAGAACTGTCTGTGACTCCTGTTCCAAGGGATCTGACACCCTCCCACAGACCTATGTGCAGCCAAAAGACCAATGCACATAAAATAAAAATACATAAAAAAAATTTTTTTAAAGAAGAAAAGCAACCTGAGCACCAGCATTTGCTGCTCAGTTTCTTGAGGACAGATGCAACGTGCCACCTCCAGCTTCTGCCGCCATGACTCCCCTCACCATGATAGACTGTAGCCTTGAACTGTGAGCCGAGACAAACGCCCTCTTCCTTAAGTTCTCTTGTTATGTAGCTTGTCACGGCAAGAAAGAAAGTATCTAATACAAGTCTCACGGAAGGCATGCAAGCATCCACGTTTAAGATGACATGTGTTCAAATCTTCTGCACCCAGGAGTAGCCAACTGATTGCACATTCAGGCGGCTGTTCCTTCTCACCAGCCTGCAGCAGAGGCTGGTCTCAAACTCGGAATCCTTGCCGTTTCAGCTCCCCAAGTGCATCGCAGTCATGCACTGAACGGTCCAATTAAATATATATTGATCCCTCAGTGTGTGCCCAGTGAATTGACCTCAAATATTCACAATTACGTCTTAACATCAATTAAGGACTGGCGGGATTACCTGTATCGGTGGTATATACCAATTGCTCTTGTAAAGGACAGAAGTAAAACCCATTCTTGCCACAGTTATGTGTGCACATGTGTTCTGCCTCTGGACAGGCTGTGTTCTTCCAGCTTTCCTTTTTACCTTTCAATTTCTGAGTCCTACCTTCCCCGCTCCCAGACCCCCTCAAACAGTGGTTCTCAACATGTGGGCCTCGACTCCCTATGGTGGGGCTAACAGCCCTTTCATGAGAGGGCTGCATATCAGATATTCATAGTACGATTCATAGCAATGGCAAAATTACAGCCACGAAGTAGCAACAAAAATAATTTCATGTTGGGGGAGGGGTCAGCACAACATGAGGAGTGGTAGGAAAAGGATGCGGCCTTAGGGAGCTTGAGAGCCACTGGCTTAAAACTTAGCTTTATTTCGAACACCAAAAATCTTGACCTCATTAACAATTCTCCTCTACTTTTCATTCAGTAAAGCTGGTTCTGTAACTTGGACACCCAGTGTGTGCCTATGTGCTGAGATGTGCACTACTTTGGGAATTTTGTAGCAAAATTAATTTAATTCTTCCCACCAGAATTTATTGCCTTAAAAATAAACAAACAAACCACCTAAACCCTCTTTGAGTCAGTCAGTTTCCTTGTTTTTGTGACTCTCAGTCATTCAACAAGTGACTTGAGTTCTGACATAAACTGTCCGCCAAAAATCAAGTCAGGAAGTTGAGGGAAGATGGCGGAAGATGGGCAGCCCTGCAAATCGTACAGCCCCGGCTACCTGTGGAGGTTGAATTCCTTCGTGATGTCATTAACTGAAGACTGGCCCACCACACTGGTTTCAAAGTAGCTTTTTTTTTTTTTTTTTTTCTTTCCTGTAATTACAGAAAGACTTGGTCCTGAAGAATCCAAGCACACGCTCAGTTTCCAGCAACCCAATACTTGCCTGAGCTGACGGCCACATTCCTAGCGAGATGTTTCATCTCCTGTTTCCTTTAGGACACAGATCCTTTCAATTTTCAAGAACAGAAGCGTCTTTTAAAACTATTCTTCCAGTTAGAAAGGAAGGAAGGAAGGAAGGAAGGAAGAATAAAAAGAATGAGAAAACAATCTTGATAGAGATTAACGAAATTAACAAACACATCTGTAACCAAATAAGTCAAAATGTAACACCTAAGATGAGATGGCCGCATAACTCCTCCAATGCTGTCATGTGTTTCCTTCATTCCTTTTTTCTTACTCCAGCTTTGTGGTTCCAAGTCCCCACCTGAAATACGCCCGCACCGCTGACAGCACACATGTGAGTCCAAATGGCTCAGTGTAAATCCATCCAATCAATCTGTGCTGCAAAGGAGGACTTGGAGAATAGGATCCAGAGAGTAAACAGGGAACCATGGACTTCTCCATTGTCAGGAGTCTGGCCAAGTGGTCTGCCACCTTCAAGTCCTCATGGGGAACTCTGCCTATGGCTCTTTTGTGTTGTAAAGTATACAACGCTCCCAGTTAATGTAGCCCTGGGCAGAGAGGAAGCGATTCCTAGTCAGTCACACTGAGCCAGGCAAGTGGTTTATCAGGGTGTGCTTTGGAAAAGAACACACCTAATTAAATGGTAACATTGTTCAGACTTGCTCAGGCGGTAAGTGGAAAAAATGCAGCTGAGTTTAAAATCACCATCCCGGAAGACTCACATTTTGGGAAAATGCGGACTTGATTGGGAATTAATTCTCCAAATTATCACCTCTTTGAACTCCGTTGCAAGGAAATAATCAACCCGTTGCAGATTAGTGTCGGATATGACTCAGCTGGATATATATAAACATTACCACTCTATCCAAACTCAGATGGAAAGATGAATTTTACAGGTAAGGGATAAAAGATATGGCCTTCAAGGTTACAGCTTCTAAGTTATCTGTTTCACAAACGTCTTAAAATAAAGGTGCAAATCCTTGCTGGCCTGTCTATTAATGCTACATTGCATTCTTGATGTATATACTGTGTCTGAAGAGCTGTCCCACAATGCGGCTACATCAACTTTCAACCACATTCTTCTTTGATGGCTTCACAATGTCAATGGCCCACCTGGGTTGTCAATGAAAGTAGGGAAACTCACTCTCAGCTCAGAGGATGCTAAAAAAGTCAAATAAGCCTAACTGCTCTAGTGTAGGAGCAGGCTGAGGTGGAGCTCATGAAGGCACACATTACTTACCCTTTGCACACATTTCTGGGGGCGTCCTGTTGCTGAAGGTCAAACCCATGAGCCTTATATTCAAAGTCTATTTATCCAGCAGGTGTTTGGCCACAGCACCTCTCAGTATCAGTTTCATCATCATCATCAACATTGCCCTCTCCCCCAAAACTTCAGACCAAACGTACTAGGCTAGAGTAAGCCTTCTCCAGACATACAAAGTGTGCTTCTGTGCTTGATGGTGGGATGGGCTTTCTGGGGTTCTATGAGATGAGCCCTTCTCCCAGGAGATGCTCCAGCAGGTTTTCTCCGAACACCACCGGAATGCGCAAACCGTACAATGGGTAGAACATCGTCTCTCGTTCAGGGCAGCAAGGACTAAGCGGCTTGGCCTCGTGTGCTCCCCCTGTGCGATTATTGGCAGCGCTACAGGCAGGCAGGTGAGACCTAGTTAATTTCATAATGGCGAGACTTGTGAGTACACGAATTTGTGTTTTTGCAAAGGCTCAGCAAACAAAATTGATGTAATTGGCGGTAGTTATTCATAAAACAGAGTGATTCATTGATGGATTTGCTAGTTAAAGCCTTTCTACGAAAGTGTTTTCTACAAGACTGCTGGCCAGCTGGCAGAGGTTTAGGGGATAAATAAGCTTAGTCTAGATTAAAAGAAATACCCTCTCGTGTCTGTTTTCCCCCCTAGAAGTGGGTTCTCTGTACTCCGTGATTTTGCTACCTAGTATTTTAGCCTGCTGGGCTCAACTGAGTGACAGTGGCTGCATCTCAAATACAAAGCAAGAAACAAAAACACCACCTCCAGCCACCCACCCCTACACACCATCTAGTGCAGCTGTTGAAACCTCTTCCAAGGATCAAAAATGAAAGAAAAGAGAGAGGAAAAAGAAAGGAACAGAAAAAGGAAAGAAAAGAGAAAACCAGAGATGTGTCCGTTTGCTTCTGGGTGGCAAGTCTGTGGTCTTTTTTAGAATGTATCTTAATTGGTTTTCCACTACAAAGACATTTAATTAACTTACTTTTTAAATTAGCATACAAAGGAACAGGTTTTCTAAAGGGCAGCGAGTAGGATGCTTTTGTTGACTGAATTCTGCTGTGGGAAGGAGTGAGGCATCTTGGGAGTTGGGACTTCTCTTGGCTGACATAGTTGTAACTGCCACATAGGAGCAGTCTGTCAACAGGGCCCTCTGTGTGAGGAGGTGAGGGATAATATCCCTGCAGCCTATGAAGTGAGATGTGGATCTAGCAGGACAGTGGCACATGGCGCTTTCCCAGCGGGATCTTGGAGGGCCTCTCAGTGGCTGGGAATGTCATATTTTAAAGGAGAAGGCTCCATAGCCACATCTTCACCTTGGTGTAGGGATGGCGGAAGCCAAAGCATGTCATTTAGAGTTGCCAAGGGAACCCACTCAGGCTGGCTGCTTGGAGAAGCCCTTGCTTGCCTACCTGAGGGACCACTAGACAGCCCCATACAGCAACAGCTGAAGGGCTCCCATTAACCATCTGACATTCCCCGAGTCCCACCTACGTGCCAGGACCACTTGAGACACAGGTGACTAGGTATGAGCAAAGGGAACACTGTTCCCATCCTCGTGGATTCTCCATGTAACAGAGGAAGCAGACCTTAGTGAGGTAATGTCTGAGTCATTATAAATTAGTAACTGGAGAGAGTAAAGGATGCTATGAGACAATATGCAGAAAATTAACCTAGCACTTTGTCCGGAAATTGCCCTTGAAACTACACTTTGATACAGAACCTCAAAGATAAGTAAAATTAACGTGGCAAAGGAGTCGGAGCATGCGTACATGATTTGTCTGCACTGTTGTGAGGCAGAGCAAGCAGCCTCTGGGCCCTTGCAGGAAGACAGACCAGATCAGAGGCTCTTGCTGGAAAGAAGGCGATGGGTGTTTGGTTGGAGTAACTGGTTACACCAGGCTGGGCAGTGGGGTGAGAGGATTCTGGTAGAGTTCCAGGTCAGTGTGCTATGAAAACACGGGGACACTGAGCCAGTGGATCTGTGACCTGCTGTGCCTTGCTCCATCTCAGTGACTTTCAGTTTCTTAATCTCTCCAAGGAGGCGGTGCTTGGATAAAGGCCAGGGCTGGCCCGTGCTCTCCTACTTACTAATTGGGTGACTCTTAGAAAAATTGGTTTAAGTTCTTAGCTCTTTAAGTTTTCATCTTGAGAGTGTGGAAAACCATCCCTGTCTAACCCCCATTGGCAGTGTAGTTATGAAAACAATTTAAGGTAAAGGACATGGGGCTAGAGAGATGGCTCAGATGGTTAAGGGCACTTGCTGCTCTTCCATAGGACTTGGGTTTGATTCCCAGCACCCACAAAATAGCTGATAACCTTTTGTAAATCTTGTCCAAGGGGATCTGACATCCTCTTCTGGCCTCTGTGGGCACTGTACACGTGCACTGCACAGATGTACCTGCAAACATTTATACTGCTACTATTACTACTAACAACAACAACAACAGCAACAACAACAAAATGTAAGGGATCACGAACATGT
This sequence comes from Acomys russatus, assembly GCF_903995435.1. NCBI lineage: Eukaryota > Metazoa > Chordata > Mammalia > Rodentia > Muridae > Acomys > Acomys russatus. The sequence continues at coordinate 45,393,499 of NC_067157.1, read as the reverse complement.
TTTAAAACACTGGGAACATCCAACAAGAATCAGTGAGCACAGCCTGCTGAACCATGAGCATCTAAGCCAACGGTTCTCCAGCCTCCTAATGCTGCAATCCTTTAATACAGTTCCTCATGTGTGGTAACCCTCAACCTTAAGGATACTTTTGTTGTTATTTCATAACTGTAATATAAATATCTGTGTTTTCCAGTATACTTAGGCAACCCCCATGAAAGGGTCTTTCCACCCCCAAAGTCACAACCCACAGATTGAGAACCACTGATCTGAGGATGGAGTCTGGGGTACGGTGGCAGCAAATACTAAATCAGGAGCTAATTTTTTTTTCTAACTTGCTCTGCAAATGAATTTCTTCTTTATTCTGCATTCACCAGTCTAAATCCGTTTTGTGGTTAGAGCAAAGGTTTTATGCCAGCTTGGTTGAAGGCAGACACAGTTGAGTCTTCACTGGCTTGCTGTGTTTTTGTTTCACGGCATCATAGAGTACCATTGACTCTGGCTCTGCTCAGCAGAGAGAGCATGCTCCTGCCTCATCCTGGGATGCCCTCTGGGATACCATGATAGAGCAGAAGGCCAGCACCATATGCTGCCTCCATGTGTTGCCCTTCCAGGGTTCCAGAATGGTCTGAAGTTGATCTCTGGTGTTTACCAACCAACCCCCTTAAGTACTTGGCATTTCATAGTTCCCATAGGTCCAGGGTCTGGTTTGGTTCAGCTGGACTCTCCGCCAGGGTCGTTATGTCCAAGGTGTTGACTAGCTTTGACTCCATCTGAGGTTCCGGGAAGGAAGTATTCCAAGCTCATTTACATGGCTAGCAGAATTAGCTTTGCTGCTCTTACAGGACTCAGGTCTCCATTTCCTTGTTCGGGGTCTGTTGCAGAATGCTGTCCTTCGAGCATGACAGCTGTTGTCTTTGTTGGAGCAGCTGTAGCTACTTGTAGGAGACTCCTAGGATGGGGCCTGCTGGTTGTTGAAATTCCTTCTCAGAAGGAGAGGATGAGAAAAGTCACTGGCCGCTCAACTGACGTCTCAGTCACCCATTAGTTGCACATGGTCTCATAGTCTCAGGAGGTGCCTGAGTGCATAGTCCATGGAAAGAACTGAAGGAGAGTTGCCTTCTGTACAACTGTGAGGACATTGCCTTCCGAGCTGGAATGTGACTTTTAGGCAGTGTGGTCACTTTAGGGTTACCTCATTCCCACCTGTGCTCTGTAAGTCCCCAAACTCCCAAATTCTCCAAGCTGGCCTTTGGCTTGTCCTCAGTGCCTATAAGGAGGGCATAAATGTTTGTTTACATTTTCCCAGGGTCAGAGTTCCTGAAACAGGGTTGTTCTCAGCTCTTAAGAACTCTGCTTGACGGGTGTGGTGGCTCATGCCTTTAGTCCCAGCACTTGGGAGGCAGAGGCAGGCGGACCACTGTGAGTTCCAGGCCCGCCTGGTCTACAAAGCGAGTCCAGGACAGTCAAGGTTACACAGGGAAACCCTGTGTGGAAAAAAACCAAAAAAAAAAAAAAAAAAAAAAAAAAAAAAAAGAAAGAAAAGAAAAGCATAAGAACTCTGCTCTCTAGCTGGGCATAGTGGCGCACGCCTGTAGTCCCAGCACTCCAGAGGGCAGAGGCAGACGGATGTCTGTGAGTTCGAGGCCAGCCTGGTCTAAAGAGCAAGTTCCAGGACAGCCAGGGCTACACAGAGAAACCCTGTCTTGAAAAACCAAAGGGAGTAAAAAAAAAAAAAAAAAGAAAAAGAAAAGAAAAGAAAAGAAAGAGCTCTACTTTCCTTCAAAGCCAACCGTAGTTCAGCCAATACTTTTAAATCTCTCCAACTTCTTACACTGACAGAGAGTTTTCTGTTTTTAAGGATGTCTGTGATGAAGTTGGGCTTCATGAATAATCTCTTTATGTGAAGCTCAGCAGGGCCATACATTGTAGCACAGTCATAGAAGTGACGGCACACTCACACGCTCTGGGGATTAGGTCATTAGCCATTTGTAGCTTTCTACCACAGTGCTCAAAGTGACCTTGGTGACAGTGTCACTCACTCTCTTTCCATTTGAGTTTCCTCATCAACCATGGCTGGACCCACAATTGTGTTTTAAGTTAAATAATGCAGCCTTTGGGTCACACTGCAAATGTGAATGCAGGTTTCCTGCCTTCACCCATTGGGCTTTGTGTACTGGGAACCCAGATAGTCCTCCTAGTACCAACCTAGTCTATTAAAGAAAAGAATAAGTTTTCCCGCTCACATGGCTCATGCTGTCCAGGGTTGTACGCTACTATATTGCCTCACTGTAGTTGCTGGATGGAAGGAGAATTTTCTAGAATTCAATTGAATCTTAGTGTGTTTATGTCTGGCTTTACACACACACACACACACACACACACACACACACACACGCGCGCCCCACAATCTTGGCAGTAATATTAACTTCTTGGTGGCAGCAGTGGGTAAGAAGAAAAGAGGGCTTAAATCTAATTGCTGGAGTTGATTTCATTCTGCAGATTTTATGGATAAATTCTGCCAAAGCCTACTTGCTTTTAAGAATGCAGAACCCAAAACGAAGGAAACACACTGTATGTACCTACTTCTAGCTGTGTGGACACAATAATCCTTGCATTGTGGTCTCTTGTGGACCCCTTGTACGCAACAGTAAGTTTTTATAGAGCCCCCTTCTTCCTTAATATGAATTGCAACAAAGAACCGACGGCCCTTAAATCCATCAGCTGGCCCTAAATCCCAGCAGCTGCTTTACGAGTCACTGTAGGATCAGCTCAGTGAATGGGCTACTGTGCTCTCGGCCAGGGGGACTCAGCACTGCCTCCCCAAAGTGATCATTCTCCCCTACATCAGTCATATTCCCTCTGAAGTCAGGACCACATCACTTTGCAACTCTTTAAAGGCTATTCAGGAGGGGAGGTGGTGGAGCAGGGAGGTGGGTGGGGGATGTCTTCAGGGACCTGTACACTGGCATTAGGGAGCATGTCAGTAGCCTTTCAGCTACTTACTGCCCTGTCCGTCCTCTCTCCATCAATAGACAGAGCCATTCCTGCATCTAATAGTTGCCTCATAGGCCTATTTTCAGGGCTAAAGCATGAACAAAAATGCTTTGAGTGCAGCACATTATTTGATAATTATATCTTGTGCGCTCTACCCCAGGCCCTAAACCATGGATAATGACTAATGACATGTTCTCATAGGAAGACACAGAAAACAGAAATATACTGTATGCTAGTTCAGACACACACCACCAGGGAGCTTCTACTCCGTAGGCATTCTTCACTCAATTCAATAAAGTCCGGAGAAAATAAAATCTTGTCAAAAAAGATGTTATATCTTATTGAATTTGGGGTCACCAGAATTCCTTTTCCTCTGCAATATGTAGCAAAGATCATTAGACATACTTGTTCATTAAATCATCTTTTCAAGGTAATTGGGTCATTTTCTTCATTAGTACAGACTTTGTAATATCTCAGATTCATTTTTCTTAGCATATTCATTCTCATAATGTTAAAACTGAATGTGATGAGGGTAGACGCATATATATATACTGCTTCTCTGAACGCATTTTAGTGTTTGCTGCTTCTCCTAGTAGTTCTCAACATGTGGGCCTCCACCCCTTTGGGGATCACATATTAGATATTTACATTGTGATTTGTAATAGTAGAAAATTAGTTATGAGTAGCAACAAAACAATTTTATAGTTAGGGGCCATCACAACATGAGGAAGTACAGTAGCAGCATTAGGAAGGCTGAGAACCACGGTCCTAGAAGAACATACATAATTATTCTATGTAACTGAGTTCTACTGAACATCTAGATGATTGACATGCGATCTAACATGCTGTTGTCAAGTATATATTTTTTTTAAGTTGAAAGGTGGGGGAAGGAAGCAAGACAGATGTCTCAGAAGCTTAGTGTGATGCCTGTTCTTGTAGAGAACTCAAATTCAGTCTCCAGGACCAATACCAGGTAGCTCACAAACCCCTGTAAGTTGAGCTCCAGGAGACGCAGTGTTCGTTCCTGGCCTCCTCAGGAACCCACACTTGCACACACATACTCGTCAACCAAAATAACTTGTATTGAAGCTGAAAAATGCACAAAATGCCTACTAATTTTATGGCATGTGGTAGCACATGGGCATCAAGAAGAAAACAGCTAACTCTTTGGAGATGTCTGAATTGCTAATGTTACTGAGAGCTTTTCTTGTGTTGTTTCACTTGGGGCATCACATACTATGCAAATGGCATAACTTGTCAGCATCAGCACCACAGTTGCTGAGCTCTATGGGTAAAAACATAGGTTACTAGGGAAGCCATGTAAATGGTCCAGTTGAATACAAGTCTCCACAGTAAACCAATGACCCCCTATGTGTTATGCAAGGGAAAGTAACCTCCCTGTGCTTTAAAAACCAAACTGACTCAAAGGCCTTTTCTTTGGAAAAGGAAAACTCCATCAGGCAAACAAGGCATGCACAGAGACCCTTTGGTTGGGCTTGGTTGGGACCCAGTTCCTGACAGGGTGTGACTCTATAGCTCTGTCACCACTGCTGACACTCCAGAGGGGCTGTCAGAAGCCACTTAGGGTAACCTTTTGGGAACAGGCCTCTGATTCTTCCCTTTAGCCAGGCATGGCGTGGTATGGAGGCGAGCCTGGGCAAAGGGTGAAAGCTCGGTTACACTGTCTGGAAAGAACTGCAGAGTTGAGGGGTCATGTTTCCCTGAGGCTCTGGGTCTTTGCTCCCTGTTGTGAGAATTAACAGAGTTCTGCCATGCCACCTGTGAGACACTCAGGGGTGGTACTGGCTGCCTGTCACTCTCTGGCATGACTAAGACAGCACCGAGTTCATTTTCCTACTCTCCTCACTCTCCAGGGTTTCTGTCGTCTAGAGATAAATATGACTTCATATGTGACTGCAACACTTTAGTATGAATTTCTCAGGTAAGCAGAAGTTAAGTGAACTTGGTGCATTGTCATTTGCAAGACTGGAATAGCGGGAAGTACAATTTTGTCTCAGGGCTATGTTCTTTCTTTTACAACTGATTTCCTTGATGCTGACCTGTGAGGTCACAGCCTAGGGTCCCAAACCTGAAGACAGCATCACCCTTACTTACATGGAGAAGATGGTCTTGGGAGGCCTGAGCCAGGTGCCCTTAGCATGTTCTTAGAATACAGTCACAAACTGTTGATGAGGAACCAGGTTTGGCTACAGACAGGGATGTGTCACCAATCTCATTGTACTAGGCAGGCAGTGGAAGAAACTGGAATACTGTATGTCACCTCAGAAAAAAAGTCTTTGAGGAAAGTTGGAAAATGCAATTGTTTCCCTGTTACTAAGTTACCCTTGGCATGTAAGATGTCCAGATTTCAGTGGAAATCCTTCCAAAGATATGGTAGAAGGAAAATGCCAGCACACCTGTTCTGTCCATCTCCCTGAGCTGTGCTAATATCCATGCAGTGACCTGCGCATGGCCTGATGGCCAGTGGGATCTATCACCTGGGACACATTTATGGGGATTTGAGCCATTCCCATAAAACCTGACCCCAAGGCGATTTATCTTTGTTCCTTACAACAAAGGCAAAAGAATTTTTTATAGCATTTGGCAATAGCCAATATGTCATCTGATTAAAAATTCTAGAAGAGAAGACAAATTATCAGGAGAAAATAATACCCCTTTAGCTCACATTCAGATGATGCTATCACAGGTCAATTAGCCATATCTCTTTAAGAAGCAAAGTGAGAACCAGTAGGTAATGTACCAAGAATGAGAGCTTGTCCTTAGTGATAGATGACAGGAAAATGCAGTGGAACCTTCTGTTCTCCATACTGTGGCAAGGCTTGCTCTATCGTCCACGTGAAGAAATCATTACTGTTGGATTAATGCATAGTTTACTTCAACTTTCCCAGCCTATGAGTTACCCAAGCAACCAACTTGTCTTTCTTGATAGAATGTCTCTCTTTTCAAGGCCCTGCGTCTTCTCATATAAAGAAGAAATTTTGAGTTAAAAAAAAAAAAAAAAGGAAGACAAGAAAGCTTGCCCAAAATCACCATTAAACAAAGGCATAAGCAATCACTGGGGACAGGTTCCTAACCTCTTGGACTTTGGAGCAAGCTTTTCTTTGTAGGAATGGTGGGAGCTATGACAAGGGGACCTGGGCTACAAGGGTGCTCTCGCAGGAGGTTGATGGTAGACCCAAGAGGACTCTATCCCTCTGTGCAAACAGTGGAGGCAGCGTGTCAACTCTTGGGTTTCTCTAGCTCCAAGATCCTGCTAGACCCTGTTAGATGTGTCAGTCAGCAATTGTGTGGGCTGCAAATCTAGCAGAGATTTTCACGAAGGGATGAGGAATCCATGCAGGGAACTACAGAGGCTTTTATCCTTTTGTAATTTCTTGATGTGGAAAGAAAAACTCAACCTGAAGCAGACACATATTTCTGTTTAGAGAATATAAAGAGAGCCCCACCCCACTTCTACCTCCACATGCACTGAGCGGTCTGTTCCCATCCTCAGACCTTTCATCCAAAAGTACTACCTCCGCATGCACTGAGTGGTCTGTTCCCATTCTCAGACCTTTCATCCAAAAGTACATCCACGATGCATTTAGGTATGTGAACATATGCCACAGATGTGTGTGTTTAGATACATAAAGACATAGTAAAGAAATCTGGAGTTGTATATAGCATGTTATGAATAACTGTTGACTCAGTAGAGAGGGTGAGGGAGGATGGACAGAGAAACACACCTGCAACTTAGTTATATCATCAAAGGGGCTTCAGCCTTCTTTGCATTGTGTTCACGGTTAACACAGAGAAGAGTCTGGACTCATTTCACCTTATTTCTAGAAACCACTGCAGGCTTGTCAATTATTCTCACCTGCCCCCGCCCTCCCAACAAGGAGTCCAGGTGAATAATTTGGATTTTCGAGGGCTGCATGTATGTGTCCTGAATGAAGTTTATATCAGTAACAAAAGAAAGCAGCCTGCTGGAGCAGGTTATAATTAGAAGCATTATGCTCTGTGTGGAGTCAGTCCTTCCACAAATAGATAACAATACGCTCCCTTCCTCCCCTATGGAGAATGCTGTCCCTAAGCCTGAGTTCTGGCTCTCGGTGGAAAGCCATTGTTGCAGGCTCCAGGCAGTCTAGCCTCTGTCCAGATAGGAGGCTAGGAAAGTCCCTCCATCCACTTTGAAGGAGGAGCTAATTCTCAGAACCACGGGAAGAGGAGAGGGGGAGTAAACGGAAGCTGGCAACCCCTTCTCCCTGCTCCCAGGCCTTCCTGCCTCCCAAACTTGTCCAGTGCAGCTAGACCTGCACCCTTCAAGCCCCAGCTGAAGGAATTGTCTTCTAGTTTCCCGAGGGCTCTTCAGCTCTCCAGAGCACAGCTTGTCTGTTCTTCTGCCTACTGCAATCCTGCATGTCTTTTGAGGCACAGCTCTGATACCAGAACCCTCCTTCAACCCTCCACATTCTCAGCCAGCTGCCATTGTTGCTAGGCCCGTCTCCTTACCATTCAACAGTTTGCACGTTTAGGTATGGTCAGGTGGATCTGGAGAGAAGTGATTGTTAACCCATGATGCTCAAGCCCTCATCCCACGTGACACAGATGGGAAGGACCTGCCTCCGGATGTAGAGCCTTAGCATCCTGTTGGACTTTCCTGCTGTGGCTCTAGAGATTGGCTCCCTGCCAGGCAGAGGTGAGGTAGGGAAACAGCTTTTCCCTGCCTAACTCTTGCTGTAGGCTTTCACAAATGCATCCTTGGTCTTCCGAGTGGGAAGGGAAGTGGCTGGTGCTGTGCAGGGAGAGGCTACAGGGGCAAGGATCTATTCCTGGCTTTGTCAGTGTCCCGAGAGAAAGAAAATCTTCCCTGGTCTCAGGCAAGCTATGGGGAGAGCCAGCATCCAGGCACGTGGGTTCAAATCCTGGATTCCCTCATCTACAGGGTGAGAGCCCTGGGCTGTTAATGTAAAGGTTCCAGCCTTCAATTTCTTTCCCCTATCTATGAAGTAGGGGGGCAGCTGGATCTCTTCAGAGAGCTGCTGTGAGGGCCTTAAAGGTAAAGAGCTTCAACTAGCATGTAACACAATATTGAAGAAATCCTAGCTTTTTATTAGAGTAGTATATTAGGCTTGGTTCTCTAGAGGAACAGAACTTATCTATCTATCTATCTATCTATCTATCTATCTATCTATCTATCTATCTATCGGATTTATTAGAGTTGCTTATAGGCTGTGGTCCAGCTAATCCAACAACACCGTCTACTAGATGAAGGTCTAAGAATTCAGTAGTTGTTCAATCCAGGAGGCTGCATGTCTCAACTGGTTTTCAGTGTATGCTAGAATTCGGAAGAGGTCGGCTCTGATGTCAGTGGATAAGTAGTCATGTTATTGAGAGCTAGAACAAGCAGAGAACAAGCTTCCGTCTTCCCTGTCCTTTGTGCAGGCTGCCAGCAGAAGGTGTGGCCCAAATTAAATGTGGATCTTTCCACCTCAAAGGTCCAGATTAGAAGTGGGTCTTTCTACTTCAAATGTTTTAATTAAGGAAAAAAAAAAAAATCCCTGGCAGATACTAATTCCAGACGTAGTCAAGTTGACAAGCAAGAACAGCCATCCCAAGTAGGATTAAAAAAAAAAATGCAAGAGTGCCATTGTCTTGTCACTCAGTCCATGCAGATCACATGCAGACAGTGAACCACTCCTGAGTAAGAAGCCAGATGTACTCTGCTGTCTCACTAATAGGTGAGGATGAGGTGTTTTTTCCCATGGGCCTTTCTAGGACTGTCCACACCAGACAGACATCTTCTTTGGAGCAGAGATGTCCTCTTAACCCTTAGGAGCTCTCAGAGGCCAGATACAGATTCAAGTTGCACCTTTCCTCCCTCCTCTTCCTCTTTCTTCTTTAGATGATGGTGGTGGTGGTGGTGGTGGTGGTGGTGGTGATGTGCATGTGTGTTTTGAACAATTCTGCTGTATGACAGATGTACACACTATAACTCATTCTCCTGAAAGCTGTCATCCGTGGGAAATGACCTAGAGTTAAGCAGTTAACACAACTGCTCACTTTAGTTAGGAGCACTGGTTTATTTAACTGATGCCAACACTTTAGGTAACTGCTGGTTGGCTAGACAGAAGTTTAGGAACAGAAGGTATTAAGCTAGCCCCAAACCATTCCTGTGGACACTTGGAACTGCTCCACAAAGCAGCTTAGTACTCCATGTTTGGAAATCCCAGCCTTTATGCTGGGCATACATGGAACATGCGTCATTCTCTGTGTCCCACTGAGGAGATTTGAAATGTAATTAATGTGATCCATTTCTAACCAATTTTCAGTGACTTCTGCAATATTCTGGAACTTTGAGCAAAAATAACATTTTGCTTTCGGTTGGTATTCATAAGCTCAAAGCTCTCTTTCAGGTTAATTTTACATTCACATTAACCATCTGCTTGTATTGAAAAAAATTTGTAAGCCGGGCGTGGTGGCTCATGCCTTTAATTCCAGCACTCTGGAGGCAGAGGCAGGCGGATCTTTGTGAGACCGAGGCCAGCCTGGTCTACAAAGTGACTCAAGGACATCTAAAGCTAAGATAGAGAAACCCTGTCTTGAAAAAACAAAACAAAACAAAAACAAATAAACAAAAGATTTGTAGAGGAATTAGTAAGACAAGACAAGCAACTGAACAGATTGAGAGGGTGACAGGCACTAACACCTGTATCAGCAGCAGCATGTCTACCAGTACTTTTAGGGGGACTTTTGGAGTAGCATAGTCTCCTACCCATTTTATAGGTAGGAAAGTTGGTGTACAAAGGTCATCTGGTACCTTTTGTGAGCTCTGTTGTTATAGGAGCCATCCTTGGTTCCTGTATGTAATGCCTCTCGTTGGAGGATGTGAGGGTAGACAGCTTTAGATATCAGAGTAGGAAGCTGAACGTGGTGGTGCATGGCAGTAATCCTAGCACTCCAGAGGCAGAGGCAGAGGCAGGCTGATCTCTGTGAGTTCGAGGCCAGCCTGGTCTTTAGAGTGAGTGAAGGACATACAGGGCTACACAAGAAAACACTGTCTCAAGGCGGGGGTGGGGGGGGAATCAGAGAAGGTGAGCTCGGGGTGAAGGCAGAAGAGGACTGGCATTGGAGCTACAGGAACAGCTGCTGGCCAACTGCCAGTCCAGCTACTGCAACCGGCCGCACCCCTCCCTTCATATAAGCTGAAGCCCCTGGGATGCTGTGCCAAAGCCAATCCCAGCTGGGCGGCTCCCTCTGTCAGCGCTTTTGCTTTCTTTTGAGACTGGTGCACTGTCCTACTCCTGCTGGGGACACCACTGCCCACTGGCCTCTGTGCCAGGTCAGTGCACAACCCAGAGTGATCCCTGATGACGCTGGAAAAGGACATATGACCCGTGCTAGTTAGGGGTCAGTGCACTCCCTGGTGGAGCACAGGCTGTGTCAGACAATGTGAGCAGGGGCTTGCTAGAAAGTGATGACTGGCCCAGGCCCTGGCAGAGCGGACCCCTCACTTGGGAAGACAGATAGACAGCGCTCATTAGCTCGGCTCTTCCCCGCTCCCACACAGCCATGCCTGACTGACTCTCAGTGGGCACATGGAAATCCAGGTCATCTGAAGCCAACCACGGACAGTCTGCAGGTCACTTTCTCAAGGAAAGGGTTTGAGTAACCGAGGAAGGGTGTGTAGTGGGGGAGGGTAAGGGACCACCAGGGCTTTTTGGTTCCCTCCACTTCCGGCTTTGTTACCTGTGCCCCTCTACCACACCAGTCTCGTTTCTTCACATTTACTTTCCTGCCATGTCTGAGCAACGCACAATGGTAGTCTATTTACAAAGCCAGTCTAGTACCAGAAGCGTTTCAGTTTGCAGTTCTTTGTTTTTTCGTCACCCTCAGATTTCTTGAATATTTGAAAATACATCATAGGTTATCTTGGGGACAGGAACCAAGTCTGAAGGTAAAATTCATCTGTGCCTCCTGTGTGCTTTATACACATAGTCCAATGTTCGTTTTTTTTAGGGTTATTTTTTATATACATGAGTGTTTTGACTATGTGTACGTATGTGTACCACATGCATGCCTGGCACCCGAGGTTCAAGAGTAGAGCACTGGATCCCATGGAAATGGAGTTACAGACGGTTATGAGTCACCATGTGGGTGCTAGGGAAGGAACGTCGTCCTCTGCAAGCCAAGCAAGGGAACCATCTCTCCAGGCTCCGTGGTAGTTCTATATAATATTTTAAAAATGTTGTGAATAAAGTAAAGTTTCATGGTATGGGATTTTTCCTGTGGTGTCACATAATTCCTGTGGTTCAAATAATTTTGGATCTTGGAACATTTTATTTTTAATTAGTAATACTTTCTCTGTCTCTGTCTCTGTCTCTGTTGCTCTCTCTTTCTCTCTCTCTCTCCACAGTTTCTTTCCTTAGTATTTTGAGACAGAGTCTCTCTGAGTTGATCAGGCTTGCCTGGAACTTGCAGTGATGCCCCTGCCTCTGACTCCTGAGTGCTGTGGTTACCAGTGTGTATTGCCAGTCTTTTTTATACTTATGTGAGATCAATGTGGCTGCCTTGAAGAGCTCAGATTATGAAACAGGCTGAAGCTCAGAGATCAGCTGTACAGTTTCTTTCCCTAAAGTATGATATAGGGACGGACATCATACAGGAGGGAACTAGTTAACCTTTCCAGGAAGTATGCCGGGAGAAGCAAAGGAATTCTGTGGTGAATGAGGACAGATTAAGGATGCCAGGCTTCCAGGCTAGCAAGATGGCATAGCAGGCAAAGGTGCTTGCAGCCAAGGCAAATAACCTGAGGTTGACCCCACACGGTGCAAGGAACCCATTCCCACAAGTTACCCTCTGACCTCCGCACATGTACTCTGGCATGGTACTCTCCCTCCCCAACATAAAATAAATGTTATTGTTTTTAAAAGAAAAGCAAATTAGCATCTGTTTTGAAGACAGTGAGAAATCATTGAGAGACTCCACCAAATCAACCATATGTTTATTGGCTATCTGAAGAGAGTGAAAAGCAAACACATGGCCCAGAGCCTGGGATTGGGTATGGGGTCAGCTTCCCCCAGTCCCTATCCCTAAAACCTCAGGCAACCACTGGGTCACCCTAGACTTTACACTGATTATCTCTAGGTGACTCACCTGCTCCTTTGTTTGTTTCACTGCACGGGGTTGTTATAAGGATGATAGGGTAGGAATATGTGCCGATAATAAAGCCCCTGGTAACCTACACCCCAGAGTTAGGGCTCAGATGCTGGCCAATCAGATAGGCACTCTATGTACCCATTGCCTGGACAATGCCGGTAGGCCTGAAGCATGAGGCAGAACAACTGCTGTATCAGTGCTAAACTTAAAGTCAGCGGCTGTAGCTTTGAAAGACAGGAAGTGTGATGAGTGATACCAGGAGGAAGGGAGGCAGGGTTAGGAGGAAGATGCCACGTGTAGGCACTTTCAGCCCATAGCACTGTTGGGACAATCCTTGTAGGTAGCTGGGAACTGGGGACAAGGCCCAGTTGGTGCTGGGCTGAGTTGAGTTATCCATGGCATGTGAGAAGGCTGTTCTGGAAGTGACACATTAGGTAGAGCTGTCCATTCAGTGAGAGTCTTGGGAAGAAGATGAGGGAAAGGGATAATATAAAATGGTGACATCTGGAGGCATAATGAATAAGAGAGAGGGAGGGGGAGGGAGGGGAGGGGAGAAGAGAGGAGAAGAGAAGAGAAAGGGAGTGGTTCAGGGGACACAGGATTAGGAAGTACGACCAAGAATGCATAAGACAAAGGTGTTTTATGGCTTTAAGAAAAAGTATCTGTGATGGTTATTCCTGGTGGTCAACTTGACTGGGTCAAAAACCAGCTAAGAGATGAGCTACCAGGCACACCTGCAATGGATTCTCTTCATCAGGTGTATTTGAGATGGGAAGATGCACCCGAAATGAGGGTGGCAGCCTAGAGAAAAAAAGAGCCTAGCATGGTGTGGCAGGTCTTTGCTTCTTGCTCTCTTGCCTTCACCTGGTGCTAGGTAGTTCACCTGCTCTGTTGCTGCTGCAGTTGTTGCTACGTTCCCTAGCTGGTATCAGCATCCAGCTTCTTGCAGCTTTCCAGTGTGGACTGAAGACTAATGGCTCTTGAGCAACCCTCTAAGCCTTCAGCATCAGACTTGGGCTGCTGAGATACTTGGCCTCTGGTACCAAGTAGCTACCAGGTTCTCAGCATCTCCAGTGCAAGGAAACCCACTGTTGGAATAGCCTGACCGTGTTGTGTAAGGCAATGCAGTGAATCCCCTTTGTGATATATAGTTACTGTATCACTTCTGAACTGGTAGAGAGTCAGGCTGGCTTGTACAATGTCCAAGGCCAAAGAAGGCCAAAAAGAATGAGTTGCCAAGAAGGAGGAAAAAGATGCCAGAGAGGAGAGGGAGAACCACCATGGAAGACTTTAAAAGCCCAGGTCCTATGTGGAAGTGGAAATGGAAAATTCACGGGTTGAAGAAGGATGATTGAATAAACACACAGTGACTGATGTTGGACACAGCCTGGAAGACTTAGGAAGAAAAATGGCAGTGGTTAGATGGTAGGTAGCCGAGGTGTAGGTGTAAACAGGGGGTGTTGAGGGGATCCCTAATACTCCACTGAAGGAAGGGGGAAAAGTGGCTGGAGACTGGCTCTGATGTTGACATTGAATGATGTCAGGTCAGTCAAGGATTCATTCTTACTTTTATCTTTGACTGTCGACTTCTGATGCTTTGGATCTAAAGCAATAATAAATCACTTTTAAAAGTCTTCTAGAACTACATTTCCCTTTTAAGGCACACTGACATAAACAAATCAATTTATGACTGGAAAATGAAAACTCCAACTTCATAATTTTTTCATTCCTGTAGCCACAGCAATTGTGGACAATTCCCAGGCTCTCATAAAAGAACTTCTATACGAGCCGCTCATCTTAAAGTGAGGAAGCTAGGCACCCCATCTTTCAGAGCTGTGATGAACTGACCCTCTTGACATCTCTTGGCTGACTTGCTGCATTGATTTCCCCCTTGACAGACACAAGGCATCTCGTCTGCACAATTGGCTGGTTTACGAAGGAACTGACTTGCCCTTCCCTTTGGCAGCACTGAGGGGTGGAACTAGAGTCCTTATGCACGGGAGACAAGTTCTCTGTCACTGTGTGGCCTCCATCGCCCTAGGAGTTGACTGTAGAACAGGAGGCACCCCCCCCCCCCCCTCTCCACATCTCTTGGGAATCAACAGGCTCTCCTGCTTCTGTCAAGGGAAATAAGAATCTTTTAGCCTCTCAGGCTGGGGGCGTCATGGAGTAGGTAGCTTGCTTTTTGAGTGGGTATCAGGCATAAAGTTCTGGGTTTGATTTCCAGAGTTAGATAAGAAATGGGTGTGTGGGCTGGAAAGATGATGACACAGAGCTTAAGAGCACTGACTGCTCTGCCAGAGGTTCTGAGTTCAATTCCCAGCAACCACATGGTGGCTCACAACCATCTATAATGTGATCTGATGCCCTCTTCTGGCCTGCAGGTGTACATGTAGACCACTATATATATATATATATAATAATACATACATACATTAAAAAAAAGAAGTGGGTGTGTTAGTATACATTTGTAATTGCAGAACTTGGGAGGTAGAGGCAAAAGGATCATAAGTTCAAGGCAAAAATATTAACAGTTTCCTGGCGTCTGAATAACTACAATTTGCTCTTCTGTTGTGTGAGGGTTGTTTTTTGTTTTGTTTTATTTTGTTTTAGAATACCTTGACCTCTGTCATTCTCAGAAAACTAGCATAAGCCTGTTGGAAATGAGTAGTGATGTATGTATCTTATGTGTGTGTGCTTTTCCATCAGTGTGGCCCTTCCTTGTTAGCATATCTCAATGAGCACACCATGTAAAGAGATATCTGCAAGGTCCTTTCATAGCTTGGTAAAAAGGACAGACAACCATGAAAAAGATGGGTGGCTTGGGTCATGGGCCAGCGGGCACACCGTGGTTTTCCTTATACCAATAAAAGTATGAGAGGATGGATGGGTTCTCTACCTTCTTTGGTTAGCACAAGCCACAACGTATGTACACTCAACATTGGAGCCCTCAGAAGGATTTCACAAAGTGTCCATGATCCATGTCCTTGACTGGGAGGGCTCCTGCCATTCCTCGGTGCTGACAGCAGCCTCTCAGCTCCTCTGGATGGCACAGGAAACCTGCTGGCCTTCCCTCAGCCGGCATAGGGCACCACCTCCCTCATTTCCCATCCTCGGGCCTGTCAACACATCCTGTGATAAGAGCAAGCAGGCCACAGGTGAATTGCCTTCCTGCCTGTTGGATGACAGCTGCTGTCAGATCCTCGGGCATCTGCCAGCATCCCTGCTCTTCCAGACTTGGGGTTGGGGAGACAGGCTATCCCTACCTGAATAAAGCTCTGACTTCCCAGGTAAACTGTATTTTTTTTTCCTGTATAGCCATATACGGTAGGGGTGTTGTCATAGAAAAAAAAACTTATGATTCTAGAATAACTGATTTACAAATGCTCAACTCCCTTGCACCTATGTACAGGGTGGAATTTTATATGTCTATATGTGTATGGAATAAAGTAGAGAAATAAAGCAATTGTTATCAATGGGGAGGAAGGGTGCTCTTTGTTGAAATGTTCAGATAATGAAAGCTAAACTGCATCTGTGGGGAGAGAGGGACCCAGGGACTGGAAGGATAATTGCCCCAATTTACTGGATATGTGGGAACAAGAGTGTACAGTCTTTAAAGTATCTGATATCCCCTCGATGCAAGCCCAGCCTTTGTGAGCGTGCTTTATGTTAAGAAGCAACATCCAGAAACCCTGGGCTGAGCCAGAGCTATTGTTTGCAGCCCATTTCTGTGTCACCCAAGTCAGAGAGAATTTCATTTTAAGAAGAATGCATGATGTTGTCAGAGAGGGCTTCCTCCCTAGCATGTGAGAAAGTTGAGATTTGGTGCTATTCAGGACCAGTCTTCTGAGACTTGTGGTGGGGGTAGGTGGGGGGCAGGGAGGATTGAATAACAGAGCCATCTCAGCACAAACTTCAGCTTTCAAATGCTTGTAGTGGTTGAGTATGCAGAATGTTAGCATCCAGTTTGACCCTAAGAATTCCCCGAAGTGGTAAACACTATTCGAACTAGAAAGGTTTATCTACATTGGTATCTTAAGAGTGTCTCAGATACCACAGAAAAGGCTGTAGTCTCCTCTGGCTTGTTAAAAATGATCCTAGGTAGAATATTTCAGTAGAGGAAAGCGGTGGAGGTGTGGCCTTTCAGAAAGGGAAAACAAATGTCCTGGGGAAGTACCACCAAAGCTTTGCCATTTCCTCCTTCAAGTACCGACTTCTTTAAAAAGGGGTGGGGGCGCCTTGCTCTGTGGGTGGTGTGTGGGGGGGGGTGCTGTGTATACAGTGGTGGAAAGATGCTATGTGGAGTGACGGGGAACTATGCGTACTTCATAGTTGCATGGCATTGTCCTGGGGCGACGCAGACAAGTGTCTACCCATCACAGATAGATCACCAACGACAGACTGAAGGAACAATACTACCACGGTCCAACTTGGTGAACCAATGATTTTGTTCTGACTTCCTCATAGTGCCTGAATGACAGGGTACCAACAGGACTGTGGGTGATGCTAAAGCAGCCGCATCCCTGTAAAGGCTCCCCTCACCTTGGGTGATGACTTCCTCATAGCTGCATAGATGGTGTTTACCCTTGATGTCTTCTCCCATCTGAGAGCACAGGGTCATAGGCGGCTGGGACAGAATTACACACAGTTGGGAGGGAGGTGTCGGGGAAGACACAGCTGGGTCCTAGGATGAGAATCTAATGACCTGCCCCATCTGCTTCTTCATTGAGGAAAGTCAACAAGCCTGAGAGTGAGTCTCTTGCGTGTAGTCACAGCTGCTCTGATAACAACAGCAAAGGCTGGGACACTTGGAGGACAGGCAGTTCTCTACAAAATTCATTCAATCTTGCTGTAAGCCCCACACAGCAATTTTTTTTTTTTTAGTCTGTTTTTGGTTTTTGGTTTTTTTTTTTAGTTTTTCGAGACAGGGTTTCTGTGTAGCCTTGGCTGTCCTGGACTCACTTTGTAGACCAGGCAAGGCCTCAAACTCACAATAATCTGCCTGCCTCTGCCTTCCTGAGTGCTGGGATTAAAAGCATGTGCCACCATGCCTGGCTTAGTCTGTTTTTAAAAAAGCACTTATACAGAATTAATTTTTTTTTTAAGGGATTAGATTTTAGAAAATGTTTCAAAGATCCTGTCATAGTTTGGAACTTCCAAGACCCGTGTGTTGAGAGCTTGGTTCCCAAAGTGTGTGCTGTTGAGACCTAGAGTGAGGTGATGGGGGACACTAGAATTGTGCCTTCGATGAGGCTTGTAAGACTCTAGTCCTTCTCCTCTGTGGCTCCCTGGCTGTGAGCTGAGTTTCTCCTCCACATTCTCCCATCGTTTGTGTCCTTGTCACAGGCCCAAAGCTACAGGGTCAACTGACTATGGACCAGAACCTCCAAAACCATCAGCATCAGGAAAAACACATCCTTAGTTTTTGCATATTAATTTTCTCAGGAATTTTCCTGTAGCAATAGCTAAGCCAGTTCTCAAAACACTGTCTAAAAGTTACTTGTCATTCCCAACTGTAACGCAAATGATTTTGTCCCAGGTCCCAAAAGCCAGCAGGAATGGCTCTAATGTCAGGTGGCAACTGACACCAAGGATTATGGAAAGCAGAAGTGAAGAAAAAGTCAGCCAAAGTCAGGAGCACACTTGCCACATGCTACGCTGAAGACACCACATGCCTCTGACCGCTTTAACACAGGGGGTGCCCAGCCAAGCCCTCTGGACCATATCTTCTATGCCATCCCCTAGTCTCTGAGCTCTTCTGAGGAACCTTCACTTTCAATCTCTCTCCCTGGCCTGTCAGGATGCCATGTTTCTGGGTAGATCAACTATGGGACCCAGTTGCTAAGATCTGTTCCTGTGAGGGAGACCAACAATGCCTACCTGTTTTTCCAAGGTGCCAGTGACAAACCAAGGCACAGCTCTAGCCGAGTTCACTCTGGAGGACTGGTGGCTTTCTCAAGCATACTTACAGAATGGGTAAGGGCTTAGCCACAGGAGTGTGGGTGCTCTGCAAAAGCCTCTACCTGGGAGTCTTTACCTCAGCAGGAATAAGAGCATTCTCACAGCCCAGAAAGAGCCCACAGCCTAGTCTCCCCTGGCTGAGGCCACATGCAACCCCATCCCTCTATGAGGAGATGCGAACCGCAAGCCCAGGAAAGAAACAATCCTTTTGCAAGAGGGTGAAGTTGAACTCTACAAGATGGCACCTGTTTGGTTAGGAGCATAGTTAAGCATACCAGGCCCCCAGGCTACCTGTCTTCAGCAAGTGGCTGCTACTTTGGCTTTTAGGAGGACATACAGCTCTTAGTCTGGCTTCAGAAAAAAATCTTACCATGCCTTCCAAAGTAGATCCTGTCTCAATTTCCCTCTGAATGCTGCCAATCTGGCTGAGAATCTCACAGGACATTCTGGAAGACTCTAAAACAATGGGAGGAAATTAGAATAGAGAAAATGACTCCAAACCACTAGTAATGAGATAGTCAGGGCTGTCAATATCAAATTTAGCATTATGTGTCAAAGCCCAAATCCCTCTGGGGCATCTTAGCACCAGGCTTGCTGAGGTGCAGAACTGGGTTCTCCCTCATTTCTTTTCTACCAAAACACTACCCCTTCTGCAAAGAGACTTCCAAAGTATGCAGAGCAGGGAGAAGGACAGCAACCAGAAGAAGCTTGGTTGAGGGCAGGCCCAGAAGGCTCACACAGGGTTTCAATCCCTTAATCAATTGAGTCCCCAAGTCTCCAGCCCTCTATGCCTGTAGGTGCCTTTGCTGAGAGAGCTCTGGCCTTGGGAAATCGTCTCTTTTCTGCCATCATATTCGAGGCTGGCCCATTTTCATTTCTTTGCTCTTTACTTTCCAGGAACAATGAACACTTGGGTGTTTAGTTCTTTGTTGGCTGCATTTCTGTATTTCAAGCTTTGACAAGGCAAGTCTGTCTTTTGCCCTCTCAACTGGGTTGTCAATGTGCAATAACAGTTGAGTGACTGGACAACGAAACTGATGTCATAAAAAAGATATTCTGCCTTGATTTTTGAAATCAAACCTTTAGACTGAAAGAAGCTTCTGGTTGGAAATTCCAAGGGAACGGTTTTGGTTTAGCTTCAGAAAAACAATCTTAAGCACCATTCTCTCTGTAGCATGTCTTCTACCTTGGGAAAGGGAGACTTCTACCTTGGGAAAGGGAGAAGACAACTTCTTGCCTTCAAGCCACGAAAGCCTTGAGTCATTTGCCAAATTACTCTTGCCTGACTATGGAAGCAATCATTATTAATTAGGCTCCAGGAAGGAGTCCTGAGCTCACCTTGGCTGTGAGATGAACATAGCAAATGAGTAGGCTATTGCACCAAAAGGCTTTGCCTGCCTAAATGGCTTTGTCTCATACCGGCGTGTTTGAGCTTCTGCCCTTCTGGCTTGAAGAAAGTACAATTAGCACCCTTTCTCTGGCAAAACATCAAAATGAAAATGTGAGTATAACAGAAATAGCTGCTCCCTTGATACAGGGGCCTTGAGATGTGTGCCTGCATGTGTACACATGTGCATGGAGTAGTGTCCCTAGCTAATTTACTTTTGATTCAGAAACATTAAAGCCAGAAAGAACGTGGACAACCTGTGGATGGATTAGAGGTCCAAGTCTGGTCTTTTAAGGAGCAGGCCATACTTAGCAAAGGGAAAGGCTTAGACACATCAAGGGACCAGCTGGGTGTGGTGGTGCACGGCTATAATCAGAACTCAGGGAGGCAGAGTCAGGCGGATCTCTGTGAGTTCAAGGCCAGCCTGGTCTACAAAGTGAGTCCAGGAGAGTCAAGTCTACATAGAAAATCCTGTCTCTTGGCGGGGTGGGGTGGGGGTGGTGGGGTGGTGGGAGGGAATCAAGTGACCAAGGGCACCAGGCATGAGAAATAAGCCATGGCTCAGGAGATGGGTAGAAGCATCTAGCGATGCCACTGAGGTATCCTTGTGGCTTAGCCTTTCTTGTCTGTCCAGTCCTTCACACCTGTCTTCCAGACATGTCTACCAAGGAGTTATGAAAAGTCTAGAGGCATTCCTCCAGGCAGGGAGCCAGATGCTCTGCCTCCCTTAAGGAAAGCATTCAGCTGGGTCTTTTGGCTGTAGACATATTGAGAACTCCATTAGAGAATCCTAGAAAACCGACACAGATTCTCTAGAAAATGAGGTCACAACTCAGAATTCAATATGACAGTAACAATTTAGGTGACGAATCAGGAACTTCATGCCCCACCCCCTCCATTCCCTGGGATCCCCTATGGTGCACCTGTTTCTTGATCTTCACCCTTTCACATTCTCTCCCAGAAGAGAGAAGCTGGGATGGGAAGAAAGGTGATGAAAAACACACCTGGGGCTCTCACCCCGACTCCTTTCAGCAGTGTGGTGGGACTGGGACATGGGAGCCACTAGAAAGCAAACTGACACAGTCCCCAGCAAACAAGAATTTCTCCCCCAGGAATCTCAAGCAGGGAGAAGGAATAGGCCGGTCCCCTGTGTTAGCCAGAGGAGGAATTTATTGCCTAGGAAAAGATGTCACCACAATTCCGACAATTTGTCAGATTACCTTGGGGAAGAAACTGGAGTTTACACAAGACATTTCAAAAGATGCACTGGACCACGCCTTGTCCCGGACTGCTTCGGGAGGCACACTTCTCACCACTCCCAGCTTTAAACCTAAGCCTCACGTCAGGACCCTGAAGGTAGACTTGAGGTAGTCACTGAACACCATTGCTCCCTTCTTCCCAGTCTAGCCTCACTGAATAAATGTCCTTTCTTTCTTAGAGCCCAGGCATTGACCCTAACAACTCCAGTAGCAGCATGGGATTCTTGGTTCTGCCTAAAGGTCCCAGGGACTGGAGCACAGATGTGCCCCTCTGCTGGGGTGTCAGCCTGTTCATTTCTGACCGGCCCGCTATCCAGGCCAAGCAGGCAAAGTAAACAACTAGCTGTATATTTTCCCATCTAAGTAAAGACACAGGAAAAGAGGCACAGTGTAATGCTTTGTGTTTGCCTGTAAATCCGGCATGAAAAGCTGCTGAGGAGGAGTGTGAGACCGAGTGAGAACTGTGATGCTGAAATTCAGCTGTTGGAAGGTGGGGTTACGACATGGTTGGGCAGATACCTGAAGATCGGATGGCCCACGGGTGCCATTCTGATGCCTCTTATTTAGGAGAACCCTTCTCCATGGGGAGACATCTCTTCTGGTGGCTCATTTCAAGAGGATCAATGTGGGTGGGGGAGGGAAACAGTCAGATTCCTTTGTATTTTAAGATTTCCTGTTGTTGGCATCCTTCCTTGAGGGTGGCTTTATCTCCTGCCAGGGGCCAGGAAGTTGATTGTGTTGAGGAGCGTCCTGAGCCCAAGGCCAGCTCAGGTTCTCCCCAAAGTCCACATGGGAGTCTCAGACAGCTCCTGAGCTACCAGGCTTGCCTGTAAAATGCGATTTTGCTTTCTGTAGACGAGAAGATTAAACTCTCCCGTAGCTCAGATCCATTTAGACCTGTCTCTGTTTTTGCAGCTGTCCCAGCCAGATGTGCATGAGCCCTACTGTTCATGCCCCTGCAAGCAAATAAACTTTTCTGTTTTATTACTAACAGTAGAACAGAGGGAGCCGTGAATGGCTGGGGATCTCATGGCATCCCCCAGCAGTGGGTGAGTGGGGTGAGGAGGGTATGACCAACATATCTGCTTCAGTTTAGTCTCCAAATTCACTGGCCACGTGATTTCAAAGGAGTGTCACTTTCATTAAAAGCGGCTGAGAAAAATGACCGTATCTCTTTGGAACTCATCTCTCAAGTGTACATATTCTCAAATGACACGATTCTTTATTTCACAATCTGGACCTTGTAGAATACTTTTTGTTATATAGAATGTTTTTAAAAAATATATTGTGTTTTTAATATTTTTGCTTCCAGCTTTTCCCCCTCTTTCCTTTCTATAGTCAAATAACTAAAACAACATGCATGTAGCTTAAGGTGACTTCAACCCTCATTCTTGGTTCTGACCCAGTTTTGTGCACTTACATGAAGAATCTGATAGATTTAGAGTAAATCATTTCAGTGTATTTTCCTATTTTACAGGTCACACATGTCCATAAAAAAGTGCATCTAATATGTAGGTTAATAGGTTTTTAACTGAAGGGAAATGTGCATGAATAAATTATATATACCAAAACCTTAGCTCTACTCTGATTTTGAATTCTACCTGTGACATGGTTTGTGTCTCTCTTCCTATTTGCAACAGAAAGTTGATATTTGCTTCTACGTGTGCCCTTAGGCCACTCATTTTCACTGCACTGTCGTCTCCAGGCCTGTTGATGCACAACAGTGTGTTTGTCCATCTCCCATGAACAGCTATCCAAGCCTTTCCAGTTTCCAGTTAGTATAACTAATTCTGCTGTAAACATTCCTGTGCATGCTTCCTGGTGTCTACATAGATGGGAAGAGGAGCAAATAAGAGGTCCAGTGATACACAGTCCACCTTTGGGTACTGACATGAGGTTTACTCTTCAACAGAGAGCCAGAGTACATGGAAGTAGACAGTCCTGAGTAAGGCAGGTGCCTGCCCATCTCGATGCATTGCTGTCTCTGCCCTAGTCTTTCCTTCAAGGGAGTTTGATAATCTGTTGGAGCTGTGTGAAATCTCTTTCCAAGAGACAATTTCTCCCTCTGGCTGGCACAGGCTCCAGCCTTCTCCTTCTCCCAGTGTAAGAGCCCCAGGGGAAAGTCCAATTCCTTGAGAACCACTGTTTTAATAGTCCGATCCCCAAGTTTCGACAGTCTTAACAGTCTGATAGCACGTGTCTCTTCAGAATATATTCACTCTGTCAAGAATACCACAAGAAAACCCACAGAATCAACCAACCCAAGCTCATAGTGCTCACAGAGACTGAACCAAGAACCTGGGAGCCTGCATAAGACTGACTGAGGCCCTCAGAATACATGTTACAGTTGTGTAGCTTGGTCTTCTGTGGGACTCCTAACAGTGGAAGCAGGGGCTGTCTCTTACTTTTTGCCTGCTTTTGGGACCCTTTCCTCATGCTGGGTTACCTTGTCCAGCCTTAATACAAGAGGAGGTATTTAGTCTTACTGCAATTTGATATGCCACGGTTGACTGATATGCATGGAAGGCCTGCCCTTTTCTGAAAAGAAACAGAGGAGTGAATGGGGAGGGTCACAGGAGAGGTGGGGGTGGGACTGGGGAGAGAGGAAAATGGTGGTCTGGATGAAAAAAAATATCATATAATATCTAATATATTTATATATTGTATGTGTGTAATACATACAATATATTTTATAACATATATATTATATATATTCACTCCTATTAGTATGGTTACACGATATAGCCCCTAAGTCAGCCATTAATATGCTTGGAAAGTGATGAACCCAATAGACCAGTTACTGCCCCCTCCAAGCCTCACCACTTACAAATCTCACTGTCTCAATATTGCTAATGGGGGAGCAGGCTTCAAACAGAAGAACCTTTGGGGCCATACTGTCCAAACCACAGTAGGTCAGGATGCTTGGTGTCCACTGCAGGAGTACTGCAGTTAGGAGGCTTGAGAAATGCTGGCCTGGCTTCCGGTCTCAAAAGAGGCACTGTGTGAGCACAGGCCAGCACATTCTCAGCTTTACTAGACACCACCTTCCTGCTCCCCAAAGGGACATTTCCACTGAATGCTACTCTCACATAGTATAAGAGACACATGTCCCCACAGCCTTAACATTCTCTGACTTCAGAGGATGTTTTCCTTCAGTGCGATGGGGGAAAAGTGGCCTTTTGCTTCAGTTTGTAGCTCTCTGATTGCCACCAGTGAGAACAGTTGCTGTCGTAAGTTTAGCACACAGCCCATGCCAGAATTTATTTTACTTATAGTTTTGTGTATGTGTAAGTGCATGTGGGTGCAGTTCCCACAGAAGCCAGAAGAGGATGTTGGAACCCCCGGAGTTCAAGTTCAAGGCAGCTGTGAGCCACTTCAACATGGGTGCTGGGAACTGAACTCTGGTCCTCTATGAGAGTAGTAAGTGGTCTCAATTACAGAGCCTTCTCTAGTCTCTAACTTAGCACTTTTTATAACACCCACTATTTCAAGCAGTTATCATATCTTGACACTGTTGTTATTGTTGTTTGGTTTTTTTGAGACAGGGTTTCTCTGTGTAGCCTTGGCTGTCTTGGACTCACTTTGTAGACCAAGTTGGCCTCAAACTCATAGTGATCCACCTGCCTTTGCCTCTCAAGTGCTGGGATTAAAGGTGTGCGTCACGACACATAGCCTTATATTGACACATTTTCTTCTTCTTCCTCTCCTTCTCCTTCTCCTTCTTCTTCTTCTTTGGTTTTTTGAGACAGGGTTTCTTTGTGTAGTCTTGACTGTCCTGGGCTCACTTTGTAGACTAGGCTGGCCTTGAACTCACAGTGATCTGCCTGCCTTTTCTTCCAGAGTGCTGGGATTAAAAGCATGCCACCATGCCTGGCTGACACATTTTACTTTTTTAACCTGACACCCACTATTTCAAACAGTTAACTTATATTGATATATTTTATTCTTCTAATCTGAGGAGTGAGGAGCTATTTTACCATGTAGAAAAAACTAGACCCAGGCATCACTTTTTTTTTCTCCAAGCTACTAACCAGTCGTATTCCCTCCATTTTCAGTTTCTTAATATCTTTCACCAGTTTTTTACATTTGGGTTACAATCTTTTATTTATTGATATCTATGGTTTAAGTATATAGATGACTTTTTTGTATGTTAGAAATACTTTTCTCCACCTGCCACTTATTTTTAAAGCTTATTTGTATTGGTGCCTATACTTTTTCCAAAGCACTTTACATATACTCTTTCACTCA
Source organism: Acomys russatus (assembly GCF_903995435.1). Taxonomy (NCBI): domain Eukaryota; kingdom Metazoa; phylum Chordata; class Mammalia; order Rodentia; family Muridae; genus Acomys; species Acomys russatus. The sequence continues at coordinate 45,368,491 of NC_067157.1, read as the reverse complement.
CCTGTGCATTCACTCACCCATCCATTAGATAATTACTGCTCACAGTTTTGGTTCTATTTGAGTCACCAAGGTTATAAACACATTTTCTGGGGATGACGGGAAATTCACCAGCAGCATAAAAGCACTGGTCTATGGGCCACGAGTGTCACAGAGAGAAATAAACATGTAAAAGGTGGGACTGCTACAGAGACTGATGGGGCAAGAAGGGAAGGGAGGTGGCAATTGTTACTGTTTTCCCCCTTCTTTATTGTGTGGCATGAACACATGCCGTGGTATATGTGTAGAGGTCTGAAGACAACTTGTAGGAGTCAGCTCTTTGCTTCTACCAAGTGGGTCCCAAGGACTGAACCCAAGTCATCAGGCTCAGAACCAAGTACCTTTACCCACTAAGCCTTCTTGACAGCCCCTCTGTTATTATTATTATTATTATTATTATTATTATTATTTTTTTTTTTTTTAATAATAAGGAGTTGTCTCAGTGTTCTATTACTGTGAAGAGACACCATGACCAAAGAAACTTCTATAAAAGAAAGCATTTTAACTGGGGCTTGCTTACAGTTTCAGAGGTTTAGTCCATTACCAACATGGTGGCAAGTATGGCAGCACACAGGCAAACATGGCACTCGAGAAGGAGCTGTGAGTTTTACATCTGGGTCCAGAGACAGCAGAGAGAAGGAGAGTCACCGAGCCTGGCTTAGGCTTCTGAAACCTCAAAGCCCATTCCAAGTGACACACTTCCTCAGATATGGCCAGATATCCTAATCCTTTCAAATAGTGCTACTCCTTGGTGACCAAGCATTCAAATCTATGAGCCTATGGGGGAGGGGCTGTTCTTCTTAAAACTACCATAGACAGAGGGTAAGTTAAGACTGAGTGATGAGAAGTGTTCTGGGTTATAATGAGCCATTGCAACGGTCCTGCAGTGGAAGCACCTGGTGTGTGTTGCAAAGGCTAGGAGAGGGGCGATACCAAGAAGGCTGGCATGGGGTGCACACTGGAAGAGCATGATGTCTAAGAATAGGTCAGGATGGTTAGCGTGAGTCAGTAGAAGAGTGAGAACACTCTGCCTCGACCCTGAGCTGTAGAAGAAGCCGTCTCTGGTTCTCAGATTGACGGTGTTCCATAAGTTGTCAGAAACACACCTTAAGTGGTGGAGTTCACCTAACGTCTAGACTTCTGCCTCCAGGGTTCTATCACAGACCAGCTGCCTGGAGTCCTCATGCCTTTTTCCTCATGACAAAAAGCAACCAAGAGCAGGCAGCCCATCCTAAGTAGGGACATCTGCTTCGTTCACTCTTGTGGGTTGGAGCCCAAATGTGTTTGATCCTCAAAGACCTCAGCCTTAGTTACTTTTCTGTTGCCGGGACAAAACACCATGCCCAAAGCAACGTATAAGAGAAAGTGTGTTTAATTGGTCTTACAGTTCCAGAGGGTCAGAGTCCATGATGGCTGAGTGAGTGAGCAGGAACAGCCGAGGACTCACATCTCGAACCACAAGCAGGAAGCAGAGGTACATTGGAGACAACAGGCAGCTTTTACCCACTGGGACCAATTACTCAACCATATGAGCCTATGGGGGCCATTTTTATTCCGAACGCCACAGCTGCTGTGTGAAAGGCTTTGCCCCAGTTGAGTATTATGAGGAGGTGGTCAAGCCTTTAGTAGTGAGGTCTGGTGAGACATCTTAAGCCAATGGAACGTGCCACAAGGGAGAGAGAAGGAATCCATCTTCCTTTCCCCTCTCACTTCCCAGGCAACCATGAAGTAAGCCTTTTGCTCCATCAAGTGTTCCCCACCATGACGAGCCCACAGCCATGGGACCAGGTGACTGTGGGATGAAACCTTTGGGACAGTGAGTCAAATGACCCTTTCCTCCTTTTATGAGTTGAGTTCCCCCTTTTAATGAGTTTTTGGGAGTCATGAGGCCAACCAGGAAGTGGCATTGCTTAACAGTAAATTATCTTGGGTTATTGAAATGGACAGTTGCTGACTATCCTGGCTGATGGGGGCTGAGGGACTGAGGTACTGACTGTCAGACAGTCCTGTACAAAACAGGGCAGCAAGTCACTTTACACACTGGCTGAAAACCAAGCATCCTTTAGTTAGCTGGGTAAACTTCTGTTGTTTTGAGTGGGCATCTGGTCTTCATGGACGCTGCCCTACCCCGGGGAATCGTCCCACAAAGACCCAGGGTTACTGTTGAGATTACTATCTAGATTTCATTGAACTAATTGGAGTGTTACCTCTGGGGGTGTATGGATGTATCTTTCCCCTTCCTATTTATGAACCTTTCTCATGTTTAAAAAGTTTTACCTCCCAGCACTCGGGAAGCAGAGGCAGGCAGATCGCTGTGAGGTAGAGGCCAGCCTGGTCTATAAAGTGAGTCCAGGAAAGCCAAGATAACATAGAGAAACCCTGTCTCGAAAAACCAAAAACAAACAAACAAAAAATAAAATAAAAAGTTTTACCACAAATCTATGATGCCAATGCTAAGGGGGTAAGCACAGCACATTCAATTATTAGCTCATTTTCATCATCCCAACCTCAGTTCTTAGTGCTTAATGAGAAGGCGTTTGCGACAGGGCCTCAGGCAAACCAGGCTGACCTGTGTCGCTGAGGACAACCTGGAACTTCTGGTCTTCCTGCCTCTACCTTTTACTGGGAATACAGGCATTCACCACACCGTCTATGGTTTATGCAGTGATGGGAATCGAACCCGGAACTTCATGCATGATAAGCAACCAATCTACCAATTGAGCTACCTTCCCTTCATCAATAAAATATTTTGGAGCCACGCATTGCATTTTATCAATGGCCTCTGAAAGACCACATTAGTGGTTCTCAAGCCTACGTGCATCTGGGTTACCTGGTTGACAATAGTAACCCATAGATGGCTTGAGGAACCCCAGAGTTTCTGAGTCAATTCATCTGAGGTGGGGCTCCATAATTTGCATTTAGTAAGTATTCAGGCGTTGTTATAGGTGAGAAGGGGAAAAAAAAAAAAATCACATATGAGACCAGTGCACCAGTGCTGAAGAGTTGTTTAACTGGGTCTTGGTGTTCATGTTGTCATTTAACCATGAAGGAGAATTTTGCTTCATTGAAAAGTTTAGTTGAGTTTCTGAGCTCATCTAGACATGAATTCATTATTCCCACAGTCAGCTCTCACTCTGCTATCTCACCTGAAGCTGTGTGGAATGCGGCCCCGCCCCGTGAGAACACCCAGAGCCTCCAAGAAGAAATTGTTTATTACTATTGTTGTTTTAGTTGTTAAATTGTCAAACAAGAAATTAAATTTGGGAAGAAAGTAAAAGAAAAAAAAAAAACTTTAAGAAAATGTGTGTGTTGTTCATTACCCGTTCACGAAAGCGGACTGACTCCAGGTTCCGCAACTCAAGCGACCAGCCCTCCTCTATGAATTCAGCTGTTGAGAACATAGGGCAAACGAGGTCAGCTTCATGGACTCAGGCCAGCCAATCACGTGGCACAGTGGGCAGAAATAAGAGTCAATGTTTGAGTTTGGAAAAAAAATCAATAGCTGAAGTGCAGTCTATGTAAAGGAGACGGGGAATTGCACTTGGCTTCTCTCCAACACCCATGTATAGAAAATGAACATGTAGTTTCCTACGGATGCATTTTACAGCCTGTTTATATTGGAGTCTTAGCCAGGTAGTGGCACTGCTTTAAGTTAGATTTCTATGTATTGCGTTATGCCCTGTGTGTGTGTGTGTGTGTGTGTGTGTGTGTGTGTGTGTGTGTGCGTTATGTACACTTTATGATTAGAACACACAGCCATGCTCTGGTGTGGTGTTTTCAAGGGGGGGTGGTGATCTGTGGACCACCAGACTGAGCTTGTTACACACAGCGAGGCTCACTGAAAACACTGGTTTCTGTAACCCATCATCGGTGTCTAGAGATGGACCCTCGGGTATTGTTTTGAATACAAAAGTTCTAGAACCCCAAACTCTATGCTGAAAAGGAAAAAGATGATGAGAAAATACTGGCATTAGTCACAGGTGTACTTTCAGCACCCTGTGGCTGTGCTACGTTTAACTAGGGCTCTTAATCTCCTTAAAGTTATTTCCTTCCCTCTTCCCTCGCATCCAGGAACCTGCTCTTGATAGAAATCACTAATGTGCAAAGCTACTTTCCTAATTTGCATTTGCTGCTAGGGAGCTCAGCTTCCAAGCTGGTATTTATTGCAGGCAATTGTGGATGTTTTTCATGTTTTATCCTTATTTGTGGCTTTATCTTCTTTCCTGATATTTCTTTTCCCATTTCCTAATTTAACTTAAAGTTCTGCTGTCCTATCTGTATTTTGGTAAGCCACCTCCAACACCTTTGCTTGGAACAAGATAGGAATAAAAATTATTAGCATTTGTATTGTTTTCAGGAGGACATTATTAAGTGAAATAAAGAAGTATGAGGCACAGCATTAATGCCAAGGAAGAGAATAAGATCCTGAGTGGGAGATTTGTGGTCATGGAGCACGCTCATCTGCTCATCTCAGGCCAGAGAGACAATAGAAACTAAACTATTACAAGTCCTGGCAATGACTCAATGCGTGTGTGTGTGTGTGTGTGTGTGTGTGTGTGTGTGTGTGTGTGTGTATTTGCAAATGGGTGTTTGTGGGTTCCTCCAGCTGTCCACCTATGAGTAGGCACAGGTATGTGTGGGGAGGGGTGTGGAGGCCAGGGGATAATCTAATGTGCTGTTGACTTGTGTGTGCATGTGGACCTGGCTCATCCCTAATTGGGCTGCAGAGACCCACTTGCCTCTGGGTTCCCGGTGCTGTGATTAGAAGCCTAGGCCACCATGTCTGCTTTCTCTCTTTATTTTCTCCACGTGGGATTTGGGAATTGAACTCAAGTCCTATGTTTGGAAAGTATGCACTTTACTAACTCTTATTAGATATTTCTAAGTGATGATATTACATACATGCAATGGGGGGGGCACATGGGGGCACATGCGCGCGCGCGCGCGCACACACACACACACACACAGAGAGGGAAGTTATGAACTGGCATGTTAAAGTTCTGCCCTCCAATGTGACTGTATTTGGTGAAGGGTCTTCATTGAAGTAATAAAAGGTAAATGAAGTCATAATGGTGGAGCCCTGTGATTGGATAATATTAAAGTCCCTAAAAGTCACAGAAGAGTCCTGTTTTCTCGGTCCTCACCCTGTGAGGACACAATGAGAAAGCAGATGTTTGCAGGAAGATGGCCCCACAGAGCCAACCACACTGGAACCCGGACACGGAGAAAATAACTTTCTATTGATATATATTTTTTTTCTAGAAATAAAATAATTTAAAATATCAGATTCAAGCCGGGCGTGGTGGTGCACACCTTTAATCCCAGCACTCAATGGGGGGTGGGGGTGGGGGGAGGCAGAGGCAGGCGGATCTCTGTGAGTTCAAGGCCAGCCTGCTCTACAAAATGAGTCCAGGACAGCCAAGGTTACACAAAGAAACCCTGCCTTGAAAAACAAAACAAAACAAAACAAAACAACAAACAAACAAAAAAACCCAAAAAAATCAGATTCAAGTCTGAGCTGTGCCTTTATCTTTTGACAAAAAAGAAACAAGTAGTTACTAAAAGAAGCTTCCTTTTTTGCAGTTAATATAGAGATTGATAACTGGTTAAAATGCAGAGGACAAGGGACTATGGGTTCTCAGTCCTAAGGGGGACATCTAGATCAGCCCCCACTCCCTCATTCCCCACCACCCCACCCCCAAGCAAGGCCCAGGGGACATCACAGAAGAGAGGGTGGAAATAATGTAATTGCTGGAAACTGGGGAGGAGTACCTGTAAAACAGGCACTAAACAGAGCCCTGTCCTCAGGAACTCACAGTAGCTGTGGTTTCCTGCAGAAGACCTTTTCAAGGCCAAGGCAGTCAACATTCCAGCAGACTGGGGAGGGGCCCGTGAGGCTCCACCCCTAGCAGAGGAGCTGTTGATGGCTGTTGTGGGAGGGAGAGACGCCTTTTCCTGTGAGGAGGCGGCCTTTGGGAGGTTGCCCATGCTCCAATAGATCCCCACCCCACATACGAGAACAGAACTAATCGGACCCTGGGTTATTTTAACAATAAAGAAGACATGAGGTGGCATGGGGACATGTTGGGAGGGCCTGGAGAGATCTGGAGACAGTGAATGGGAGGGATGGATACGATAAAAAAATGCCGGGCCGTGGTGGCGCACACCTTTAATCCCGGCACTCGGGAGGCAGAGGCAGGCGGATCGCTGTGAGTTCGAGGCCAGCCTGGTCTACAAAGTGAGTCCGGGACAGTCAAGGCTACACAGAGAAACTCTGTCTCAAAAAACCATAAAAAAACAAAACAAAACAAAACAAAACAAAAAAATGCAACATATCCATGAAGTCCTCCATAATGAATAAAATATCATGAAATTATATATGAAAACATTTTCTCTTCCCCTCAATTTTATTATGGCTATGATGGACAAAACTGGATATATTTGCAAAAAGAGAGAGTGGTGAAGCCCAGTGGGAGGTAATTGGGACGCTACTCACGTGAATGCACTGGTGATGTCTTGTGGGATGGGTCACAGCTCACAAGGCGGTTCTCCCGAGGTCAGTTATAAATGAGGCCACCCTACATGCCTGTCCCTTGTGCATGTAGCCATTTTTATTGTCCCTTCTCCATCACACTGTGATGAAGCCAGGACCTCTCACTAGGATATCAGCCCCGTGTTTTTTGGGTGCTCCAGCCACCAGAATCATGAACCAAGTAAACTTCTTTTTTCTGTATATTGCTAAACCTCAGATATTTTGACATAGCAGTATAAGGTGCATCAAGATACATACACAGTGCTGAAAATCATTAAAGAAGACAATGAAAAAGAAAACGAACAAACAAACAAACAAGAAACTAAGTGCCTTAGCTGAGAATGAATCAATGAACTCCCGAAAAATGAGTGAGAAGTCAGGAAGGCTGGAACACGCTCTTAGGAGTGTCATGTGGCTACAGGGAACCTCAAGCCCTTGAAGGCATTTATGATATGTTAGCAGCTGAGTGGCCATCCCTTAGGATGGTTGCTTGCATAGAGTAGCCAGGGTACCCCTCCCTCTAGCCCAGGGGATTTCTGGGACACTGCTGAGTTTTCTGGCATGGGATGTGCCGTTTCCTGGCTACAGTTGGATTCTGGGCCATCTTTCGTTTCATTCAGTTTCAAATGAGAGGATCTTTTGGATGCTGGCTCTGGGCTGGGAAATGGAAACGATTTGTGCTGCCATGGGGGGAGCTTTCTGCATCTGGCAAGGACGCTGTCCTGGAAGCGGCATAAAGAGAATGTGAGGAAATCACCAAGCAGCCTGCACTCTTGTTGTGCTTTCATTGTTAATATTCCAGGCCCTGGGAGGATGTCTAAACCTCTTCCTGGTTTATCGCCTTGGAGATTAAAAGGAAAAAAAAAAAAAAAAAAAAAAAAAAGGCCGCAACACTTTATACAGTTCCTCACCACAAGCACCCTGGTAAGAAAGTCTGTGTATGCATCTGCGGACATCTCAAGATGGTGTGGGTGATAAACATGGCACGCTGGGACCCGTTTTCCATTCCCTCACTGTTCTTCTGGCTCAGGCTTGTAGCAACACACAAAGTTCACTCTGTCCTTTAGAAGGGCCTGCAGTACTTTCGAGGGTTTCTCCCCCACTTCTCACCACCCCCCTGCCATAAGCCTGCTGGAGGGACAGTTAGCTCCTTTCCTCAGAGAATGAAATGGTCACTGTTTCACTGTTTTGTTGGCATTTGCTACAGTGAAGGGCACATCTGTTTGATACATTTTGTTGTTGTTTGTTTGTTTTTTTTTACATATGAAGAAGAAGAAGGAAGAAGAAGAAGAAGAAGGAGGAGGAGGAGGAGGAGGAGGAGGAGGAGGAGGAGGAGGAGAAAGGGGTAGACTTTAAGAAAACAAAGCACCCACCAGGACCCAAGTCAGCTTCCGAGTATAACATCAAGTTTGGCTTAAAGCGTCTGAAACGGTTGAGAACACTTTTCCAAAGGAAAGGCTCCTATAGTCTGCCTCTCCAGTTCCTTAGCCTCCTCTGTTGCCTTCAGTGAGCTGTGATCTGATATGAGCTAAAGCCTCCCCAGGACACAATGTGAGCCCAGGAGCCAGCCTTCTGCATGCACAAACAGTGCTCATTATTAAAAAAAAAAAAAAAAAAAGTCCCAGCTCCCACGGAATTTTAATCTGTTTAATGCTTATTACACACAGTCCTTGAAGTAGTCGGAGAGGACCCATGTGTCTACAGTTGCCAAATGGGCTATCTTCAGATGTTGTCCGTTGGTCATGATCACCAGCACAGATTAAAGCAGATATGCTCCCTCCAGCTCTTCCTCCCTCCCGCTCCTTTTTCTTCCCACAAATATTTCTGCATCTAAGTGCCAGAATTTGTGCTAGATGCGCTTTCCCTCCATTGTCCAGCTGGAGGACTTGGATATTAAAGGGGAACAGAGACTTTAGGCAGTGTGATGAGGTCAAGAAAGAGCACAGATCCTAGAGCTAAGGTTTTGCTTTCTTTTGGTCGGAACATGGCGGTGCTATGAATCCCAAGGTGGCCTTGAACTTTCAAATCCTCCTGCCTCGCCCTGCCAACTGATGGGCTTCAGGCAGGTCCACCAAGCACATCCAACGATGGTTCTTCTGTCTTTCTTGGCTGTTGACTCCTTTCAGTCTTCCTAGCCATGCCATGGCCAAGTTTCTTTAATTGCGATGGACACTACACTGTATCTCTGGAGGGACAGCAGTAGTGTGTGCAGTCTGCTTGGCACATCTCTGAGGCTGGGCAGGAACTCAGCCATTTTTTGTTTGTTTGTTTGTTTTGTTTTTTGAGACAGGGTTTCTCTGTGTACCCTTGGCTGTCCTGGACTAACTTTGTAGACTAGGCTGGCCTTGAACTGACAGTGATGATCCGCCTGCCTCTGCCTCCTGAGTGCTGGGATTACAGGCATGCGCTACCAACCGCCTGGCTTCACACCATGCTCTTAACCCAATAAGAGCATGGGATGGACTTGGTCATCCAAGTACAGCAGCTGCAAATCAACAGTCTGAGAGTTTGTTCAGCCAGCACGGTGTCTGTGTTCTCACTGAAGCTATTGATAAAAACATCGACCAGGATGTGGCCTGGACAAGAGCCCTATGACCCTATCCAAGGACGCCAATCCCTTATTCAGCTGATAAGCAGTTTTTCATGCTGGGGATATTGAGTTGGTTATAAATAGAAGTGTGCTCTTTTCTATTATATGATTTCTCCAGATGGAAGTTTGGAGCGCGTTTGTCAATTTCCCCACTGAAATCCAGATATCTGCCTACAGCATTCTTTTGACCTCGTCCTTGGAAGAGTCGCTGTCTTTCTCTAAGGCACCATCTTTCAGAATGCCAACTCCCCTAAGAAGATGAACACGTTGTGTTTTACTCTGACTCAGGTGGGAGCAAGAGAGAGAGAGTCGCTGGGTCCTGGGAGAGGCAAAGAAGGGTTCGTGATAGAAATGTAAAAAGTGCGCAGCTGCAGCTGCATGGGGAATGAAAACAGGATCCATGCGCAGAACCACATTTTGCACTGAGAAACAGATACACACTAGGATCCCAGTGTCCATGCCCTTCTGTCTGAGAAGCAGCAAGATAACACATGCCAAATGTACCTTTCTTCCTACCCTAGCAGGCATTGGGGGAGGGGGCAGGACCTTATATCAAAGTTAGCACATCAACATCCCCACCAGCAGTAAAATGTCAGCTGACATGTCTGGTCACTGTACTAAGTGCGTAAGTCATAACCTCCCTCCCTCCACCCCTCAATGACCCTAGGAAGACAGGGCTGTTAGAAACTTAGAGAGCCTCGGCAATGTGCTTGCTTAAAGCCATATTCAGAGAAAAAACATAAACAAACAAACAAAAAAAAAAACAACAAAAAAAACCCAGGATTATTTTAGTTTACTCTACCAGATGCATCCAACGTTTTGACATTGTGACACAATGTTGTCATCTACAAAGTCAATACCTGAACCTTGCAATTGAGTCACAAAAGCAATCACACACACACACACACACACACACACACACACACACACACACACACACACACACCACTCATGATATTTTAGATAAGTTTGCGATTTCGTGTTGGCCTGCGATCATAGATACCCTGGGCCACTTGCCACCCACAGGCTTTAGATCGGACTCACCTTTATGCTTTTAATCTTTAAACAAATGATTCTTCCTAGTCTGTGTTTTAGGATTAATTGACAGTCATGACAGCACTTGGGGATTCTGAACTTAGCCCTGACACTATGCCCTTTGGCCTCTTATGATTTGTTTCCATGTCTTCTGGAGAAGCCCAGATACTTTGGGGTCAGGCATTTTCACGTGTCAGCCTGTGTTGCCTGGCCACAGCACCAAGGACCACAGCCTTCCCTCCCTTCAACTGAAGGTTCACACCCAAGGAGCCATCTGCTTTCTGGAATTTATACTGCTGGGAGACAGGCCTCCAGACTGTTTTGGAAATGGGCGGTGGTGTCTTGGAACAGCTTGACTGGCGGCTGAATCTCATTACTGACAGAATTGTGACCTTTCAGCAGAATACAGAAAATACCATTAATATAATATGCAAAAGTGACGTCAGTGCTGTTGTATGGGAGGGGGAGAGATAGACCGTGTGGGATATTTATTTTAATGATATCACCCTCAGTTGTTATGTGGTTTGAATTAAATAGAAGTCTTTGAGTATAAATTCCACCAATGATTTTTCAAGAACATTCTCTTGTTCTGTCTGGTATCATTTAGCACCCATACTGCTGGGCTTCCTGGCCGACTAGAGTCCTTGATGTAACTTTGTTGTTCCTGTTGCTGTTATGAGGTCCTAAACTCAGAAACAAGGGGGCCACATCTTCAATCTAATTGTTTCCATATTGACCTAAGATACAGCATTTTATGTAGCACAGAGTAGGAGATAACAAGGTGGCTCAAATTAAGGAAATAGGAAAGTTGGAGTCTGTTATAGACAACTTGGTCTGACCATATACTCATGATCTCTCTGTCTGTCTCTATCTCTTCCTATCCTCAGGTTTCCCACTAAAAATTCATCTTCAGTGGGCTGGTGGTCATGCCATTCTTCTTCCTCCTCCTCCTCTTCTTCTTCTTCTGATTTATTTATTTATTATTTATACAGTATTCTGCCCATATGTGTGCCTGCATGCCAGAAGAGGGTACCAGATCTTATTATAGATGGTTGTGAGCCACCATGTGGTTGCTGGGAATTGAACTCAGGAACTTTGGGAGAACAGACAGTGCTCTTAACCTCTGAGCCATCTCTCCAGCCCAGTCTTACTATTCTTTTCAGCTTCCCTTTGGTCTTGGACACTTTTCTTGATAGCTATGTCTTTTTTTTTTTTTTTTAATTTTTAAAATTAATTTATTCTTGTTACATCTCAATGGTTATCCCATCCCTTGTATCCTCCCATTCTTCCCTCCCTCCCATTTTCCCCTTATTCCCCTCCCCTATGACTGTTCCTGACGGGAATTACCTCCCCCTGTATATGCTCATAGGGTATCAAAAAAAAAAAAAAAAAAAAAAAAAAAAAAAAAAAAAAGAACAGAGAGAGAGAGAGAGAGAGAGAGAGAGAGAGAGAAGAGAGAGGAATATATTAGCTATCCCCCCACAATGATGCCAATGACGAAGTTGTTGTAGGAGCTAGCAGTCAGACTGGGAGGAGTTCTGTGTGAAGCTCTAGTGTGTGAGGGACAAGATGGGGTCCTGTTGTTAGCCTGCTGTGGCTGCCCTAATGAAGTGCCACAGACTGTGATGGAGACACACTGGGGCCGCTCAAATATCAGGAAGCGTTCCTCATGGTTCATGAGGTTAGAAGACACCAGCGTTGGTTTCTCTCAAGCCTCTCCCCTCTGTCAGTGGTAGTCTTCGCCTTCTATCTCTGGAAGGTCATTCCTCTGTGTGTCTGTGTCCTGTTGTCCTCTTCTTTTAGGGACCAGATCATATTGTGTGAGTGCTTGCACTATTGACCTCGTTTTAACTCAGTTCCCCTTTGTCTAACGTGATCTCACCAAGTAGGTCCTGGAGACCGTGACTTCAGCCCATGAATTTTGAGACGACACAACCCAGCCTGGAGCTCATGGTGGTGGCTTAATTGAAAATATTACTTCATTTTGATCATATTGGAGAAAGAGACGCAGAAGCTGCATGGAGACAAACCAGATCATTTTGTAGGAGTGCTTGGTCTGTATCCAGCCCCAAGTTCAGCCAACCCACTGCCACAACACAGCCCATCAAGGCACCTCTCTCCAGGAGCCACTATGACTGCTGCTTCTACAATGTTTGGAGAAGGAAGAAAAGCTTAGTCCCCATTCTCCCAGGTGCACATGTGCCACCTGGAAATTGTGGTGAAGTCTGGAATACTTGGGTCTTATTGTATATGTTCTGTGGAGCAGTCAAGTCCCTACGTTTCTGACTACCTCCAAAGTGAGTCTAATGTCACAGGTCCAGTGCCCACCCCTGAATAATGTGAGGAAAAACACACTGGGAATTCCTCATCCTTAAATCTGGCTCTACATCTGTCATTTAGCAGCCTCTGAGTTATGAATCGTATGTATTCTGAAAGACGTCTTTTAGAATTCAGGATTGGCTATTCATGGTTCATCTCACAGCCTGGCTGCCTTGGGTGTACAGAAAAAAAAAAGTGCCTGGCCCCTTCTTGGTTCTTTTCATCTGTCTTCGATCCTCTTGCTCCTGAGAAAAATTGTCTCTACAAAAAAGAAGAGTGTGTGTCCCTTCCCACTTTGTTGATCAACCTGTCTCTGTGCTTTTTAACGAATAAAAAGAACATCAGGGGACTGGCAGGACACCCTTCCTGAGTGCTTATTTTTGAGTATTCCTAGCCAAAAGACAGGTCTGTGGTCTGAAATTTCATCCGAAAGCAGGTCATTTTGTACTCAGAACAGCATTTCCAAAGAAATGGCTATAAATAGTCATTTTACAAAAGCCCATTCAACCTGTAATGTAATTGAAGTATTTACACCATTCCTTGCCGCTGTGTCTTGCAGGAAAGTACTTGCCAATTTCCTCATTACCCAAAGCAAACATCTCATTGACATTGGTGAAAGGTAGGTGTTGGGTTGGGGTTGGGGCAGGGTTAGCTAGTAGAGCTGAGAAAGAAATACAAACTTGAAAAAAGCAGGAACAAGTTCAAAGTAAAAGTTGGGACTATAGACATCGACGTGAATTACTCATGTTAAGTTGATGGTGTTTATGCTATTTGCTAGATGTGTTCTAAGATTCTATGTTCCATGTTTATTGGACACTATTTGCTAAGATGGATTATACTGCCACTTTATAGCATTCTCTCACTCGTAGTTTCTAATCTAGTCACTTCAACTAGATGATAGTCTCTCAATACCTGTGTGACGAGTGCCTTTTTGAAGTGGCCTCTTGAATATCATTCATTATACACTCTTATGCACATTATACACTAGGTCCCGGCAGGCCTCAGCAGTCTGGTTTTAAGAAGTGGTGTGTACGGTTTCTATTGCTGCGATGAAGCACCATGATAAAAAAGCAAGTTGGGGAGAAAAGGGTTTATTTGGCTTACACGTCCATATTGCTGTTCATTATTGAAGGAAGTCAGGGTAGGGACTCAGACAGGGCAGGATCCTGGAGGCAGGAGATGATGCAGAGGACATGGAGGGATGCTGCTTACTGGCTTTCTTCCCATGGATTCCTCAGCCTGCTTTCCCCAGCCTAGGGATGCCAGCATGCACAATGGACTGGGCCTTCCCCATTGATCACTAATTGAGAACATACCTTGCAGCTGGATTTTATGGAGGAGGCATTTTTCTCAATTGAGGTTCCTTCCCTTCAGATACCTCTAGTTTGTGTGTCAAATTGACATAAAACTAGCCAGCACAAAAGGTGATGCCAAGTGGCAGGTCTGTGCCAAAGTTTACCAGCAGGAACCGGGGCAAAGGTGAAGATTACAGGAGCCCCAGGAGCTGGCTACAGCAAGGACAAATACAGAGTCACGAGTCGCATACTGCCAATATTTTAACTCCAGGAAGAAAGGAGAAAAGAATAAAATTATTTCCTTTGATATCATAGGAAACCAGACCAAAATAAGAGGCATTTAGAAATACCTGTTTTCATCACTGTTCTCAAGGCTGAGGAGAGACTGTGGACAGGGTCAGTAAAATTACTAGGGATTCTAGAGTTGAAGGAAGCCTGTGCCTGCTCTGGAATCTCCCTGCAGCTGTTATGAGTCTGGGACTTTTAGTGCAATGCTTCTCAACCTATGGGTTGAGACCCCTTTGGAGGTTGAACTACTTTTTCACAGGGGTTACCTAAGACCCTCAGAGAACACAGATATCTACATTATATATATATTTTAGAGATAGGGTGCTCTGTGTAGCCTTGGCTGTCCTGCACTTGCTTTGTAGACCAGGCTTACACTACAATTCTTAACAGTAGAAAAATTACAGTTATGAAGTAGCAACAAAACTAATTTTATGGTTGGGGTGGGTCGCCAAAACAAGAAGAGCTATATTAAAAGTTCGCAGCATTAGGAAGGTTGAGAACCACTGTTTTAGTGAAATGAGTTGGCCCTGTTTTGATGGCCTTATTGACGACCCAGCCAATGGTTTACACAAAAACCGTGATCTTCAAGAACTATTTAAATTTGAGAGACAAGAACAATTGTTCTTGATGGTATTCCTTTTTTTTTTTTTTTTTTTTTTTTTTTTTGTTTGTTTGTTTTTGTTTTTCGAGACAGTTTCTCTGTGTAGCCTTGGCCATCCTGGACTCACTTTGTAGACCAGGCTGGCCTCGAACTCACAGCGATCTGCCTGCCTCTGCCTCCCGAGTGCTGGGATTAAAGGCGTGCGCCACCATGTCCGGCAATGGTATTCCTTCTTGTGAAGACTGTTTTTGCTATGAGGAAAGAACTCTAGACTATGAGTCAGAAGGCTGATGATCTGATCGCTGGTGTCCTGGTGGGGCCTTAAGGAATCTAGTTCACCTCTTGGCCAGAAGAGGGCACCAGATCTCATTATAGATGGTTAGAAGCCACTGTGTGGTTGCTGGGAATTGAACTCAGGACCTTTGGAAGGGCAGCAGCCAGTGCTCTTAACCTCTAAGCCATTTCTCCAGCCCCTTCTTCCAGTTTTCCCCCCCCCCATCTGATACGTGTTTTTCTATAGTAAGGGGGCAGGGAAATAATATTAGAGAAAATTATGTTAAGCAAATGTCTTATGGGAGGAAGCAAATATCCTCATTTTCACCATTTCTCCTTAAAAAAATTTACAAGAATTGAGAAATAAGAAACAAAACTAGCAACATTATTATATACAGGTATGTGTGAAGCTTTAGAATTTCATTTTTATATACCAGGCACATATAGTTAAAATCTAATTTAAGATTCCATTTAAAAGTCATCAAAAATAAAAGCACTTAGAAATAAAACCTCACAAGGATGTAAAGAACACCTTTTTAAATGTAAAAACAATTCAATTAAACTTCAGTAAACAGAGGGTATTCTGTGTTTGTACATTGTCAAAATTGTATCGAAAACACACATTCAAGACAGTCCCAGCTCCAAAAGAACTTATTAAAAAAAAAAGACAGATGTGTAAAGACTTGCTTCCTTTGCATGAGCTTGTTTTAAGATGTGCTGTTATCAGAAGGTTAGCTAAATGGGTTTCATAGCAGAGTATAAGCCAAAGACAGATCCACATCTGCACTCATGTCAACTGTGAAGTCACAAAGCAGGGTCAAGACTCCTATAGACCTCCTTTGAAAACACAAAACTCAGGCATGCTTGGAATCCCGGTGCAGAAGAGGGAAAGTAAAGGATGGATCCTTGAGGCTAATTGGCCAGCAAGCCTAGCTAGCCTAATTGGTGAGTTCCAGGCTTGTGAGAGACTTCGTTTCAAAATGGTGGGTTGTGTCTAATGAATGACACCTGAGGTGTCTGCTGGCACCCATGCACATGTGCACACACTTGCATGTATATTAGCACATGTGCGTAAACATCAACATGAATGAATGTGCAAACACACAGCTACAAATATACATGCAACACACCAACATATAACCACACATGAATACACAGACATACACATGCTCTTAATTTCCCTTTCCTCTCTCTTCACTGAAATCAAACATTCCAGTTGGGTTGAGATTGAAATGTTAATCATTAAACAATGAAGCTCGCTGGAGTGATCTAGAATAATATCTTTGTGATGCCAAGAAAAAAAGGACACCGAAAGCTACAACTGGCAAGAAAAAGAGGCCCCGCGAACACCAACCAGAGCCTCAAGAAATATATCAACAGTTTAAACTAAGAAAAAAGGAATAGAGAGTTATGGAAGAAAGTTAAAGAACCCTGAAGTAGTCAGATGAAGGAAGAGGCTGATGGAAAGAGGGAGTGGTCGAAGCATCAAATACTGCCAAGAATTCCAGCAACATTAGGGTAGCCAAGTGTCCACTGGGTTTATGAGGGAAGAGACACTGGAAGAGAGCAGTTGGAGTGGCTGGAGACAGCTGTAGGGCAGCCTGCCCAGGCGAAGAGCTCAGGGAATCCAGGCAAGAACAGAGGAAGCAATGCTGCTAACCTAAGTGGAGCACTGTTTTTTTAATGAGAAGGTATGCTTAATGCTGATGACAGAAACTACAGTGCACAGGGGCGGGGCCTGAGCTATAGAGAGAAGGAGGAAAAGGTAGCCACCAGTGGCTGCCAGGAAGGCAGAGTTAGTGGGGCGTGTTTGAAACAGTGTGCGAAGAAGTGGCCTTGGCCAATCTGAATCCCTTTCTTTGAGTATCAGCAGAGCAGAGGAAAGTTTGCAAGTTTTCATAGTTTTCAGAAATTGAGTGTGTCCACTTTTCCCATAGATATATCCTAATTTTTCTAAATATTGCCATTAGCAACCATTAGCACTAGAATGATGCTATTCCAGTACCGACTTGTTTTTATCTCCAAACAGCCCACCGAGGAGCTGTCGGGTCTTCTCCATTTCAAAACCTAGGAAAGGATGGAAATAGATTATATGAGTTTCCCCAAGGTCACATGGAACCAAGATGTCTCCCAGGTGAGTCTGAAACCCACTCTCATCATCTCAGTCAGTGGACGTTGTCTTTATTTCCTGTGAAGAAGGGGACTCCATTGTGGAGAATCCATGAAGGTGGATTGCAGTAAACAAGGAGGGCTTTCTAGATGGACCAAAGGCTTCAGGGATGCTGCAGACATCTTGCCTACAGCAAGAAGAACTGAGAAGGCTTAGGTTAGGGAAAACCAGGAATCCCATGCCTCCAACAAGAAAAAGCCACTTAGCGCTCACTGCCTCTCGATGATGATGTTGCTAATGATTTTCATACTTTTTTCCCAAAGGAAAGAATATGTTCATTTTTAGACATACCCTCAGAGAAAAAAAATCTTAGGATTCTGACTCCTAAAGTATCATTTGGAATGGGTCAAGCGGTGGATAAACAGGATACAATAGTGCTATGGACAGCCAAGATGAGCTAAGCCACAAAGGGGTGAAGTGAAACTGTACCTCTTGATCAAACTACTCAACTTTAATTTTATAGGAACACTGTTTCCCGCCAAGAACTGCTGAAGTGTCAGGATTATTTATATCCTTTGGCCGGGGCTCAGGGCTATCCTGTGATCCAGAAAACCATGACTCACACTTCCAGCCTCTACAAGATGGTCAGGCATACACATCCTCCTGATCTCCACAGTTCCCTGCACACGGATGCACAAATTTTAGTTGACTGAAAAATTGATCACATGACTGAATTCTCTCCCATGTACAGGCTAGAGTTTTAAAAATCCAAACAAAATAATTAGAGCCCAAGCCGGGTGTGGTGGTGCATGCCTTTAATCCCAGCTCTCAGGAAGGTAGAAGGAGGCAGATCTCAGTGAGTTCAAGGCCAGCCTGGTCTACAAATTGAGTCTACACAGAGAAACCCTGTCTTGGGAAAAAAAAAAAGAATAAAAGAAAATGAAATTTCATAGAGAAAATTTTCCTCATAGAGTGGCAGGAAATATTAAGTTTGTATGTGGCAAAGTGCTTATGAGTTCATATGGGAGAAATAAATCTATGCCACTAGCTGCCAGTGTTGAAAAAAACCCTGCCAGATAAGATTAAATAATCACCTGTAAAGTGTTCAACCCACTGACCTGCTTCTGGAACCAGAAAATTCAGTCAAACCGTAAACATTACTAGGAAGCGTATTGGCAAAACAGGAAGATAGGCTGCATCCTTTCTTAAGCACTTGTAATTTTTTTTTTTTTTTAATAAAAAGTAAGTTCTGTTTGTTACCTCCAGAACTGAACAGAATGTCCGCGCAAACACCTGTTTACAATCTGTGCCTACTGATTCCTGCAAGTGCACTTAAGACAGGCAAGTCTAAAGCAGAGAGCTTGGGTGGGGTCTCTTGAAGGGGGCAGGGCCAAGGCAGAGAGCCACAGACAATTGGAAGGAGACAAGGCACCGAGCAGGGAGATTCCAAGGAGGACTTTTCAAGAGAGGGGGCGGTCAGAATGGAAACAGGAAACTCAGCTGAGGCCAGGGAATGAAAGGAGACAGCTGTGGTCTGAGCCAAGGAAAATTGTTCAGAACTGAAGGCAGCGGGGACGCCCATGTCCCAAGTCATTTCAAGACACAGATGTGAGCAGGTGGAAAGACAGGTGATGACACTGGGGCTGGGTTGGATTATTAAGAAAATAGTGTTTTTAGTTTACAATCTTAGCATTTGAAAGAGGATGCCTGACTTTCCACAAGGTGTAACTTGTGTTTTCAGACACCAAGCCCTGGGCTGAAAGAAACAAGGTTGTGTGCAAGTATGGGGATTATTTTGGTGATCTAAATCCCTGGGGTTGAAGAAATAGCTCAGAAGTTAAGAGTGTGGGCTCCCCTTGTAGAGGACCCAGGTTCTATGCCCAGCACCCTCATGACAGCTTAAAAAAAAATATATATATATATATATATATTATTAATTTATTCATATTACATCTCAATTGTTATCCCATCCCTTGTATCTTCCCATTTCTCCCTCCCTCCCATTTTCTCCTTATTCCCCTCCCCTATGACTGTGGCTGAGGGGGAGCTCCTGCCCCTGTATATGCTCATAGGGTATCAAGTCTCTTCTTGGTAGCCTGCTATCCTTCCTCTGAGTGCCACCAGGCCTTCCCATCCAGGGGACATGGTCAAATATGGGGCACCAGAGTTCGTGTGAAAGTCAGACCCCACTCTCCACTCAACTGTGGAGAATGTCCTGTCCATTGGCTAGATCTGGGTGGGGGTTTGAAGTTTACTGCATGTATTGTCCTTGGCTGGTGCCATAATTTGAGCAGGACCCCTGGGCCCAGATTTGCCTGTCATAATGTTCTTCTTGTAGGTTTCTAGGACCCTCTGGATCCTTCTATTTCCCCATTCTCCCATGCTTCTCTCACCTAGAGTCCCAATAGGATGTCCTCCCCTCTGTCCCAGTTTCCTTCATGGCAGCTTTTAATGATCTGTACTTCCAGTTCCAGGAAATCTGACACCCTCTTCTGGACTCCAAAGGAGCCAGGCACATGTGCGGTGCACAGATATACACGCAGGCAAGGCACTCATAGAGAGGAAATACAAATAAAAATAATTTAAATGAGAATTCCTGGAACCCATGGGACATCCATATCTGAATAAAAAGGCAAAACATCTAGGAATCATTGTAAACGGTTCAACATGTGTTTAGGTTGCCTGTACTAATTGCTCCTTCTTGGGAGAGGAAACCGAAAAGACTCAGAACTGTTTTTCCTTTCCAAGGATTTCATGCATCTTATATGAATAGTGAAGTATCTGCTCTTTCTACGCTGGTATGAAGTTGTGCAGGTTTCCATGGTCTGGTCTGTGGAGGATTGTGTGCAGCACACACTCATGAAATGGCCAAACTGGCCTGTGAGACTATCTGCACAAACTCCTTAGACATTCTCACTTAAGTAAGGAAGATGTTGGGTTATAATCATCATGTTGGGATTTTTCCTTCTGGTTTTTGTCTGCCAACCAAGATAATACTAAAATGAAGGGACATTTCCTTTAAAATCATGAAGCTTGTGGAATAACAACCAATCATGTATTATGCTTTTTAATTAGTTGTCTAAGGTCTATATTCTTCTCCATGTTCGTATTTGCAAACATTTGAGCATAGCCAGTCATCGTAAGGAGTTAATCCTGCTCTCCCTGGGGTCTTCTCATTTCTCTCCATGCAATTACATTTGAGGATCAGGTACTTTATTCTGTCTTCTGCCTGTGATAGCAGCCAATCTAGGGTTTGATGTTGAGTCCTTCATGATAGAGTAAGGTGAAGGAGTGCTCTGTAACCCATGCTTTTCACTCATGCTCTTATTCCCAGAAATAGCTACTTAGAGACTTAAATATATTTACAAAAGCCTAGGACAATATAACTAGGCATGTTCCCTGACTTGCTCATAACTAATACCTTGTATATTCTGTTCTAAGTCCTACCATGTGGCTGGTTACCTCTGCTCAGGCTTCACGTGCCTGTCCTCCTCAGTGTCCCCGGGGTGAATTTTCCCAGCATTCATTCTCTCTACCGAAACTCCTCCCTCCTATTTCCTGCCTCAGCTATAGGCCAATCAGTTGTTTATTGACAGGTAAAGAATTCACACAGTATGTAAGAGATTATACCTACAGGGTAACGAGAGTATTTGATGGCCTTTTGTGTATGTATTTGAGTGTTTATGAAGGGGCCTTGTACAGGTATGTGTGCACTGGAGACCAGATAACAATCTTGGGTGTCATTCCTCAGGCACTGTCCAGTGTATTTCTGAGGTGAGGTTTCTCACTGTCCTAGAGCTGACCTAGTAGGCTGGGCTGACTGGCTAGCAGGCCCAAGAGATCTGCTTGTCTCCATTTTCCCAGTACTGGGATTACAACCACATACCACCACATCCAAAATTTCAAAATAATATAGTTTATGCTTTTTTTATAAGTGTGGTATTATTCACAAGTGCAGGTGCCCACAGAAATCAGAAAGAGCTGACAGATCCCTGGAACTGGGTCTACAAGCAGCTGTGAGCCACCCAATATGAATAAAGTGAACTGAACTCTGTCTTTACAAGAGTAGCAACTTTTCCTAACTACTGAGCTATCTCTTCAGTCCCATGCATGCCATTTTAAATTAGTTTTCTGGGGATAGAAATGAGGTACTCATGCTTTCTGGGCATGTACTTTTAGGCTTGACCTATCACCCTAGCTTCCAATGACCTTATTTTTGTGTAAAATATCTTTAGTGTTTTTTGCTAGTTTGTTTGTTTGCTTTACTAAGAGAGAGGAAGACGTCATATATTTCAGAATGCCTAGCTTTAAATTCTGCTGGTAGCATGGAAAGTTGGCTTTCTTGCATCTTTTCATCTTAAGAACTATAATTACTGGGTAAGTAATAGGTAAGAAAATGTAGGTGATGGGATTAAAGATGTATACCACCCGCCCTGGCTTGAAAGTTTTCCTTTTGGTGAACAAACAACAACCAACAAACCAACAACCAAAACAACAACAAAAACAGATACAGCGTTTCCCCGCTGAGTGAGCATCTCAGGAATATTGTTAAGTCTAAACCTCCTGTGGTCCGTGGAGAAGGCAAAGAACTTGTCCTGTATTTCAGTTCTCAATGGGATTGCTTGAGGTAGAAGCAGTTACAAAATCGCCTAGGGTTTCTATGGCGTATACTAGTTACACCCAAGTGGCTTTACTTCTTGCTTTGAATATGTAATTTGAATTCCAGGGCCCTTTTTATGTTTGTAGCCACCTTGGAGTCCCTGCATCAGGCCATGGGTAAGCCACCTTCCTTGTTAATATTAGCTCCCAAAGTGAGATCTCTTTGGAAAATGAACGTCACAGTGCAAGGAGGTGCTGTTTGCATGGAGGAAGAGGCTCCAGGTCTCAGGGCCTCTTGCCAAGGTGAGGAGAAAGAGGGAGGCAAGTGGCTTTGGAGACTAGGAAGAACCGTACAGTTCTAGGGCTGCACTCTCTGGGATGTCAGAGGCCAGAGTGACAAAGGACGGAACAGGATAATGAGGACCACATTCAGAACTTGGCCCTGACTTGAGACTACAGACAGATGGGTCGTTAAGAAGGCGGCACCATGGTGCAGAAGGAGAGAGAGGGTGCAACAATATACACGTGCAACACCCCACCACGAACATTCAAATACGTATACAAAAGACCATCACATGCTCTTCTTACTCTGTAGGTAGAGTCTCTTGCATACTGTATGGATTCTTTACCTGTCAATAAACAGGTAATGTGAGCTAGGTGGGTTTTTACAACAGAAAAAGATTTTGCTCCCAGTGGGAGACAGAGACAAGGAGGCTTATTAGGGAGCAGGGAACACATGGGGGTGCTGGGAATTGAACTTAGGACCTTTGGAAGAGCAGTGAATGCTCTTAACCATACCACCTTGCACATGCATTAGCACATTTGATCTCGGAAGCTAAGCAGGGTCCGGCTTGGTGAGTACTTGGATGGGAGAACACAGATGTTTTAAAATGACAATTATTTAAACAATAGAATCCTTATTTCTTGACTAATATTTGCCAGGCTGGCTTTTCAAAGCCATGTCCCCAGAGATACACACATGGAGAGGGGGGAGCTTATCCTGGTAGTGTCAGAATAAAAGCCTCCTGCTCCAAAAAAGATAGACTTCCTTCCAGACGCAAACCAAGACATTCTTTCCACCAATGAGACATAATTGTTTGAAACTAAAACAAAACTTTGTTGAAACAACCAAGCAGAAAGTTTGTAATTATTATATTTAGCTTGATGATTCACGGAGGAGAAAAATTTATAAAAAACACCCATCAAAGATAAGTTATGATGTAATCTTCTGATTTTCTCATGTTTTCAATTACTACTCCATTTAACCATCCCTAGTACGTTTACTGAGTTTTAGATGGTTCTATTTGTTTCTATTTCCTGAATTTCTGGGACCTCCATGCATTTTTATTCCCAAAGCACCCACAGAAGGCTTCATCTGGTTGGTGTTTGCAGTAAGTCATAAAAGACATGTATACCAACATGTCTAGGGAGACCTTGTGCTCTCTGAGTCTCTTGTTTCCATGGATCTGTTTCTTGGGTCAAACATGTCCTGCTTTTGTTTCCATTGCTGTGATAAAATAACAGAAGCAGCTTAGAGGGTGAAGGGCTTATTTTAGCTCACAGTCCCAGTGTCCATCACTGTAGAGAAAATTCAGGAACAACTGCCCACATCCACAGCCAAGAAGAGAAAGAATGAATTCACCCTCTCATGCCTTGTGCTCAGCTAGCTAGCTATACTCTTATATAGTCCAGGGCTCCAAACTGGGGAATGGAGCCTTCTGCTCCCCTTCAGGCTGAGTCCTACAGACACACCCACAAGCCAACCTGATGCAGACTGTCACTCACTGAGACTCTCTTATCACGAGAGTCTAGATTGCATCGAGTTGACAATTAAAAATAGTCACTATGGAGAGGAAGAGAATGTCAACCTTGGAAAATACCTTTGTAGTATCAGAAACACTTTCCCTCTGTTCACAGTGGTCTCTTCCATCCTGTAATTAGCTACCCAGAAACCTTCCTGGTGTTGTTGACATTGGCTCACAAAAGGTCCTGCTTCTTTAAGGACCAGGGTCTGAGATGAGTCTGAGTGGATACTAGGGTTTTCATCCTTCTTGGTGGGAATATGAATCGCTTAGATGCACCAATTTAAATGCACAGCTCTCCCTGCCCCGGCAAATGTGCACTCCCAGGTTAGACATCTTCCTGTGGAGGAACAGGCCACTTCTCTCATTCCAAGATGTCCCATTGGCCTCTTGTGTCATCCTGCAGCCTCTAGACAGCCTGTGAGTTCTACCATTGTATAGCAGTTTTTCTTTCCTAGAGTTTTCACACCAGTGTACAAGGGTAGGTAATTTGCCTGAAGTTATACAAGTTCTAGGAGGCTAATATCTTATCCAAATAGGCAACAGGAGTTTCTTAGAATATTCTAAGAACAGAACTGAAGTTTGAAGCCATGCTTGTTAAGGTATAAAATTGTATGCCATCAGGCAGAAAGCTGCTCTGCCGGACTCTCTCATTTCCCATAGCTGAGGTGTCCCGTTGGTGTTACTTCACAGTCCTCTCTTGACATTGTCTTTTACTCTCTACCTTCCCATAGGGTTTCAACACAACTGCACCTCACCCCTCTGCCCCAAGTCTTGACTCCATTCTTGCGTCACTGTAGTGCCGACCTAGATGGAGCACACAGAGTTACCTCTCGTGAGTCATGATAACTTCCCTTCTGTGGTTTCTTTTTCTCCAAATTCTTGCAACTCAGTATCTCTCCATTTGTCCCTATATCCCCACCAAGAGCGGTTTCCCTTCTGAAATCTAAGGCTCCACCCATAGCCACCTACACTTTAAATCTCACTTTCTCTCACGTGGAGGCCTGGTAGTGTGTCATTCATATCCTTGCTCCCACACGCGCTTTTCAACATCTGCATCTCTTACTTTTAAGCCTCTAAATGTGCCCAAACACCCTGGCCTGAAGAGGGGCTATTGACTTGCCATCTGCCTCTAGGCATGGCTCCGTCTCTTCATCCCTCCATCAGGTATGTTTCTTGAAAGATAGTTCCATAGTTAAAGGTCATTCTCAATGTCAACTTAGGCATGTTCTCCTCAGCACTCTGAAGTTCAGCTTCCACTTTTCCCATCACAGCAGAAGCAACTTAAGAGAGAGTGGACTCATCTGCACCTTGATGATGAGGAATACATGGAATGGGAGCTCACACCTAGGACACCAGGAATGCGAGGCGACCTGTCACAGCAGACAGCAAGCAGAGATCTCTTCCAGAGATGGCTCAGAGGTTAAGAGAGTACTGGCTGCTCTTTCAGAGGTCCTGAGTTCAATTCCCTGCAACCACATGGTGGCTCACAGCCATCTGTAATGAGATCTGGTGCTCTCTCCTGGCATGCAGACATTACATGCAGGCAGAACACTGTATACATAATAAATAAATAAATTTAAAAAGAAGGAAGGTCCAACTTTCAAGGGCCTGGCCAGCTGCTATGCCTCTCACCCAAGACTTTCCACATACAGTCACACCAGCTGGAGACCAAATGTTCAAACACATGAGCCTTCATAGACATTTCCATCTGAACAGTAATGCCTCTTCATCAGTTTACTGAAATTCCTTTGATAAAAGAAACCAGTGATTTCTAAAACCAGGGGATATTTCTCACCTATTATCTCAGTTTCTCCACCACGTTTCATGCGGAGGACCACTGACCTCTTGCCCTCCGTTCCCCTGAGCCCAGTGGCATCTCTCTGTTCTCCTCTTGCCTTCTCTGAGAATATTTCCTTTGGCTCCCCAAATCCTTGGGCACCCCCTCAACTCCAATACAGGGAAAAGTCCTACAACAATGTTCTGTCCAAGGACAAAGTTGTTGTTGGTTCCTCAAGCATCAACTCCAAGGATCCCAGTCTGTGAAGTGATTCTCAGCTCTCTTTCTTTCCGCAGTATAAGATCCCTGGTCTGGTCTTCTTCATCTCTCCCAGCCACTGGCAGGAGCTTTCAGTCTTTCTCCATCCAATATATGGCATGTTACAAAAAAGGTGGGTACTTCTGAAGAGTCTTGTTAGTGTGATACAACATCAGACTCTTACAGTGTGGTACAAGGTTTGCCATAAAATATGGTTGTTCCAGACTTGACGTCTGCTGCAGCTCTTCCTCACCATATGGTCACCATGTGTGCCTATGGGTTCTGCAGACTCCAAGCCTATTCTAGCCCAAGCCCTGTACGTGTTCAGGTATCCACTCAGTCTCTAGGGTCCATCTCATACTCCCAACTAACAAGTAAGTGAATAGAATATCTATTTTATTTTTGCTACAGGTTCCTGCTATGTAGATGAGGTGGGCTTTGAACCCATTACTGTCCTCCTTCAGCCTCTCCAGTCATAGTGCAGATTTGTACCCCCATGTCCCACTCTCACAGATTCTTTATGATTCAGCACAGGTGTCCCCCCTTTTGAGGATGTGCCTAACTGCCAGATTGATCTTCAAATACCACTTCCTTCCACCTTGTTGCACCTTCATCTTCATTTCTAGAAACAAGGACACTGTGCTCATTCCTCAAAGTGGCAAAGAGAAGCCTGTGTCTTTCAGTAGGCCTCCGACACCAGGAGCTCCAGATCACTGGCCTCCTGCAGGATGGGGCCTCCCTAATGAGCCTTCCACTCTGGGAACTAATTACACCCAGACTCAAACGTCATTTCTTGTCCCATCTCCTCTTTGTTCCCTCCTTGGTTGCTCTTTGTATGAATGTCTTTCTTCCTTACATTTTACTGCCCAGCGTGACTCTTCATTATAAAACCGTAAGTGGCTGGGGGTGGGGTGTGGCCAGGGATGGAACTAATTCATAGATATGGTTAATTGATTGAGTACTGACAGCATATCAGTAATGTTTTAGGCCTGGCAGCTAGGAGACTGTGGTAGAAACTGAGGCTTCTTCCTAGACTGCCTGGATGCAGTGGCTCATTCCACTACCCTCTGCAGAAGCCCATACTACACTCTGCCACATGGTAAGACAATGACACCCTAAGTCACGCTTCATCTTGTGGATTAAGAGTGGAGGAAAACAGAATCCCATTGCGAAGATATTACAGGAAGAAGGCAATACATGTGAGTGCATATACAGATGAGTTGGGGAAGGGGAGAGGGAGAGACCAAGAGACAAACAGGGAGGGACAGAGAAGACCTGAGGGAAGGAAGGAGAAGCATGATAAGGTGCTTGATGAAGTGACAGAGCCAGCAGTAACTGAGAGACAAATTGGAGCAGTGGCTAAAAGTGGGCACAGAGTGCATAGTTAAGCTGTAGGGAGTTGCTGAAGGTCAAGCCGAGGATTTCTATGAGGTATTATGGAATCTAGAGGTTGGGGATAGGTGTGGCCCGTAGGGCTTTGGAGGTTATCTCCAAATGACTTCTGACTAAAGTCTGATCAGGTCTCCATAGTACCAAGCCCTGCCCTGAGGTGAAACAATAGAGATTCATTTGTCATAGTTCTAGAGCCAGAAAGCTCTAGATCAAAGGGTAACATATTTGGTGTCTCCTGTGATCTCTCTCCTTGGCTCAAAGGTGGCATTCTATCTGTGTTTAAGAGATATCTATGGTATCTGTTAAAGACACGGGTTCAGTTGGGTTGAGTCCTCACACAGTGGGCCCCATTCTAATTGAGTGACTTCTTTGAAGGCAGTATCTCCAGATACAGAGACCATTAAATCCCAGCCATAGCCTCACTTGATCTGAGTTACTTTTTGTAACGCCCTCCCTCTGCAAGTGGCAGCACTGAGGACTACCCCTTCAGCATGTGAATGACAAGAGACACTCAATTTAGTCTATAACAGGTGGTCTCCAGGGAGATGGCTCAACTATAACCATAAAGTGAGTACCATCCTTCCCTTAATTTCTACAAAGTGCCAGCTGACTCCTCAGCAAGAGATCTGTGCATCTCAGGCGGTTCTCCCTTGAATGTTCCCAAGGCTGCTTTGAGCTCTCTCTATGTTCCCATCAGCTCCTATGCCTCCTGACGACCCTCTTGCTCATCAGGCAGCTGCCGTAGGTTCTTCTCCTGGTACATTGAGTGACTCTTCCTCAAATGCCACCCGTTAGCCGTCTTACTGACTTTTCTAATGTTGTGATAAGGTGCTGTGGCCAGGAAGCACGGCAGCAGCAGCGCAGGCAGTGGGTCTAGAATGATAGGTGCATGCTCACAACTTGAGACACAACCGTGAGGCAGAAAGAGCCAACTGAGAGTGGCATAAGACCTCAAAGCCTGGCTCAGGAGACACACCTCCTCTAGCAAGTCTATACCTCCTAATCCTTCCCAACCAGTTCCACCAAGTAAGGACCAAGTGTTGGGGGAGAGTACAGGCCTGACTTTGTATTGTTAGTCCTATGGCTGCGTCATATTTTGTAAACACTCCGCCCAACACCATCTGATTGGTTTAATAAAAAGCCCAACTGCCAAAAGGCAAGAGGCAGGAGAGGATAGACAGGACTTCCGGCTGAGACAGGAACTCTGCGAAAGAATCCAGGAAAGAGTAGCCAGACATGGAGGAATAAATAAGATTGGGATGAAGGAGATGCAATCAGTCAGTCATGTGGCAGGACGTAGGCCAGGCCAGTCCTGTCAGGTTAGGCTAGCTGAGCATCTGCCCAGCTATAATGCCTAAGTTTATGATAAATATAATAAGTCTCTGTGTCATTATTCAGGAGCTGGTGCTCCAAAGAAAGTCCCATTTTTAACCAAGTATGAGTCTGTGGAGGGTGGGGCGGCACCATATCACGCCTCACTGATGTACTCACTGATTTACACAGACTCAGCACTAATTTCAATTCCTCGTCTGCCAAGAGAGTTAAGTGTTCAATAACAAAATGCAGCAAACACCACCATATCTGTGTGACCTTGACTAGCTTATGTAATAAACCTGTATACTGGTCTCCTCATTGGGAAAAATAAATGTACTTCAGGGAGGTACCATGGAGGCCTACAAATGGCTCCAAACATTGTCCCTGATGCTGAAAGGCCTCACAGAGATCAGTGTGAGCAGGTGGAAGATGAGCAAAGAGACTAAAGACAAGGGGAAAGTCTTGAAAGTGATGGGAATGAGCAAAAAGAAGCAGCGTCTTCTTGTCTGGCATACCTGCCAGGTGGCCTTTAAGAAGATAGAGAGGAAAGTATCCCCAAAAGGGCATCCCAGAGACTGCCTACAGACACTTCCATACACACAGCAGCCCCCAATCAAGAGGAACAACTGGCTTCATAGCCCCAGCTGTGGATCAGCATCCACGGGAAGTAGGAGGCAAAGGCAGTTACCTTCAGTCTCTCTGATATTTTATACAAGTTCTCTGTACACTCCGATGCATCTTGTGTCAAGATTGTACCTTTAAAAAACTGTGTCCCTTCTTTCTGGAACTCGGTTGAATCTTATTCACCTGCTGAAAATACAAGTCCCCCATTTAACTACTCCAATTCCATTACAAACTCCTTCTAAGACAAAGTCATATTAACATAAGATACTAAGCTAATGTAACATTTATATGCAGTGTGTGTGTGTGTGTGTGTGAGAGAGAGAGAGAGAGAGAGAGAGAGAAAGAGAGAGAGAGAGAGAGAGAGAGAGAGAGAGAGAGAGAGAGAGAGAGAGAGAGAGAGGTGGACAACATATTTATAGAAAAAAATACCCCATGAAACAGTAAAAGTATGCAAGCAGTCCTTGCATCACTGAGACTACAATTCTCCATTATTTTTAGTGTCAGAAGGAGTAAAACTCATGGACCACATGTTGTGGCGCATGCCTTTAACCCCAGTGCCAGGAAGGCACAGGCTAACAGATCTTTCTGAGTTCAAGGCCAGCCTGGTTTACAGAGTGAGTTCCAGGACAGCCAGGGCAACACAGGGAAACTCTGTCTTAAACAAACAAACAAACAAAAAATCATGGCTTCAGAGTGTTAGTTAACTAATCTACTATCTACTGTAGTCATCTATCTGGCTTTATCAAGATTTTTGGGCTTGGATAATTAAATATTTGGGGTTAGCTTCATTGTAGAATACCTCAGACCCATTTATTTCTCGAGAGGTTCCTAGGTGTCATCCAACAATTGCTTGCACGGTCCCTTAGATATTGAGAGTAAAGGAGTTTGGATTTTACCTAGTTCAGAAAGAATATTACTCTTGCAAGTGGACTGCTTGAAAAAGGGACTAGCGGGGGAGGGAAGAAGTCTGAGGAATAATGAATATGATCAAAGCTCGTTATACATCTGTAGGAAAATGTTTTAATCCAGGCCGTTTATTGATACAACTAAGCTATGCTAGCTAAAAGGGAAAATGAGAATGAGATCTACATTAAAAAAAAATTATTACTACTTTCTTAGATCCCACGTGACTTAATTTAGTTTATGTATTTACGTAAATATCTCACAGTTGGTTTTATAAGCAGATTTACTTCCAGAGATTCATTGTAAGTGTTCATACTTTATAGGGTTTGTTGTTGGTTATATTTGTTTGTGGTGCTGTGGGTCAAACCCAGGTCCCACTATGTGCTATCTAGGTAAGTGCCCTCTGCTGCCCTATTGCAGCAAGCCTTTTGACTTCCTGTATGTTGAAATTACTCCATTGCAACGTGTCGCTGTCTCCATTTTCACAGCTGTGTAGTATTGCTCTATTTTGCAGTTGTTTTATTTTATCTACTTCCTAGTTAATGGACCTTAATAATTTTTCCTTTTTTTAAATTATCATGGGTGGATTTTTACTGGATAGCCTCACACAAATGTCATTTATATTTTTATTAGTATGAATAAAAAAAATCCTTAGAACATACAGCTTTTGAGGTTGTGTGGCTATCATATAGGAGACCTGAAAAAGATCTGAATTATAATCTCGACTCTCAAATACTTATTAACAAAAGGAATAAAAGGTGGCATTCAGTTATATTTTGCAAGAAATCTATTTATTTTTCCTAACCCACCAGAAAGCCTTAATAAGCAGACATAACTTATGAACAAACCAGTGGCGCCATCTGTGAATCTGGCAGGTCCTAGGCAGGGCCTCTGAAGGGCCTGTACCTCGTGTACACACCACAGAGGTAGCACCGTGGGGTCACTGCAAGGCAAGTGGACGTGTGAGGGTAAGCAAAGCTACTCCTACATAACCTGTGGCTGTGTGGTACAGTGACAGAGAAATACCTTGTTCCCAAATAAGCAAACTGGCTTGCCCAGAGGGCAGGTCACTTCGTGAGCACATAAGGTTAGTGTGTGGGAGGTTGTGAGAGGTAAAGCTGGAAAGATTAGAGCCTTGGGCTGCTGAGGTCTCAGCAAGACTTCCTATTGGCTGTTATCACCATCCACACACACCCTGCGCCAGGAATGGGTACCCCTGTGCCTTCTCTTCGTGGCTACTGCTAAGACCAAGCCTTTTCAGACTGGTACAGTGAGCAGCGCTATCCATCCTTTCCTGCATCAAAGATCAAAACAAAACCAGTTGTTTTCCGGAGTCCACCTGTGTATCCAGTGCCAGAACTTTAGAAAGTGCTAGACTAACAACTGGAGGGCAAGCAGTGCCCTTTGGACAGATGATCCCTTTGCAGACACAAAACAAGCTTAATGGGTCCAACAGAGCAGCCTTTCTTAATTGCAAAGAAATTCTTAATTTCTTAACTGTCAAAGCATAGACCATTTGAGCGTTTCTAAAATTTTACACTCACAAGCTGAGGCCGTGGGCTGGGGGAGGGAATTTTGTGCTCAGTGTTCGCCTCTTATTATATCCAGTTCTCACCTCCCTCGAGGAGGTCACTCCATTTTGAAGTGAGCTAGTGGTTACTGTGAGCTAAGACCCTGGTCAGCTCCCCTCCTGACTCTTCTTCCTGCTAAGTTTTGGAAAGTTAGGGAATGTGATCCTGGGTGAAAGGGTGTAAATTCTAGAGAATGGTTTGGAATAAAGACGGCTAGAAGCAAAATAGCTGCCATTATAATGCTAATTGTGGTTAATAGTTGAGTGGAGTACACTATAAAAAAACAGTACAAGCTGGGTGACAGCCCACAAAGTAAAATTCAAAGTTATCCATTGACTTGGGAGTAGGTGGGGTTTTTTTCTTTTTTTTTTTTTAGAATCTCCCTAGAAAGTTTTGAGCTTAGATTTACTTATGCATTGCTTATGTTTTTTTGTTTTTTTTGTTTTTTGTTTTGTTTTGTTTTGTTTTGTTTTCTCCATAGGGTCTCAAATTGCCCAGGCTGGCCAAAACTCCCTATATAAGCAAGGCTTGCCTTGAATTCCACTATTCCTGTTTCTACTTCCCCTATCATTACAGCTAGCTCCTGAGCTCAGGCTTCCAAGCAAGGCTCCCCACACACCCAAGCTCTTCCCAACTGCCTTCATGCAAAGCTAGCACGGCCTTGAGCCACATGTCTTTGAGGTTGCCAGGGAAATTTCCTTCATCCAACCATAGGATGGTTTCAACTGATCTTGGAGCCAGGTTGTTTGCCTGGAACCTGGATTGGCACCAAGAAGACAGGCTTGGGTATGTGACCTGAGGTCAGCAGTCCCTGGCTCCAACCCTGAATGCTCAAGTTAAGTATCACCACCTGAGAAAAATCTGTGTTTTTCAATGGCTTAGTGGCCAAATCTTTCTTCCAAAGGACCTCTGGGGAAAGAAAACATTACGGAAGAACTGGACTGCCACAGTGTCTACTGGATATCGCTGGCATTGTGTGGTTGTTTCTGGTGCCCTTCTTAGCCAGTAAGTATGGCCAAAGCCAAGGGCTCAATGTTAGCTTCCTGGTTTTTCTGGAGTATTGTCAAAATCTGGCCAGAACCAAGAGAAACAATCAATACCACCAAATTTCTTGGTTTCTTCAGCCACAGCAATCCTAGATAGACAGGTACAATACAGGATATGTATGTGTGTGTGTGTGTGTGTGTGTGTGTGTGTGTGTGTGTGTGTAAATTTTTAAAACAATTTTAAATTTTTATTTTATGTGCATTGGTGCTTTGCTTTCTTGTGTGTATGGGTGAAGGTGTCAGATCCCTTGGAACTGGAGTTACAGACAGTTGTGAGCTGCCATGTGGGTGCTGAGAATTGAACCTGGGTCCTCTAGAAGAGCAGCAGTGCTCTTAACGCTGAGCCATCTCTCCAGCCTAGTAAAGGCTTTTTTGAACATGCTCAGTCTGCAAAGGCCAAATGTGCTAGAAGGTGCAGTAGATATCAGTTCTGTCTGTGCCACATGGAGACTGTGGACAAGCAAAACAAAGCTAAGGGACCTCCTTTACATAGTGACAGTCTATGTGTCAAAGTCACCACACTTCTGAGGGGAAGTTCATGGCTGAGTAGGATTTTGAAGCCCTCATCTATAAAGAATTTCTGGGAGGAATGGCTTTTGCTCCTTTAAGGTTTCCCCAGTAACTGAGCTCATGGACAGGAGGAAGCTGATGATGTTTTTTGTCAGATCATTCACAAAGAAGATGTCAGCAAAATGGCACCAGATCTCAGTTCAGTTGCGTTTCCCATGTGGCAGTACCTCTGTCTTTTGACAATATTTCTGAATCTGACAATTAAGAATATACTTCATTATCTTGTATTGCCAGGATGAGGCAATTTCCAAGTCTTAAACATCTTCAGCATCTATTCCTTCCTTGCAGAATTCGTTCCTAGGACATTAGAAGAAATGCCCAGAAAATATAGACTTGGCAAAGATGTAATAGGCCAACTCCATGCACTGGAAATGATATAACACTTAACAGTAGGAGGACACATAATCTGGTGCATTTCCATTGGTGAATAAGATTTCAGGAAACCATAGGCTTCTCTGTTTAATAGAGTTACCATGTTAAGATGAAATCTCCAAGGACAAGATCATGGCTTAATTCTTAGCTTCTGTGCTGCGTATGCAAACAGAGGGGGGTTATGGAGTTTATGTGTATTGTTATCGTTCTGATTGTAGTTCAAACCAGTTCCCATAGTAGGTCAGCACTGGACCTGGAGCAGTGTTGAAATACTTCCGCATGCCCGAAAATTGTCATACACGTCTACCCAACTGTGCTTCCGTAAAAGCAATGTCGCTTACGATTGTTTCCTGGGTTCACTCTGGTGGGCAGAGGGAGGAGGACAGGGTTTAAAATTTAATCCCTCCATACAATGTATTTCAAGGGAGTAATTTGGGAAGAATATTGCTAGATGGTTATACTTTAACGAAGTGTAAACACACATGTTTTACAGCCCAGAACCCAGACAACTGCGTACTGCACCGTGAGGAATTCTATACGGTAAATGAGCATAGGCTTACAAGCAGTTCCCTTTTTTTCCCTTTAGAGACACAGTGGTTGGCTTCTCCCACCCCTCCTTTTCTCCTCACTCCTTCCCTCTTTCCTCCATCCCTCCATTTTTAAAATCTCTTCCTTTTTTTTTCCATTTTTGTACATCTGGTCATTGATAGCTGGGGAGGATAAAGGAGGAAGCAGGCAGGCCTCCTGGGAGGGGAAGGGTTGTCACCTGGCAGCTGATCCGATGGATTGTCCCATTGCATTTGCAAAGATCTGGAGTTGAGAAGACTAGTTTTATCCAGGAGGAAAAGCATGAGGGAAAGTACTAGAATCTGAAATACACTAACTGTCCCAGCATGCTTTGTATGGCTGTAACTGATTATCTCAGAGTGGGCTCTTTATAAAGAACTGGGGTTTATTCAGGTCACATTCCTTGGGTTTATAAGTGGTAACTTTTTTTTTTATCAATATAAATACATTATTTATTATCCATACCTTGTGGTTTATATTAGACAGGTAGTTGTTTCTACATGTACCAATGAGATGCTGTACTATGTCATCCTACTTCCTTGTTTGAATTTAAAATAGAACCAACGGTTGCTTTGTAAAATGGAGACACTCAGAGCAAGGCACAAAGCCCAAAGCCTCCATCCCACACAGCTTGGAGCAGTGCAGTAACAGAATAGCCATGTTCTGACTTCAACACATTGTTTCACTTACCAGTCAGCCATGCTGTCTTTCCCGCAACGCCTCACAGAGACAAGTTTCACTCTTTTTAAAAGCTCAAAACAATGCTGTGTGGGTGTATTGTCATTTGACTATCTAGTTCCCATTGCTGAATGCTTGTCTTGTCTTCCATTACAATAAACAATTATCCAATCATTTCCTTGAGAAACATCCCTGGAAGAAAATTTGCTGGGGCAGAATACCCTCACATATCTTAAATCTACTGTGATGTGCACTGATGATTTGCTCTAGATTTACAAGTTCCCAAAGTGGACAGAGTCCTTTTCTTGGACCCCGAGTCTCTGAACACTGAATCATTTTTTGTCTTTGTCAATCTTTTCTGTAATGATTATTATTTTGTGTTCCTCTAGATTTGCTTCCTTAGATTACCAGAGATTAAACATCTTTTCCTAAAGTTATTAGCTTTTTGTATTCTTTTTTTATAGCCTTGAGCATTTTGGGATTTTGCC
The DNA here is from genome assembly GCF_903995435.1 of Acomys russatus. NCBI lineage: Eukaryota > Metazoa > Chordata > Mammalia > Rodentia > Muridae > Acomys > Acomys russatus. The sequence goes on along the minus strand of NC_067157.1, from coordinate 45,333,448 downwards.
TGGTTTGAAATTAGAATGTTGTCTTTTTATCGATGAATGGGAACATTTTTGTCTGCCAGATACACTGCTCATACTTTTTCTCAATATTATATTCATTTTTAAACACCACTTATATCTTTTACTGTGCCTAGACCTTAAATTTTTATGAAGCCAATCCTGGAAGTATAAAACTTAAAAAAAAAAAAAAAAAAAACAACTGACTTCATATTGTGCAACATTGCAGACTGTCACTGGTTTTATTTCTTGGATCTGCACTCTTTGCAATCCAACTTGGCTGTTTCTCCCATTGATGATGTTATCTGCTTCCTTGCTGGGACCACTCTTCTGCCAATGGAAGGAAAAAAGGTACACCATTCCATCCTCTTCTTTAAAAATCCTCCCTCTGTGTTTGAAAGAGCCAGACTGTCATATTGGGAGGTAATATAGGGTGTCAGTATCAAGTATGGTGGCTATAGAAGATGCCATGGGCAAAGTCATCCAAGATGTCTAGCCCTTGGCCTACTTGGTGACTGACTGAGCAAGCCTCCTGGAGACAAGCCACACCTTGTCCAGATCAATGAAACCACCTGGACTGTCTAGAGAGTTGTCCACTAATCTCAACTCTCACAGCTTGAGTCCTCACGCTTAAGGGCAGCTTGCTCTGAGGCCATGAAGGACTAGGTCACACATTTTCTTCTGCACAGTTTTGCTTGGAGTTTAACTTTTGGTTAAATGCTTTAATGCAAATAAGCTTCATTGTCATGTACTGTGTGAAGTGGGCAGAGGGGCTTATGGATTTTTTGGTTTTTTGTTTTGTTTTGTTTTTTGTTATATTCTGAATGTATAATGAATTTTTCCAACACTATTTTTTGAAGTTTCTTTTGCTACCCATTTGAAATGTCATGGTTCTTATTAGCTACATTTTCATATGCTCAAGTGTTGTCTTTTAAGATGTTTCTAATATGTTCTGCTGATTTCTTTTTGTATTCACACACCAATTACACGGTACCTAATTACTTAATTTTGTAGTACAACTTGTTGACTGGTGTTGTAGGGAATAGTGTTGGAAGCTAGTAATTAGGATTCAGGGAGGCATACTGTCTTTAATCCCTTAGCATTCCCCATAGAATCTGCCCGGCTTTTGTGACATAGTGGTGATTACCAAATTTGTTGTTTTAGAAGAGGAAACATTTAGTCTGCCAGTACAGTGGAAATGGCGGCATCCGCTACACTAGCAATCCATTGAGAGCCTCCTGGTTCACAATTATCTCTTGCCCTCATGATCCTGTATGGTGTAAGGCAAGCCACTGGAGACAGGAGAGAAAAGAGAAAGAATGCTAATACTCTCAGAGAGTTTGCTCGGAAATAGCGTGTGCAGTTTTACTTTCCTAACAGTCCTGAGAGGTCAGTGATGTCTTGCATCTATTTTTCAGAAGGGAATGTGAGGTGCAAGAAAGATTAAGTAGCTACGGCCACACCGACAATAAGTGAAGGATTAAAATTCCATGTGTATATGAACATGAAACTGCACTGTACAGAGCACCAGATGAAGTGCCCTCAAGGCACGGGGTGGTCTTCTCTGGAAAGAGAGAGTCATGAAAATTTCTGGCTTGTTTTCTTTTCTTTTCTTTTTTTTTTTTCTCCTTGATACTTCCAAAGCTCTCCGGATTTTCTGCAGGGTTGCAGGAGAGAAGGAAGAGGGATTTCCCTGTGATGAACTTGCATGTGGTCATATTGGTTCCTATCCTGACTCATGTTTTCCTCCTATGAGTGTGTGGGATATGGTGTGGTGGTGGTGGTAGTGTGTGGTGTTTGCATGTGTAAGTACACATGTGAATACAGGTGCATATCTGTGTGTAGGCCAGAGGACAACTTTAGGAGTCATTCCTCAGGTGCCATTCCTTGCCCTCACCCATCTTCAGTGATGGAACTATAGGCATGCACCACCACACCCATCTTTCTTTGTTTGTTTGTTGTTTTTGTTTTTAGCAACTTCTAAGAGAGGGACGTCTGGCCCTGGTGCTTGCAAAGCAAGAACTTTGCCAATGGAGACCTACAGACAATTTCCTTAGAAATCCACTGTCCCCGGCTGGACTGCAACCTAGTGAATGAAGAAACATTTCCCAGAGAAACATTCACTATTATGTAGCTGACAGAGGTGGTTAGAAGGTACAGAAAAGCTCCTTGCCTATCCTGCTCTCTCCTGTGTGGATGAACAAGTGTGAATGTCAGTGCTTTCTGGCTACCTTTGCTTTATTGTGGTGGTAGAAAAGGGTTAGAATATGAGGCGAGGAATAAAGGAGGTAACTTTCAGCCCAATGCTAAAGCAGAGGCAACTTCTGAAAGCAGAGTAGTCAGAAAGGAACATTCATTTTGGCTGACCTAGGAAGAGAAAAGAGAAAAGAAAGTGGATAGACAAAACAAACAAACAAACAACAACAAAATAAATAGAATCAGTGCAATGAGATTAAATTTGCCAGTACTTCCCCTAAGTAAAGAGCAGAGCAAGACATTCTTTGTTTATGAAGAATGCACAAGAAGTTTAAAGGAAAGCAAAGAACAAAGAAAATAGAACACACGCTCTCCTGGAAGGATTACTGCCACAGAATGGACCTGGCCACATCTTTTTGAGAAAGCAATCTGGCAAGATAAACACATCCTGAGTTTAAACTATTGACTCAGCAAGCACTTCTGCGTCTATAAATCTAGCCTACAGACAAGAGAACCCCAGGAAATACACACATTTATTTATAGCAGGAAAAGAGAGTGGAGAGCTGACGTCTCATTAGTGGTGAAATGGTATAAAAAGTGACATAATCAGGTAATTTAGGGCACAATAGAGGAGCAGAACTAATAACCCACACATACACACACACACAATACACATATACCATATACACATATGCACACACCACACACATATACCACATGCACACCACATATACCACACACACACATGCATACACACAGTCTGTATACACAGACCGTACACACAGACCATATACACACATGCACACACACATAAACACGCAGGTATTGATTAGACTGGATCACACAGTTGAAGGCTGCACCGTCAATCCATGGCCACCTGCCTGCTGGAGAGCAGAAAACACAGCAGCTTTTATGTCCAAGGAGATTTGGAAGCCTCAGTATTCCCAGTCCAGGCTGAAGGATTAAAGCTTCCTGGAGAACTCCTGGTGAGCGTCCACAGTAAAGCCTGAAGAAGTGAGTCTGGCACTCACTCACGAGCAAGGCAGTAGCAACACACAAGCTTGCTCCATAGTAACATTCCGGCACAGTTCCTCCTCCCAGCTTTGTTCCACTTGGCCCTTGGTGGACTGGATGATTCCATGCCTATTCAACTGCCATCCTCTATCAGTTGTTATCTGGAAATGCTCTGCATACATCTAAGTGTGCCTACTAATGTCCTGGCTACCTCTCAACTAATAGGCCTGGCAACCGAGATCAACCATTACACCAAGAGGCCATCATGGGATATTATTCAGAACTGGGTGTTGAAGAACACAGACTAGAAAACAGATAAGCATGGTGTACATGTTTGGATTGTTTTTGTTTTTGTTCTTGAGACAGGGTTTCTCTTGTAGTCTTAGCTGTCCTGGACTTGCTTTGTAGACCAGGCTGACCTTGAACTTGTAGAGATCCAACCGCCTCTACTTCTCGAGTGCTGGGATTAAAGGCGTGCGCCACCGAGGTGTATGTATTTGTTGCTATCCTCCTATTGCTAAACTTTTGGAAACCAAGACTTAGCAGTGGAGTTTGAATTATGGATAGGCATTGTGTTAGTTATTCTCATCGATATGACAAAGTGCATGGGGAAAGCAACATAAGGAAGGCTCACAATCAGAGGGTAACATCTGTTACAAAAGGAAACACTCAGGCCAGAGAGAACATCACTAGCTTTGGTCACAGGAGTTGGAGACAGCTCCCGTCCTCATCAGGGAATCCAGAAAGCTGAGTTCTGGGTCTCTGCTCACTGTTTCCTTTTTATTTAGTCCACACCTGAGTCCCAAGGATGGTACCCTCCTATTGCAGGGAAGTCTTCCCTCTTCAGCTAAACATACTGGAAAAAGCAGGAAGGACACGCCTGGAGCTGTGTTTTCTAGATGAGTCTAAATCGCCTCAAGTTGATAATCAAGGTTAATCACCACAGCCACCAAAAGCTAAGCATGGCATAGACTTATTTTCATAGGGAGTTTGATGCAGGTACTGCTCAGTGAAAAATGGCAGACAGGTGCCAGTCACGAGAACTACCAGCATCCACACAATGGCTATCAGAGCCAACCACATCTTTGTGCCTAGCAGCATACTAGGAAAACGGTTTCACTTACAATCACACACTAAACAGAGGTGTTGCTTTCTCAAGTAAATTCAGTGGTGCCTCTGGCAGTTCATGGAAATTCAGGCAGACAAAATGAATTTATGATTAAAAGTGAGCTTCTGCTTATTTTTAAAGGATTTGAAAACTTGTAAGGAAGAACACCTGATGCTGGCTATAATATTTTGAAAACACAAATTGTCCTACCAATTACTAGTAAACAAACGGAACTGCACCCAAACCAATTAATAAGCAGAGGCTAGAGAGATGACTCAGCAGTTGGGAGCATCCATATGTTGGGTTCACAGTTACTTGTAAGTCCAGATCTAGGGGATCACACAGTTTTTTCTGGCCCCCATAAGCACCAGCACATACATGCACATACCTGAAGACTGCACAGCCCCCCCCACAGACATACATAATAAATAAAATAAGTATAACTAAAAGATTAATTCATGAGCAGAACATTGAGACAAAACGACAGTCTATTTATTTATTTATTTATTTATTTATTTTAATATCATGAAACAGGTTCACACTATATAGCCTAGATTGCTCTTGAACTAATGATCCTCTTGCCTCAGCCTCCTGAGTAGTTAGGAGTATAGACCCATGATTGTACACATCCAAAAGGAAAGAAGAATATTCTTAAGCAAGACTGGAAGCCCAGAGAATAGAAGTCAAAGAGAGTAAATCCTAATCAGAGACACTTAACTGTATACTTAATAAACAAAGAGGAGGCCGGGAGAGATGGCTCAGTGAGTAAGCATGTGCTTGCTGTGCATACACGAGAACCTGAGTTTGAGTCTTAAGCATCCACACAAGGAAGTTGGGCACAGCTGGATGTGCCTGTGACTCCAATACTGAGGCCAGTAGACAAGCAGATCTGGGACCTCACTGGCTGGTCCACCCAGCCCAAACTTCAAGCTTTGGGTTTAGTCAGAGACTCCATTTTTAAAACAGATAAAGCAGAGAGATCAATATGGGAAGATGCCAATACCCTTCTCTGCCCCTCCCCCTGCCATGTTCAGCAAGAGTGTGCACATCTGCACATTTGTGCACTTGTACTACTTCCATCCACCCAAAGTCAAAATAAGCAATGGATCTGGAAACAGGTTTGCAAGGCAAGGAACATGGGGCTGACAGGGTTTGTGACAAATAAAGAGTTCTCAAGAAGTAATGAAAAAGAAAAATTCAAATAGAAAAGTGACCAAAGAGGATGATTAGAAATTTCACAAAGATAAAAGTAAATGGCTAAGGGGGCTGGAGAGATGGCTCAGAGGGTAAGAGCACTGACTGCTCTTCCAAAGGTCATGAGTTCAATTCCCAGCAACCACATGTTGGCTCACAACCATCTATAATGAGATTTGTATACATAATAAATAAATAAATCTTTAAAAAAAAAGTAAATGGCTAAGATATGACAAAAAATCTCTATTTATCTGGAGAATGAATGTAAGTTGCAATAACAGCAAATCATATTTAACCTGTGCATGTGCTTATGCCTATAGAAACACTTATAAAAATATGGAAAAATAAGTAGGTAGTTACTAGGCTGTCTAAGTAGACTATGTAGCACGATAGTGGAGTCATATCTCAAATGCAGATCTCACTGATGAATTCAGTAAGATTTTCCTAGCATGAAAGAGATGCCTACGGGAAGGGACTCAGAGCCTTAGCCAGGGAGAGGGAGAAAAGTTTTTTTCCGGTCATGACCCCTCCCATTGGCCTTGCTAAGTTTGTGGGGGTGTTTCTGTTCTGGGTTTCATGGGAAGCTATGGCTGTGGTCCTCAAGGGAGGTTGACAGTGGAATCCAGGACACACCCATGCAGAAAAACACACAGTTTGAAAAGTGATTCCTGTTAAAGTCATGAACCACAGAGGCCCACAGACATGCAGGCTCTCAACGATTTTTCTCTCTATTTTTACTCTTTGGAAATTGGCTTCAGACTATTCTGAAAAGGGCATTTTTATGATCTGAAATAATCTGGTGGAGTAAATAGAGCAGTTCGGATGAATGATCTGAAAGAGTAAATATCCATTCAATGGAAAAAGGATAGCATCTTCAACAAATGGTGCTGGTCTAACTGGAGGTCTATGTGTAAAAAAATGCAACTGGACCCTTATTTGTCACCTTGCACAAAACTCAAATCCAAGTGGATTAAAGACCTCAACATAAAACCAGAGACACTAAGCCACTTAGAAGAAAAAGTGGGAAAGAGCCTGGAACATATTGGCACAGGAGACAACTTCCTGAACAGAACACCAACGGCCCAGGCCTTAATGTCAACCATTAATAAATGGGACCTCATGAGGCTGAGAAGCTTCTGTAAGGCAGGAGACACTGTCAAGAGAACAAAGCGACAGCCTACAGACTGGGAAAAAATCTTCACCAACCCTACATCTGACAAAGGTCTAATATCCAAAATATATAAAGAACTCAAGAAATTAAACACCACCAAACCGAATAACCCAATTGAGAAATGGGGCTTGGAACTAAACAGAGAATTCTCAACAGAGGAATATCAAATGGCTGAGAAACACTTAAAGAAATGTTCAACCTCCTTAGTCATCAGGGAAATGCAAATCAAAACAACTCTGAGATTCCATCTTACACCCATCAGAATGGCTAAGATCAAAAATTCAAGCGACACCACATGCTGGCGAGGATGTGGGGAGAGAGGAACACTCCTTCATTGCTGGTGGGAATGCAAACTAGTACAGCCACTTTGGAAATCTATCTGGTGCTATCTCAGAAAAATGGGAATAGGGCTTCCTCAAGACCCAGCTATTCCACTCCTTGGAATATACCCAGAAGATGCTCCAGCACACAACAAGAAAATTTGCTCAACCATGTTCATAGCAGCCTTATCATAATAGCCAGAACATGGAAACAGCCTAAGTGTCCCTCAGTAGAAGAGTGGATAAAGAAACTGTGTACATCTATACTATGGAATACTACTCAGCTATTAAAAACAAGGAATTCCCTAAATTTGTGGATAAATGGATTGAGCTAGAAATGATCATAATGAGTGAGTTAACCCAGAAGCAGAAAGAAGCAAATGGTATATACTCACTTATATCTGCATACTAGCCCAAGGGGCATGTCCAACAAAAGCCTTCACTTACCAGGAAACTGGGACAGAGGGGAAGGCATCCTATTGGGACTCTGAATGAGAGACGCATGGGAGAACAGCAAAATAAAAGGATCCAGAGGGTCCTAGAAATCTACAAGTAGAACAATATGATAGGCAGATTTGGGCCCAGGGGTCCCGCTCAAACTAAGGCACCAGCCAAGGACAATACAGGAGGTAAACTTTAAACCCCTTCCCAGATCTAGCCAATGGTCAGAATATTCTCCACAGTTGAGTGGAGAGTGTGATACGACTTTCTCACGTGTTCTGGTGCCTCACATTTGACCATGTCCCCTGGAGGGGGAGACCTGGTAGCACTCAGAGGAAGGACAGCAAGTAGCCAAGAAGAGACTTGATACCCTATGAGAATATATAGGGGGACGTAATCCCCCTCAGGAACAGTCATAGGGGAGGGGAATAATGGGAAAATGGGGGGGGGGAGGAATGGGAGGATACAAGGGATGGGATAAACATTGAGATGTAACAAGAATAAATTAATAAAAAAACATTAAAAAAAAAAAAGAGTAAATAAAGCGGGTCATTTTCAAAAGCACTGTAGATATTTTAAACACATCCTAATCTTAGGCTGGCGAGATGGCTCAGCCATTAGGAGAGCTGGCTGCTCTTGCAGAGGACCTAAATTTAGTCAGTCCCTTCATCAGGCGGCTTATCGCCACTCACCTAGAGTTACAGGAACCACCTCTGAGTCACAGGTGTCAGCAGAGGGAAGGGCTCAGGGTTTCTGAGACCAGTGATCATCTTCTCATGTAAATTTACTTGAGGCAGCCACCTTCTCTCAGTTCCATTCTGAAAAGTGACTCCAAAATGAGATATTGTTTCTGCACTAATATGATCTTACGGATTGGATGCCCAGCTCATTCATGATCAGCGTTTTCTATTTATCGGCTTCTTCTCTTTCCTGCTGATCCGAGACTACTCTCTACATTCATTCTACTCACTCTTTGGTACTAATGTGACACTTGATATTTTTGAAAGATTTATTAAATTAGAGGAATCATCAAAGCCAGGTGTGGTGGCATCCCAGCACACAGGGAGGCAGAGGCAGAAAGGTCTCTGTGAGTTCAAGGCCAGCCTGGTGTACAAAGCAAGTTCAGGACAGCCAAGGCCACATAGAGAAACCCTGTCTTGAAAAGCCAAAAGAAAAAGAAAAAAGTCATGCCTGCATGAGTTTATGTGTAGCACAGGAGACCAGAGTGGGTCAGAGGCCCTGGAACTGGAATAGCAGGCAGCTTTGAGTTGCCTGATCTGTATGCTCGGAATTGGACCAGGGTCCTCAGCAAGAGCAGTAAGTGCTCTTAACTGCCGACTCATCTCTCCAGCCCCAAATAATTATTTTTTACACCAAATTTTGTTTGTTTTGTTTGTTTGTTTGTCTTTGAAACAGGGTCTTACTCTACAGCTCTGATATGCCTGGAACCTCCTGTGTAGACCACAGTGGCCTCTGAGTCACAACAGCAATGCCCCTGTCTCTGCCTCCCTGCGCTGGGCTTACAGGCTTACCCATCAGCTACCATCTTTTAGGTGTGGCTTTTCTTTTGAATCCAGGACCCTGGGTGAAGGCAGAGTGTGCCTGGCGGATCAGCTTAAGGGGAGGAGGAAAGTTGATTCTGACTCCAGTTTAAGCGTATGTAGTCAATCACAGCACCTAGGGCCCAGTGTGTGGTGGTGTGAGCTAGTGGCATGGCTCATAACTTCTCAGCAGACTGGGAAACAGAGAAAAGAGCTCAACACAGAAGTAGAGCAACGGCTATTACTCTCCAGCCCTGTGTCTATGGTCTTACATCTCCCAGCTGGGCACTGTTTCCAAAACACTGTGCAGACGGCCCAGATGGAGACCAAGTGTTCAAACATAGAGAGAGCGGGTCATTTCTCATTCAAACCATATGGGAGAGGAAGTCAGAGGGGGCAATCTCTTAAGGGTAGCCGGCGTCACAGTGTTACTGTGTGTCTCTATTCTTTGTATCCACACAGTTGCTGTCCCCATCCCCCGAAGGATGCCCTCTGTTCCTGGTTAAGTTTAAAGGGTAAGTTTTCTGTGCACAATCATCCCAGACCCCTCGTGAGACAGCCTTGTGTTCAACGTTAATGTCTTCCACTGGAGCCCTCGAGGAGCACTGAAGTGAGTGGCTAGAGGCTTATTAAAATAGATTGCTGGGCGCTCCCAAGAGATTGCCATTTCTGGGTTGGGGAAAGGCCCTCAAATTTGCATTTCAAACAAGGTTCCAGGTGAAGAGAGCTGCTGAAGATCTGTGGGCCACATGTTGGCAGCTAAAGAAAGTGGCTACTCCTTCAACTGGTATTTATTTGATTCTGCCTCTGCACTACAGGACATACAGGTGCTGGCAATAAAACAATGGAGAGAGAAGTGGGCCGCATGCTGGAGCCGGCAAGGTGGCTGCTAAGCCAAGAGTTGTATAAATATTTATCATGTTGATGAAAAGGACACTATTAGACACTATGCCAGCAAATAGCAGGGAGGGTGACTGCCTGGCAAAATGACATTTCATTTGGGCTCTCTCTAGGGACTAGTTATATTTTTCGTTCGTTCATTTGCCTTCTCCATTAAAAGAAATACATTTCATGCTTTGAAAATGTTTTCAAGAAAGCCCCTAAAGCTCCAGACAGTGAGTGCACCCCCTTACTCACTGCTCTCTTGAAATGGGTGGATAATCTGGAGACAACAACTGCTTTTGCTTCAGAGTCAAGGAGGTGATGAGACGAGACGGTCTGTGGTGCTTGGCGCACTGCTATGTGTGTCCACAAAGAGGTGAGTTCTCCCTCCCTCTCTGCCTCTGCAGTCAAAGGCCAGGATCAGGATGGCTGAGTAGTTAGGCTTCTCAGTTCACAATGAGAAACCAGATTGCGGGGTGTGTGTGTGTGTGGGGGGGTTGGGGGGGCATCTCAGGGGGTGTACCCCGTACAACTAGCATGGGGCTGCATTCCAAACCACACCCAGCAATTTCCTCAGGACAGCAGACGACAACAAGAAATGGTGAAAAGGCATGGCTATCAGGAGGCAGGATCAGTGAGAAGATGGGGCTCTTGGGAAAAGCATAGTCTGTGAGAATGCAGGTACAATAAATAGAAGATGTGTTCTGTGACCAGGAGGAACCCGTGAGACAATGTGGCCATGAGAAGGTGGCACCAAGAAGCACTCTATCTTAAAATATGTGGAAAGAATTTTTAACACAGATGTGGTATTACTAGCAAAGATCTGAGATTTGAAGGAAGATGGTTATTTTCAGAATTATTTGGAGGAGAAAACATCTCTCTCATCTACTGACGAACCGGGACATGCTGAAGTGAATGTTCGTAATGTAGTTACCTGAGACTGCCCCTTGTCACTAGGGTGAATCCTGTCGCTAACTTGGAAGCCCCCTTTCTGGTACCATTTCTACACTTACCTACAGGAAAATAAAATAATTGATTGAATTCTGTGTTCCAATTCTAATGTTCTGATCCTGAGATTAAAAAAAAAAAAATAATATATATATATATATATATATATATATATATATATATATATATACAAAAAAAATTACACACACACACACACAAACACACATAGCTGTAGTCAGACAGCTAGCTACACAGAAGAAATGATTTTTAAAAAAATACATTTTTATATATGTATACTATGGATAAAGTGCTTGTTTAGTTTTTGTCTTTCATGGTTCCTTTTGAAGCAGGATTTTGATATGTTTTAAACAATTTTTTTATATGATTTTTCTTCTCTCTTTCTCTCCCTCCTCCCCCCCTCTACACACACACACACACACACACACACACACACACACACACATCTGTAATGTGAACACAAAATGAATGAACATTTATTTCTTGGGCTTCAAATAGGCCAGAGTCCAGCACACCTGCTAAGAACTTGGGATGAGACAGAGTGGAAGGTCGCAACCTTCATGCCCCTGAGACAACAAACCCAAGCTTCTCGTTCTTGGCATGACTGTTGGTGACCTGACCCCGGCCACACATAAAGTACCATTCAACAAAACCACGTGTGCTCCTTGTCCAAATACGATCAATAGTCTTCAAAGGCCCAGGAAAAGCCGGGGCTAGAATTCAAACAGCCACATTTACTCAGGGCTCCCCCATGGTCCATGTTGTTCCTCTTAGACAGTCTAAGCCCCCTTGGCAATCTGGGTTAATAATTAACTGGGCTAAGTGACACTGATAAAAATCCCCATATCCGGACTTGTGGTCCACTGACTGCTGCTCTTCAGAGGACATGTTTAATCCTACGGTGCATTCGGACCTTTGACTACCTTTATCTCAAATTTGAGTCATCTCTTGTTTCTCACTGAGGTCTTTGTGAATTAAGGAGTAAATGCAGAAAGACTGTACCCATTTAAGGGACAGAGAAAGAATTAGTAGACAGTACTGTAAATGGTTTATTGACTGAACCAAATTCATCAGGTGTGAATCCAAACCCCACCCTCACCCACTGGAACCATTTGTCCTTCCCTTCTCAGGATGACAGCTTGCCACAGGCACCTGGGGAAGGGGTGGGGAGTAACACAGAGCTGTCATGCAGTCTTCATAAGCTCCAGAGAGTTCTAAAGCTGGGGTAATGATGCCCACAGTTGTCCCAAGCAGGGATGAGAGGGTTGGAAGTCTATGTTTCATGTATCAGCTATTGGTTCCCTCCTCCCAGAAAGGACTACAGTATCTAGGCAGCTAACAGCATAGGACTCTGCAGGCTACATAGAGCTAGAGCCAAGCACCCAACCTGTATCAGGGCATCCGGGCTCTTCCAGGATGGAACTGCAGAGAAAAAGGCATATATAGTCCCATCACACTGGAGAGGTGCTACCTGGTGCCTTCTGGGAGATGTGCAAATGAAAAGTCATGACCAATGGGTTCTTTGGGGAGTTTCTTGCAGACAACCCCACTGAGGACCTCTGGGTGTCATTCTCTGCTGTAGAAATGCCTCTTACACTTGCTTGATTGCAATTCCCCTACATTTGGATGTTTGCCTCTCTGGATCCTTTGTTTTGGGCCCCAGTCTTGGTGATCAACTCTTCAGGTTCATTCAACACAAAACCCTGGTTCTAGCACAAAAAACCTCTCCTGTCCCAGGAGACATTTCAGTCCTGAATAAATGGGGTCACCCTAGAACATATGGATCAAAGACAAATGGACGCACATTTAAACTTTCACAGGAAGGTATTGTGCTGGCAAATGTTTAGCAACTGCCTTTCCCCAAGTGAAGGTCTGACCTGCATTGCTGACAATTTCTGTGGTGTAAAAATTTCCACAACGGCCAATAGGTCACTGGACATGGATGGGGTAGGAGAGATGCTGATGGTCAGCTCTTCGGAGGTCGTGTAAGCAGGCTCCACCTGCCCCAGCACCACGACAAAAGTGGCTGTTCTGAGCGTTCATGAGATGAAGGTTTCAGACAGAAGTAGATTCTAAAGCTGGGTGGACTAGAAGGAAAGGGAGGAGCCTTCCAAGGAAGCAGCTGGAGCAAAGAGCGGGAGAGGAAATGGGGAGAGAGGTCAAGGTGCCAAGACATTAGACAGCAGTTGTACACCCAGAGCCCCAGTTTACTCAGCTGCAAAATAGAGCTGCCATGAAGGATTCCATGAGAGGCATATTATTTGGTACCTAGTAGGTGCTAAAGTGGCAGACTTAACCTCAGAATGGAATTAAATAATTTCTCCACAGTCTTTGTATAGAAATATAATCGTGAGTAGGGTTACAAAGACACACACACATATGCTTATATATGTGAACACTGGGGTTATACACACACCTGGGACACCCATGTATACACACACACACACACACACACATATACACATTCCTCGTGAGACAAAGCCACACGGCCAGGCCCAGGGAGCCATTTCATTCTCCTTGAATGTAGACAGACGCCATTACAGAATGATGTCATTTCCGTTTGGTTGTTCAAGGACATCTGAGAGACGAGACTTAGGAGAGAAACATCCTGCCCCAGCCTTTGAGGCTGCAAACAACAGCAGCAAGACCGGGAAAAGTGCTCACGTGAGGACCGGTTCCTTCCAGACTTACTGACTAAGAAGATTTTAGGCCCGGTGTTTATCTTTCAGGAAATACCTGGGAAGCAGGAATAGTTCTGTATTCTGTCAAGGTGTGAGGCCACTTCAGAAACAAGAGAGTCTTTGAGGAGATGGCCTGATCGGGCAAAGGCATCTCAAGTGTGTCTTTTCTTCTTGAGGAGTCCCTGGGGAGACAGGAGTGCTTGGCTTGCTTGTTTCTCATGCAGCAACTCAGTCCAAAATGAAATGATGTGCCTGCAAACTCAAGCGCATAACCTGGCTTTGCTCCTCAGGTAGGCTGGACCACACCTCACTGCTAGCAACCAACATGAGGAAGGCAATGAGAGGGCTGGGGAGATAGTCCATTCAGGGAAGTGCTTGCCTTATGAGCCAGAGACCTGAGCTCTGTCCTCAGAAGCTGCAGTTTAACAACTAGGAATGGTTGCATGGTTGTAATCTCTGTGCCAGGGGAAGGAAGACAAGTGGTCTCTGGGGCACCCTGGCCTGCCAGCCAGGCCTACTTGGCAATGCCAAGCCAGAAAGAGATGGTTTGTTAAAAAAAAAAAAAAAAGTCAAGAGAGATGGCACTTGTACCTGAGGAATGACATGGGAGGCTGACCTCTATCCTCCACACAGGAGTACATGCATGTGCACACACATATGTGCCTTCATGTGAACATATAGACAAACACACACACACACACACACACACACACACACACACACGGTGGCAGAGAAGCCATAGCAATATCCTTATATTTGCCAACGTGTCTACTTATATCACCTTGCCTGCTGTGGAGATTTCAGAGAGAGGTGGGACCAAGTCTTGTTTACAATAAAGGAAGTGGAACTAATTGGAGCAGAAACTCTGTGTGGGGGGAACAGGAGAAGAGCGGTACTGTGGGGCTAGACCACGTTCAGCCACAGTGTGGGAGGCCTGGGGAGAAGCTGGGAGCACTGGCAAGATGGAGATTCCTGCTTCATTTGTGCTACTCTGCTAAGACTGTTTTAAAATGAATCTGTTTTCTAGTGGAAACCTCTTTGCTCCAGTAAGGCGGGATGAGCGAACATTTGTGTACTTCAGTTGTTTAGTGAGGACCTGAGTTTGCTAATAGCTGTGGAAATAAGTATGTGCGTGTGTGTGTGTGTACACCCGTCTGCTGTCATACAGAGAATGCCATGTCTTGGGACCTTAAAGTTAATAGAAATTAAGTCTAATATAGTACAAAGACTCTACATTGGTTAAATAATTTGTTTTATAGTTTAAAAAAAAGCAGATACTTGGCTTCTCGTGGTGGCATTGGCAAAGCATGCCAATCTGTGGTTCATAATTTCACATAAACATGGACTTGAGCTTTGTGTGGAAGGTCTTTCTATTGGGCATTCATACCTGCGAAGGTGGAAACACACACCAAATTCACTTTTTGTTTTGTTTTCTGGGAGTATGCAAGTTAAGCTCCAATGAAAACTTGAAAGAGAATTAGGTTATACCAAAATGAAAACTCAGTTGTAATTTTAAAGATATTCAAACAGAAATATATTTGCTTCCTGCACTGTTGGGTTGCCTTCACTGTTATTTTCAATCTTTTAATAAAAATGTATGAGCATGGATGCTTCACCTACAAGTATGTCTGTGTAACACGTGTGTACCTGCTGCTCACAGAGGCCAGAAGAGCATACTGGGTTACCTGGAACAGGAGTTAGAAGTAATTGAGCTGCCTTGACTGTTGGGAGCTGAACATGGGTCCACCGCAAGAACAGGAAAGCTCTTCACCACTGTCATTGTTCTAACCCCTGCTTTCATTACTCTAAGGGTCGGGCTTTGAAGACAAAAGTGCAACAAGCTAGAGTTCCCAAAAGTCTCTAAACACCAGCCACCCCCCCAACACACACGCACACACACAAACCACGCATATATCCACCCCCTCTCTGTCTCTGTATCTCTCTGTTTCTCTGTCTCTGTCTCTCTGTCTCTCTATCTCTGTCTCTGTCTCTCTCTCTCTCTCTCTCACACACTCACACACCATGCATATGTCCCCCCTTCTCTGTCTCTGTCTGTCTCTGTCTCTGTCTTTGTATCTCTCTGCCTCTCTCTTACATATCCACACACCAAGCATATATCCACCCCCTCTCTGTCTGTCTCTCTGTCTCTGTCTCTGTCTCTGTCTCTGTCTCTCTCTCATACACACACACACACACAAAACTTGTGATTTTAAATGGATCTAATTCAGATGGAAGGAAAAATAAAGGGCTTGGACTTATGGCAGCTTTACTGTCCAGACTTGGTGTGGTGAATGCCACAAGTGTGAATCTTTGAGACCCCTGTATTGTGGCAGCAAACATATGGGCATGTCAGCCTTGGATTTTCCCCCCTTACACTAGAACCAGTTTGATTAAACAAAACATTTAGTTCACTAACCATTCTTTGAATGCTGACCACTGTTGGCTCTGAGCAAACCTCTGGGGGCAAGAACAGTGGGGCCTGCCTGGACATAAGGAAGCGCAGAGTGTGGTCGGGCAATGGCAGCCTCACAGTGACACACAGATACTGCCTCTATCAATCACACTGAGGAAAGTGCACTGAGAACACATGAAAACAGAAATCCTCCTTATAGGGAGAGGAGGGAGCTACATCGTCTTCAGGGTAGATGTCACCTCTAGAGGCATGAGAAGTGGAGACGACATTCCAGACAAGGGGTAGCAAGGGTAAAGAGTGTTGACAGTACACATTATTCCAGCAATAATGGTGGTTGGGACACAACTGTGACGCTCCGGAAGCCAATGCTTCCGGCTGACAAAATATGTGTTCCAGTGCTGAAGGTAGGATGTGGGCAAGACCACCCACTCTTCCCGGTGAGTCAGTTCATTTGGAGGCTCTTGAAATGTTAGAAATCACCGTTTTCTGTTTGAGAGTAGTGAGTGGGTAGAGTTCATTGCTTGTAAACCTGAAAGGGCCTCTGTCTGTGTTCCTTATAAAGTAGGATCCTGTGCTGAGCCTGTTAGCTCCATTTTGTGACCTGACACCACCCTACTGCTCCAGGCTCACCCTCTACCACACACGCCTCCTCCCTGTCCCAGATGCAGCTGCAGCACTAGAAATGGGGTCCTGTAGGAATGGACTCCCAGAGTCGCAGGCAGAGGTTGTAGCCATTGATTTGGTGAGTGCGTCCCTTCTCCAGCGCTGTTAGAAGAAGGCCCAGCAATAGATTGTATTTATTCAGGGTAGATGGTTTTTGTTTTTTTTTTTTACAATGTTATCTTAGAACTGAATGAACATCACTGGTATTGATGTTACATGCAGGGAGGTATATTTTAAAAATACCGCGACATTTCAGATCACTTCCTCACACAATGATATTATCATAGAGTGACATTATGCTAATCATAGTGTTAGCTATGAAGAAAGATATAGTCAGTCCATAGGTGGGCTTAGTGTGTGCGGTAAAAGCGGAAGATAAATTCTGAAGACTTGGGGGCCTGCAACATCAGTAAAATGTTTAGAGGCGTGCTAGAACACCTCATCAAACTAAAGGACAAATTGTTCCTCCTTAGCCCTCTGAAGGTAGTTCAACTCTTAGCCTCCTCTCATCTGTGGGACCACCATATTTCACACTGGATAATGCCCTCTTTCCTAAATGCCGTGGAGGCTGCAAGATTGGAATCAGGCTGAGTCAGAGAATACCTCTGCGTACGTCCAGTCACAAATACAAGCATCTCTACCACTTGGTCCATTTGACTCACCAGACACTATGATACTAAAGGGAAAGGCCACTATGAGAAGATTAAAGCAAACCCAACAGGAGAATCTCAATGTGGGGGTCCATGAAGCATGACCATTGTTCTGCAAAAAATAGAGAACCTGGGAACCATCTCTTGGTGTGCTATTTGCTTAAGACAACGATGGAGCTTTTACCCATGAAACATCAGCTGATGGTGTTTTTAGAGCTATAAGTCATGCATGAGGTCCCTGCAGACCCACCAACTCAAAGGTTGAGTAGACTCAACAGTAAGTTATTGTAGGACGGAGTAGCCTCCTTTAGGACTGAACATGAGTATGGAAAGAAGTGGATCAATAGGCCACACTAGGAGGTAGCCAGAGTCCCAATGGCAGTGAGTGCAAGACCATAGTATGCAATGTTCCCACTATGTACTGTGCCACCTGGAAGCTCATGGTCTGCCATAACCATGGGATGGACCTGAGTCTTGAAAGCAAAACCAGTTCCAATTTGGAGATGGCACCGAAAGAATGAGTCATGGACACTAAATCAACAACCATGCTACCGTGCTGTTTCCCTGCCAGGTTGTGTAACAGAGCTATACAGGAATAAGCCGAAGTAGGAATGGCCCACTTACTTTCTTCTCATTACCCTTTGCAACTTTGAGGGTATTCGTGCTTCCTACACAGGAGCTTAGGTCTGTGGGTCTAGGCTTTCTGGTTAAGAGTCCTTCTCCATTGGGTGTGGTGGGGCACACCTTCAATCCCAACACTCAGGGAGGCAGAGGCAGGTGGATCACTGTGAGTTCAAGGCCATCTTGGTCTACAAATAGATGGGACAGCTAAGGCTACACAGAGAAATCTTGTCTGGAAAAGCAAAACCAAAACCAAAACCAAAAACAAGTCCTTCTCCATCAAGGGACCAACAAGAGCCTCTTTAAATTTCATACTATGGCAGTCAACTGACTGTTTCAATGTCCTTGTTCTAAGAGACCACACTAGATCACCAGCATAGCAAAAGACATTCACTTAGGCCATGCATTCTGATCATGACGATGACGTAAACTGTATGAGTCAGCTACACTAGGAGGTGGCCAGACTCCCAAATGGTAGCAGGTGCAATACCGTAGTATCTACAGTCCCATGATGCAGTGTGCCACCTGGAAGCTCCTGGGAGGGAGTGCACACAAGCATCAGATAATCTTGCATCAGGTAGGTCATCATTTTCCTTTCCCTAAATGCAAGCAAATGGATACAGTAGCACCGATGGTGTCAGAAGGACATGGTAGCCACACCTGTGGTCAACTGCTTTCCAGGTGTCAAGGGAGCAAATGGCAGTCCTTAAAGAGAAAAAAGAACTGGAAATTCACGTGAAGAAAATGTGACTGTCATAACCACACAGAGAAGGCATATGCAGAGTCCTCTTTCCCTGCCTGGGAATCATGCAGGAATCAGTGTGAGGGGGGAAAAAAAAACTCTCAATTGCCACTGCAGGGACAACTGAGCAGCAGAATAAATCAGGTGGTACTAGACTATAGCCCAAAGCACACACTAAATGTTCATGCATTTAGGACACCAGAAACAAAAGACTGGAAAGAGAACAATAACTTTTCAAGAATTCCAGGTCAGAGGAGGCTCTACTTGGAGAGCCAGGGTAAGTCTCACTTCTGCAATGTGAGCAGCGCACAGCAACTGCAGTCTCCAGAACCCAGTGTGGGAACTAGAAAAAGGACAATAGCTGACAATATGATACCCACTGTTAGACTGAAGCGACCAAGGACAACTGTAACAGACGCCCGTTGCTAGACACAATCGCATTGCTAGAACATACAATGAGATTACTAATGGCACTTTTTACCTTTGAGGATTTTTGTCTGCCCCACCCCCAAACTGACCTCACTATTATCATGAGGGAAAAACAATCAGACCAATACAGATTTATGAGTAGCCTATAGAAGTCCTAATTAGCATTATTTGAAACTGGCAAGGTCATCAAAATTGGAGAAATTCTTTTTTTTTTTTTTTTTTTTTTTTTTTTTTTTTTTTTTTTTTTTTCTTTTTTTTTTTATTTATTTTATTTTATTTTTTTTAATTAATTTATTCTTGTTACATCTCAATGTTTATCCCATCCCTTGTATCCTCCCATTCCTCCCCCCCCCCCATTTTCCCATTATTCCCCTCCCCTATGACTGTTCCTGAGGGGGATTACGTCCCCCTATATATTCTCATAGGGTATCAAGTCTCTTCTTGGCTACTTGCTGTCCTTCCTCTGAGTGCCACCAGGTCTCCCCCTCCAGGGGACATGGTCAAATGTGAGGCACCAGAGTATGTGAGAAAGTCGTATCACACTCTCCACTCAACTGTGGAGAATATTCTGACCATTGGCTAGATCTGGGAAGGGGTTTAAAGTTTACCTCCTGTATTGTCCTTGGCTGGTGCCTTAGTTTGAGCGGGACCCCTGGGCCCAAATCTGCCTATCATATTGTTCTACTTGTAGATTTCTAGGACCCTCTGGATCCTTTTATTTTGCTGTTCTCCCATGCGTCTCTCATTTAGAGTCCCAATAGGATGCCTTCCCCTCTGTCCCAGTTTCCTGGTAAGTGAATGCTTTCGTGGGACATGCCCCTTGGGCTAGTATGCAGATATAAGTGAGTATATACCATTTGATTCTTTCTGCTTCTGGGTTAACTCACTCATTATGATCATTTCTAGCTCAATCCATTTATCCACAAATTTCGGGAATTCCTTGTTTTTAATAGCTGAGTAGTATTCCATAGTGTATATGTACCACAGTTTCTTTATCCACTCTTCTACTGAGGGACACTTAGGCTGTTTCCATGTTCTGGCTATTATGAATAAGGCTGCTATGAACATGGTTGAGCAAATTTTCTTGTTGTGTGCTGGAGCATCTTCTGGGTATATTCCAAGGAGTGGAATAGCTGGTCTTGAGGAAGCCCTATTCCCATTTTTCTGAGATAGCACCAGATAGATTTCCAAAGTGGCTGTACTAGTTTGCATTCCCACCAGCAATGAAGAAGTGTTCCTCTCTCCCACATCCTCGCCAGCATGTGGTGTCGCTTGAATTTTTGATCTTAGCCATTCTGATGGGTGTAAGATGGAATCTCAGAGTTGTTTTGATTTGCATTTCCCTGATGACTAAGGAGGTTGAGCATTTCTTTAAGTGTTTCTCAGCCATTTGATATTCCTCTGATGAGAATTCTCTGTTTAGTTCCAAGCCCCATTTCTCAATTGGGTTATTCGGTTTGGTGGTGTTTAATTTCTTGAGTTCTTTATATATTTTGGATATTAGACCTTTGTCAGATGTAGGGTTGGTGAAGATTTTTTCCCAGTCTGTAGGCTGTCGCTTTGTTCTCTTGACAGTGTCTCCTGCCTTACAGAAGCTTCTCAGCCTCATGAGGTCCCATTTATTAATGGTTGACATTAAGGCCTGGGCCGTTGGTGTTCTGTTCAGGAAGTTGTCTCCTGTGCCAATATGTTCCAGGCTCTTTCCCACTTTTTCTTCTAAGTGAGTTAGTGTCTCTGGTTTTATGTTGAGGTCTTTAATCCACTTGGATTTGAGTTTTGTGCAAGGTGACAAATATGGGTCCAGTTTCATTTTTTTACACATAGACCTCCAGTTAGACCAGCACCATTTGTTGAAGATGCTATCCTTTTTCCATTGAATGGATTTGGCTTCTTTGTCAAAAATCAAGTGACCATATGTGTGTGGATTCATATCTGGGTCTTCGATTCGATTCCACTGATCAACCAGCCTGTTGCTGTGCCAGTACCATGCTGTTTTAAGTACTATTGCTTTATAGTACAGTTTGAGATCAGGTATTGAGATTCCTCCGGAGCATCTTTTATTGTACAAGATTGTTTTAGCTATTCTGGGTTTTTTGTTTTTCCATATGAAGTTCAGAATTGAACTTTCAATGTCTTTAAAAAATTGTGTAGTTATTTTGATAGGGATTGCATTGAATCTGTAGATTGCTTTTGGTAGGATGGCCATTTTTACTATGTTAATTCTCCCGATCCATGAGCAAGGAAGATCACGCCATCTTCTCAGGTCATCTTCAATCTCTTTCTTCAGAGTTTTGAAATTTTTTTCATACAAGTCCTTCACTTGCTTAGTTAGGGTAACTCCTAGATATTTTATATTGCTTGTGGCTAATGTGAAGGGTGTGGTTTTCCTAATTTCTTCCTCTGCAAGCTTGTCATTTGTGTATAGGAAGGCTACAGACTTTTTTGAGTTAATTTTGTATCCAGCCAATTTGCTGAAGGTGTTTATCAGCTTTAGGAGTTCTCTGGTGGAGTTTTGAGGGTCACTTATGTACACTATCATATCATCTGCAAAGAGGGATAATTTGACTTCCTCCTTTCCCATTTGGATCCCCTTGATCTCCTTTTGTTGTCTTATTGCTCTGGCTAGAACTTCGAGTACTATATTGAAGAGATATGGAGAGAGTGGGCAGCCTTGCCTTGTTCCCGATTTGAGAGGAATTTCCTTGAGTATCTCACCATTTACTTTGATTTTGGCTATTGGCTTGCTGTATATAGCCTTTATTATGTTGAGGAAAGTGCCTTGTATCCCCGATCTCTCTAAAACTTTAAACATGAATGGGTGTTGAATTTTATCAAATGCTTTCTCTGCATCCAAGGAGATAATCATGTGGTTTTTTATTTTCAGTTTGTTTATATGATGGATTACATTGATGGATTTCCGTATATTAAACCATCCCTGCATGCCTGGAATGAAGCCTACTTGGTCATGATGAATGATATCTTTGATGTGCTCCTGTATTCGTTTTGCAAGTATTTTATTTAGTATTTTTGCATCTATGTTCATAAGAGAAATTGGTCTGAAATTCTCTTTCTTTGTTGAGTCTTTGTGAGGTTTAGGTATCAATGAGACTATGGCCTCATAGAATGAATTTGGTAATTTTCCATCCATTTCTATCTTTTGGAGTAGCTTGAAGAGTATCGGTATTAGCTCGCCCTTAAAGGTCTGGTAGAATTCTGCACTGAAACCATCTGGCCCTGGGCTTTTTTTGGTTGGGAGACCATCGATGATTGCTTCTATTTCTGTCGGGGAAATGGGACTATTTAACTTGTTTATCTGTTCTTCACTCAACTTTGGCAAGTGAACTTGATCAAGAAAATCGTCCATTTCCCTTAGATTTTCAAATTTTGTGGCGTATATGCCTTCAAAGTAGGATCTTATGATTCTTTGAATTTCATCAGTGTCTGTTGTTATGTCTCCCTTTTCATTTCTGATTTTGTTCATTTCAATACTGTCTCTCTGCCTTTTAGTTAGTTTGGCTAATGGTCTGTCTATCTTGTTGATTTTCTCAAAGAACCAGCTTTTGGTTTTGTTGATTCTTTGGACTGTTTTCTTAGTTTCTAATTTGTTAATTTCAGCCCTGAGTTTGATAATTTCCAGGCGTCTACTCCTCTTGGGTGTTTCTGCTTCTTTTTTTTCTAGGGCTTCCAGTTGTGTTGTTAAGATGCTTATGTGCGATGTTTCCAATTTCTTTTTAAAGGCACTTAGTGCTATGAATTTTCCTCTTAGCACTGCTTTCAATGTATCCCACAAATTTGGGTATGTTGTTTCTTCATTTTCATTGAATTTCAGAAACTCCTTGATTTCTTTCTTTATTTCTTCCCTGACCCAGGTGTCATTTAGCAGAGAGTTGTTTAGTTTCCACAAACGTGTAGGCTTTTTGTTATTTCTGTTGTTGTTGAATTGCAGCCTAAGAGCATGGTGGAGAAATTCTTAAGGCCAAGAGGAGACCAGAGAGACATGATAACTATAATGTGCTAACCCTGTCTTCTTACCATGCCATGGGTACCACACTTACATAAGATGGTAGCAACAGTAAAACCTAGGCATGGGGTATACAGGGACTCTCTGTGTGCTTTGCTCAGTTTTTTTGTTTGGGGGGGGGTTGTTTTTGTTTTTTGTAAATCTGGAACAATTCTAAAAACAAAAGCTTTGACAAAATAAGAAATAACAAAAAATTGAACTTGGGCCCTTATTTCAGACTATATACAAAAGTCCATTCAAAGCAGAACTAAATGTAAAGTTAAAAGTATAAAACTCAGGGCTGGAGAGATGGCTCAGTGGTTAAGAGCACTGTCTGCTTTTCCAAAGGACCCAGGTTCAATTCCCAGCAACCACATGGCAGCTCACAACTGTCTGTAACTTCAGTTCCAAGGGATCTGACACCTTCACAAAATGCACATAAAATAAAATTAAATAAATTATTTTAAAAGTATAAAACTCTTCAATAAAAACAGGGCAGGAAAAAACTTTGTGATTTGTAAATTAGGCAAAAATTTCCTAGAACACAAAAAGCACTAATCATAAAGTAAAAGCTGATGAACTGGACTCTGAAAATTATAAAATTCTCCTTTTTGGAAGACGTTGTTAAGAAAATGAAAGCAAGTGACAGGGTGGGTAGAAATGTTCTTGGTGTGCATATCTGACCAAATCTTAAAAGTAAATTAAGAACTCTTGGGATTTCTGGCTATTTCTTTCTCAACTTAACCTACGGTCAGCTGGGAATCTAAATAGAAGAAACGCTTTAATCAGATTGGCCTGTGGCCATGTCTGTGAGAGATGACCTTGATTGATGATTGGTGTGAGAGGGCTCAGCCCACTGTGGGCAGTACCATCCCTAGGCTGGCGGGTCCTGGCTACATAAAAAGTTAGTTAAGAGAAGCCATGTGTGTGGGCCAGCATGCAGCATTCCTCCTTGGTTTCTGCTTGAGTTTTTGCAGACGTCCCTCAATGACGACCCTGAACTGGCTCTGTAAGGGTGAAATAAACCCTTCTTCCTCTAAGTTGCTTTTGGCCATGGTGTTTATTACAGCCATAAATGGAAAGCAAAGCAGAACACAAGTCAGTGATAAGAAAATGAACACTATAATTCAGCAGGTTAAAAAAAAAAAAAAAAAGATCTTTTATGGGTGTAGGTTGGTTCCATAATCTTAAGGACCAGAAAAGGAACCGGAACTGGGACCTTTGCCTCATATCTTACACAAAAACCAGTTCCAAGTGATGCTCTAGTTTCATCCTGTTGCTTTGGAAAAAAACAAAACAAACAAAACCAAAACACTCTGATCAAGCGTAATTTAGGGGAAGGAAAGGGTTTATTTCAGCTTTTAGGTCAAAGTTCATCATTTGGGGGAAATCAGGGCAGGAATTCAAGCAGGAACTTGAAGCAGAAATTATGGAGAGGAATGTTGCTTGCTGGCTTGCTCACAAGGTCATGGTGAGGCAGCATTTTATACATCCCAGGATTCAGGGATTGGTGGCGCCCACAGTGGGCCCACCTGCCTGATTAACAATGAAGACAATCCCTCACAAACATGGCTACAGATTAGTTTGCTTTAGGAAATCCCTCAGTTGAGGTTTTCCTCCTCAAAATGTTCTAGGCCGGTTGTTCTCAACCTGTGGGTCATGACACCTATGGGGGGATTTAACATCAGAAAACACAGATATTTATGATTCATAACTATAGCAAAATTACAGTTATGAATTAGCAATGAAATAATTTTATGGTTTGGAGTCACCACAGCATGAGGAACAGTATTAAAGGGTCACAGAGCTAGGAAAGTGGAGAATAACTGTTCTAGACTATGCCAAGATAACAGTTGAATTAGGACAGTAATTATATTAAAAAATGTAGACAGTAAAACAATATTTTAGAAGAACACACAGGATATAAAGCATACAGTTAAAACACATATATGTGTGCATTTGTGTGTATGTATATGTAAGGCTTTAGTCAATGATTAAATAAGCTAAAATTAAGCTTCATGTTCTTTTTAAAAATTGAAAGACCGAGCAAATGAGCCACAATTGAGAAAACATTCTCCATATAAACTATCCAGATTGTACAAAGAACTCTTAGTGAGCTAATATTTCCCAGAAGATGTATGAATGGTTAGTGAGCATGTGAAATGGTGTCTGGCAAATTTAGCCATCGGAGAAATTCACATAAAACCACGGCAGGCTCAGATTCCCTGTCATTACAATTACTGGTGGAAGTTTGAAGTGAGATAACCACATGGTAAACCAGTTCAGCAATGCCTTATAACATTCCCTTATCATGTGACTCACTCACAGGCTTTTATTTAAGATAAATGAAATCCTCCATCTATACAAAGGTTGCACATATGTGCTCATGGCAGCTTTGTTCATAATATTAAACGTACATCTGAAGGCGAGTGCTTTACCTTGTGGTGTATCTATACATCTTATGGTGTCCCTATATACAAGGTGGCATACCTATATACCTTGTTTTATGTATACAATGTATATAGTTTGTATATATAATGATATATGTATGTATATGTGTATATTTGTATACATCTATGTGTATGTATGTGTACATACATATAGCACCATATATACAAACTATATATATTATATTTATAACACAAGGTATATAGATATGCCACCTTGTATATAGAAACACCATAAGATATATAGATATAGTGCAAGATATACCATCACCTTGAGTGAATCTATACTATCTATATCTATATCATCTATATCTATATGTATCTCCTTATGATATATCTATACAGATACAAACCACTGAACTGGTCCACAGAGCAACATAATAGTGAGCTCCTGAAAGAGACGAGATACAAAGAGTATATAGTATGTAACTTTAGAGAAAGACAGGTTTAACCTATGGTGACAGAAAATGAACTGTGGCTTCCTAGAATGCTAGAATTGAGAATATTAACTGAAATGGATCACAGGAGCTATTCTGGCGCAATAGGAATCATTTATAAAGCTGTCTGTGATGACCTGTGCTATGTGACATCTATTGCTCACTCAGCATGGGTGTACACAGTGAAAATTGTAGCATTAAGCAACAAACAGTTGTTTGAAACAGAATAGAAGCCATGGGCACTCCCCCTGCCGTGTTTGCTTCCTGACAGGCCCAGATCCTTGGTGTTTAGTGCATTCTTGATTTCTCGCTGCTCTAGTGAGTGAGAAAGATAATTTCCACTTTTGGCTCTCATCTTGTCGGAGAATAGGTTTCTATGGAAGAAGACTGAGCTTTAGAGCTACAGGCCCTGAAAGTCATTGCCAACAAAGTTATAGCTGATGAGGAATTTGTTTCTGTTTGTGGAGAGAGGCTGGAAAGAATGCAAGAGCCAGGCGATGGGAGGAGCGATGATGCAACGCCTTTTGGACACGGCATGACATGCTTGTTGCACACATGAACTTCTAGCAGCAGGAGGGGTGGGGGTGGGGGGCTGGGGGCCTGGTGGGGGTGGGGAGGGAGGTGGTCAGAGGGTGGAGAGATACTTGTACAAGACCAGCACAAGACCCTCAGGCATAGGTCAGGGCTCTAGACTCTACTATCCCTCAGGAGCCACGGGGCAGTTGGAGAAAGGGAAGTCATGTCCTTTGGTGGCGTAGGCACTGATAAGTAGCTCATGTTCCAGTTAGCAACACCTCACCAAGGCTCATGCACACCTAGTTATCTTTTTATTGCTGCGAAAAGGCAACTTACAAACAAAAACATTTTGTGGGCTATTGACATTTAGTGAGTCTTTGACAACTAAGGCCAGAAGCATGGCAGAAGGCAGGCAGGTGTGGTTCTGGAGCAGTAGCTGAGGGCTCCCCAGCAGGAGGTGGGGACAGAGAGTGACACTGGGCCTGCGAGGGCTTTTGAAACCTCAAAGCCCATCCCCAGTGACATGCCTCCTCCAACAAGCCCTTACTGCCTCACCTTATACAGTTTCCCCGGCTCGGACCACGCATTCACACACATGAGCCTATGGAGGGCCATCCTCATTAAAACTCCCACACTCCATGAGTCACAAAACAAAGAAAGACATGAGAATGAGAGGGGGACCTGTCAGGATAAAGAGGCTCAGCCAGAGGAGAAGGATGACAAAAAAGGTCATGAGGGGTGAAAGCAACCAAAATGCAGTATGTATGTATGTATGTATGTATGTATGTATGTATGTATGAATGTATGTATGTATGAATGTATGTATGTATGTATGAATGAATGAAAATTGTCAAGAAATAGTTTCGTTTTGCTTTTCAACCCACTCATTTAGCTACCAATGTTCCGGTTTTATTTAATAATTTTAACACTGAGGAGTCATTACAATGTTGTGGCCAGCATTCCCTTTTTTTAAATTTTTGTCCCTATGCTTATCTGTAACCTGAAGTGCATACACAGGCTGGATCCTGAAGGTAGCCATGCCAGACACGTTTGTCCCAGCACCTTCTCACCACACTGTCCACTCACTCCATGAGTTTTTAGCTCATTCTTAGGATGGATTATGTAAATGGAGCCTGAGAACAGCCCCACTACTTCCACTCCTGCCCCTTAGCCCCTCTATGGAGGCAGCTGTCGGCGTTGGGGATGATCCCAGAGCTGGCATGGTCTACTCCCATGTTCCACAGGGAAAGACAGTTTCTACTTGCACAGCCATCTAAGTGGCCAAACTGGAGCTAGAATTTTGGATTCCTAATCCTTAGCCCATGAATACATCTACCAAACTCTAGTGCTTCATGAACCAGCAACACTGTGGTCCATTAAGCATCCAGCATCCAGATGTGGTACCCAAAAATGCAGTGTTCACACGGCAACGCTTTAGGGAAAACAAAACATGCGTGATACCCTGAGCTCATCCGAATGACTCTGTCCGACAAAAAGAAAATGTGCTTGTGACTTTTATGATTTAGCTCATGATGAGACAATGCATTGGAAGATGCCTCCGTGGCAGCTGTAAGTGGAGACAAAGTGTGTGCACGCTTGTTGCATGTCTGTTTAGAACAAACCAGGATTCTGACTGTCTTGGCATAGTTTTTAATAGTTTCCTCTTACTCTAAGGGAAAAAAATGTCCTTATTTAGAAGATAATTACAAGGAATTCCTAGCTAATAAGCAATGTTGAGCCATCTGCTTTTTTTTTTTTAATTATTACTAGAAATAAATGGAGAGTTTGGGGTAAATGGCTTATAATCAACTTCTAAATCACGCTAGATCGGGGAGAAGGAACGGACTTTTCTCTCTTACCACTCAGGAGAAAAACTGTCTCAGTTGATTTACGTGAAATGTTCTCATGGATTATCACAAGAACACAAATTATCACAAGAAAGTGGGGTGTCGTTTCCTTGTCCCCCCCCAGCTAGCAAGCCACAGTTGTTCATCTAGGGGTTTCCAACCAGGAACACTTAAAATGCCAAGCGTGGTGGCACATGCACTTGAAGCAGAACAGTTGGAGATTGGAGGCTAGCCTGGGCTGTGTGGGAAGGCCCTGATTCAAAGACGTGGGACTCTAGTACAATGCAGGCTAGAGGGGTGAGGTGGTCTCTGATTTCCTCACACTGGGTAGTAATCTTCCACCCATCTAAGAATTCCCCAGATTGAATAAGGTGATGACCTCACTTTGATACACACAGCTCTTCACAGAGCATGTCAGGGTATCAGGGATACCCACAGTCACCCCAGGCATAGCGGGAGTTTCTCACTAAGCTGTGTTGAAAAGTCCTGTACAGTGCCAACTTCTCCCTGGCCATGTGCAGGGGTTGAGATTTGAAAGAGAAAAACTCGAGCCAGATTGGGTAGCACAGACCCGGTGACCCCAGCCACTCAGCAGGCTGAGACAGTGCAAGGCCTGCCTGGACTGTGAAGTGAGTTCAAAGCCATCATGGGCAACTTGGTGAGATTTTATCTCTAAATGTAATAAAAAAAAAAGAGGGCTGGGGATGCAGCTCAGGTCAGAGCAAGTGACTGTGTTTATGAGGCTCAGGCGATACAAAGGGTAGGGCTAGGGCGTGTAATCCCTCATACACACGCATGCGTGCATACATGAACTCACACATGCACTCGCAAGGCACAGCACACGGGACTCCGGAAGCATCCTTTATCCTATAGTTGTTCTTATAGTTGATGTTTTTACTTGATTACTTTCTTAACCAGACCAAGCTTATCGTCTTCTGTATCCTTAGTGTTCGGCTTCGTCTCAGAACAAGTGGACAGCAGATGACTGAGTGAACAGGTAACTCACCTGTTTTTTTGTTTTTTGCTTTATTGAGAGAGAGAGAAGCTGGTCACTCAGCAGAAACTCCCTTAGGGAGAACGTACATTCAGCAACAGAGTTCTGAAGCCATGCATGAGGTCACGCGCAAAGGTTCTTGCCACAAGCCACTGCTCAGATGTGTCACCCACAAACACTCACATGAGGAAATGCATTGTCTACCAGGAGGACTATCTCATATGGTGATTGTACCAAGCCAGAAGGACAGGTTCTCTGAACTGTAGCTTAGGGGGCTGGAGAGATGCCTCGGTGGCTCAGAGCACTTGGTGCTCTTCAAGAGGACTCGGGTTCAGTTCCCAGCACCTGTATTACATGTCTCACATCTGTCTGTGGCTCCAGCTGCAGGTGATCTGGTGCTCCTGGTGTCCAGTGAGCCCCAATTATTTGCTAACTCTGTGGCTTGGAGAAAGTGACTTGGCCTCTTGTGTCTTTGTTTCCTCATTCATATAACAGATAGGAATAACAAAAAACATACATACATACATACATGCATACATGCATTCATATATGTCTGCTGTTAGAAGGCTGGGAGAAGTTAGTGTGTCTAAAGACCTTAGGCCAGCGCCTAAATCTAAGGGCAGTTTTGTGCTGCTGTGGTGTTGTTGTCACTTGTTATAAATGGCAAGGGAGTTTTAAGTTTAGTTTCACACTGTCACTGTATTCCCAATCAAACGCCCAGGCTCTGCTGCCCTGCTTAGGTCACTCATCTGCCTTCCTCCATTAGTTGACGGTTGTCTCTCTGAGCGGTCCTCTGCCTGAGCTCCTGAAGTCCTGGCTATTCTCCTGCAGTTGCTTAGGGTTGAGGCTGACCATACAAGCCATAGACACTGTGGGTGACACCATTCTGTTCCTTCTATTGCTGACTCCTAGATGTCTGAGATGACAGTAATTGGGAGAGCCACTTCTCCCTCAACCCTTGAGTATAAGGGGATGGGGAGCTGGGAAGGAAGGAGGCAGGAGCAGAGGGAAGGGGCATGAAAAGAAGAAGGAGAGGATGGGGATGGGCAGGGCTTGTGGATGGATCCCATGGGATGGGGGGGGCAGGGATGGGACACTCCAGGCCACCCTTGAAACGTTTCCAGTGACTCCCCCCCCCCACATGAAAACAACCCTGCTTCCTCCCCTGCATGGGCCCAGCCAGCTGTTTCCACTTCCTTAGCATCTGGTCACTTGCTGAACTGTTTACAAACTTCTCATCCAGAACTTTTTAAATAGAGGAACACCGGGCGCTTGTCTGTACCGACCAGACGGCAGAGATAAGAAGGGAAGATTCAGCGACAAACAAAACAGAAAGGCAGAATTAGGCCCTGGAATCCATATTGACTGCCCTTCCAGCGTGTGGCTTCCGGAATCATGGAGGGACTCAGCCCTCTCTAACCCCAAGTGATGCTGATCTAAAAGACAGCTGGGTTGAATGGAAGACTCAGGCCCAGGAGAGCAGAGCTATTAGAGAGCAACGCAGAACGCCAGCAGGAGCGACACCATACTTGAAAGCCAACAGTGGTAGAACGGACGGATATCCAAACTTGAATTCCAGCTCTGCATGGCGTTAGGAGGTAGAATGTTGCCAGACGGAGAAAGTGGGTCATGCATGAAGGGGCTTGAGGTTGTACGGCCCCGCCTAACTTCTCATTCACTGTTTCCTGAGAGTAGATGCAAAGTGACCAGCTTCCTCTCGTTCCTGCTACCAAGTAGCCCCACCTCCACCCCCAGGCACAGTGGACAACACCCTTAAGCTATAAGGCAAAATAAGTCCTCCCTCTTTCTTGTCAAATACTTGGTCACAGCAGTGAGAAATCTTGCTCATGCCAGGTAGGAGGGGAGCGGGCTGTGCTGTGCAGGAAGTCCCTTTGAGGACTTCCTGGAGTTGAGGACTGAATGCAGGGCTTCTACCTTGTCCCCGTGGTGACCATCCTTGTGGGTCCCAGTGGATGGCGGTCTGGGCTCCTGTTTTCATGCAGAGATGGCATCTACTCAGTTTAGCCTCCGTGTAGGAATCCTTGGGGATTAGTAAGCAGCGGACTAGACAGTTCGTATTGGTCCTTTGCACACCTAAAGAGCTAATCTGATTTTCACTAAAAATATATTCTGAGTGGCTGAAAAACTTGAGACTCCTGTGAATATGGCAAACTACTTCCGCCCTTCCCCCCACTCACCAATGTCACCAGGGGATTGGTTACAGGTGATCATATTCTTTTCCTCTTTGAATTCAATGGAAATGGGACAGAAAGGGACACTTTACAGCTTGTTCAAGGAAAGTCATGGTCATGTGTCTGAATAACACTGAGGGGTGTGAAATCGAAGCAAGTGACTCATGTGTTCAAAGCCATTCCCTAACTGCCCTCTGAGCAACTGTCAAGCGTGCAGGATGCAGAACAGTGACCTTCACCTACCTATGGGGGGCTGGGCCCCTGGGCCTGTCAGTTTACATTTAGGCAGCATGAGTGGCCCCAGAGAATCTCGATTTCTTATGCATGAACTACTGACCCCGGCACTGGCGGGAAGGAAGGTGTCCTTCCACGGATTCAGGGACCTCCAGGCGGCCTTTTCCACCATGTCAGCAGCCTTCACAGCACTTTCCTCCCCTCCCTCTTCCGCCCCACCATTAGGCCCTGTCCCTGGAAGCCCTTTGCCGTTGCCAGGAATTATAGACATTAGGAAACAATCCAAAAGAATGGGTGGCTACTTGGCACCCAGCAGCCACACGCAGGCCCTGGTGCTGGCCCTGGGTCACGGGTATGGAGACAGCCTGGTGCAAAGGAGGGAACCTGGGCCAGTGAGAGGACTTCGGGGACTCTAGAACCAAGCAAAGGCTGATAGACAGGTTAGGAAAACGCCCCACTGTGTTTCTGAGGGATTGGCCTATGTAGTTTTAAGCTGTACTTCCCAGAGTTGAGCTGTGCTCACCAATGTAGATAATACAACAGGAACAGGGCCCAGGCAAGGTCATTTCCCAGGAATGGTAACAAAACCAGAAGTCCCAGCTGTCAACTTACCTACCAACTGAGGTTGAAAATGACAGAAAACAGCTTGCTTGCTTTGGTTTTTCTTTCTTTTTCCTTCCTTCCTTCCTTCTTTCCTTTCTTCCTTCCTTTCTGCTTCATTGAGAATTTCATACTATGCCTTTCGACCATATGCACCCCTCCCTCAACTCCTTCCAAATCCACCACTGCCTCCCTACTGACCCAACTTTATGTCCTTTTAAGCATCCATCAAGACAAGTTTGTGCCACCTACATATCATGGGATATACAGCTTTGACTGCCTTAGCCGCGGCTACACAAAGAAAACTGATCTACTTTCCTGAGAGCTGTCAGTTGCCAATAGCGCCTTGGCTAGGGCGGGATACCCTAACCGCCCCTCTTCCATGCTAGGGTTCTGTCTGGGTTAGAATAGCACAGGTCTTGTGCACGCTATCATTTCATATCATATTGGTGAGTCCACGTATGCAGGTGCCCTGCTGTATGCAGAAAATACTCTTTCCCACTGTCTCTGGCTCCTACAGTCTTCCACCCTCTCTTCTGCAGTGACCCCTCAGTCTTGAAGGGAGTGTGATATAGATGTCTCATTTAGAGCTGAGTGTTCTTCGAAATTCTCTGCACCTGGACAAGCTGTGACTCTCTATGCTAATCTCCATCTATTGCAAATAGAAGCCCCTCCGGCGAGGACTGAGAGGTGCACTAATCTATGGGTACAGTTATGAGGCATCAGGAGTTGCTTTAGTAGGTTATTCACTTAGTAGGGTAACAGTAGTAAGTTCTCCCCATAGGACCTACAGCTATTTAGACATAGGTTCTTAGCAACATGGTGTCCTGTGCTAAATACATAAGACCTTTTTGATTAGAAAAAAAAAAAAAGGTTACTGTTCCATGCTGCAAGAAATGTTCCGAATGCCTCAATTGAACAAACAGTTCCCAGGCCTGCTATTCTCAAAGACATGGGCCGTTATGTGATTCATTAGCTCCCTGATGACAGATCTCTGCAAAGCCCTGTCAAGCAATGAGGGTCTCTATGCAAGCAAGCAGCCTGCATTCTCATTTGTCAGAGCCTTCCCAGGGGAAAAGGTGCTGAAATCTTCCTGAGCTGGGCATCTTCCCCTCAAGGCTGCTGCCTCTGGGCAGCCATTCCACCACACCTCACAGAGACAGAGGCTCTTATTCTTGGTTAATTGCAGATGCTCCTGAAGACCCACAAAGAGCTCTGTGTGCTTCCACACACTGTCGCTGATGAAGCCCGTGTGTGCTGAGCAGCTCTGTCCACAGTTCACATCCATACGCTTAGCCTGGGATTTGTATGGGGGGCACCCGTCTGCACCACCCACCCTTATCTGTGAGCCTCAGACACCTGGGCAGCAGAAGCCCCTCCCCCTGCACATTCCTGAGTGTCCTGTGTCAAGTGGGTATGTTGACTCCGCTTCCTGGACCTGACCAATGAGATCACTTATTGGAAAGGTTCTGTACTGGGGCGAGCAGTTAGACAAGCACAAGGAAACAAACGGGCAGCATGGCCTTTGAAAAGAAAGTCAACCATTAAACACATCCCAGAATGAGTCGAGGCCAGTACACTGAGGTAGTATCATGCATTTCCTATCCAACATAGACTCAAGTCCGCCTACCTGCCTTTAAAGTGAGGCTCCTCACCAAAGGTCAGAAGGACGCTTGGTACTCAGCCTGAGCAAGGGGTTGAGAGAGCTGCAGCCTTAAGGTGGTAAAAATGCTTAGTCAGTGGAATATTTGAGTTATTGGAAGCCAGTCTCTCAGGGGGCTCTACAAAGAGCAAGTACAGAGGTAAAGAACCCTTCACTGACCATTTAGACTGCTATAGAAATATACCGACCCTAGTGTCTAATGACACAAATTTGTTTTTTACTGCTCTGCAGGTTGGGAAGTCCAAGGTCAGGTAGCTCACAGGGTGGGTGACTTTTGCTAGATTTACAGTCTGGTTTTTGGATGATATATTCTCCTGTGTTCTTACATGGGAGAAGGATCAATGAAGCTTGCCCATCCTCTCTTGGAAGTCCGTCAACTCCATTTGAGGGAACCTCAAACCCAAACCCTGCTCACCTCCCAAAGGCCCACCACCTTACACCATCCCACTGGGCACTGAGCTGCAACATACTCATTTGAGAACACAAGCAGTATTGCCTGGGTAGATGTAATTCCTATCCTTAAGAAACTAGAACCCAGGGGCTGGAGAGATGGCTCAGAGGTAAAGAGCACTGTCTGCTCTTCCAGTGGTCCTGAGTTCAATTCCCTGCAATGACATGGTGGCTCACAATCATCTATAATGTGATCTGGTGCCCTCCTTTGGCAGCAGGTGTACATGTAGATAGAGCACTCAT
This sequence comes from Acomys russatus, assembly GCF_903995435.1. Classification (NCBI taxonomy): domain Eukaryota; kingdom Metazoa; phylum Chordata; class Mammalia; order Rodentia; family Muridae; genus Acomys; species Acomys russatus. The sequence continues at coordinate 45,298,799 of NC_067157.1, read as the reverse complement.
ACATATAAATAAATTAATATATTTAAAAAAAAAAAGAAACTCGAACCTAAAATGAATGGTCCACAGTATGCTTAAATCCATAAAGAGCCAAGGAAGAGACCAATCAAACCCTACAGGAGAGAAGTTAATAATAATAATTTTAAAAAAGCAAAATTAATCATAGATGATAGATGCTGAGAGGGAAATAGCCCTTCTGAGGAAGAAAAGAAGCTTTGCAAATTACCGTTTCCTCTCATGTTGGTCAACCCAAGGCTTCTTGCTCATAACATTAAAATAAATAAAATTAAATTGGAAAGAAAGAGAGATCACTCAGTCCTTAAAAGAAATAAACATCAAGCAACAGAAATAGAAGACAGGTATTATGTGGCATTTTAAAGGAAAAGTTCAACTTTCTGATCATTTTGGTTAAAATTTTGTTTTTTAATCCTCATTATTAAAGTCACCTTTTAGTAGATATTTTATTTATGTATTTACTCTGTAGTGTGTGTGGGATATGTGTGTGTGTGATGTGTGTGTGTGTGCAAATGCACACAGGTGTGTGAGAGTGCATGTGTGTGCAACATGTATAAATGGAAGTCGCAGGATAATTTTTGGAGCACTGGGCAACAAACTCAGGTTGCCAGGCTTGGTGGCAAGTGCCTTTTCGCACTGAGCTCTCTCACCTGCCCCAAAGCTCTCCTTTTTTAATTGCAGCAGGTCTCCAGTCTCCATTCTTACCATCCTCCCTGGAAGCCCTGAGTTCTGTTTCCTACCCTCGCTTACGCACTAGGGCATTGGAGATAAATGAGTGACGAGGCTCCTATACCAGATGAGCCAGCCAGCCAGTATTTTGTACAGTTGTGTGCTTGACTGTACAAGTGGTGCTCTTGCTTTTAGGTGAAGCCTCTAAGACAGATTTGCACCAATACAGGTTTGTTTGTTTGTTTGTTTGTTTGAATTTTCATCTTATTTCTTTCAGTTATCAGGTAATTGTACCTATTTGTAAGGCACGGTGTGATATTTCAGTTGGCATCTATGATGTGTACTGGTCAATGATTTCCATTTTCTTTTCATTCCCCTGTGCTTTCAGCTTTCAAGCTAGTCTATTCTGACTGCTCATGGAATGTGCATCAGGTTGTAGGGAAACTGTGACCATCCTTCTCTGTTATAAACCCCTAAACTGTATTCTTTCTATGTAACTGTGCTGGGGACCCATCATCCATCTCCTGCTATTCTCTCTCCACACGGCCTTTCCTAGCCTCTGGTAACCACGACTGTAACCATAATCAATGTTTTAAGCTTCCGCATGAGAGTAAAGACAGTGTGATATCTGTCGAACTATGCCTAGCTTATTTTACTTAACAGTATTCTGCCAAGGCACATCCATTTTGTTTCAGATGAAAGGATGTCATTTGTTTTATGTGGTGAGTAAATAGTCCATTGTGTGTATGTACTATTTTCTTTATCCATTGTATCATCTACAAGCACGTTGATTTTGCCTTGGCTATTGGGAGCAATACAGTAATAAATATGGGAGTGTGTGCATAGCTTTAATAAGCTGATTTAATATTTCACTGGAGATTATCACCAATTCTTTTTATTTCTGTGTATGCATTTGTATGCACATGGTGTGTGTTTGTATGTGCCTGTGAAAGACAGTAAATCTCAGTATTGTTTTTTTGAGACAGGATCTCTTACTGGCCCAGCACAGTGGTTTCCAACATTTCTAATGTTGCAACCCTTTTGTAGAATTCCTCATGTTATGGTGACCCCCTCCCTCATCCATAGAATTATTTTCATTGCTGCTTAATAACTGCAATTTTTCTACTATTATGGATCCTAATGTAAATATCTGATATGCAGGTTATCTGATATGAAACTCCTGTGAAAGTGTCATTCAAAGCCCAAAAGGGTTTTGACCCACAGGTTAAGAACCACTGGCCTAGAACTTGCCAGGTAGGTTAGGCTGGCTGGGCAGCAAGCCCCAGGGATCCTCATGTCTCTGCCTCCCCACACTGAGATTACAATTCTGTCACACCTGGATTTTTTTTTTTAATGTGGGTTCTAAAGATCTAACTCAGGTCCCCATGTTTGCACGCAAGCACTTTACTGATTGAACCATCTCTTCCAGCCCTGCAAATACCTTCTTTACTTCCAGAAAACCTTCCTGGTTAAAGGTAGGGTTTTCAACTGACTTGTTTCATTAATTTTTTTAGCTGCTTGATTGGCTATTAGGATGACAGTACTTCCCAGATTATGTGTTCTGCGTCTGCTCATGCATTTAATCCCCTGACTAATGAAAAACCTGATGCTTCCTCCCAAGAGGAGATGGGAGCCTCATTTGTTCTGGCACTGTAAAGAACTGACATTTGGTGCCCTACACAATTATACTACATTTAAATCATAATCAAGTGGTTCTACATGCCAGGCCTTTAAAAAAAAGAAAAAAAAGAAAAGCTAAGTCTTGCCCCAAGGTACTATCTGTGAGAGGATTGGAGAGTGGTTTCTAAAATATACTGCTTTACATGCATGGTGACAACAGTGCTCTACAGTCCTAGGACGAGAGCTGGTTGTGTGAGGCAAAGTGCTTGATAGTTCAGGTCACCAAGGATGAAGCTACTGTAGAGTTCAGAATAAGTTCCCAGAAGAACTTAATGAGCTAGTGTATTTTTATGGAGGTTTTTTGTTTGTTTTGATTTTTTTAAAATTTGTGTGGTGTGTGTGTGTGTGTGTGTGTGTGTGTGTGTGTGTGTGTGTGTGTGTGTGTGTGATTTTAGTCTTCCTAGAGCACCTGGTAATGGTTCTGTGGCAGGCTACACAGAGCATAGGAAAGCCATTGTTTATAAGCACGGGTGACGGTGTTTTTAGAATGTGCTTCTGTAGGTGAATAAAGGTGGACATTGTTGAGTCTCTCTTCACCAAAAAATAATAAAACTGATTTACTAGGCTGATCTGGAAAAGAGCCTAGAAAAATCCCTTGCAGAGTGAGGGCCTGCTTTGAAAAGTTGCTCTGTCCTGTGAGGCTCATGGATGGAGTATTTTCTTTCCTCCTGTGGTGTTTGGTCGTATCATTTGTTTTCAAACAAAGTTAAAAACATGAAAAACTCATATAAAATAATTACACTTAATATCAAGTGACTTGGTAATGATCATGCTTTCTAGTATCCAAAGGATTTTAACTTTTATAAATCTACCAGTAGCAATTATTTCTTGTGTGTGAGTATGCTCGAAGGTGGTGTGTGTGTGTGCTCATGCATGCATGTATGAATGTGTGAAAGAGAGAGTCAGAGGCTAGCTAACACTGAGTGTCCTCAATGGCTAATCCACCTTATTTTTCAAAGTCAGGGTCTCTCACTCAACCCAACCCCCAAAAGTAACTTTCTTATGCTAATTTCTGATATATTATAAATCAATTTAAAGAAATACTGATTTCTACAATGATAGACTAAAAGAGATTTCAGTGGTACTTATGACATTGCATTCAACAAAAATTAGTCTTGGAGCATAAGGGCAGGTGCAGACCTGGATGAAGAGGTGACTTAGATCATTGAAGAACAATTGTACCCTGACATTGGCAAGCCCTAGGTGTAACCCCAGTGTAAGAGGGACACAAAGCCAGGAGGGCTCCAGGTGTCTGCATCAGAATGGTGAGCTGAGAGTGGATTACACTTATGTCACAAAACACACACTAGGCTCTCTGTAACTGTGGGGTCACATCTACTGATTCAGTCACCACTACACCAAAACTGTTTGGAAGGGCTAGGGAGATAGCATGGTTGGTAAAGTGCTTGCCTGGCATGCAGGGAGGCTTGACTTCAACCCCTAGAAATCATGTTTTTAACCAGGAGCTGGATATGGTAGTACCGAACTGAGGAGGTAGAGAGAAGTGGATCTCTGAGGCTTCCTAGCCTGTGTGGGAAGTTCCAAGCCAGTGAGAAACCCTGACTCATAGAAAAGGTGCCAAGTGTCTGAGCAACAGCATGCTGAGATTGTCCCCTGATCTGTCGGTCTGTCTGTCTGTCTGTCTGTCTGTCTGTGTTTCTCTCTCTCTCTCTCTCTCTCTCTCTCTCTCTCTCTGTCTCTGTCTCTCTCTCTCTCTCTCACACACACACACACACATACACACACACACTTGGGAAAAATGTGTCTTCATTGACTTACATTTTTACCATTACTTATTCAACAAAACACTATAACTACTTATATGGTGTTTACATTGTGTCCATTAGTAGAGATGGTTTAAAAATATACCGGTGAAGGCTGGGCATGGTGGCCCACACTTTTAATCCCAGCACTTGAGAGGCAGAGGCAGGTGAATCACTGTGAGTTCGAGGCCAGTTTGGTCTACAAAATGAGTCCAGGACAGCCAATGCTACACAGAGAAACCCTGTCTCAAAAAAACAAAAACAAACAAACAACTCTCTCTCTCTCTCTCTCTCTCTCTCTCTCTCTCTCTCTCTCTCTCTCTCTCTCTCTCTCTTGTCACAGGCTCTGTGCCATGCCATAGTACCTTATATAAGGGGCATGAGCCTCTAAGACTGGACATCTCAGAGGGTCCTGGAGTCAATCCTCGGGCATGAGACACATTTACTGCAGTGGACTGTGTGCCAGCCTTGCTCTAAGGATGTTGTACTTATCATGTATTTTGACTTCATAGCTCATTATCTACTTCAAATTTGAGGAAACAGAAGCAGCGAGATTTGTTGCCCAAGGTCACACACACACCCAGTAGAGGATCCCAGAGCCAAGGCCCAGCACTGGGCTCCCAACTCTCCACCAGCCACTCTGCTCCAAGGCCTTCATGCAGTCCAGATGTCTCTGTGACCTTTCAACCCTGGCTCAGTCTCTACAGAGCTGGCTATCCTAGTGTTATTTCTGCTGCCGTACTATAACAGCTCATGGAATAAAGTATACATGCTTAGCTTACAACTGCAGGTTACAGTTCCTCATTGCAAGGGGGTCGCACAGTAGCAGGAGCCCAAGGCAGCTAGTTACCTTGAACCCGGAGTCAAAATTAGTCAAAAGCAAAGAGAAACAAACAGATGCCCATAAACACTTACTGCTCATCTAGCTTGCTTTATTCTTAAACAGTGTAGAGCCCCAAAGCCAGGAATGGCACCCGCTTTCAGGCTGGGTCTTCCCACAGTCAAGGCAATCCCTCACAGACATGCCCAAATCTGACACAGGAAATCCTTCATTGAGATTTTTTTTTTTTTTTTTTTTTGGATTTTTTGGCCAGAGGATGATGGGTTGTATTCAGGTGATAATTAGAACTGAGAATTACATCTTACTTGCTTGCTGTCTCTGATCTAAGACCCCCTCACCTGGCCTCCTGACTCCCACTGTCTGAGGGTTTTATTGCTGTGAAGAGACACCATGACCACTTAATTGGGGCTGGCTCACAGGATCAGAGGTTTGGTCCATTATCATCATGGCAGGAAGCATGTTGGCGTGCAGACAGACATGGTGCTGGAGAAGGAGCTGAGAGTTCTAGATCTGGATCCAAAGGCCTCAGGAAGAGAGAGGGAGCCACTAAGCCAGACTTGAGCTTCTGAAACCTCAAAGCCCGCCCCAGTGACACACTTCCTCCAACAAGGCCACACCTCCAACAGTGGCGCTTCCTATGAGTCCCTATGGGGGCCATTTCATTCAGACCACCACACTCACTTTTGAAAAGCTGATGTGTTGCCAGAAGTACATGATAGCTCTGGAAATGTATACTAACCTGGATAGCAAACTCCACAGTCTCAAGTGCTGAGTGACACTGCCTGCTGGGAACTGTTTTCTTCCAAGGGATGGGTCACCCGGAGAGGCAGGGCCTTAAGGAAGAAAGAAAAAGGTAACCTTGGTGAAGTTAAGGAAGATTTTTAAAATGGAGCTAATATGCTAGGTCTGATGGCAAGAGGGGCATAGGGAAGGAATGGGGAGATGTCGCCAAAGAATTTTGAAATGGATTAGTTAAGTTTTCCAGGAAACTCATTGATGCTTCCTTTTTAATAGCAAAACGGTTGATAACACTCACGTATATTTAACGGAGAGCTTTCTAAGTATTTTATATCCATCTGGTAAGCCTGCAGTCTATTAAGAGTACAGGCTTTAAACTTTAGCTGGGCATATGGATTTCTTTCCTAGTATTGTGACAAAATACTTGGTAGAAGTTGCTTCAGGGAAGAAAGCTTTCTTTTGGCTCACAGTTTCAGAAGACTTTAGCCCATCATGGGGAGGAGGGCCTGGTGACAAGAGGTAGCTCCGTTTGTGACAGCGGGAGTGGAGGCTGCTGGTCTCCACATCCAGAGTGACCAGGGGTAGAGGGTGCAAGCGGGAACCAGCAGCAAGCATAACCTTAAAGGCCTGACTCTAGCCACCTACTTCTACCAGCTAGGAACCACACCCCAGAGGTTCTGTAGCTTCCCTGGATAGTGCCACCAGCTGGTGACCAAGTGCTCAAATGCAGGAGTTGTGGGGGATGTCTCACACCCAAACTGTAACAATGGTTATGACACCAATTTGTAAATGCACAGAAGTCAACACATATGTGCACAAAACAATCAAAAGAACACACTTCAGAGTTATTATAATATAAATAAAATCAGTGGTTATTTTTTGAAGAATAGGATAATTGAAAATCATACTGTTGTGCTTATCGAATTTCATCAGGATCATCTCGTTTTGAAGTAAGTGTGTTTCACATTTGTACAAATACAAAAAGATTGTTCTTCTTCCCAGAGAAAGTAAATTCCTTTTTTTTTTTCAAAGAAGAGGTTTGCAGAGTTATTTTATGTGTGTGGAAATAGCTTTTCTCTCCCCTGCTTGCTTTGCTCAGATGGTACTTTGATGTTTCTTGTCATCCTCTTGAGTGAAATGAGAAACAGGTGCATCAAACATCCCACTGTGCTGAAGAAGGGATTGTGGAGGATGCTGCCTTTGGGTCTCTGTGCCCCCCCCCCCCCCCCCGGTGTAAGAATCCCAGCTTTCCTGGGTCTCTATATCATGATGAGCTGCTATCCCTGAGCATCTCCAGCAACTTGTGATTGGGCATATCACTTTGTATGGCCACTGGGAAGCTTCAGAGATAATGTGACCGGGAGTGGGGGCCAGGGGGTGGCAGAGGGAGGTTGTAGTGGTGGTGGTGGGGATGTTTTGATTTGTTTTTTTGTTTTTGTTTTTGTTTTTTGCTCTGGCTTTTTCCTGCCCAGCAGCATAATCAGCTTGTATAAATTTAGATATAGCCTCTGACAGCAACACTTTCTTCTTCTCTTCTGTATTTTGTATTTTAAGGATCCTTACAACTTATGTCAAATAAACATTTCACTGTCGAGTGCTCATTTGTTACCAGGTGTGCCATCACCCACCACCTATTTAAAGGACACTGGTTAGGACTGAAGGTTAGGTGACCTTCAAGTAGCTGCCACAAGAGTCTGCATTACAGATTGGAATGCAGAGCCACATTTCCCTTACCAAAAAGATTGGGTTCTTTAAAAGCAGGTAGAAAGAGAAAGGTAGCGGACACATTTCAATATTTGCACACGAATCCATTTACCTAGCTTAGCTCTGGTTTTAGTGCCACACAGTCTTCACCTGCCACTACTTACATATTTACTGATTATTCTAATCTTGGTTGCACGTATCCCTTCAGCTGACCCCATCTGTTTGCTGTCATTCATAACCAAACTCCCCCAGATCATCTGTCTGCTGTCATTCATAACCAAACTCCTCCAGATTTGCTCTCTTCTCCACTGGCCCTGCCTCTGGCTTATCATTCACTCAATTTCATTTGGCTGTTGCACCCCACATGTACTAAGAACTAGATGCAATAACTTCTGTGTAAGGAAAGCTGCTGTGTATTGCTGGGGCTTCTGGTTTCCAGCATCATGCGGTGTAGTTCATCATGAGCCTCCTTATGCCCGCTTCCCCAGGGTCTCCAGTGCTCCTTATCTCTTGGCAGCCCCTCCTCCGTCCCCTAGTCATTGACAGTGAGGTCCATGAGGCTTCCGCCTACTCCACTCTCCTTTCCCTTTCAGCATGCCTCCTGCGGCGATCTCACACCTGCCTGTGCTTTCAATTACGTTCAATTACACCCATGTCTCCCCAATGTCAACCTCCTGGCTGAGACACACAGGCCCCACTTTTTATTCCACCTGTCCATTAGGGTGATTGAAAATCCAACAAGAGTGCAGCTTCACGGCAGAGGGTCTTGTGATCCCTTGTCTGAAGAAGGGTCTTCTAGCATTTTCAGCCTTCCTGAAAATGACTTCTATAAATTAGCGTGAACAGAAATTACTGTTCCTTAGGCTGGCGTCTGTTTCAGCAACCTCTTTGTAGCTGGCCAACCGCTCTTCATGTCCTTCCCTCATATCGCTTCCCTCTGTTATGTGTCGTCCTCTGTTCCCAGCTTTCCTTTTTGCGCAGACCCTTATTCACCTTGGACTAGAACCCATCCCGATGACATAATTTTTTAACTCAACCATCTCGGTAAAGACCCCATTTCATCAGGTCACATCCTGAGGTTTTGGAGATTAAGACTCTACCCTATCTGTTGGGGGGCGGGGGGCATGAGGCAAATCACAGCATATGCTTACCCCCAAGCAGAACAGGTAGCTGCTGTGTGTGGCTAAGACCAATGAGATTCACCCATCAGGGCTTCTTCAGGTTGGACTCACCTTCCCTGACATTGTGGGCATCAAAACAAAGCAAAGGGAAGAGAAAGGGGGTCACGTGGTAGGCAACTAACCATGTCTGTCCTGGACACCCATTTACTTTACTTGTGAGGAAACCAGAGACCAGAGAGGCACAGCAGCAATATAGACCATACAGCTGGTTAGGGCAAGCCTGCGCATACATCTTTGGCACTGTGTTAGTGGGATTACCCATGTGTTCTTTTCTTCGGAAAAACAAAAACAAAAACAAAAACATTTATTATCCTTTCCTTTTCTAAGGATTCTCTACCCAGGATGCAATGGAGGAAGAAAAGACCCAGTAATACCTCAGTAACCTTCCTTCCCCTCCTTTGTTGCAAAGGCTATTTTGGGTTTCCTTCTTGCTTTACTGATACAAGTCAGTCCCTTGATGCTTCTTGGATGTGGTCGAATGTTTTGAAGCAAAACTCAGAAGCAAGGCAAGCCAATGTTACCTTTGAGTTTTCCCCCTGGGTGCATAAAGTACAGATACTTGTGGCTATGGCTCCAATGACCTAACACACAGAGAGGGAGTGGGTCACACAACTGACCAGACCACAGTGCTCTGTGGCCAGAACGGCCTACAGCAAGAATGGCTGAAATCAACTCATGTCATACAGCCTCCCAAGTTTCCTCAGACATGAAAATGTCAAATCCAGCTTCCCAATAGACCCACCTCACCCTTGCCAGTGCCTATCCTCTTCAACCTCCCTGTCTTTGGCTTTACCCATCTCAGGATGTACAGGAAGAACTTGCAGTTTGCAGCCCCCAGCTCAGGGTGGATACCTGGGCAAACTATCCAGAACAGTGGCATGGTAACCAGCTGCTGGGCATCTGTCTTAGCAAGTTCAAATACTTATGCAATGCAAGTGTTGAGCAAGTGGCGGACTTGTGTCCTCTAGTTTGGTTTGGTAAAATACATGGGGATTGGATATTAGCCTCAATAAGGCCATCAAATTTGTAATATTTCTTTCCATGGGATGGAGCTGTAGTTCTGTGGCAGAGCCATTGGCATACATGTACAAGACTCTGGGCTCAATCCCTAGCTCTATAAAACAAGACCTATGCTTATGAATATGTTTGTATGCTATGCTTGTATATCAACATAAGATTACATGTGCACATCAGTATGCATATTTCAAATCTAAAAGTGTCAAAGAAAGCATAGACTATTTGAATGACTTTCCGAGGAAGAAATAAATCTCAGCCTTTATCTTCAGGGCCATTCTTCCTTCTTGCCCCAACACACACACACACACACACACACACACACACACACCACTGGCAGCATAACTAACTTTGGTTCTGCGCCTCACCTCAACTTTGGCTCCCCACTTTGGTTCTGCGCTCACCTCACCTACCCTGCTAGGTGATAGAGAAAGGCTCCTCTCTTTACCACATCTTCACTGTGGTCTCCTGTGTAGGGCATCAAGTTGTGAGTGACTTGGGCTAGTAAGCTTGGGTTGCCTGGACCTGAAGTGGGATTTGGAGGAAAGAGTGTCAAACTCTTGGACTCTTGTGATATTGGCTCTGCTGTGAGAGACAGCAGCTTTCTGCCCTCAAGTGGAAGTTTCTTGTGGGGATAAATCCTGATCAAAGGCCCCAGATGGGGGATGGGGCACAGCAGAAGAGGTTTTTCTTCTTTGCCTCTACTGCCTTCAGACTTGAGAAGACAAGGAGCAGCGGTGCAACTAAAACAGTGGCAGAAGAGGAAAAGTTGGAGGTCAGGGGTGGGGCATACAAAGGAAAGAGGGGAAAGCACCAAAACAAATTAGGAGCCCAAGCTGGTTTCCATGGTTACAGCAGAGATGGCCCCCAAAGCCTGGTTTTTTTCCCCCCTTGCTTCCTCTTCAGACTATATCCGGTCCAGCTCTCACCTCCCGTTAGTCACATGTCTGCCAAGCAGAGAGAACAGCTGGTTTCCTCAATCAGTAATGTCAGTACAGCCTGTTTCAGCGTTTGGCTTTTTCTTGTGCCTTGCAAGGAGCCTATAGCATATAATGAGAGGTTTTATCAAGAGGCAAAGAAGTGATGTCAGCCCTTCATGACCTCACACTTCCTCTGTTAATTGGTTTCTCTGACCCACTCCCAATTTCCTCATCACTAACAGTTTTAACAAGAAGAATTGTTTGGAGGTCATTTAAAAGATGGTCCTCCACAGGAAGATACCATCAAGGGTTTACGTAATTTAAGAACCAAAAGGCAAAATGACTTGCATGACCTACATGAATGCCATTCGCTTTATTTTCAAAAGCTTATTGAGAGATGACCTAAGTCAGTCCCTTGACCTGTAGCATATCTTGTCCATGTCCATGCAATTTTGTGTGTGTGTGTGGGGGGGTGGTATTAAGCTGAAATACAAGCTCCCACCTTCTTCTAAACACTCATCAAGATTCATATCCAAGGTTCTTCTCAACCACTTGAAAGGCAACTGAGCCAGGTGATCAGTTTCAAGTGCATTGAGTTGGTATGGAGACTGATATCTGAGAGCCTAGTGCATATGACCTAGGTTTTTTGTTTTTTTTTTAATTTAAGATACCTTTTCAATATCAGAATTCTAGGTGGGGATGTAGCATTACGAGTTGAGAGCCTTGCTCACTAACTAGAAAGCCTGAGTTTGATCACAGCACTGCCTAAAATAAGGTGTTGGATACAGGCGCGCGCACACACACACACACACACACACACACACACACACACATCCTCCTTCTCCTCCTCATCATCATCATAATTATCACCACCGCCATCATCCTCATCATCCCATACAGTCCAGAGGATAAAAGCTAGAGGACCAGGGTTTTGAGTTCACCTTAGCCCCAGCAGTTTACAGGTCCACCTGGGCTACTTTAGAACCTGTCTCAAGACAAAAAAAAGATTAGGTCAGAATCAGCTTTAGGGTCTATTTGTTGATATCCCAAGACTAAAATTTCATCTTACCATCCACAGATGGTAGGCAAGAAGTCTGGCCAGCCAGAGAAGTTCTTTAAATCCCTGAGTAATTGACTACGCAGATAAATGGCATCATGAAGGCCTAAGGTGATAATTTAAGTTTCCTACTTGATAATTCATTCAGTATATTCTACTTGAGTGTCTACACTTTGTTTCCAAAAATTAACTCTGACTCATTTGCTAGGTTAGACCATGGTTTTGCTTGCTTTATGTTGTTCTGGAGTCTTGGGTTTATTTCTTTTGTTTTACTTACCAGCAAGAAGACATAAATGTTAAGACATTAAGATGCAAAAATTGGAGAAGATTTTCATATCTAATGGGACTGAAAAAGACAAGTTAAGGGTCTATATGAAGGAAGCCTCCAATAGTTCTGCTTGGACATTCCCAGTCTGAGGTATTCATCACATGTCAGGTTGCTAATTCACCAGAATCAACGGGGAGGTTAGGACTGGAGCTAAGAGTTTGTAAACCATCAATGTATAAGCATCATACTGTGATGATGGCTGAACTTATTCTTGGGAATCCTAAGATAGGCCCAGAGTACAACATGGAAATCTGGGAAGAACAAACCAGTGGGAGGAGAGAGAGAGAGAGAGAGAGAGAGAGAGAGAGAGAGAGAGAGAGAAAGAAGAAGAAGAAGAAGAAGAAGAAGAAGAAGAAGAAGAAGAAGAAGAAGAAGAAGAAGAAGAAGAATCATTTGTCATCTGAAAAGCAAGCATTTTGAAGGTAAGGCTTGTCTAAACATTGCTGTTTGGTTAAATAAGATTTGGGTTGAAAAGCAGCTGTTGTTCTGTTTGGATGAAAAGAAACCAGGAAACAGTGGCTTGAATGTGACGGCAAAAGTCCAAATACTGGGAACGTCATCTTGAAACTCCTATCTTTTCTTTTTTTTTTTTTGGTTTTTCGAGACAGGGTTTCTCTGTGTGGCCTTGGCTGTCCTGAAACTCCTATCTTAATGGCACACGGATGTAAGGTCTTTGCGAGGGAATCAGGGCTAGATAAGGCCATGAGTCTTGGGCACCCATGCTGGTCTTGGTGACTTTACAGGAAGAAGAGAGATCTGCATGCACGTATGTGTTCAGTCCTGGGATGCCTTTCTCCATGTTTTGGGGCAGCGAGGCCCTTGCCAGGTACCAGCGCATGCTCTTGGAGTACTCAACTTCCAGACTTGTGAGTTAAAGAACCCTCTGTTCTTGATGAACTACCCCACCTCTAGTGTTTTGTTATAGTAGCACGCCAAAATGAGGGTGGTATTGTAAGTGGTATCTCACAGACATATGGATGAAACCCCGATTGGAAACTGGGAAGAGAAGGTAAGAGTGTTGAAGTTATTTTGTAAAATAGTGTTTGTTGCTCTTAGCTTATTTCTTAACCCAGTTATCACACAAATAATTGAGACTCTTTTATAATACAAGGCTTCACAACATAACTTGGGCAGCTTAAGACTGTTCTTAACCCTCTATGCTATTTTGTCTTACTCCCAGCAAACATCTCATCAATATGTACACTTTGTAGCTTTCCTCGGCTCCTGCTCCTTCCTCCTGATCTTCCTTGGACCTCTACTTGTGGCTGAGTCCACTGCTTCCTCTCTAACACCTCCTCCCCTGGCTGTCAGGAAGTCCAGCCCTATTCTCTCCCCTGCTCATTGATTGGCTGTAAGCTGTTTTATTGACAATTCAGGGGGGCAATGGGGAGCAGAGTTTACACAACGTTTAGACAATAGATCAGAATTTAGACTGCACAATAACCTATGCCTGCATTAGCTAGAGCAGATTCTGTCTCCAGAGAACCTCTTCTCTTATTAGGGAATGGTCCTTTCAATTTTCCCTTTGCATCTGAGCAGCTCTTTTCTCTACCTAGCTTCCTTGCGGTCTATCCTGTAGTCCACAATGATGCCCTCCTTTTTGATGGATATTTTCCAGATTGTGTCCAAACTAAACAACACATATCTCCCTCAACATAGTTCTAGGCAAAGCACTATTCCCTGGATAAAGACATTTGTCCACTGTGCACTTGTCTGCAGAGCTGGACTGATGTCCTGTACTGACGCTTATGGTCAAACAAAGTAAAACACAGTTAACTCTTAGTGACCCTGATGTTATCAACAACCAGATTCTGTTTTATAAGAACTTAATTTTTTTTTCAAAATTAAATTGGAGGTAGAAATTTGAATTCCATGAAATGCCTAAACATAAAGCTAGTCTATAGATTTCAATATCCAAGAAAAGAAAAGTTAAGTTTTACTTTCTTCTTCTATACAGGAAAACAGAGTCCTAAAAGCATTGGAATGATTGATGGTGTTTGGTGGGGTGTCTAACTGTGGAGAAGACAACAGCCTGAAGTGAGACCATCAGGTTTAGAGTGATAGTTTACCTGGGACTTGGCAGGAAACACTCTACCATGTACTTCTTCAGTGAGTGACATGCTGTCTTACCATGAGCCCAAAGAGTTGATCAGGACTCTTGAATAACCCCTTTAACCTCCCACTTACTTCCTAAGTTGTGTTTTAAGCAAGACAGACTGAAACAAGGTGTGAGTGTCTTCCTAAGTACTAAGGTGGAGTGGGTTGGCTGGTCATCAGCTATCTAAGTTTGATATAGTCCACTTGTAAGTCTGGCAGGTCTGAAGGGAAAGGCTTCTGTTATAGCTCAGCTCCAGCTGCTGTGTGGGAAGGTTTCCTCAGGGCGAGCCTAACAGTCCTGCTCCAGGAGGAGATGGCTGCCCCAGCAAAAGTGTTCAGGGCTCTCCAATCAGGAGCCGGGGAATACCACAAAGTCACACTGCGCAACAAACCCCACACAAGAGATTTATTGGGAGGAAAAACCCCAGGAGGGTGGCTGTTTCTGCTAGGGAGAGAAGCAGCAGGGAGCTGAGCAGAGAGCAGGGGTTTGTATAGTATTTTGGGGGTGGGTGGGCCCAAGGTTGGTCAAACTCAGGGATTGGTGGGTTTTCATGCTCAGGGATTGGAGGGTTTCTGTGACAAGCTCAGGGATTAGTGGGATTCTATTTATTGGCCCTGGTATTAGGGTTGGGGAGGGTCAGGGTGTTTTTCCTTTACCCTTTCATCTACACTACTTCTATACACCAACTAAGCTTCACCAATCTGCGCAATCTTGGGTTCCTGTTGATGCTGATGGCTTCTTGGTTGCAGACAGCTGTTGAGCTTGGATGGGAGCTGGCTTTAATGAATATAACAAGTCAGTCTTCAACTGGGAAGGTTTAGTTCCTAGATATGCAGACACTGACAAGGTAGAAAATTTCTGGTCAGTCTGATCAGTCTTACTCATTATCGAGTCAAGACAATCAGTCAACAGGCTGACATCAGTGCTTTGTCATTTGGCCTGAGCTGAAGCACTCTACTGTTAGGCCAGATTTCCTCAACCGTCTTCACTGACCTTCAGTACAAACGATGATCTGAATGTCCGTGAACTGCCGGCTTCGGCAACAGGGAATTGGAGGTTGAATTACAACCCTGTAGCCTCGTGCCCAACTTCAGGGGCATCAAGCTATGGCTGGTCCAGCATCTTTGGAGGCCATCTTGATGACTTTTCGCACTGCTTTGGGTCAATCACCTGATCATAAGAAATGGCGTTTACGCTCTCAAGTGTTTCCCTGGACTGCTTTTGGGGGGCTTACCTCTTTATAAATGGATGTATTATTGGTGAAATGTAAAAATTGATCTGGATTTTTGGTTTTGTTTTGTTGTCGCCAACCTGCCCACCCCCTGTCCCCCAATTATATGGTTCTGGACAGAGAGCCTCAAGCATGCATCTCTGCATAGGGATGGAGAGATTCACTCTCCTCATCCTCATGGAGGTCTTCATCTATAGCACCAAAGATTTATTTTACTGGTCAGGGTTGGTCTGTGCTAAGCCTTTTCTTTTTGTTGAGGCGGGGGCCTCCTGGAGAGCCCTTTCTTTCCTCAGTCAGCTGCCCCATGACTTCCTTGTTTGAGAAATAAATCTCAAAATGTTCTGTCAATCTTCTGTTTGCTCATACTCACAACCTTGCAGAAGTTTGGAAATTTTCCCGGAGCTAGTTCCTCATGGACAGGAAGTCACAAAGCTTTCAGGAAGCGGAAATCACCTCTGTGCCTTTCCTTGAGCGGTCTGGTGGTCCGCTGGAAAGTGGCTGCTTCCACACCAACCCCTAGGAGCATAGCTGCATCGGATAAGCCACCTTCAACATATAAGCCATAAATGATGTCATCCCAGCATATATTGCAACCATCTTGAGCTGGGCAATGAAGACACAACCTCTTGGACTTAAGTGTTTCGTCTCACTCACCTATTAGCAATGACTCAACAAAACAAAACAAAACAAAAAAATTTCTAACCTATGCTGAGATGGTCATTGAGCCTTGGCTTTGAAAACCAATGAACACCAGGTGGAGATCCTGTGGGTAGTGGATGGACTCCTGCATTCACAATGGAGCACATTAAACCTGCATGAAATCTGTTGTATGGGCTCCTGATGTGATCTTCAACCTGTAATACATGACTTCTAGTACCATCTCAATGACAAAGCATTGCTGTCAGGAATAACTTCAAAGCTCCCTGGACCTAAGCTGTTGGAATGCCATTTTCTCGGAACCCCTCCGCCAGTAGGTATAACTTGTTCAACGACTCTTCTGGCTCTGTCACAGAGTTGAGTAAATGAAGCAAGGCAACAAGTGACAAGGTAAGATGCTGACCTATTATGGTTTGATGCAGCAGCAGCAGCATATGGCTGGTCAATTATGACAGTGTGGCTCCAGTGTTTGCTTGCTGGGACAGAGCTATGATGAGTTCTGGATAACCACCCAGTTCTAGTGGTACTGTCGTACGGTCCACTCTTTTCTGTATAAGCTGATTGTCTCGGGTACTTTATTATAGAATTTTTAAAGAAGTAACTAACTCACCATAACAAGTTTGTGATCGTAGGTGAGTTAAAAAATCAGAAATGAGACACCCACTGACTCTTGCACAGCTGCCCATATCATCCAAACCCAACTATTATTCAGGAATAAAGCAAACACCCTTCCAGAGAGGGGAAAAAAATAATAATCAGTACTGGAAAGGAATATAGAATTGGGGGAAATTAAAGCCAGGAGTGTCCTCAGAAATCACCCAATGGAGGGGCTGGTCTTCATCTGTTCTAACCCAGGCCACACCTACCTTGTCCCAAGCTCTGCCTTCACAAAAACAACCTAGCAGGTGAAAAAAGAGCCCATCAGTGGGGACCTCCATAAATCTCATGTTTTTGCCTTCTTTAAATGTGTGTGTGTGTGTATATGTTCATGTAGGGGCATGCATGCATGTGAGAGTGTGTGTGTGTTAGGAGGGGCGGGGAGGGGTGACTGGAGGCCAGAGGGCCATCTCCGTGTCATTCATTCCTCAGGCACCATCCATCTGAAGGTTTGTTGTTGTTGTTTAACTGAGTCTCTCACTGGGTTGGCGCTCACTGAGGAGGTGAGACTGGCTCATGGGCAAACCCTGGGGGCCTTGCCTGCTTCTGTTTTACCAATGCTGGGGTTACAAACACTTGCCTGATTTCTGTTTAACATGGATTCTGGGGGGGTTAAACTAGGGTGCTCATGCTTGCTTGGCAAGCACATTACTGGCTGACTAAGCCATCTCCCAAGCTCAAATATATATATAGCCCTTCTGGCTTCTTTTATTACATTTTTACTGTGAGAATAAGTCCTAGTTGGGGGTGGGGGGAAGTCTTTTGTTTTTACTTCAATGCTAGGAAAGGGTGGTGGATGAAGATGTGGTGGAGTGACCTCATACATATGTTAGCACCGCCCCCCCCGCACCCCCTCCCCCCGAAAAGCTGAGCGGAATTAACTACGCCCACCCAGGCACACACCCAGGCTGGTTTATCTCCCGCAGGCAGAGCAGCCAGGCCTGAGCCTTAGCCCTCTGCAGCTGGCTCAGCAACACAGCAGGGAAGGTTGCAGCACTGGGGTCCTTCTTGTCATTGTTGTTGCTGAAGCCTCTTCCTGCAAAGGTCACATCCTGCATGGATGTTAGTTCAGCACAGCTTGATCTAAGTATTTAAAGGCACCAAGGGCCTTTAACCAACATATTGGTTCCTCAATACATTGAGGAAATTTTATTCAAAAGCCCTCGCCTCACTCTAAATTGTACACACGGAAGAGCTATTATTAGCTAATGGATCATTATTAGCTGCTTAGCTAAGGACAGTGCAGAAAAGGCCTTTTCCCAGGTCATTTTACTATACTGGATTTTATAAGGTCATCTCCATTCAAGCACATGATGTATACTGTACATATTCCCTGCACACCCTTCTCTGTCCTTTTTCTGTCCCTAGATACTGTCCCTAGACAGTATCATATTGTGTTTATGTTGTCTATGTATGTGATTTTATTCATGGCCAAATGAAACAGCTGCCCAGATGGGAGGGACATCCTCCTCCCTCCTGATGCTAGGTGCTGCAGGATCCTCCCAAAAGACCTCTTTCCCTCAGGCCTCTTGGGATCCAAAATATTTCTAGGTTCTAACTTTGCAGCCTGCTTCTTCCTTCTCTGCTGTGTACTTTCTCTTAGAGTCTGCCTGCCGCTCAGCTTTTGTCACGTCAGCCCACTTTTACTCCACAATGCAGCAGCCAACTGACCATCTGGACCCCAGCTTCACTGCTGGGGAGAGTGGAGGGGGAGGCTGACAAGTCATATTGCACACACTGGACTCTGGGAAGCCACATGCTGCTCCTACGCACTCTCCCTCAAACTCCCAGGTCTGCCGTTGCCCCATGTCTGGTCCTGATGCCCCTCTGATGCCTCTCAGCAGACACTAGAGGCAAGACCTGGCGTTAAAGAGTCTTACCACAGTGGAAGGCACTTTGCCTAAGGGAATTTTATCTACCTGGAATCAGAAGCCCTCATGGCACTCCTGCCATCTCACCCCACAGAGCTTTGCAGCTTTCGGCCCTCGAAAAGGCACCATCTCAGCCCACTTTGCATATATTGCCTACGTATCTACCACGTTGGATATATAGTGGAGGCGGTTGCTGGTCAGTAGACCAGGCTGACGGTAGCCGTCTACTTAGCAGCTCACGTACTCCCTAACTGGCCCCTGTACCCTTGTGCCTCAACGATTCTCCACTGCAGAACTAGAATTCCTTAATATGTTTTCTTTATGATGGGGGCGCTGCTCTGTAGTTCCCCAGACATATTCACCAGCTGCTACCCCCATTTTTCATCGGATCCCACACCCATGCTCACTCTAGAAGGTAAAGAAATGCTTCACCTGCTGACTTTCACCTTGTGGCTAAAAATCAAATTATTGACTATTTCTGACAAATAGCTTCAATGTGACAGTTTCCCGAAAAGGAATCTTAAAAAACAAAACAAACAAACAAACAAAAAAAACCTAAAGTTTCGGGAGCTAGAAATGATGATTTCAGCAGTAGAACAGATAGAAGCAAAGTTAGGGGTTGGCATTTATACAAGTGTGTTTACAAAACCCAGCATTGTGTTGACAAAATCCACTGTATTGGTTTGTCCATCCAAAGACAATACAACCTGAAGCGCTGAATTCCTGCAGTGCGGGGACTCGGGCACTCAGACCAGACTCTCCTTCGCTGAGCACCTCACTCACAGAGGTCTTGTTTGACGCAAGCAATTTTTTTAAATTTTCTTTTTTTACATATCCATTTATATTATTACACATATATAAAATGAACTACATACAACAAGAAGAACCACAGAACAATCAGGTATTATATTCATGTTATATTCATTGTGCTTTGGCTGTTTGCATTTGGCAACCTTGAAGAAAACATTTTCCTATCTTGGTGAGTCTAAAATTCTGAACGTAACTCAATATCTATCATACCTCATCTCTGTCAACTTAAAACATCTATCTAGACCTAAAAACATCTTAACCCCTAAACAACTAAGCAACTTTCGATCCTATGCAAACCCACTCTTCTGCAAACTAAAGAAAAAAAAATGGCCTCTGGAAAGTGTACCCTTATTCTGCATATGGAAGGCAGATTTCTAGAAGTTGGATAAAATCTCCTCAGGAAACTAGACACATTTTTAAAGTTGCAGTGAACGTGCCTAGGTCTGCAGAGTGCATGGCTGCTTGCACAGGGCGCCAGGTGTGAAAGGAATTAGCAGTCAAGTTAGATGAGTGGCTCCCACTGTTGTGAGAGTCCTAACGATGTCCTAACAGGAAACCCTGATTTTCATTTTGCACTAAGCCCTTCAGTCCCATCCCTGTTTCGGGGCCACTTTTTGGTGGCTATTTCTAAACGACACTTCAGAACCCTTTTGCTCTATTTGTGATTGTTTATTAACTCACACACATGCTTAGAATCCATTCTAGTGACTTACACCGTCCTCTTCCATGCTAGACTAAGCTTTCAGAAGCTATTTTCACCCCTTTTAAATGTGTTGGGAAGGGTCAAGGTCACAGGAGCTAGTCTGATCTTAAGGCCTTTGTGCCCAGGGGAAGTAAAATATTCCCTCTCATCTCTCCCAGTTAGCTCAGAAGGGCACCCCCAGCACCCCAGGTTTCTGTTTAGTATTCCAAGCTGGCTTCTTTCCACACACACAAGGACAATGGGTGGAGGAGGCAAACAATAAGTTTAGCCAGCTAAAGCTTGCATTCATGGCAATGGACAAAAGACAAATCTAGAAAATGCAGAAATATGAGCATGAGTGGGCAGTGTCCAGAGTCCAAGAATAGCTAGTTTAAGATATAGGGTATGTAGGCTTGGACTGCGGGTAGGGAATCCCCTGGGACTGACTCCAGATGAGACCACTGTTTCTCCCTGCCTAGGAGGAAGGCATCCCACAAAGTGGTGGGAGATAGCCTAGAAAGGACGCGGGTTTGTGATTATGAATATTTAATTTGTACCTTTTAATGGTTGGGTTTTTAAAAATAATCTTATTTAAAAATAATTCTGACTTCATTCTCTCACCAAACATAAAAGAAGGCAAGATAGCGCTGAGAAAGCATTTCGTGTGGCTTCCTCTTCACTTTGCTTGTCTTTATGCCCAGACTCATGGCTCCCTGAGTATACTTGAGGTTAAGAAGACTCCCTTAAGTACTTCTTCCTTCCTCGCCACCATCCCACAGTTCCTGTCCTTCACAGAGTCTGTGCCTTTTACTGGAAGAATGTCTTGAGTGATTAATTACCATATAAGACAAGGCTAAAGTTGTGAATCCAAAGTCCTCCCTTCCCAAGCCATCTTCGAGCATCCCTCAAGGCGGTGAGCCTTGCATTTGTTTGCTGTGAACACATGGGAGCTAGTTAACCCATTTGTCACCCTAGTGAGTTGTGGGCACAAATGCATGCCGAAAGTCAGAGGAGAAAAGACACAGGCGAACAATTGCCACCTCGGAAATAAAAGTGCAGATACAATCAATAATGAAGAAAAGGCAGCACTTGTCCCTCCCTTGGTGTCCCACTGTGTGTGACCTTGCCCCGATTGTACCTCAATAAATCAACAAATATGATCCTTTATCAATTCTAAATTGCCTTTGGGGTATGCTATCATATTTTCAGGACCCTGGTATGAGAAAAATATAAAAGTGTAACTTCTCCCTAGGAGTATTCCTTATGGAGTTGAAAAATAAGCAACACAGATAAGACCTATATTCATAGTCTATTCAGACACTAGACCAAACTAAAAGAACAAGATGGCGTAACCATCGTCACAGCCAAGGACTGCCTCTCTTGTGACACTGCCTGATGACCTGTGTTCCTCACACGCTACCTTGGTACCTGTCTGTGCTTCCTGCTCTTCCACATCTGTCTCTATCCTGCCTGTCATGGTTGCAGTATAAAATGTCCCTTGCAGGCTTGCATACCGAATACTTGGTTCCCACATGGTGGCAGTATTTAGGAAGGCTCTGGAAACTTTAAGAGGTAGGACCTATGTACTGAACCTTCTGAGATCACAGACTAACACACACACACACACACACACACACACACACACACACACACACACGCACAAAATCCCTTTTTGTTTTGTTAGGCATTTGGTCACCATGATCATAAGAGTAAGCAACACATTCTCAAACTGACAAATGGCCAACTCGGGCCCCTGCTGTTCATTTTTCTGCTGTGATGCCCTGCTTCCTAGAGCTCTGTTCTCTTTGGGACAATCACATTTTGGAGAAGAGATCTTCTATGCAGGTTGCTATTCGTTTAAATTTTTACACTGGACCTTAGTTGGGAGGTTACTGTCACTCACAGGTGAGCAGATGAAGTTTTGGGGGGGTTAAATACATTAACCGTATTCCAGTTACAGTCAGCATTGAAATCTGGGGGAGTATCGCTTTAGGAGGAAGAAGTGTTTGGGAGGAGTCACAGACTCACTCGAAGCCAACCAAAGATCACAGTAAGGTTCCCAATGCCATAATGATGTGGCAATTTGATCTACCCCCCCTCTCCTCCACAGCCCCCTTCCTCTGAGGACTCTGCCCAGAGCAGACAGTTTCCTGTACACTTTGTGTTTTCTGGCCTCGTGCCTCTGGCCAGAGCACTTCTTCCACCTGGACCAAAGGTCACCACATGGTTGCTCTCCAGAGCCAGATGGTAAATATTTGATGCTTTTTTGGGGCACACACACTCTGTTGCAGCAAGTCAACTCCCAGAAGCAGCCACAGGCAGTGTGTAAACTAATGCTTATGGCTGCGTTCCAATAAGAGACTGCTTCATACAGATTGACACTGGACTTTTATATTGCACCATAAAATGTAACTCACTTTTTGATACTTATGATCACTTAAAAATGTAAAAACTAGCTGGGCGGTGGTGGCAGTGCATGCCTTTAATCCTAGTCTTGGGAGGCAGAGGCAGGTGGATCTCTAAGTTTGAGGCCAGTCTGGTCTACAGAGTAAGTTCCAGGACAGCCAGGGCTACACAGAGAAACCCTGTCTCAGAAAACAAACAAGCAAACAATACAACCAACAACAAAAGTAAAAACTATTTGTAGTTTGTGGCTCTTACAGAATACATAGGGGCTGAACTTGGCCTAGGGATATGGCTCCTAACCTGGATCTAGACTATGGCTAGTCCTTCATACTCTCCTCAAATATGGTCCTTTGTGGAAATGTCACTGAATTTAGGGGGACATGATTAGGCCATGAGTGCAGAGTCCTCATGAATGCGATGTCATAAAAGAGGCCCTTGAGAGCTGCCATGTCCCTGCCCATTCCCACCCCCATATGTTTCCCCTTCATGCAACAGTCTGAGAACCACCCTGCCCTGACTAAGCACAGACTTCTTACTGCTCACTGATTCAGGCTGCAGGAAGGTTGGCAAGATTGGGGAACATAGCCACTGGTACCCAGATGCTTGACTACAACAGGGAGTAAGGACATCCTGCATGTCCCCAGGAGTCACCACACAGATTCACACACAGAGTTAGTGCTAAGCAGCTTGGTAGATCACGCTGCACTCCTATAGGTGCAGACCAGAAAGAACAGCCAGTAGTCTGAACAATGGCAAGACACAGAAAGCGAGACAGTGAGACAAGATGTGGTAAGGGAGCTGTTATCAGGCCAGCAGGTGCGGGGCAAGCCTAATTAGTAATTCATCAGTCTAGATAGGTATACAGCCCAAGAAAGCTGCACATGCATGGACTATATGGCTAGCCTCAGTGGGTATGATCCACCTCCTACTTTTAGGTGATACCAGGCAGGTTATTTCATCTCTTATCACCTTGGTGCCTAATCAGTAAAAGAGTGGTTAACAGCTCTTATATAATTGTGAGATAAAACAAATTAATTTACTTGAATGACTTGGAATGGTACCTGAAATATGGTTAGAATCAGGCTCTCACCATCATCATCACCACCATCATTATCATCATCACCACCACCACCATCACCACCAAAAATCTACAAGCTGGTAGGATCTAAGGGGGCTTTTATATTGCTGGGTTGGTGGGTTTTGTAAATACTTGCTAAACTGGTCTGGACTGACTTCAAGCTGCAACTGGGTCCTTCCCTACTCCGTATGTACACTGCTCCCATAGATGATGCCCTACCTGTGGTGTCTTCTCACTCCTCACAGATAAATAGGATTGGCTTTGTGTGAGTCCGTGATGAGACACTTTCTCCTCCTAAAGAGATACTCCTCTGGATTTGAATTCTGACTGTAAGCTAGAATTCGGTTAATGTATTTAAACATTCCAAGGCTTCATCTGCTCAGCTGTGAGTGACAATAACCTTCCAATTAAGGTCTGTGTAAAAATGTAAATGAATAGCACCTTACTCCAAACCCAAATCAGTCTTGAGCTGTGGGCACAGACAGATCTGGGCTGCTCTCAACGCTGCCTGGTGAAGCTTCATTTTGCAGTGGGCGGCAACCAATAGAGAGGTGCATAGGTAAAAGTTCTGAGAGTAGGAGACTCTGTGTTTAGCCCCAAACAGAACATCTGCATTAACCTCACCACCCATAAGGCTCAGGGAACATTGCGGAAGAAGAGGCGGAGTATGGGGAGGAGTGCTTTGAAATGCTGTCTTCAGGACCTGGCATGGCTGTTATGATCTCACAGAAGCTGTGGTTAGCTACACAAGATCAAGCTAGCTGGTGTCCTGGCATAGATGGGGTAGATGACCATCGGGCCCCATCACATACTGAGGAGCTATTGGTAGTAGACATTTGCCGAGGGAGGGAGAAGCATTCTTTATTGAGAATCTGGCCAGTGGTAGGTTTTCCCTGCTGCCATGGATAGCCTACATCCACACACACACAGGCCCGAGGCTTCTCCAAAATAAATAAGAACAAAGTGAAAGACATGAAGCTGGGGAGTATACATCGGGAGGCATGTAAGGGAAGTTGAAGGAGAAAATGGGGAATAGATAAGATCATATTTGTGCATGTGCGAGCTTGTGTGTGTGTGTGTGTGTGTGTGTGTGTGCACATGGATGAAAGTTTCAAAGGAAAAAAATGAAAAAAATTAAGTAAAACAATCTTGCTGCAATTCTTGACAGTCTACTTGAAGAGATTCAGACTCAGTAAGGAGATAAGCCCCTGGCATGTTTTCAGAGAAGATTAATGGAGAAGGGGCAGTTCTACCCTCAAAGGAGGTGACAGCTGCCCATGGGTATAAAGCAGGTGTGCCTGTTGCTACTGTTGCTGTACTCCTCTCTCATCAGACTCCTCCATTCCTTTAGTTTTGTAACCTAAACATAAACATCAGACCCTCTGGGCAACCTACAGAACTGCCTGCACTGAACTGGGACTCGCAAGACATCTGGCTGCACTGGGTTTGACCATCTTCCTGATGTGGAGACAGAAAGTATCAGGCTACCCAGCCCCTAAGATGTAAGCCAATCTCATAAATCCCCTTTCTTATATTTTTGGTTGTGAGCCTAACCTTTAATAGCTGAGCCATCTCTCCAGCCCATAAATCCCCTTTCTAATGTGTATACATTCTATCGGTTCTCTTCTTTTATAGAAGCCTACCTAATACACTGGTTAAAGTAAATTTTAAATTTCGTGTTAGCAAACTTAATCTACATGAAGTGGCAACATTTTTTTTTTTACAGCCATTAAAAAAAGACAGTGAATCCACTTAAGTCAGCAGTTCTCAACCTGTCGGTCATGACCCCCAATAGACCACTGAAAAACATGGATACTTACATTGTGGTTCGTAATGGTAGCAAAATAACCATGATGAAGTGGCAACAAAAATAATTTGATGGTTTGGGGAGTGGGGGGAGGGGGGTGTAAGTACACCATGAGGAACTGTACTAAGGGCCACAGCTTCAGGAAGGTTGAGAACCACTGACTTAAGTCAAAGAGGATTCTAACCAAAAGGAATAGGAAGGACCAAGGAGTCCACTCTCCTGCTTTTGTTAACCTTGTGACCCAGGACATGATAATAGACTGGACAGACAGACTACGCTAGCAGTCCCCATAGAGTAAATTGCTGCTGAACTTAACTGGCTTAAATAAGAAATAGCCCTTTATTATCTCTTGCTATTTTTGTGGATTAGGAGTTTAGGAGAGCCCTGACTGAGCAGTTTTGGTATGGAGTCTCATGGGACAGTGTAGGCTGAAGATCACTGAAGGCTGTAACCATCTGTAGCTCTGACTAGCCCTGGAGGGCGATTGTGATTCCAAGATGGCATATTCACACAGCTGGCACAATGGTGCTGGCTGTTGGAAGATATTTCATTCCCTGGCATGTGGATCTTTTTTCTTCTTAGGGATCCTTCAGTATTTTCTCCCAGTCTGGCAGCTGACTTACCTCAAAAGCAAGTCAGCTAAGAAAGAGCGATGAAGCCATGAAGAGTCTTTGACTTACTCTCCACCAGTTTCAAAGTATCTTACTGGCTACACAGTCAGCCATCTTTACCCCAGAAGGAGACATGCAGGCTGAATATTAGGAGGCAGAAATCATGGGGGAAGGGGCCCATATTAACAAGCAGATAAATGTTTATGGACCTAGTGGTTGTCAACCTTCCTAATGCTGCAACCTCTTAATACAGCGCCTCATGTTGTGGTGACCCCCCAAGCATAAAATTATTTTTGTCTACACTTCATAACTGTAATTTTTCCACTCTCATGAATTGTACTGTAAATATCTGTGTCTTCAAGGGTCATTTGACCACCACCACCAGGGGTTGCAACCCACAGGTTGAGAAACACTGACAGATCTATTTTCATAAGGAGGAATTTGAATCAACTTGAGAAAAATCCTGAAACAAATTTCCTTGGTCAACGCCTCATGTGGATTCCTTAGATTAGACACAAAGTGGACAGGAAAGCTACTTCCTAGACTAGCATGTTCCAAGTCCTGCCTGGGTACAGTGTGATCAGACAGGCCCAGTTGAAGGACTGCATCAGAGAGCAAGGCAAGGCATTTCTGACCCTGAGCTTTAGCGTTCTGAGCTTCCTATTTCTCTGTTGTGTGTTAGAGGCTAGAACATTTTACACGGATGCCCAGGAGCTCTTCTCCCTGGGATGGTTCTTGGCGTCTAGCTCTCATCAATGGAATATAAGCAGAAATGATGTGCCACCTGTTGTGTGAGGCAGGTTCGTGGACTATGAATCCCTCCATTATGTACCCCCTGCCATGCATGTGCAAACCTTTTCACCAGTTGACAGGAAGATAAGCATTGGCAGAGGAAGCCAAGGCAATAGGAGAGTGTAGCAGTGGTTCTCAACCTGTGGGTCAAACGACCCTTTCACAGGGGTCCCATATCAGATATCCTGCATATCAGATATTTATAATTCATAACAGTAGCAAAACTGCAGCTATGAAATTGTAGCGATGATTTCAGTCTCTTAATAAACACAATTATGTTCTGTGAATAAGCTTTTGTTTTAATCCCAGGAGTGGGATATGGAGGTGCTTCAGTTTGTCCACAGCCATTAACTGTGATTGTCTTGTGAGGTAGAAGGGGGACATGATTTTTTTGCCAGCTGAAGAGAATTTAATTCTGAGGACTCTGCCGAAGGCATAAATGGGAGAGCCTTGAGAGTGCTTGCAGCAGCTTCCGCTCCCCACTGTTGCGGCCCCAGATGCTTTGGACACTGCTGTTGCTTTTGCTATGGCTGGGTTGCTGGAGATGCTCTGAAGGGAGGGTCAAACTTTCCCCAAGGAACCTGATGCCCCTAATGAGCAGGATGCAGTATAAAGGAGTCTATGCCCACTTTCCCCTCTAATCTTCTTTCTCATCTACTTAGTGTTTACATTATAATCCATAAAAGCAGCAAAATTAAAGTTACGAAGTTGTAGTGATGATTTTGGTTCTTTTAAAAACTAGTTATGTTATGTGAATGTTTTTGCTTTAATCCCAGGTGTTGGATGGGGTGGGGTGGGTGGATTGGAAGGAATCAGGGTGGGAAATGTGGTAGATATAAGAATCTAATAAAATATCCCCCAAAGGTATGCTTACATGAAGTAGCAATGGAATAGTTTTATGGTTGGATCTCACCACAAATGAGGAACTATATTAAAAGGTTAAAGCATTAAGAAGATTGAGAAGCACACTGTAGAGTAAGCAGGTGGAGAGAGCCTGGATCTCTGAGTGACACTTGCACTGTGCCAATCTATGAAACATCTAAGGTATTATGGCCATATCCATCATTACTTTCTATGGCTAATGTCAAGAATACATCATATGAGTCTCTACCACCTTGAGATTTAATTATTACAAAACTGAATCTATGCCTACTTTCTTTAATATTTGTGTCACCTTACAGGATACACAATTTGGAAATTAAGAGTGCCACACCAGAGCTTATTTCAGAGTATCTGAGTCAAAAGAACAGAGAGGAGGAAGGTGGGACTTAAAGACAAAAGGTGTAAAAAGGTTATAAAAATGCTGTAATAGCATATAAAGACTGAGCCCACATATTCAAAAATTAAAGACATCCTGCTGCGCAACAATTATCAAACCACCACAAGGTTCTTTTTATATCCCAGAGAATGGGCCAGTTAAAAATAAAATATTTAACTATACGGTTCTAGAACTAAAGGTCATCTCCAAAGAGTGCAGTAACACAGCCATAAATAGCTCCTACAATCCCGTTGACACAATCAAAGGCTGTTTCTCAAATCCCATTAAAAAAAAAAAAAAAAACACAAAACTTAGATCACACCCTTGCTTTATAATTTGGCCTCTATTCTTTTTTGTCCTTCCACTGAGGAAACTAAGTGCCACAACGAAATTGGAGGAGAACTGACCAATGGGTCTATTCTCTCTGTTCACTTCCCACCTTGGATGTGTTGTCTTGTCTTCACCACTGTCCATTCTTGGGCTACTATCACCTCAAGAGGCTAAGGAGAAAGTGTTTGGGGGGGGACAGGGGGTACATTCATGTATGCATGCCTTGTATCAAGGACAGAGGTCAAGCTCAGATGTGCGTCTGCCATCTTGTTTTTTGAAAGAATCTCTCTCACTAGGTCCTGGGACTGCTGAATGGGCTAAGCTGGCCAGCTGGGGATCCTCAGGGATCTACACATGTCCTCATGCTTGCAAAGTAAGCACTTTAGCCACAGAGCCATCGCCCCAGCCTTCAGTGGGATTCCCTCACGCCTCATGAGGTCTCAAATGCCAACACATCAGGGGGCATGAGCAGGGACCCTAGTGCCCCAAATTTCTGACCTTCACCAGAGTTCAGAAACTCCATTGGCTCTCAGGTCACAGTGCCACTGGACAGGCCCTCTGCTGGCCACATCATGTGACCTCAGGCTAAGTAAGCCTATTCTCTTCCATGGCTTTCCTTTGTTGTATCTGAATTGCCTGTCATGAAGCCTTACCAAACTTCTTCCCTGGGTCTACATGAGTTGGTGCAGGTGGAGACCACAGATGGGCTGGGAGGTAGCCTATGTTGAATGGCCTGTATCAAAGGCTCACTAAGCTTCCTGGTCTTGCAGGTACACCTCCTGACTATGAACAAAACTTTTTCTTTACTTTTTTGGGGGGAGAAAAAAAATCTCACAGATGGGTAAATAAAGTAATCGTAGGCTTTCAGGATGCCTCAGTGGCCTGCTACCAAGAGTTTAATCCTGGGGGCTCCACATGGTAGAAAAAAAGAGAACTGGCTCCCCAAAGTTATCCTCTGACCACTGTATGTGTATCTGACCTCCATATGTGATCTTTACAAATAATAAACAAACAAATAAATACTGAAAACTTTTTTTTTTAAAGCAAGTAGTTGTTTCCTTTAGGTCTTGGGACATTTCCTTGTCCTGGAATCTTCACCGAGAGAATGCATTGCAAAAGAAAATAGATGGCATACGAGAGATGGAAAATGTATTTGCTATACAAGAATTTCCTATGTATTAAAGATGAGTAATTTTCCCTCTGTATCTCTATGTGTACAGAAGAAAACAGGCCCCGGGCACTGATGTAACTGTATGAAAGACTAAAAAACGTGTGACAGAAAAGTCATCAAAATATTTGAAGGGAAAACAAAGAGAAGTGGCCCTTTCCATCCCGGCTCCAGTTGCTGAACAGCTGACTTAGATGAGTAACAGTAACACATCTGTACTTACACAATCTGAGGGCATGAGTTGCCAACACATAGGAAAACTCCAGGAGAAAATAGCAAGCAGTCAACTGAGCTCTGTTAAGCATCTGGTGATGTCATCTAGCAAGACTCCTTGTCTGGGTTGTCCCTGGTCTGGCTCACATCTGGCAAGACTGTGCCATCTAGTGGTCTCACAACAGCTGCCTCAGATGGGAATCAGACTAGGCTGAGAAGGGTGCCTGCCTTCTGTTTCCCACCTGTCATAATGAAAAGAGCCAGAAGCAGAACAGCCATAGCACCCTCGGGTGGCTACTTTCAAGTTTCTCGGCCTAAGCATGGAGGGCAAACTCATGAGCATTACATAGATGCCAGATTTTTAAACTGCTGATGACATTATGCCCAAGTATCTATTCCATGCCCCAAATGTGCCATGGCTGTGCACCAAACACCGGATGGCCCTGTAGACTCAGCCACTATGTTCTAGAACTTGCTTGCTGAGGATAATTGTTGCCCAATTTTTCTTCCTTTTAGTAGTGTAGATGGCAAGATGCGGTGAGGATGCTGGTTCTAACACTGGGGCATGCAGGAGAATTCCCCACCTCACCAGCCATCCTTCAAGGAAGCGGAGACCAAGGCTCATCCCCAACCCTAACACCAAACTTCGCAACTGAATGTCTAGTGATGCTTCTGCCTCTCCTTTGCTCTGGGTGGAACCATCTCACACTCTGGCCTTTGCTCAGGTCTGTGCAGGTCCCTGCTCAGCCATCTCCATTCTCAAGTAGGAGAGGCGAGCTCAGTGCCAACCAGGATAGAGTAAATAAGAAGCTAAGAGAAGGAAAACGAGATAACAATCCCCAGCAAAGGAAGAGTTAAGGTGCATCTTACAAGTTACTTTGAAACAACTGCTCCTTCCAAGAAGAATCCATAGAAATATCAATGCGCATATATATACACATATATATGTATACATAGTGACTAAATATATAATAACTATAAATAATAGTGTAATGGTTTAGCTGGGAAAAAAAGTGTGGCTTCATTAAAACCCTTAAAGCTACAGTGCTGGCATCTTTTTACAAAACTATTTAATTTATTGTGGTCTCTTATATTTCTTTCTCCCTTTTCCATGCCAATCCCTTCCAATACCCCAACATCAGATAGAAGAAAAAGGATGACAGTAGGGAGAGGGGTCATAGTTTTTCTTAGCTACTTCCTGCTGGTTAGGGTTGGGTTCCTTGGGGCAAGTCCAATCCTTATTTCAGGATCTCTCCAACTTCTCATCAAACTGTATCAACAGCAGCCAACCAGGAGTAGTAGGGTTGGGGGGAGCAGCAGTCTTCCTCTTTCTCGGAGCCCCCTGTCTCTCTCTCTAGCTCTGACACTTATTCCTGCTCCAGAATTCCCAGAATTAAACTATCTGCAGCTGTCAAAGGGCCCCTCTTACAGCCTGCGTGAGGCAAATAGTCTGCTGCTGTGGACAATCTGAAGCAGTCCCATATTCCACACCTGGGATTAAAACAAAACCATGTTTACATAACAAAACTGATCTTTTAAAGGCACCAGAACTTTCCACTATGCTAGAGTATCCCACATCATGTTGTTTAAAGAGATACTCCTTTTAAAACTAACAATACAAACATCATAGAAAAATGACTGCTTTAAAGTGTACAGCAGCATGGTTTCTAGTATAGCTACAGGTCCATGAGATTATCAGCTCAGATTAAGGCTGTCACAGCCTTAGAAGAGGTTCTACGCCCAGAGCGTTCACTCCCTCTTGGCGCCTTCCTGTTGCAGACCTTGGCCACCAGGAACCTACTTTCTATCTCTGTGGACTGTCCCATTCTGACATGTCATGTGAACGGAACCAAATTCTACCACTGCTCAGTGGTAGAATACTTGCTGATGTATAAGGGCAAGAACTTATAAAAGAGAGTATTTAATTGGCCTTATGTTTTCAGGTTAGAGTCCATATGGTGGAGCAAAGGTGTGGCAGCAGGACCAGCTGAGATCTTACGTCTCAAACTACAAGTAGGTGGAAGAGAGAGAGCATACTGGGAATAGTTGAAGTATTTTAAAACCCTGTCCCTTCCTCCTCCATGACTCACCTCCTCCAACAAGGCCACACCTACTAATCCTTCCCAAGCAGTTCCACTGACTGGAAGTATTCAAATATATGGGTCTAAGGGACCATTTTCTTTATATAATAACCAATGCTTTTTAAATTTTTAAACCATTTAAAGACATCTTAATATTATGAAGAAGTCATTGGTTATATTTATTTTTGAGTCAGGGTCACTCTATGTTGCTCCCACTGGCATGGAGCTTACTATGTAGGCCAGGCTGGCCTCAAATTCACAGAGGTCTACCTGCCTCTGCCTCCTGAATGCTGAGATTAAAAAGCATGGGTTACCATATCTGGCTATTTTGGGTTTTGTTTAAGATTTATATTATTCTTTTTTATGTGCCCCATCTAAGTACTAATCAGGGTAGACCCTATCTCATTTTCAGATCAGAGGATTTTGTGTGTATTCAGGGTCTCATGCGTATACGCTATTTTTATTTGCATGCATGCAGATGAACATGAACAAGTGTGTGTGTGTGTGTGTGTGTGTGTGTGTGTGTGTGTGTGTGTGTGTTGGTGCCCAGAGAGTCCAGAAACAGCATTAGACTCCCTGAAGCTGGAGGTGCAGGCTTCCTGACTCCAGCCCTGTTCCTCTGCAGGAGCAGCAAGTGTTTTTAGCTGCTGAGCTCTCCCTCCATCCACACTCTGCTTTGGCTCCATTTCTTTAAGAACAGCATTAATGGGAAATAAAGAGATGGCTATCTGGGGATGGAAAGCATGCCCCACATATTCAAGCTAACCACAAGTTTCACCTTACCCAGCCCACAGGAAAGTAATCACAGCTGGGCACCTTCTTTCTGTGCCCTGCTGCCAGGGCGCTTTACAGAACCACAGTCTTCTTGGAGCCAGGACTGTCTTGGAAGTTCTTCCCGCTGATGTAACTGCATCTCTAATAGTCATCACATGAATTCATCCTTCTCTAGGGACTTGCCCTCTACAAGACTTAACCCTTTTCTTTGTAATTTTTACAAGGCCCTTGTTTATCTTTAAAGTGTGCTGTCTCACAGCTTTTCATAAAGTATGAAACCACATGACAAGTCTTAACACAATGTCAAGTTACCTACCATGCCTGGGTCTCCATTTCTTCTCTCTTTTAAGCAAACAGCTTCAGAGCTGTGCCATTTCTATAAAATCACAGCTGCTGTCCTTTTGTCGTTCTTGACGCCTTCTCCTGGGTGTAAAATGCATCAGCATATGT
The DNA here is from genome assembly GCF_903995435.1 of Acomys russatus. Classification (NCBI taxonomy): domain Eukaryota; kingdom Metazoa; phylum Chordata; class Mammalia; order Rodentia; family Muridae; genus Acomys; species Acomys russatus. The sequence continues at coordinate 45,265,918 of NC_067157.1, read as the reverse complement.
CTTGGGGTTTCTATTACTTCAGTGAGTGAGTCGACCAAAAGCCGGTTGGGGAGCAAAGGGTTTATTCGGCTTGCAATTCCCACATCACTGTTCATCACTGAATGAAGTCAGGACAGGAACTCAGGGCAGATACCTGAAGGCAGAAGCTGATGCAGACGCAAAAGAGGGGTACTGCCACGCTAGCTTGCTCCTCATAGCTTGCTCAGCCTCCTTTCTTATAGAACCCAGAACCACCAGCCCAGGAGTGGCTCCACCCACAATGGGCTGGGCCCTTCCTCATCAATCACTAATTAGGAAAATGCTCTACAGGCTTGCCTACAGCTGGAACTTATGGAGGCATCTTCTCAACTGAGGATCCTTCATCTCTGAGAGCTCTAGCTTGTATCAAATCAGTACGTGTCCTTTTAAACAAGTCTTAAATATGAGCAAATGTATACACAATGTATTTCTTTTAATAATTGGCCCCCCAAATTTTGGGGCTTTTGTGACAATGGAACACATTTCCTTAAATTGGGTTTGCTACCAGGCAGCTAATATTTCGAACTTATTGCAAATGATCTGCTCTCACTCCATAATTCCTGGGCAGTTGATCTGGTTTTTCAAGCCTAAAGGGTGTATTTTTGTTTGAATCCCTATTAAGTGTCACTTTCTTAGGTTGCAATTCTATCTTCCTAGAATTCTTTGGATCCACCCAACCATATCTTAGTTTTTGTTGTCAATCAATCACAGACTGACATGGCCTATCTAATTTCCCTCCCTCCATCCCTTGGTCCTTCTTCCTTCCTTCCTTTTTACTCTAGGCACCCACTGAGTCCAGTGCCTCGCACATAATAGGCAAGTGTTCTCCCACTTAGCTGCATTCTGACGCCTTTTGCATTTTAATTTTGAGATGGATGTTCCCCTCAGATGCTCGGGCTAGAATCAAACTTGCTGTCCTCCATCTTGTAGCTGAGGCTACAGGGGTGAGTCAAGGCAGGGGTCTAAGCTTATCACAACAAGTTTAGCCTAGGTCAGTAAAGATGTGACTTCAAAATTTTACTTGAGAGTGTTTATTTATAGCATTCTTCATAATGTAGTGTAGAAGGGCACTCACTGACAACACCGAGAAAACCAGAACCCAGTTTGGCCTGCAGATTCTTCCGAGTAGCTCTAACAATTAGCTTCTATTTAAAGAGCCAGGCCATTAGGAAGTGAATCATAATATCTCACGCAAATTGACTGCAGTTGGTAGCAGCTGAGGGAAATACAGCACAGCACTGCCACAGATTATTTCTATGCTAGCAGATAGGGAAAGATTTTCCCTCCATGCTTCTTACAGAAGCTCCAAATTTTCTGAAAAGATAAAAAATAAATCTTCACCTTCTTTGTCTTGCAACATTTTGTCGTTCACCTAGAACCATAAACATTATGAAGTTCACAAATTTCTCAATGAATTAAGTCTCTCTGACACTAAAATGCATTTCTGATTTTTCTCTGGTAGCCAGCTAGTAGACTGTAGCAATTGTGTCTTTCATTTGTTTTTAAATTTTAGTTTTAAATACATGCGTGGGCAGTGAGGGCTGTGCATGTGAGTGCAGTACTCCCAGAGGCCAGAAGAGGGCTTTGGAGCTGGAGTAGCAGACAGTTGTGAGCTGCTGGGAAGTAAACTCTAGTCCCCTGGAAGAGCAGCAAGCACTCTTAGTCTCAGCTATCCACCCAATCCCAGGTCATGTCATTCTTTAAGGTGTTCCTTTTTGCACTTTAACCCCTTCTCTTACCTTCTAAATTTCTATTTCAACTGACTACATCATGGGAAACTAGACAACTATGACATTGACAACTGTTTGAAACAGACGCAGCATGTCTGAAGACCTTTACTGTGAAGATGTTGTTCTCTAGAATGGGTCTGGGGTGAGTTATTTAATGCCCCTAGTTAAGAAAAAAAAAAGTCTCTTATGGATTGAGGCTCATGAGCTAGAAGATGTGCACATATCTGAGCATCCACCAGTGAGTCATTCTTGTGTTTGATAGGAGCTGTGTACAAATCTCATTTTCTCCTTTACAGAACTTGTGGGTAGATTGCTGCAGCTCTGCAAGTCAAACCAAGTCATGTGAGCCACTTCCATACTTTATTATATAGCAAGGCTAGGGTTTTTGTTTGTTTATTTGTTTTGCTTTTTGTTGCTGTTACCATTGTTTTTTGTTTGTATGGTATTTGACACAGGTTTGTTGTTGTTGTTGTTTTTGTTTTTGTAGTCCTGGCCCACGTGGAACCCACTAGGTAAACCAGGATGGCCTCTTAGCATGCCTGATTCTGCCTCCAAGATTATACATGTGCCCTTCTGATTTTTTACACCTAGAAAATGTGTGTGTCTGTTTGTGTGTGTGTACGTGTATGTGTGTGTGTGTATTTGTGTGTTGTATGTAGAGGCCAGATGTTGACATCTGGAGCCTTTTACTACCATCCCTCCACCTTACCTTTAAGATGGGTTCTCACTGAACCAGGGGTTCACCAGTTGGGGACATTGGCTGGCCACAGAAAGGCAAGCGTCCACCTGTCTCCACCCCCTGGCACTAGGATTAGCACCATGCCCAGCTTTAAAGTGTTCACTGGGGATCCCAACTTGGGTCCTCATGTTTGTGCAGCAGGCAGGTCACTGACTGAGCTATCTCCTCCCCTCGCCCCCCATACCCACCCTGGTGTCCCCCCCATCCACCCACCCCCATCCCCTGGCCTATCTGAAGCAAGTTCTCTTAATTTGTATCCCATGGTTAAGTAAGTGGGATTGAGCTTTATCTGGCTGATAGACTCAGCTTCCCAGAGTGTGACCAGCATATTATCGTTGCAGTTGTTGCGACTTTAACATATCTTTCAAGACAATTTTATGCTCACCCGCAAGAAATTCCTTATCTGATCTATTGTGCTTTGTGGCTGTAGCTCATTAGAATAAGCTGTGTTTCAAAAATCCCAATGGCTCTGACTTCCTCTTGGCATAGCCATTTATTTCCTTGTCCTTTACCATCAAGGATGATTATGCCAATTCTGTTTCTTAGGAACAGACCTGGGGTCATTGTACGGAGTAAAAATTGTTTGCAGCATCTCCAGTGTTCGTGTCCCCACTACGATGGCCACGTCTAAATACAAGTTGTGCTGCACAGCTGCACAGTGTCACATTATTGAAGCTCAAAATTTAGTCTCTCTCTGTCTCTCTCTCTCTCTCTCTCTCTCTCTGTCTCTCTCTTTCTCTCTCTGTCTCTGTCTCTCTGTCTCTCTCTCTCTGTTGTATATATGTATGCATGTGTGTATACATGTGTGTGCTTGTAGAAGCCAGAGAGTAACAAGTGTCTTCCTCAGTTGCTTTCCAGCTTTTTTGTGACACACTCGTGCTCTTTTACTGAGCCTGGAGCTACTCAGGTGGGCTAGCCAGTTAGCTCCAAGGGATCTATTCACCACCCAACATTGCCAGCATTAGGGTTGTAGACATGTACCACTCTACCCAGATTTCATGTTGGTGCTGTGAATCTGAACTGAGGGCACCCTCAACAGTAATCTTCCTGAGACTTTAAGTGAACAGTGAGGGCAGACAAGATGATGTTAGCCAAATCAAGACTATATTTGGAGCCGGGCAGTGGTGGCGCATGCCTTTAATCCCAGCACTTGGGAGGCAGAGGCAGGTGGATCTCTGTGAGTTCGAGGCCAGCTTGGTCTACAAAGTGAGTCCAGGACAGTCAAGGCTACACAGAGAGGCCTTGTCTCGAAAAACAAAAAACGAACAAAAGACTATATTTGGATTTCTGAGATGGAAGAGACTGAGAGCTTAGTAAAGAACCAACATCAGAGTGGTTGCCTGCATCCACCCTTGACACGATCTGGATTCCTGTAATCAGTAGGATCCTGGCCTGTGTTGACCTAATAGCTAAATCCATATTTGCTTTCTAATTTTCAAATATGATAATGAGTCTTCACTTCAAGTCTCCATCTGAGAAACCATTTCATAAGCTGTGGATACCACACTGGAGAATTAAGCCAGTGAGCCTCAGAATCTCTCCTTCCTTACCCGCCTGTTGGTGAAGATAGACCTGGGAGCTGTTTGGCACATCTCTCAGTTTAAGTTTTTTTTTTAATAATGAATCATGGAAATATGGATTAAAAGAGAAAATGGAATTTTAAGTTCTGTTTGTATGAAAAGCTTGGAATTATTTTAGCCCCATGAGATAATTTATCATCCTGAAGTGAGCCATTTATCTCAATGGCTGTGATCTATAGCCTGTGCCAGGACCTGAATGTGGTGTGCCATGCGAAAATTGGCCATGGCTTCAGGTTTATGATCTGAAGAGTAAACAGTAAAGTACTCTTGAGAAAAGCCTCTCCACACTCAGGACTGCTTTCAAGAGATGTTCTGTTTGGCTAGCTCAGTGCAGTGTGACGGCTTGGAATTAACGTCTATGAATTTGCGCTCAAGTGCTAAAGGTGTGTGCCTCAACACAAGCAGTCTTCCTTACTTTATGGTCTTTTCTGCAATCTGTTTGTTTGTTTTAATTATTTTTCAGTAGTGTCAACTGCTTTAAATATTTTCAAATGTAGATATTTAAGAAATTAAAGAAAACTGAAGATAAGACTCAATGATAAAGACCTTACCTTCCATACATAAGTGAAGCTGTACATTCAATTCCTATTGTGTAAACACACACACACACACACACACACACACACACACACACACACACACACAGTGGGGTGACCTGTAATCTTAGCACTTAGCTGAAGCAGGAGGGTTGCCATAAGTTTGATGCTATGTAGTAAATTCCAGGCCAGTTTGGATTGCAGAGTAAAAATTCTCAAAGCAAGTACAACTATAAAAGAAAAAGGAATGAAGGAAAACAAAGGAGGGAAAGAAGTTCCAGAAGGATGTTGCACCATTCAACAAGGACATTTGCTCAATTATGTTCATAGAAGCTTTTTTCATAATAGATAGACTCTGGTAACAGCAGGGACGCCCCTCAGCCAAAGGATGCATAAAGAAACTGTGGCACATCTTCACAATAGAATACTACTCAGCTATTACAAACAAGGAAGTCTTGACATTTGCAAGCAAATGGATGGAACTAGAAAGGATCATCCTGAGTGAGGTAACCCAGACCTAGAAAGACACGTATGGTATATGTTAACCTATAAGTGGATATAATACAGGATAACCATACTCCACTAAACAGACCTAAAGAAGCTAAGTAACAAGGAGGACCCTAGGGAGAATGATAAATTCTCATTCAGAAGGGCAAATAGAATAGATACCGGAAGCAATTGAGCAGAAGGAACAGGACAGGAGCCTGTCATAAAGGTCCTCTGAAAGACTCCACCCAGCAGGGGATCAAAGCAGATGCTGAGACTCACAGCCAAATTTCAAGGTGGAGTCTTATGGAAGAGTCCGGGTATAGAAGGACCTGAAGAGAGGGGACAGGAGCTCCACAAGGAGATAAATGGAGCCAACAAATCCGGGCAGAGGAGGGGGTGCTGCAGAGACTGATGCCAAGCAAAGACCATGCATGGTGAGGACCTAGACCCTCAGCTCAGATGTAGTCGATAGGCAACACAGTCTCCTTGTGGATTCCATAATATGAGGAGTAGGGGGGCTACTTCTGACGTGGACTCTGGTGCCCACTCATGGGTCACTTCCCCCCTGGTGGGCTGGCCTTGCCAGGCCACAGAGGAAGAGGATACAGGCAGTCCAGATGAGACTTCATAGGCTGGGGTCAGGTGTTAGGAGAGGAGGAGAGCTCCCCTTTCTGAGGACCAGGGGAGGGGGGAGGGGGTGAGGGAAGAAAGATAGGGCTGGGAGGTGACGAGGGAGGGGGCTACAAATTTCATGTATTTAACAAAAAGCAGATTACATCTAGTGTGGGCCTGTGGCCATTGGGCATGTCTTTGGCTGTGAAGGCTTGACAGATGAAAGCTATTGTCCATCCGCTTTGATTTTCACACCCTGCATTAGTTTTAATTAATGGACATCCTGCCTCTTTTAAGCTGTATTTTTGCCCCAGCTTCTTTCTTCCCAACAATTTTCCCTTCATAGGTCACTGCCAGGGTTCATGCTGGCTCTGGTTTAGTTTCTGCCTTTAAGCTAGGAAACTCTGAGAACCACTTTCAATGTGGGAAAAAAAATCAGACACAGATGAAAATTTGGCAGAAGCCAAATCACTTCATCCCTTTGGCCCTTAATTAGGGGAGTTACAGAAGTGTTAATTTAATTACATTTAAACACCTCATTGAAAGTCAGAAGTCCACTAGCTTCAGGCGCACAACACATCTGTGATATGAGTCCAAAGACCATGTTTCAATTTTATAAAACAAATGCTGGTCTGTTTGGAGTTTTAGATTTTAATATAGTTCTGGTTTATTTTACTGGGTTCACTACATAGTTTCTAACACTATAAATACTTGTGAAGCATGGCCTCTATTTTTATTATTTAACAAATCACCACTATACTTACTAAAATATATTATTCATTCAGCCCCTAGCCACAGACATGAGGTACTTTCATGGTATACATACATACATGTAGGCAAAACATCAGGACACACAAAATAAGAAAATCTCTAAGGAAAGTAAACAAAAAAAGACTTTGGTAGAAGGTCAGGGAGATGGCTCAGTCAGTAAAGTATGTGTCACAAAGGCATGGGGAACTGAGTGCAGCACACATGTGAGCATCTAAATGTGACACTGTGCGCCTGTAACCCTAGCAGGGGAGGGGTTAGCAAAGATAAGCCCATCCCTACAAGTCCTTGTCCTGCCGCCCTAGTTGAATCAATGTGCTCCAGGTTCAGTGAGGGACCCTGCCTCAAAGTAATAAGGTGGAGAGTTACAAAAGAAAGCATCTTATGTTGACCTCTAGCTGCTACATGCATGTGTACACTTGTGCAGATGCACCCTAGTGCGCGCGCACACACATACACACATAGAAAGAGAGAGGAGAGAGAATAACACACACACACACACACATAAAGGAAAGGAAGGGAAGGGCATAAGGAAGGAAAGAGGGATGACTATTGAGTTCCTAGTGGGGAGTTCACTGATAAATGCATTTTCAGGGGCCCAGGTTTCTAATAAACTGGCTCAGCTGCCAACCTGCGATGAGACCCAGGCATCCTCCATCGCCACCAGGTCCTCTGGACTGGTCTGGCCCTGTGGCACGGCTTTAGATGAATACTTCACCCACTGACGGCAGGGCCCTCGCTCCACTGCTGCAGCAGGTGAGCCTGATTTGTGCTGGGACAGGACCTGAGCTTGGCAGTCTCTGAAACACCCTCCGGACACAAAAGAGCCTCCCTTTGTGCCACTCCTAGTTTGACCGCCTTTGAGCCAGGTGACATTTGGCAGGATGTCAAGGCAATGCTAGATTTCTATTGACTGAAAAGGGGTATGTTTGATTAAAGGCTAAACATGTATGGTATTTGATCTCTAAGTCCAAATATTCTCATGGGGGAGGGGGCTTATTTGAGGAAGGGCTTTGTTTGAGGACAGGTGAGCTCCTGCCCCACAGCAGAAGCTTCTCAGGGCTCAGTCACATTCTTGTCTAGATGCTGGCTTCATAGCCCTCAACTCTACAACCCTACCTCAACCCTAGAAGGCTGGGACCACAGTTAGCCACAGCCTCCACCACTTTCCATAAAGGAAATATTTAATGGAAGTGTTGAGATGGTTACTTGCAATCACCCTTAGGACCAGAGCCAAGTCCTGTGGCTCTAGGGCCACGGTCCTGCCACCAATAACTCTATGACATAGGTAAGATGGGGCCATGCTTTGCAGTTCACATGGATGCGTTGGGATTTGGTTGAAAGGAGACAGTTCCCCATAGCTGTTGTGAGGTCCAAAAGCTTTATACATCTTGCATTTTTCATGTGCTACTTTCCCTATTCGTATTCCTACAGTTTCCCTTTCACCTAATTTTTTGTGTGTGTGTATGTATGTGTCTTAAAAAATAGAGGAAGAAGGAAAAAGAAAGGAAGAAAGAGAAGAATGGAGATTAAGTTCAACCAACCAATGGCTGGGAAAAGGAGCAGGTCATTTCCCTCTCCCCTCTCTCTGCCCCAAGCTGGTTCCCTAGTTTTGGCTGTGTTGCCTTGGCATCAACCCCTACAAGGCAGGCCATCTGTGCTTCTGGCCACTTCCAGGCAGATGAACCCTTACTGCTCCACTTCATTTCCAGAATCCCTCTACCCCTCCACAAGCATCTCTTGTTTTAAAGTCCCCTTCTGGAAGTTAGGGTCGTGTCTGTCTACCTGGCTGGCTCCTATGTGTAGAATAATAGTGAGGAGGAATCCCAGCTTAGAAATAGCTCTTTGGGTCCATTTTAAGTCCAAGATCTTACAGAAATAATTTTCACTCAGCTCGGTGCTCCAGTTTGGACCAGAAATGAAAGTATAAAATGTGAGTGCTAAAGAGTGGAGAATCAAGCCGGGCGTGGTGGCGCACGCCTATAATCCCAGCACTCGGGAGGCAGAAGCAGGTGCATCGCTGTGAGTTCAAGGCCAGCCTGGTCTACAAAGCGGATCCAGGACAGCCAAGGCTACACAGAGAAACACTGTCTCAAAAAACAAAAAAAAAAAAAAAAAAGAGTGGAGAATCATCACCTAGTTCAAGCGTTTCCCACTACAGCAGCCCCCCAAACACATCACAGCTGCTTTATCTAGCCGGATCATTGTGTATATGTGGACATTTTGAGATGTGTAAGTGTGAAAGTCTGTGTGTGTGTGTGTGTGTGTCAGAGCTCAACTTGGGTGTATTCCTCAGTGCTAGGATCGCAAGCAGGCACCATCATGCCCAGCATTTTTTTACATAGGTTCTGGAGCTTGAACTCAGGTCTCTATGCTTCCCGGACAAGCATTTTACTCACTAAGCCATCTCCCTAGCCACTAGCTATCAATTCTTAGGTTCAAACATGCTAATTCCCCCACCAAAAATTCAGAGAAGGTTTTGATGAAATCTTCCAGATATCATGTGACTCTGCGGTGTTCGTCCATCCAATCAACTTTTACCAAGGGTGGACTACAGGTCAGCCCCGTGCCAGGCACTCTGAGAACACACAGCTGTAGACTTGGCTCTTAGCCACCAACAGCTGAAAATGGAGTGGAAGGTTCAGAGCGACCAGAAGAGCCGCGCCTTGGTCTTTTTCTTTGGATAGGTCTTACTCACTACCACGTGATTGGAGGGCCCTGGGACAGTTTTTCAAAAGCATGCTATAAAGTTGGACTTTAGAGGATGGGACCATAAACCAGAGAGGACATGAAAGGGCATTCTGGGTCTTGGTAGGGAGGCAAACAAGCCTTCAAAGATATAGCAGCCCTTGACCTAATTTGATCAACCAGTCCTCCAGAGAAACAAAAACATCAGAATAATAGTCAAACTCCCCAGAGCTGGATACCTCTCCCTCCTCTCGTACTTTCTATCTCTGTTCTTGTCTCTCTCTATCTGAAAAGACATAAATAGGGAAAAGATTGGAAGGGAAGAATAGAGCTTAGTTCAGCCAACCAGTGGGTGGGGATAAGATTGGTCCTTGGGGGATGAGGCAGCACTATCACAGTTGCTAGGAGAGCACGTCCTCGGCTTCTTTCTGCCCATCCTCTCCCCTTTCCCCAGTTGCTCTTCTCCGACCTCTCTTTGGGGGTTTTATTTTTCATCTCTTTGGTGGCCCTACTGTCTGCTTGCTCACCAAGTGACTTAGACACCCCAGGCTGCCTCCAAGACAAAGTGGGATGAGAAGCAAATGCAAATGACTAGAAGGAGATGCCAAGATAAACACAAGCCAGCAGCCTCTAAGCCTGCGCATACATCTGAGCTGTCCAGGGTGGCCAGCTTTAGCTCAGAGCAGTGTCCAGGAGGCCCTCACAAGAACATATGGAAAACCGGGGGCAAGGCCTCTGATGCTTGCATCCTTGCCTTTTAAATTAAAGATCAATGTGACCTTGGGATTTAGAAGAGAGACTCCGTTAGTTCTTGGAGTGGCCCCTGCCTCCCGGGTACATGAGGGTTAAGGTCATTTGCTGGAGAAATTGCTGAAGAATTGCAATTCTGATCAGCACTGGGAGCATGTATTGGCTTTTGGCAGCTCTGATTCGATGTGTAAAGGCCCCTGGTTATCGGCGTGAGTTCAGGCTCAGTGTTTTTCCCTGGGACAGAACATGTGGAAACGTAGCTCTGAAGATTGTTTCTGACAACAGCTGGACCCTCTTAGTCAGGTTTGATGCTGTCAATAGTGGGGATTCAAATCCCAGTGGGTGGATGACCTTAGAGAAATCATGGCACTCTCCAGCCTCTCTTTGTTCAGACACTCAACAGAGACACATAGCAACCAACCCATTATCCTACACATTAAACGTACAGAGGAGAATGTTATCAAAGGCTCATATTTTAAGGTCTTGATTGCCCACAGACAAGCTGCTGGAAGGCAATGGACCTTTAGCTGATGACAGGGAGGTCTTCCAGTCATTGAGGATGTCCCCTGGAAGGGATTAGTGGAATCCTTTTTCTTTTCTTGTACTTCCGGGCCATGAAAAAAAGCACTTCACTAGGATGCGTTCATCCCACAGAGTGCTAGAAGATAATAATTGGCCCTACATATCATGAGCTGAATACTGGGTATAAGACTGAAAATAAGTCCTCCATGAAGTCAGTCACCACAGGTATTTGTTTGAGTGACTGAAAGATGACAACATAGAAGGACTGATTGGTCACCAGAGGCTTCTCAGAGAAGAGGTCATAACTGAGCTAAAATCATGCGCTAGAGAGCACACCCCAATTCTCATGAGTCTGAGAATTTACACACACACACACACACACACACACACACACACACACACACACACACACACACACACACCACTGGAATTCACAAAAGAGCCTGCCTTGATTCTGGACACTATAGGTGGTAGAAGCAGACACAAGACTCCTGGGCCAGAGCAAAGATTTTATTCACAGAAGCACATGGTCTGAGCCCCTTGTTCATATTGCTTCTTCATGCTCCCTTGCCACGGACAACATTCAGGGGTAGAGTCAGTAAGGTTTACTACTGGATTTGGACATTGAGGGTGAGAGGATGGTTAGAATTTAAGATGCTTTCGAAGCTGGTGTTCCGTGGAAAGGGGTGTGAACTGATGGTCTCGGTAAGGCCTATGACTTGAAAGTGCTACATTGAACAGGGAAAGATTATGGTGGGACAATACGTGCAGGGGGGTCATGGAAAGTCATCAGGTGCGAGTTCATGGCCTAGGAGCAAGGTCTAAGGCTGGAGGTACAGCTGGTAACCCCCACCCCACCCCCGCCCCCAAATGCAAGGTCTGGACCATCCCAGGACTGATGAGCTGCTGGAGATTGCTGCCTGAGCTTTCCCCCTGCCCCTCCCCTGCCCCCGCTGCAGTTGCTGTTAAATACAGGTTCCTAGATCATTCTCATCTCTTTCATTTGAATTTGTGTGACCCAAAAGATAGGTAGATGCATAATAGGTTGGTGCTTCTGCATACATTCAATGTACACACCCTTCGAATGCTTAACGTGCTTCCAAAATTGATCTAGGTAATCATGGCTGAGGCCATGGAAGCCCCTGTGGTTATGAGATAAGGGCAAGAGAACCATTGAGGCTCATCCTGATTTCTCTAACCTGATGGATTTGGTTCGAAATGTCTTTCTCCAAGCACAATGGGGGGTGGGGGGTGGGGGAAAGAAAGCCCTGTTTCTGGAAGCCACCACTGTTGGCTTCTTTGCTACTTCTTGGCTGTGCTGTGGTTTTAAAACAACTCCCTAAAAGCATACTCAATAGCTAAGGCAATGGTGCTAGGAGGCAGGGCCTCACGGGGAAGCAGATAAAGGCCCTGTGATATAATTAATGCCAATTATGAAAAGGATTTGAGCCTAGATGTTTGATCTCTTGCTTTTTCATTCATGATGTCTTCAGCCATGTTATAACACACATATAAAGCCCTCCAGGAAATATATGCCCTTGGCCTGCAGAACTTTGAGTTAAAGAAACTTTCCTTGTTTATATATGACCCCATCTTTGATATGTTTCTACAGCAGCACAATATAAACTAAAACTGACTGGATAGACATATTATTGACATATACATCTTAAGAAAAATAAAATTAATCTCCTTGGGGAAGAGCAACTTAGAAAAACCATGTAATTAACTCAAGCTGAACAAGACAAATTCCATTAAATCTTGAGTCTCTTAAAAATGTCCAACTGCTGGGGGCAGAGACATGGCTCAGCAATTAAGAGTGTCTGATGCTTTTCTCAAGAACCTAAGTTCCCAGCACCCACGTCAGGTGGCTCACAACGACCTGTACCTCCAGCTCCCGGGGACCAACGCCCTCTACTGGACTCTGAAGGCACCTGCACTTACACATGCACAGACCTCCACACAGAGATGCACAAAATCTTTAAATTAAATTAAAATCTTTAAAAATTTCCCCAACTTTTGTAAAAATGCCTTATATTTGAATTTTAGTATTTCAAATAATTAGCATGATGGTTTACAGCCAGTTATGCCGTTCTCTTGTACTTTTTAATTTATTTTTTAGATGGCGTCTCACTGTTGCCTAGATTGGCCTTGAACACAAGGATTCCCCTGCATCAGTCTCTTTCATAGGTGGGATTACAGGTGTGTACCACCGTGCCTTGGCATTCTCACCTAGTAAAACATCTGTACTAATTCTGGTAAAGTTATAGTGACTCTGTTCTAATATTGTTAGTGATCTATGTCAGGTTTTCTTACACCTTTCTGTTGAAATCACAACCCAACTTTGTATTTTAGCTTTGGATCATGGGCTCTTTAAACATTTAATTCACTTAAACAAGGAAATCACGACACAGTGAGATTCCTCCAGAAGTCAGCCCAAAGGTATCAACAACACAATGGTTTTCACCACCTCTCTGCTTAGTTCCACCCAACCCAGTGTTGGTAAGTCACTCGCTCGACAAGTGGACAGACTTTATACCCCATGGGATTCAGTGTTACTAGGTTGCAGCTCATGAGCACAGCATGGCTGATGTCCCAAATCAGCTGAGGAGGGTGCACAGGAGTGAGGTTGGTCCTCCAGAGCAGGGGGAGGGGATCCTGAGTCTTGTTCGGGGTTTTATGGCATAGATGGGGGCTCCCATTCTGTGCACTTCAGGAGGATGCCATTCTAGAACCCAAATGGGTTCCTAAATGGGAGTTCTACCTGGCTATGCTACACGCTGCGTGACCTCAAAGGCTGTGGCTGTGCTTTGGCTCTGCAGACACTGCTCAGATGTTTCCATCCTACCTTAAAGATGCTCCAATGCTGTCTCATTTAACCCTGGGGCACAGCTCTTGAGTCATGTTGCTCCCCTTCCTGTGACATTTTAGAAACTCCCCCAAATGGGATTATGGCATTCCACATTCCCTCAGCACCACTCTGTTTAACTTGGCAGCACTGCAGCTTGGACACTGTCCCCTCTTGAGTCTCCCCATCACGTTCTCCACATTAGCTGAGGCCACCCAGAAGGGTGTTGGCTTCTTTTCCCATTCTGCTTTGTTTTAAGGGGGGAGGCGCAACTTTTGTTCTAATTGCTCACTGTTTATATGTCTGTGTAGATTGGCAATATTAAATTCCATAATTCTATTTCACCTAAATCATAAGGGAATATTCCATAGGTAGCTGGAAAATCATCATTATATTTCTTGTCCCTCTCAAGCAATGACATTTATTCCAGTTATAAATATTCTTTAAATTTTTTATATACTAAAAAAATAGCTTATCAATTTGAATGCTCTTTAAAAAGTCAAATTGTCAGAGACATCACTTGGTAAAACATCTTTCTGAGGTGAATAATCACCCAATTTGTCCACTTGGCTTAAAATGGAGTTCATATTGTTGGTGTTTGAACATGTACAATATTCATTTTTCCCTAATTTTACTTATCAGAGAAAGCATTCTTTCTCCCATAAGGCCCAATAAAAAACAGGAAAGAGACTGTTCCCAATACTCCTGCTATGCAAATTTCAACCAGAGCAACATATGCTCTACCTATCATTGGAGGGTACTATTGAGCCTTTGCCTTCTCCCACTCCTCCTGCTTGTGTAAGTACCACAAGCTCCTTCTTTGGCTTTGCAGTAAGTTATATATGTGGAGCTTTGTCCCTATGTATTACATCATGTGTCACCCATGTACTATCAACAACACCAAACCCATGGAGCTCCCTAGCTAGTAACCACCAGCATTATCCATCACCACCACCACCACCACCACCCTCACCATCACCCCCATCACCACCACCACCACCACCACCATTACCACCATCACCACCATCACCACCCTCACCATCACCCCCACCATCACCATCACCACCCTTACCATCACCACCCCACCACCCCTACCACCACCATCACCACCACAACCACCACTATCACTATGTCTCAAATTCCCAAAAGATGTCCGCCACAAACCTTCCCAGAGCTACATTTTTGTGCTTTTTTTCCAACACGAAAAACCAGTGTCATGTATCTTTAGGGACAATGATAGGACAATGACTAGCTGGCTCTCTATGCTGCTGTTTGCTTGAGGACCCCTCTCATTCCACTCATGTGGGATCCTCAGCTTTTTTCATCCTCTCTAGTGGCTGTCTACTTGAACTGTCACACTGGGAACCATCTTCCCTCCCCATCTCATGCCCTGATCCCCTATGTGGAGGCCAGCTGGGGCCCTACAAAGGGGATGAGGTCCTTGCTGTGCCTTTGTTCACTCAGTAGAACAGATGAAAAAAAAAAAAAAAAAAAGAAAGAACTTTTAAGCTCCAACCTTAGAAAAAACAATGTGTGTGTGTGTGTATGTGTGTGTGTGTGTATTTACTTATATTGTGACAAGAAAGTATGTTTATTATTCTCATATTTGGAACACAGAGAAACTTTGCCCAATATAACAGTAACATATACAGCCACTGGTTCCCATTCCCACCCATGAGAATCTACTAAAGCCACAACAGCATTAAAAGAAACCTCGTTTCAGTAAAGCCCCAGGGACACACACTTATCTCAGCGAAGGGACAGAAAGCGCACGCAGAGAAAATTGACGTTTGTGTAGATGCTGGAAGCTTTCAGCTATATCGGAGGATGTCACAGCTGAAGGCGCTGCTTCTATTTCAGAGCAAAGAAAGGCCTTCCTTCTCTCAGACACGAGGTTGCACCAGCTTTCTCTTACTAACAGTCCAGTTGAGGTGCAAAGAAGAAAAGAAGAAATGAAGGGACAAAAGGATAAAAAGAGGAGGAAGACGAGGAGGAGGAGGAGCGGGGAGGAAGACAAGGAGCCATGGTAGTGGCATGAAGAGAAGAGCAGACCAGCTGAATGGAGAACTGCCCAAACAACAAAGTAAAGGCCCCTGGGAAGGCATGTGGGTGGGGACTGATGATTGACTGGCTCTGGCAGGTCCAGCTGACACCTGTGGCTAGGGTAGTCCCAAACAGCTTTGCTGTTATCTGAAGAACAGGGAAGTGTGTTTCATGAGAACAAGTAGGAAGGAGGTGCTGTGTATGGTAAACAGTGTCCCCGAGGGGCCAGAAACTGCCTTATGCTGCTTGCTGGCTTCTTTAGTGTAAATACCTTCACCACAGGCGATTTCAAACTGCACGCTCTGACATAGCCCATGCAACTCATGTGTAGATGATTGTCAGCTACACCCATGGCATGCAGACATGCCTCTCTGGTTCTATGAGTGCCATATTTTAGTTACATTAATGGTTGTTCATTCAAGATTGGCAGAATATGAAGTTCAATGGCAGAATAGGTTTCATTAGCACAGTCTTAGTCTCAAAGCCACCAGAAAGCAGAGAACAGAAAGACCACCCGATTAGTCAGTACTTACATGGAAAAAAAAAAAAAAACATTGCATGTAACTATAGTAGATTTTCTAATGTGACTTCTCTATATGAATTTTTTAAGTAATTGAAAAATCTCATCTATAATTTTGTGGTGAAGTTAAGGTGTGCCTGCTTATTGGCTTCTTCTCCCCATATAGTCACTAAAACAGTTTATCAAAAACTGCCTCCTGGACTGTAAGTTCTAGAAAGTATGAAAGATAGCACTGTGTGAAAAGTGCCCTTCCCTGTATACTAGTTTGCAGGAGAAGACCTGACTCAGAGAACAAGAGGAACCAGCAGACCTAGGAGAGAAGCTGGTGTCATCCAGCATCCCAGCATCCCAGCAACTCCTTGAGGTTGGCTGACTATATGGTCACCATGATCTGGTCCAGGGCTTTCCTCTTGAGGTCAGGCACTGTGGCCTCTGTGCTGGGGTACCCCACAGGAAGCAACACCAACAGCTTTTCATGTGAGGGGCGGCCCAGGAGCACCCTCAGACGAGGACCACAGTTGAGGGGAGTGGTAGTGACCGTCACTAGCCCTGCATTCTAAAACAAGACAACAAATGAGCAATTTAAGGTCAGGCAAAACCACGGCTCTTTTCCTAGCCTGGGGCCATTCTCCTCTTTTCTACTCTTACTCATTTCCTTTTTTCCCCTGAAGTCGAGCAGCAAAGAGGCTGCCAGCTCAGGTAATATATTGTAACCTCACCTGTGCCCCTTGGCCTGATGCCTTCTTTTAGACAAGCAGCTGGAAACATCTAGAATAACTCATCTTACCCACCCCACCCCACCCCCGTTGATGTTTGAGCAATAGCAATGGCTGTTTTATAGGAACAAGGTTGAAGAGTGTAGCTATCCTTAAAGAGTGACACAGATAAGCTTTGAGCTTCGGAGGCTACTCGGTACCTCGTATCTGACCATAACAGCAACAGCAGTCCATCAGCACTGTCCTCAGACTAAGTCCACTATAGTTTTCCTGACGAATGGCTTTTCCAGAATCCCAGTCACCTATCTGGCTATATTTTGTTATTGACAGCCATAACAGTAACATTTGAACCCGTATATTTTTAAGGATCTGGCGTAAGATACTATGGGCCCCCCTGGGGTCTTATACACATCATCACATATCTCCATCCATAAAAAGCATATAACACCTAGGAAGATTGGTCCATCATCAAAGCAAGTATGGTACTTGCCTTGCACACATAGGAACCTGAATTCAACCTTACAGAACCACTATTAAAATAATAAAAATCAACGCATGAAGATAGATGCTAAGGAAGCAGAGACGGACCTATCTGTGCAAACGAAGAATGCCCTCTAGGCCCCTCTCTGACTGTTTCCCTTTCTACCCATGCTTCCCCAGTCACCTGGCTGCCTTGGAGCCTGAGTCCCAGGGAAGGCCAGGAGCTGCCTTTGGCTTCATACATGGCCAGTCCAGCCCATTGAGTCACTGTGCTGGGAATCAGGCTCCAGGAACAGTTTTCTCTCTCCCCTCAGTCATAACCTACTTTGGAATTCTGGGAAACTAGAAGGTAGCAAGCTCAACCGGAACGCTAGCACTGAGGGAAGGGGCTGGCACCAGGCTCACCCTGCTTCTCCCGAACTCTAAATCAATGGCAATGCTCTCTGGTCTGACACTGTTCCAAGACACCTTCATTTATCTGCCGACAGCGTCAGGAGGGGAAAGCAAAAGCCAGCTTCCTTAGGATGCCTTGAGAAGCAGCAATAGCCATATGTTAGGTGTTAGACACAAGCCATGTCTCTCTTTAAGAGAGTGAGGAAGCTTACAGACACACACACACACACACACACACACACACACACACACACACACACACACACACACACACACGGAATTAACCCTTCCTCCAAAGCAAGGCCATTCTCTTTAGCAGTCATGTTTGTTGCGTTACTTTGATAGTTTAGCATCTCGCCCCCATTCCTCACCTGAACCCCAAGTCTCCATCAGAGGAACTCTTTATGAGCTATCTAATCCCCCGTGCCTCCAAGAGGGGGCACGGGGCTCGAGAGGCTGAACTCAGCCCTGCCCCATTTCATATTTGCATTGCTCTAGCACCTCAGTAGAGAAGAAGTTTGTGAGTACATGGTCATCCCTCTGAGGCCGGACAGCATGGTAAACCTCTTGAGAGAGCAGCGGAGAGTCTGGTGTCTGTTTAATCATGTTTAATCATCCCATCAGCCTGGAAAGCAGCAGTATGCACATGGAGGGAGTGCACCTCAAGACTACCAGGCTTGGGCTTTCTTCTCTTATGGCTGCCCACCCTCAAGCTACAGGCTGTTACGGAGGAAAGCAAACACAGCAGCTTTTGCGACCGAGCTATTACAAGTGAGTTTTCAGGGAGAATTTCAGCTGGCAGAAGCATGTTACCCACCACTACAGGTTTCCTGGGTTTGTTGTCATACCAGAGTTACCTTTCTGAGGAACACAGCTCTAGATAAACAACCCCCAAATGACCTCTAGTTGGAAACTTGGCTGAAACTTTCCCGCTAAAACCACTCTTGGTCTCAGTGTCTCCCTTGGACCTGCAGGCCAGCCACGTACCTGCAGTGCAGCCAGGAGGATGCCACAGGCGATGGACACGCTGATCTCATTGTAGTAGTGGACCTTTTTCTTCCCATTTGCAGCAAAACCGTGGACTTGTTTGAAAACAAGAATCAGAACTGGGGCAGTGTCCAAGTACTCCTTAACCCAATTAGTTCTGCAGGGACATGGTAAAAAGAATATTCAGAGAATATTTCCTCTAAATTTTTGGGTTCCTCCCCTTTTAAAAAACTACTTTAGCTCATACATGATTTTTTTTTTAAAAGATTCATTTATTTATTATGTATACAGTCCTCTGCCTGCATGTATACCTGCGGGCCAGAAGGGGGCATCAGATCACATTATAGATGGTTGTGAGCCACCATGTGGTTGCTGGGATTTGAGCTCAGGACCTCAGGAAGAGCAGACAGTGCTCTTACCCTCTGAGCCATCTCTCCAACCCCTTATTTGTGATTTTTAAATCTGTTTCTATTTAGATTGAAAAAGATTAGATTTTTTAATTATTTTGCCACATTATCTTTTTCTATAAGGTTAATGAACTTGATAAGCATACATTAGTGTGTGCCCAGCATGGAAAAGCATGTAAAATGCTGAAAGAGACAGAAAGATCCTATAGCCTTAGACCACCGCGCTGATGGTCAGCAAAGTGAAGCCTGCTGAGGGCTACTACAGAATTAGATAAGAAATGCATTGGACCACTAGGAAAGCAAAGTGTTGATTTGAAAAAGAACAGTGGAAGCCACCAAAAAAAAAAAAAAAAAAAAAAAAAAAAAAAAAATGCCGTCCAGTTGGGCAATGACAAAGAGGAGGGGGCAGGGCTTGGAGAAAGTGTGCCAGGAAGAATGAATGGATGAGTATAGCCACTCAGGGAAGAGGATGTGTGGCAGGCCAGGGTGGAGGGCATGCCGGGGACATGGATGGTATGGAAGATACACGCAGATTTGGCAGGGTCTTAGCCCTAATATGGTAGGTGATGATGGATGGTTTTGTTTACCTTGTACCACTGAGCCGAAGCGTCATGTGATCAGATCCACTTCAGAAACGTGTGTTGTGTTGGGGAGAATGCTATCACCAAGAGTGGCATTTGAAGTACAAAGTCATCCTAGTGGGAGGGGAACCAGACACAGGGCCATGGCCATGGCCGAGGCAGGAGGGTATCAAACATGGCCCAGGCCGGGGAGAACTGAGGGAAGAGGTAAGGGTTATAGGAGGACAGAGCAAAGAAAGAAGCATGTGAAAGAGACAGCATCAGTGGCAATGGGAATTAACAGATGGTAGAAGAACAGGAAGACATCCTAGCGGTGGAGAGAGGCAGGGCACTTCTGAGGGAGCAGGTGGTCATTCATGTAGATGCTGGTGATAACTTGACTTTATTTATTTTCCAACTCTAAACACATCTTCCTTGATTCCATTATACGCCCCCTCCAACATTCTAGAGCAGATACTGAAAAAAGAGCTATAGGCCCATAGAGTCATCTATTACAAACTGCTGCCTTTTCCCCATGGGGTATTATGTGTAATGCATTATAAGAAATGTTTACTATTCATTTTAATGGTTCAGCCTGGTTACGCTTCAGCATTTTAAAACACATCAGAAAGGCACATTCTGCTGATCTTAAGCCATTGCTTTCAAGGCTCTTCACTCCCACCTCTAACAGCTCAGCCCCACTGGTTAGTACATTTTCCACATCACAGAGAGGGAGAAGATTCATTATTTAGATCAGCTCTGGAGCCAGGAGTAGCTGGTTACATCTTCGCTGCTGCTTCCCTGTTTGTAAAGCCTGCTCCCGTGCACGGCCATCGTGAGGGTGACGTAAGTTAAAATGTGCAATGTGGCTTTTACTAATACAAGCGTCACACTTAGAGATGACAGAAATGCCAACATAAGAGGGTCCCTTTAATCGCTGTCTGGACTCACTAGATTTCTAGCATTCGGCAGAACACGCGCTGCCTTCAGGCCATGAGCAGGCCAACAGCTGTGCTCCATCATGCGGCCGGGGGAGCTGAAAGCTGCCAAGAGGCCGAGCCTGCGCCCCCAGGCTGCATTCTGCTATGTCAATTGTATTGTTTTGGACATTCTCATAACAAGATTCTGAACATATTCCTAATGTTTAAAATTAACTTTAAATTTTATTTATTTTTTTAAATTTCATGTGTATGGGTGTTTTGTATGCATTATGTGTGTGTGTGCCATGTGCATATCTGGCACCCAGGGAAGCCAAAAGAGGACATTGGATCCCCTGGGACCATACCACCATGGGCTGTCATGTGGGTGCTGGAACCCAAACTCAGGTCTTCTGTAAGAGCAGCAAGGGCCCTTACTACCTAGTCCTTTCTCCAGACCTGAATAGAGTTTAAACGCGTATAAAACATGTATTGAGAAGAGGTAAATGATGCAGTTTTTAAAAATTTGAGGAAGATTAAGCCATTTGCCTATATTCTAAGGCAAGTTAATAATTCAAAAACATATTTTCATACTTACTTTGCTTAAGCATACTTTATGACTGATCTTTTTTTAGTTTCACTTAATTCAATTTTATACTAATTTATTAGGATCTCACATTAGAGCGAATAAAAGGACTGCAAGGAACAAGGACCACTGAAGGGAGCACTGGCATGTTCCGATCTGGATAGAAGGCTCCCCAAGCTCAGTGAAGTCAGAAAAGTAAGTTGGACCCACGTTACATATTGAAAACACCAGCTATGAGCTTCAAAGGCAGCTGAAAAACCATGACTGGGCACATTATTCATTCACTAGTCTCTCTCTCTCTCTCCATGTCTCTGTCTCTGTCTCTCTGTCCCTCTCTCTTTCTCTCTGTCTCTCTCTCTGTTATGTATATAGTGTGTGTGTGTGTGTGTGTGTGTGTATGTGTGTGTGTGTGTACATATTGTTGGTTAAGCAGCTCTGTAACTTAATTGTATTCTCAGGAGGAATTTGATTTTAGGTTTCTAAACAAAAAAAAAGTCTGTGAAATGGAAAGCAAAGTAAGCTAATAATTAAAATGCTGCGCAGTGATAGCTGTTTCAGGTATGTGGAAGGTGTATGTATGGACAATGATGAGATGAGAAAATACATACATAAGAGAACAATTAATTCTGGCTCAGTGATTGGCAGCAAGAAGGGTGACAATTTCTGAAGGCTCTGTGTCCAACTATAGTCTAATGTCGCATTAACTGCAGAGCTCACCTTTACCTGTACTCATTCATTTTTTTATGAATATATGTTGAGTTATAGTTCCATTGTTAATGCTCCACACTTATCTGAGAGCACAGTTTGATGTTATGCAGTCCATAATCCATTAGTTCCAATACAGCATAAATATCTTAAGAGAAAATCATCTCTCACAATAGCAGCATCCTTTTGTAACGATGGCATCCTCTCATGATAACAGCATCCTTTTGCTAGCAGGGTTAAGAGGACCACATCTTCTTATTCTCACTTTCATTCCTAGAAGTCCCACCATGTCTCCAAGCTTGTTGTCCCATCATTCTTTCCCAGGCCTGTGTTGCTGTGGAGTGTCAGATGGCAGATGATAGAGCCACCCACAGTAGGCCACTGCTGGAGACAGAGGTTTTAGGCCTTTCTGCACTCTTCTGAGAACTTGGGCTTGCCTCCTTTAGGGCCTCTGAGAGGTGGGAGCCAATACCCATCTACCTTGACCATCACTTACTCCCTGTCACCCTGATTTCCACCCTGTTTTTTTAATAGCGGGGCTCATAGTCCTAATGTTTCTTTGATAGTGCAGACCTACTAAGTGTGCCCTTATATAAAACCTATGCAGTAACACAGGCCTACTAAGTGTGCCCTTATATAAAACCTATGCAGTAACACAGGCCTACTAAGTGTGCCCTTACCTAAAACTTATGTAGTAACATGGTTTGGAAGGTCCTATCACTGTAGCAAAGCACGATTTGCTTCATTTAAGATCTTAAAAATCATGTCACAGTCTTAAGTTCAGGACTGGTGGAGAGTGAAGTAATTCTTCACTTTTAGCTAAGAAGCAATTGTTTCTGGACTGGCAAGATGGCTGAGCAGTTAAGAGCACTTTCTGTTATTCCAGGGGACCCAAGTTCAGTTTCTAGCAACCACACCAGGCAGTTAAGTGCCTGTAACTTCAGCCCCATACCTCTGGCTTCTATAGAATCCTGCACATACATACCCCCTGCATAACACACACACACACACACACACACACACACACACACACACTTACATTACAATATAAAATAAATCTATAAACACTTTAAAAATAATTAAAAGGGACAGGTACTTGGATCAGAGCCTTTACAGACACCAGGTCTGACTTTTCACAAACACTTAAAAAGAAGAAGAAGAAGAAGAAGAAGAAGAAGAAGAAGAAACAAAACAGAGACAAGGGGAAACTTGATCTGTGCAGTCTGTATGCATGCTCTGAAATACCACACGAAAGCCGTATTAATATGAACACCTAATATGTCACCAAACTAAGATGATTAATACAAAACATTTTAAATCCCTTGAACCCAGGTCCCACAGTAATTCCATCAGGTCTGTACCTCAGTTTCTTCAGGTCTGAGACCCATCGGTCTCCCATCCTTTTCATGTAATTTATCTCTTCCTCCTCCTCAATGATCTCACGGATCTTATGCTTTACGTCTGCGTCCTTCACCACCACAAAGGTCCAGGGCTCTGTGTGGGCCCCACTTGGAGCCGTTCCTGTTGCTCGTTAAATGAAAACAAGTGTAAGGCTGCAGAGGAACATACAACTGTTCGTTAAGAGGAAATACAATAGCAGGTATCAGCTGGGCATGGTGGCACACATCCGTAATCCCAGCACTCGGGAGGCAGAGGCAGGCAGATCTCTGTGAGTTCGAGGCCAGCCTGGTTTACAAAATGAGTCCAGGACAGCCAAGGATACACAGAGAGACCCTGTCTTGAAACAAAACAAAACAAAACAAAATATATGACAGCAGGTATTGTAGTGATATGTGTCCATAATCCCATCTGGCAATTGGAAGGCTAAGGCAGGAGGATCATACTTTGAAGTAATACCTTATATCAAAAAGTGATAGAAGGAAGAAGAAAAGCAGGCAGAGAAAGAGGAGGAGCAGGAGGAAGGGGAGGAGGAGGAGGAAGAAAAGAAGAATTAGAAGAATTTTACCTTAATTTAAATACATACACTCACAGGGTAAGGAGTAGTGACTGTTGCCACTAAGGTAAAGAATACAACTATCCAAGACATTTGTATTCTTGACTGAAATAAAATATTCGTGATGCCTTTTGAATTAAAGATAGATCTCATGATGTTAAGTGTGGCTTAGAGAGGAGTACAGGCAATCAGAGCGGAGTGTGTGACATCACTGTTCTTAGCTTCCCTTGAGTGGAGATATTAATTTACATTTAAAGTGAATTTATTTGCTTTACAGAGCCACATAAGTAAACCTTGCTACGTTTCTAGCTCAGCCAATTACTATATTAGAGTGTCAGGAAGTTTGTTTCCTGGAAGATAAGCATATAAATGTGAACCAAATGTGGAGGGAGGGACCTGTTCTAAGGAGCGAGAGGTGTTTCTCCTGCAATGTATGCTAACATATTCAGAATTTTTTAGATTTAAACAAAAGTTCACAAAATGTACTGACGTCAGAAGTTTTAAACTGTCATCGCTTCTGTTTTTGAAAGAATAAAGTATCAAAACATTCTATGAGAATATATAGGGGGACGTAATCCCCCTCAGGAACAGTCATAGGGTAGGGGAATAATGGGAAAATGGGGGGGGGGGGAGGAACGGGAGGATACAAGGGATGGGATAAACATTGAGATGTAACAAGAATAAATTAATTAAAAAAAATAAAAAAAGAAAGAAAAATAATATGAAGAAAAAAAAAAAACATAGCGAGTAGAAACCCATGTTTCTGTCAGTCACTAACAGTGGAAACCTTCACGAACATGCAATGTCTGCTTTGTCTGCGTGTGTGGACTTCATCGCTGTTTCAGTGCTGTTGCTGATGCAGCGTCTGCAATGCTGACACTCTCCAAGGCTCTGCATTCAGTTACCAACCTGCGGCTCTGATGACATTATCAATGACTTCCGTTGGCACTTGCTCGCTGCTGATGAACCTGACCGAGCGTCTCTTATTGAGGAGCTCATAGAACTCCTGAGACCTCGTCTTCATCTCTTGCTCTGGGTACCGGGTGTGAGCGAATGGGATGTGCGCCACACTCTCCTCTGACTCTTGCCATTCGTCAGTATCTACAAATAAGAGCCAAAGAGCAACAAATTCAGCCACCTCCCTGGTCATAAGGTCACTGGCAAGGGGGTGGGGAATGGAATAAAGTTCAAAAAAATGTTTGTGGTTATGTGAGGTCAAATTAATCAACCAAATTTTTTTAAAAAGGGAAAAATATTCAAAATTAAAATCTCCAGAATCCTGACCACTGATCATGACCATTCTTCAAGTTCTAGACCTGCTACAAATCAAAATGAAAGAATTTTTTTTTTTTTTTTTTTTGCCTACAAAAAAACCAAACAAATGGTAGAGTAGGTTATTTGACACAGTCTCCTACTCAGGTCACCAAATAAAGTTTTGTCTTTGTCAAAGCACTGGGCTGGCAACCCAACAAGCAATTCCAAAGTCAAAAGCAAAGGGAAAATCGGAACCTAGAGAGGGGAGGGCAGTGGCTCACACTCCCCGCTTGCACCTGACAGCTCCCACAAGTTCAGTTGCCATTTTCTGATCTGTGAGCATCAAGGACAAGCAAAACCAAAGCCCACACTGCAATACAATAGGAAGTTAAATCAGCTGGGAAAGTGTGAATTATCAAGAAGTCATCCTTCAGAGGCCTATGACATTTTTGGTAAGTTCTTCCTCTAGCACGGTGTTTCTTTTTGGAAGCACCACAGTTGCCCAGCGGAAGAAAATGATAATATGTAAAGAATTTAGCAACAACTTCCAGTAATTTGCCAACGAAATCCCGCACACAGAGGAACTGAATATCTTGAGCAAATTTAGTAAAAGCAATGTTTAGTAATAAAATCAGATGCCCCAGGGCTCCAAGAATTCATAGGTGTAGAAGAAGAAACAGCTATAGCCCTGTGCTCCGAGATGGAAAAAAAAAGATATATAATTCCCTAGTGTATTACTGAAGAAAGAATAAAAGGTAACATAGCAACATAGCAGAGGTGGAAAATAGAACTTCTGAAAAATAATAGAATTATTTGGATTAAATTGCCTAAACAAGAGCTGAGTGGGAGGAAAATTTGAAAAACAAGAGGCGAGAATAGTGTAAAGATCAAAAGACTGAAAACATAGAAGATCAAGAAAACCCAGAGCCATTTTCTTTAGGACCATGAAGAAAAGCTAAGAAAGCAATAAGTTTCAGAGTTAAAGTGGCTTCTCTAGGGTGGGATGAGGCTTTGAAGGAAACGGAGTTTGCAGAGAATACCAAAAGGCAGGCCTACAAAGTGCATCTGAAAAGGCCTTTAGGAGGAAGAGAGCATAGCTAGCCAGTCACAATGAGTGGCAGGGACCCGGAGGCAGCATGGAGAATTAATGTGGCTGCTCCGCACAGGTAAGTCAGAGCACAGAAGAATGCGGGAGCCCATGGGGCCAGAAGTGCATGGCTCCTTAGTTTCCTTGATGTTCTCAAAAATCACTTAGAGGCATCAGTCTTTCAAAGGAGATCTCTCTCTTTCTCTCTCTCTCTCTCTCTCTCTCTCTCTCTCTCTCTCTCTCTCTCTCTCTCTCTCTGAACAACCTTGGATTTCCTTCATCTTTTTTGGAGATAGTTTGTCTCTACTGGCCTGGAGCACACCACCATAGGCTGTGGTGGCTTTAGCAAGCTTCATGGATCTATCTGTTCCTTCCTTGCCAGCTCATTCATACCACAGTGCCTAACCCTCAGACCGTTTTTTGACTTATTATTGTTGTTTGTTTGTCTGGTCCATTGCTTATTGGCTGGTTGGTTGATTGTGGGTTCTTTTGTTTGCTTGTTTTGTCTCTCATAGGGCAAGCTTGGCTGACACATGAGTTACATACATGCTATACATACATTGGCTGTGGGAAGCAAAGTGTGGAAAAGCAAGCCAAATCCAGGCGTTGGCTGTTTTATATCAGAGAGTGGGCCTCTGCTCAGGAGATGCTGGTAGCAGTGATTTTACCATGGTGATGGTATTCTGGGCTGAGGGAAGAGAGATGGTCTAGTGGGTGTGATTGGCAAGAAATGTTTTTCAATGTTATAAGTACATAGTTGCAAAACACAAAATATGATGCATGTATAATATATGTTACATTTAACAGCAACCCCATACCCTTCCTAGACTATTAAAATAGGCAGTTCAACAAGATCTTATTGAGAATTTATGGATAAAATAAGCCCAATTTTTATACCCTTAGAACTTATATACGTAAATAAACCAGCAAGTGTTTTTATGGATAGAATAATAAACTCTGATCACCCCAGTGGGGTAGATTGATTCTTTATGAATTTGTAGAGATTTGGAGGACTGACCCAGAGAAGGAGTGTCTGAGATGGTGGACACAAGGGAGGACCCTGATCTGTAAGAGTCATGGGCAGAGAAACGACAAATGGCGATCACCACCAAGCCTGACATGCTGAGTTCAATTCCAAGGACACATATTGTGGAGGGAGAGAACCAACGCCTCGACTTGTCTTCTGAGTTATAAACCTGCACGACATGGCACATACATGCCTGTGTACACAAACACATACACACAAGGTCACAAAATAAGTAAGAAAAAAAATGAAGGTTGTTTCTAATGATGTTTTCAATGAATAAAAAATAGTGAATTTTAGGGCTGGAGAGATGGCTTAGAGGTTAAGAGCACTGGCTGCTCTTCCAAAGGTCCTGAGTTCAATTCCCAGCAACTACATGGTGGCTCACAACCATCTATAAAGTGATGTGTTGCCCTCTTCTGGTGTGCAGATGTACATGCAGATAGAGAAATCATATATATTAAATAAATAAGTAAACATTAAAAGTAGTGAATTTTAAAATACACAATTTTTAATAGTCTGCTTGGGAGAGTGGCAGTGTGAAATAACGCATTCCAGGACAGTCTCAGCAGCTGAAAGGAACCATGGCTGCATCTCACTAGAAAAGAAAGGGAGGACATTCACAGAACGTAAAGTAGTCCAAAAGCCAGGGTATGTGGGCCCAATGAGTGTGCTTCTAGCACGACTTGGATTAAGGGTTGGTGCCGCCAAAAGCCATCCATGGGGAGTAAGAGTTACGTGCTCTAACTTGCTTGTGCTGGGACATATTAGACAGAGACAAGAATGCTAATGAGAGGCCACACAGACGCTGTGGCTATATCTTATTCAAGGGATGATACTGACTGGGTCCATCAGGGAAGAAGAAGGTACAACAGATTCCCAAAGCATCATGGTGACAAAACCCAGGAGACTTACTTCCATGCGGAGAAGGGAAAGGGTCCTGTCCATGCAGAGAAAGAAAAGAGTCCTGTAAAAGGATCTTTTATTCTTCTGAGGTAATTGTTTGTCTTGGGAGCTTACTGACTCTGTCTGCTAACCTAAGTCTAGTCCTGGAAGCTTCTAGACTCCATACAATCTAACATAGGCCTAGAATGTTTTCAGCCTCTGAGACTGCTTAACAAGCTCACCCTTTCTTCTTACTGAGCTTCAGGCTGGCTGGTTTGACTCAGCTGTTCCGGTTCAAACTCCTCTTCCAGATGACTTATTTAATCTGAATTTTCACTCAGCATCTAAATTGCTCTTCTTGGCCTCAAACTAACTACAGCATCTGCCCTAATCTCCTGGCTCCTTCTTATCCTCAGGCTTGTTCAGTCTCCTCTCTGCAACCTGTCCTTCTACTACTGACCTGGTAAAACTTCCTCTTCTTTTCTCTCTCTGCATTGCCCCTAAGTCCCTTCCTTTTTTCTCTCTTATCCTATTCTGTCAAATCTTTCTCTAATTCATCACTTTCTTTTTCTGCCACTCAATTAGACATCACTTTCAAATATGGGTGCCTCTGTCTACAAACTAGCTTTACCTTAAAGGCATGTGCTACCACGCCTGGACCTAAGCTTTTCTTTACCTGAAATTTGCTCTATACCAGGCTGGCCTTGAACTCAGATCTGTTTGTCTCTATCTGATGGATTAAAGGTGTGCTTGTATTCCAGGCAGATCACACAGACCTAGAAGATCTTTGGATGTGATCTCTTGCCAGAGCAGCCATGTTCTGAATTAAAATTTCTCTACAAAGTCCTTCCTGGGTTTATAGTTTCGGGACCTGGTTAGTGGTGGACCATTTTCTGAGATAAGGAAGGTTGGAAAAGGATCCATTTGGGGATCACAGGGCCTTAAGGTTGCAACAGTAATCAACAGTCTGTTGACATTAAGGTACTTATGAGTAGAGACGTCTGTTGTGTTATAAATGCCTGAGCCCAGAGGCCAGAGGCCACTTTAGAAGCACTGGCTTGAAGAGGAGAGCAATCACGAGAGACTCAGAGACAAAAGCAAGAGAGTAGAAGAGCCAGCCCTGAGAGAGTCCAGAAGAATCTAAGCACAGGATTATTTCCACGCGTCTATGTTACCTGTGCACCTGGGGTGACCTGTGTGTTGGAGGAGAGAGACAAGAAATGCTCACCAGAGACTGGCTTCAGAGATGAGAAACCCAGCAGCAGTGTTCATGGCACCCATATCGACTCTCAGCTGTTTGTGAGGAAATGTGTCCAGAGGTTTGGGACTGGTTAGAACAATGGCTCTCAGCCTGTGTGTAGCGACCTCTTTAGGGGAAGGGTCTACTGACCCTTTCACGGGTCTTGCATATCAAATATCCTGCCTATCAGATGTTTATATTGTAATTCATAGCAGGAGCTAAACGACAGTTGTGAAGTAGCAATGAAATAATTTTACAGCTGGAGGGGGCACAGCATGAGAAACTGTATTAAAGGGTCACAGCCTTAGGAAGGCTGAGAAGCACTGAGTTAGAAGGAAATAGGCGTGACGGAGAAAGGCATCACACACATGTAGCTAGCAATCAGTTCTGAACAGCCCTGATCACTGTCAGGTGTCCACACACACTTCCCACAATGGCGACACTTTCCAACCATGTAAGGTTGGTTCCAAAACCCGACAAGCTATCCCCTCTTTCTTTCTTTCTTTTTTTTTTTTTAAGATCTTTGTATATATATATACACTGTTCTGACTGCATGTATACCTACATGCCAGAAGAGGGCACCAGATCTCATTATAGATGGCTGTGAGCCACCATCTGGTTGCTGGGAATTGAACTCAGGACCCTTGGAAGAGCAGCCAGTGCTCTTAACCTCTGAGTTATCTCTCCAGCTCTAAGTTACCCACTTTTAAGACCCAGTCATATTTGCATAATCTATAGGTAACTCAGAAGCATAGCTGGCTCCCAAATCCAAGGTACTCTCCTGATGTGGCGCCAAGGAGCTGCTGGAGGCTTCCCAGTGCTAGGTCTTATCTCTGACCAAGTCAAATAAAGACCTCATCACATCCACTGGGATCATCCCAAGTGACTCCCCCAGGCTGTGCAGTGTAGGGACACCCAGCCTGTTCCTCTGGGACAGACAGAAGGTACCCACTCTGTCTGGGGGATGAGGCAGAACAGAGAATCTTTGTTGGGTGGGGGTGTGGCATCCAGCCTCAGAGCTCAGCAACCTCCTGCAGAGATGCAGTGGAGAGCTAGCCTGGACCTCTAGAAACAAGCAGCGCCACTCCTCTCTGCTCTTGAACTCCTGACTGCTCCTAGGAATGTGGCCTTGGAAGGGAAAGAAAACTAACTCTGAAACTCTGTTTTCATGCCTCCTTTGTTCTAGGCTTTTCTGTGTGTGGGAGAGGCTATCCAGCAAACAGCTCTATGCTTGGGCCCTGGAAGCAGACTGCTGGGGTTCTACCTGCCTAGGTGGGTGGTGTTCTACTAGAGCCTCAGTCTCCTGCAGTGGGGGATAGTAATGATGCCTACCTCATTGTATTACCGTGAAAATGAAAGAGCCTTCTCCACACACAACAGGGCACCATCTGGCTCTGCTGCAGGCTTTGTGAGAGTGTGCTGTGGTCCCCAAGGCTCTTCGACCATGTCATCCTCTTTTTATAGTACATCTGTCCATTACAGTTCTCTTATCTTTGGGCATCTCCCCAGTTCTGCCCTCACCTTTCTCTCTCGCTGTACCCACTTGGTGACGTCATCAGCTCTCTAGCCTCCGAGTGCCCCCTCAAGCTGATGCTGTTCTGGCCAGAGTCTCTCATCCAACATCACCGATGTCTTAAAGCCAGCACACCCTCACAGCTCCCTGCCCCTAAACTGGATGCTCCCACCCCTGTCCATTGATGACAGAGTCCCTACCACTCCCTCCGTCTTCCCTAATATCTAAAACCCTCACTGAAAATTCAACAGCTTCTTCCAAATAGAATCTATTTCTCACACCCAGCTCAGGCAATATGTCTCAAGTGCAGACTGCTCGTGACTCTACAAGAACCCCCTTATCTCTGTTTTCTTTATCACCTCATCTTTCTAGTATAGTGGTTCTCAACCTGTGGGTCGAGACTCCTTTGGGGAGCTTCATAGATCAGATATCCTGCATGTCTGATATTTATATTACAATTCATAACAGTAGCAAAGTTACAGTTATGAAGTAGCAATGAAAATAATTTTTTGGTTGGGGATCACCACAACATGGGGAGCCATATTAAAGGGTCCCAACATTAGGAAGGATGACGACCGCTGGTTTAACGCCAGCCCTAGCCAGCCCTCTCTTCCCCACCTCCTCACCTGCACGCCTTCCACCTTCCTGGAATCTCCTCCAAGCATTAGGCCATCGGTCTAGGCTTTCTGCTCTTCCCTGAGATGCCCTTCCCCTGCTGCTCGCACCTGTTCATCCTCCAGGTCAGTTTTGTCAATTCCTAAAGCCCCACCAGGCCCCCAAGTCTTTCCTAACCCCGTATACTAGCCAGCTCTTCAAGGTTTGTCTGTTGCCTAGTCACGCCACTTTCTCAGTTTCAAAGTTCCAAGTAAAAATCTAGCCATGCTCGCTGCCACTCTGTAAAGAAATGCCCCTGCTGCAAAGAGAGAGAGAGAGAGAGAGAGAGAGAGAGAGAGAGAGAGAGAGAGAGAGAGAGAGAGAGAAAGCAGAGGATCTGGGCTAGGAGAGATTTAAGCCTCCATAACTTTGGACTGAGTAGGAGCTGGTACCAGCAAGCCACCTGAGAGAGATGACCTATCTCTGTCACATGTCTTTCTGCTTTCCCCGCAGGAGTGATGGTTTGACTGCACGGTTTATTTTCCATAGCCCTAGCTTTAGTTTGCACTGTCAAAAACACATGCAGACAAAGCCCTGGGTGCTGCCTTGAGTTTTTACCTTCTTCCACTTGAAGGTGGTCAGTGCTGTCTTTCAGGTCTTCGTCCACCCAGGGGCTAGCGCGAGGCTCCTCCTTTCTCTCCAGGCTTCTATCAGCATTTTTAAAGACCCATACAATCAAGATACAGACAACTGCTACCAAGACTGGAGTGAGGAGAAACATGGTCTGAAGTCTGACCCGGAAGGTGTGCACACCCCCCACACTTGCATTTATGCAAACAGATGGAAGCAGGGAATTCTGGGAGTAGAAGCAGAATGAGGGAGGTGTGTCAGGAAAGGGGCAAAGTACAAACTCTCATACTCCATGAGGACTTTGCAAAGGAGCAAAGGTCATGGTCCAGTGCACATGGGTTTGGTCCTGCTCTGATGCACGCATTTTCAAAACCGTGCGCTGGATCAATATATTTTCGGACATTAATCACTGTAATGTGCTAGATTGCTGGCCGTGGTAAAAAAAAGGCATCTGACCTTTCTCCTATGTAACTTTTCTCTAAGGCTATCGTCAACCTGCCTTAAGCTAGGAACTACCCAGAGAGCTTGTTTTTTGTTTTTGTTTTTTAAAGCAGATTTATAAACATAGATTCTGATGTCCTGAATTTAAAAGTCCTAAAAGAGGCTGTGAAAGTGCATTCTCAGCAGCATACGTATGAGTCCCTCCCCCGAGGTTCTAAAGAAGGCTCATGTTTTATATTAAAGGGGGGAAAAACCTGTAGCCTGGAAAAAGTGATGCAAAAAGTTTAAAATGACTACATCTAAACTTGAGATTTTTTTTCTGTCTTAGTTTTTTATCTTTGCCTATGTCTTTGTTGTTCAGGCTGTCATAACAAAAATGTCATTGACTGAGTGACTTAAATAACAGAACTGCGTGTCTCACAGTTCTAGAGATTGGGATGCCTGTGGCCCAGGCGCCAGCATGTTTTGTCCCTCCTGGCTTGTATTGTTCTCACAACTTGGGGGGGGGGGAAGAAAAAGGGGGAGGGAGAGAATCACACTGAAAGCTTACCGTATGCTTCCTACATATTCCGCATGCTAAATCACACACAGTGCACAGAACCTCGTGCCATAGAGCCCACTTTACCCCCGTTTTCACTCATTTGAAGGAGGCACAAATAGGTCAAATAACATGCCCGAAGGCCCGTAGAAGATAAATGGACCATAAATGGCCTCCATATATTTGCCTAAAAGTAGCCCATGCTGTGTAGTTCTGCAGCGTGGACTAGAGCTCTTGGTCCAGAGCCAGCAGTGTTGAGCCTGCCTGCGTCACGGTGGGAGGCTGGGGCAAGGCTTTTCCGTGCAGGTATAGGAGGCATTGGTACCTGACTTCCCACGCTGAGCGCTCAGCTTTGGGGAGGGGATTAGGGGGAGCGGGATGGGGTTCAGAAAAGACTTTTAAAATATGCACAATGCAGGGTCAAGAAGCCTAGTGGCTGTATCGGCAGCAGGGTGGGCAGAGCAGAGCGTGGAGACCAGCCAAGGCTTTCAGGGGGAAGACATTGGGACTCGGCTTGAAACCCAGCCAAGTTCCTGCCCCCGTGCACCTGCAGGTCTCAGAGAAGGGGGCAGGAGGTAGGGCGTCTTCCCTGCTATCCATCCTCAGCCCTGTGAATTCCTCCAATTTTCATCTGAGCTGGGCCCAGTGAGCTTCACAGGCCCCTAAACCTAAGACCTCAGTGGCCAGGCCTCCAGCTTCTGAGAGTGTCAGTATATCAGTATAGGACAAAGCTTCAGGTCACCACCGAAATGCATGCTTATGCGGGAACAATGTGGTCTCCCTTGAGGTACCGAGCCTATGGCAAAGAGTCAAAGAACACCATGTGGCTGATCTGGGGGAGGCCCAGATGGGCCCTTTCTACTCTCAAGACCCTCCTAAGGTGGTGGCCCTTTTAATACAGTTCCTTGCGTTGTGGTGACCCCCCCAACCATATAATCATTTTCTTTGCTACTTCATAACTGTAACTTTGCTACTGTTCTGAGTCATAATGTAAACGTCTGTGCTTTCCCATGGTCTTAGGTGACCCCTGTGAAATGGTTATTTGACATCCCACCTGGGGGGTCATGACCTACTGGTTGAGAACCACTGCAGCTATAAAAGCTCCAGCTCTGCGTAGTTTCTTTACTACGCCCTTATACAGTGAAGAAAGGGGGGAAAGTGTTGAGGGAAGCTACAGGAGGAGCCACTAGGTGTCTCCACACCATTGCTCTTGATTACAGAGTAGTCACCAGTTTTAATCTATCATTTGAGGGCCTGCAGCCACCTTGCACACTGGCACCAGGCATTGTGTTAGTCTAGATGACACCCCCTCCTCCAAAGAAATACGGTGCTGAAGTCAAACCCAAGACATCTGTCTGTGTGCCTGCTTCCTAAAGTCCCCAGTGTGTGTTTACAGAGGGTAATGGAGGCTGCCAGGGGGAATCAAGGGAGACAACAGAGTTGAGGCCAGTAACTGTGATGGCAATCATTGAAGGAAAAATTGGAAACAGGGGTAGGGGGTTGGGGGAATGGGGGTAGGGGGTGGGCTGAACTTGGAGATCTGATCTCAGATCAATTATGAAGTCAGGGAGACACAAGGATCCCACCCGAGGATAGGTCTCTACCCAGCACTCACTGGGTTGCAGCATGCCTACACTCATCGTGTCTGTGTGCCGGTGTCGGGCAAGTCTTCCTCCGTTTGCTAATATTATCTCATTGAATCTGCAGGATGAGACATTATAAATGAAACTCCAGTCTCCAGAAAAAAAAACAGAGAGTGAAGATCTATGTGTCATTGGCTACACAGAGGAACAGGTTAGATCAGGGGGTCTCCATGTAAGGCCTTAGCCTAACAGCAGCAGCCCCGGGGGCTTTTAGAGATGCTGATTTCAGGCCTATCCTATGCTTACTGATGCAAACACCTGAGGGCAGGGTTCAGCAGTCTGGTTTCCATGAGCCCTCAGCCCTCCAGGTGACTCTAGTGCCTGGGAAAGACTAGACTAAAGACACTCAACCTTGACTTTACCTGAAATTCGGATTCTCTAAGCCAAAGCCCCCACACCATCCAGAGAGACGGAGCATCCTACATTTAAGTGATAACTGTGTTTCAACCGCCCACAATATCTTACGGAGAACAAAATACCATAAACATCAATTCAGGGTGTAAAGATTGAAAATTGGTTGTCTCAGTTTATATTAAGATGATGTTGGTCACAAAATCAGGTACCAATAAAGGCTGTGGTTGAGAAAGCAGATGATGCCTTCTCCTATAACATTCCCATGTTCCTATGAATGCTTAGAATTCAGATCACGGACAACAGAAATGTTGGAGGGGGGCTGTCTCACCGGTGCCAGATGTGACAGTGATAGACACTGGGGATTACACAGTGCAACTGAAGGCCACACCTTCCTTCTCTAAGCAAACCTCACATTCAAATCTATACTCAGTCTGCCTCCTTATGTCCCCCATAGGAGAAAGGTGTGAGATCTCACAGGCTTGATGTATTTTTTTAACCCAGTGGCCATCTAAGCCACCTAAATGGTGAGTGCTAGTTCTGGGAGCCCCTAGGGACAGACTCCTGGCTATAAACAGCTCTCACACAAGAAGCATAGGAGAAGTTATGGGTCTCAGAGAGCTGGGGACAGTGGCAGCATGTATTCATACATCAGGATCCTAAGAAAATAATTCTGAGACTGGAGGAGTCCCTTAGGGAGTTCCCTCACCTGAGCACCAGCCAAGCTGTGCTTCTCGGGGTACAAGCTGGGACCCCATGAAAAATCACAGCAATACTCCGATCTCTGTGTTACATCATCATTTGAAACCAATGCTTTTCTATGAAAGAGCTCAGCCACAGACAACATGGCAAGGCAAAGGAGATAGCAGCTTTTCTTGGTGAGTTGTAACAACCATTTCTGACAGTATCAGATAGCTGGTGCTGTCCTGAGCATTTGCCCTGGTGAGCCTGGCTTTACTGATGAAAAATTACATAAAGCTCCCATTTCTCTTCCACCATCCCATTGTCTTGCCAGGCCATTCTCCCACCTGCCCATGCTCACTGCACATCAAAGGAGGGGCCTGTGTGGCTCTCAAGGTCTGACAGCACCTGTGTCAGCCTACAGTTGACTTTCACCAGTAATAAAACCAATACTTTGGTTTGCACTGTGTAACTTCTGGGTCTGGGTCTGAATTCCAAGGAGCAGACAAAGGGACACACTTACTGCCTTTCTTTTGCAGAAGAAGTAGAACCTTGAAAGATGGAAAGTATCTTTGTGTGTCTTCATCACAGACCACCATGCTGCCACAGGACACTGATGGTGTAAGTAGCATCATCCAGAAGGTCCCAGTGTACAAGCTCCTGACATGTGTGTTAGTGTCCCTTGGAGGAATGCCTTAGGAAGGGAGCTTCTGTGTGCTGGGCAAACAAATGTTCACCTTTGTAAAATAATCAGACAGGCTTCCACATGTTAATCACTCTTCACTCTTTTTGGTGTTTTATATAAACTTAAAAAAAAAAAAGAAAAACCCATTCCCTCATTTGATAAGATGGCAACCAATGGGGGAGAGAGAGAGAGAGAGAGAGAGAGAGAGAGAGAGAGAAGCCTCTGCATCAAATATAACAGAGACAGGTGGGGATTAGTAACCAAGGGAGATGCTTAGGGTCAGAGGATGAAGAGTTACTATGGAGACATCAAGGCTAGAGGGATTCTTGCTTGGCATGCATAACAGGTGTTCAGCAGCAGATGGGCCTGGGTAATGAGATACTGAGAATGAGGTAAGATCAGTTGATTAGCTACTGAGACTGGAGAATTTTTAACAAAACTGACTCAGCAAGATTGTTTCCAAAACTGGACTAAACCGGATGATGATAGAGCCCAGGTATAGACCTAGTCAAGAAGCCTGTATCGTTTGTTGGAGGTAAGTTTGGTCTGGAAGTTTCTGCTGGTGTACATGTCCATCAACAAGTGACATTGTCCCCACAGGACACAGTTACTGAGCGGCCTGTACTTGCCTGCATGAGTGAGTCTCCTTGGGCCAAGAAGAACCCTCAAAAGGCAGTTGGGCTGGAACCCTCTTGATAGCAGCCTGACCAACAAAGATTCATTGTGCAGAGTGAACCCCAGCAGGAACGGCCGGTGACCTCATCTGTGAGAGCGCACCCTGGCGCAGCAGGAGAAGGGATGTCAGAGCCACACTGCTCACGTTCTGGGCAAATATCTTGGCCAGAACACCTGGCCAAGGCACACATTATTATTATTTTTTTTTTAATGTCAAAGTAACAGAATAAATCAGAAGCTAAACATTTCATAAAACCGACTGCATAGAAATACAAACCACTGTCTGTGGTCATACTTACCACCCTGAGCATGCCCAACCTCAGCTAGGCTGGTTGGACCTGGTTAGTATGTAGCTGAATGTGAGATATTCAAAGCATCTACTTGTAAAAATAGTAAATGTAAAATTTCAAAACAAACCGTAACAGTTATGATAAATATAACAGGGAGGAAATGTTTCATATATTTAAAATTGCTACAGGTAGAATGGGCAAAAATCTTCTTCAGCTGGACTATGATCTAAGACATAAAGAATATAAAAAAATTAAAACATTAAACCAAACCACTCAATTGATAAATGAACAAATGAGTTGAACGATTCTCAAAAGAAGCACAGATGGCCTTGAAGCATTTTCACCACCAGAGGGATACAAATGAAACTACACTGAGACACCACCATCCGAGGCACAGAAGGTATCTTCTAGGCGAGAAAATCTGTAAGAAGCGGTGGGGGGAATGTCAGCAATGCCAACCCGTGTACATAGTTTGTGAGATGTGCGTTAGTCCAGCCACTGTAGAACTGAATGTGGAAGTTCCTCAGTAAAACTAAAATGAAACTACCCTATAATTCAAACACACCATTCCCACAGCCTCCTGCAGGGAATCTAAGCCAGTCCACGGCAGAGATGCCCACACAGGTGTGTTCACTGTGATGCTATCTATGATAGCTCAGGCGTGGAATCAAGCTGGATGCCCACAACAGATGGCAGATGATAGATAGACAGACAGATAGATAGATAGATAGATAGATAGATAGATAGATAGATGGCAACATATAAACACTATGTAGTTTCACCCACTTATAAACAGAAATTTTAAAAAATTGTCATTTTGCCGGAATATGGCTGGAACTCAAGATCACTATGAGAAATAAGCCAGATTCAGAAAGATAAACATCACATTTCATATGTAAAAATCTATATTTCTTTTTAAAAGGCGAGAGAGCATGACATTGAAGGGAGACTATTGGCGGGGAAGAGCAGTGGGAGAATAGAAAGTGCACAAGAAAGGGTGATGGGATAAAGAGCAATCTACAATGACCAACGGCACACAGATCTGAAATCTCATAATGGATCCATTGTTCTGTTTTCTCCTATATGCTGTTCTCTGGAATAGTTTGGTGGGATTTGACAACACTGGATGTTTCTTTGAAAGACTCTTTGCTGCTGTTTCAGTCTCCTTGGTCATAAAAAAAAAAAATCTGTTTAAGTTGTTTGGAGCACTGGTGTGGTGGGAGTGTGAAATGCCCTCAATGGGCTCCATCACTTGGTTAGCACTCTTCTGTGAAGTTATGGGACCTTTAGGACACAGGGACTATGCAGAGAAAGCGAGTGACGGGCTTTCTGGATTATAGCCTGGTCCCATTCTCATCCTTCATCCTTAGCGCTCTGCTTCCCGGCTGCCATAGCTGCAAGCCACACCCTCTGCCATACCTACTTCTCCACTGCCGGCGGACTGTACCACTCAAACTGTGAGCCCAAAGGAAACGCTTCCTCCCTTATGTTCCTTCCTTCATGTACTTTGTCACAGCCACGAGAGAGGACTATCATATAAGCCTGCAGCACAGTATGAAAATATAAAACATACTGTCTGAGGGTAAAACCACCACAAGCAAAGCGACTTGTGGAGGAGAGGGTTTATTTATCTTATACTTCCATATTATAGCCCATTGTTGAAGGAAGTTGGGACAGGAACCCACACAGGAATGGAGCATGTAGGTACGAGCTGATGCAGAGACCACGGAGGCTGCTGCTTACTTCCTCCTCCTCGTGGCTCCCTCACCCTGCTTTCTTATAGAACCCAGGGATAGCCCCACCCACAATGGGCTGCATTATCCCTGTTGACCACTAATTAAGAAAATGCCGTACAGGCTTTTCCACAGCCTGGTCTTAGAGGCTTTTAATGATTAAAAAAAATAAGATGCCAGGCAACAGATCTTATATGGAGAGGTTTATTAAATGACCATGGAAGAGGAGGAAAGGGAGGGAGGGGTACCCCAAAAAGAGACAGAGAGACAGAGCAAGAGAGGAAGAAAGGAAGAGGGAGGAAGGCAATAATATGTGAGACAGGTAAGAAGGGAGTAGGAGGTGAGGGGGAGGAGTGAGGTGGGTCTGTCCTTTTATTTACTGGGCAGAGCCACCCCCTGTGCCAGGTAGGCAGTGACATCACAGGTACGCAGACTGGGGTCGAATCCTAACAGAGGCACCCTCCTCTCTGATGACTCCAGCTTGTGTCAAGTGAACTTAAACTAGCCAATACACATGCCATCTACATAAATATCAGAAAGAGCACAGAAAAATGCAGGCCTTGTATAAATAATATCAAAATTACTAAACTCTGAGTAATGCGTGGCTTTAAGTGGCCTATTTATATTTCTCAATAGTTTCATAGTTTCAACAAATATATGTAATATTTCTATAACATTTAAAGGCTGAAAATACATTTCCAATAAAAATTCCTAGCCAAGTGTGATGGCACATGTCTTTGATCCCAGCACTCAGGAAGGCAGAGGCAGGCAGATTGCTGTGAGTTTGAGGCCAGCCTGGGCTACAAAGGACTTCCAGGACAGCCAGAGCTACACAGAGAAACCCTGTCTCAAAAAAAAAAAAAAAAACCAAACACATGTACAGAAGGTGCTGGTGAGATGGCTCAGCAGCTAAGGGTGCTTGCTGCTCTTGCAGAGAATCTGGGGTTCAGGTCCTGGCACCTACATGGGGCTCACAGCTACCTTAAGCTCCAGTTCCAGGGGATGTGATGATCTTTCCTTACCTACTTGGATACCTACACATTCACATGAGTACATAGACCCAAATAAATAATAAAATCCAGGCATGTACACATGAATGAGTAAGAAATATATACTGCATTACATATTTTGCTATATAACGTAACATATTGTTGTATAATTATAAACTAATCATATAAAAAATACATTAAATAATTAATACTATATACGTATTGTATTATATACACAACGCTGTACCTTACTACCCCTCTGACAGTTCTCATTGTATAGAACAAAAAGAAAATATCTGCCCCAGTTGCACAGCACACGTCTCACAAGCAAGGCTCATTTTTAATACCATCTCTTCCATCCTGCCTCCTGACACAACCTAGTTCCACAATAGTGCTGAGCCAGGACTGGTGTTCTTCTACTATAAAGTTGAGCATGTCCTGTTGCTCTTGCAGGAGCATACAGTCATAGATGGCCTTCACAGTATGGGACACCTGTCAAGATAAATGCATTTGCAGCATTGACATAATTATATTTTTATTAAAAATATTATTATTTAATATTAATTGACAAACTCAAAATAAATCTTAGATTTTTCTCTTGGAGCAACACTGCCACCTACTGGCAATATATGGAACTACATGAGTACTTGGGCACCTTTTGTTCCTGGCTAAAAATCTGTCAAGAAGGGCAACCGGATCACACATAGGATCATAGCAAGGTGATACTGAGTCTGGGGACTTAAATGAGGACCTGAAATAAAAGAGAGGAGGTGGCGAAGCCTGCTGGACCCTGTACCAACAGTGGCTGTACTGGCACCAATCAGCCTGCTGGGCCTTGGTTAGTAGAAAACCCGCCAACATCACATCCTCCAGAGGCATCTCACATACCTGTTATGAATTACCAAAGAGCCTCAGGCCAGACCTAGACAGCCTTGAGGGCCATCCCATTCTTCGACATCCCTCAAAGGTGGGCTGAGGCTGAGCGGAATGGCCTCCTCCTGCCCAATCCTGCTTCTCCCTCTCATGACACCAAGAGATGGCCTTGATCAATGCCTGTGCCCTAAGGCATACCTCAGAGTCGAGAACAGCCCTCTTCCTGTGGAGCTGACACCAACAGGAGAGCCACAAAAAGGCAAGCAAAGTAACGCATGCTTTGACAATAAGCACAGTCAGTCCTCCCCTGACAGCACAGTCAGTCTTCCCCTGCCAGCACAGTCAGTCCTCCCCTGCCACGCCTTCTGCATCTCCTCCTTCAGCCAATCAGATCTGAAATATCTGGGGAAAACTGTTCCCGTTGTGATCTTGTACAGCCTTTCCCTAAACAACACAATTATTGAGGCAACTGTTTATATAGCATTTGCATTGAATTGGGGATGATAAGTCATCTAGAGGGTTAAAAGCACACACGGGGAGGTGTGTAGGCTATGTGAAAATAGCGCACCATTCACATGAGGGACTTGAACTATCTTGATTCTTAGTAGCCACGAGGGAATTTCTTGGAATACACCCGCCTCCAGGATACTGAAGGACAATCCTTCTAGGTATAATAACTAGGGGAGATCGATAAGCTCCAGTGGGATGTGGATAGGATGCTCAGGAATGTCACTGTGACGGCATCACTGTGAGACTGAGAACTAAATAATAGAAGGCGTCAAAGAGAGCAATGACCAATGCTGCTAACGGCCTTTGCAAAGCAGCCAGCATGTCAGGCACTGGAGCAAACCTGTCCAGAATCAGTGTGAGAGGGGGTCCTAATGCAGCCCGGGCTTTTACTAACAGTGCTTGCAAACCATGAGGAAGAGATGGATTTTATTCTAACTGGGCTGGAGGACTTTAAGTACTATGAAACTAGGTCTAATTTAGCTTTTAAAGAAATTGCCCATGGTTAGAGGCGGTGGTACAAGCCTTTAGTCCCAGTACTTGAGAGGCAGACATAGGTGGATCTCTGTGAGTTCCAGGCCAGCCTCATCTACATAGTGAGTCCCTGTCTCAGGGAGAGAGAAAAGGAGAGGAGAAGAAGGAGGACATCACACACGAGAGAGGGGGGGGGGGAGAGAGAGAAAGAGAGAGAGAGAGAGAGAGAGAGAGAGAGAGAGAGAGAGAGAGAGAGAGGAGAATGCTGTTGCTGGGGGAATTAATAGAAGGGAAGTAAGAGTTGAAGCCAGGGATGCAGAGGTGGCTCAGTAAGTGCTTGCCCAAGCGCCTGAGTTTGCACCCCCAGCACCCACATAAACAGCTGGACACAGCAGCAGTTATTTGTAACCCCAGAACCATCAAGACATTGCAAATCCCTGGCAGCAAGAAGCTCAATAGGGCACCAAATGTACACACACACACACACACACACACACACACACACACACACTCACAGATTTATGTCTTCTCTCTTCTCTCTCTCTCTCTTACACACACACACACACACACACACACACACACACACACACACAGAGATTTATGTTTACATACAGAGGGAGTTAAAGCAGATATCTGTGTTAATCTGGACACTGGCTCTCTGAATGGCAGCTGTAAAACCAATCAAAAGTTGCTATTAATTTTTAATGAAATCCAATCCCCCAAGCTAGAATAGAAGACATTCTAAAACAATAAACAATCTCTCATGGCACTTAGGAGAGTCAACATATTTTCCTTTGTATGTGTAAGATCAGAACTGACTGCTAATTTCTTCCTGTAGGTCTTATTCACAAACGTTTGAAAACCACTCATCTTATTGGGTAGACAAGATTGACATTTGTCGACTGAGTTAGGTAGCCATGGCTGAAAAGAAAAATCAAAGAAAGATTGCACTAAGAGCCCAGAAAAGTAAACTGTGATGTCCTAGAGTAGTCAAGGAAATCAAGGACACACAGAGTTTGACTTGGTGGCTAGTAGGGCGGAGAGTAACCAAGGTGAGGCACAGTTTGGGCTTTGAAACAGTGCCAGGCAGGAGACAACTTCCTGAACAGAACACCAACAGCCCAGGCCTTAAGGTCAACAACTAATAAATGGGACCTCATGAGGCTGAGAAGCTTCTGTAAGGCAGGAGACACTGTCAAGAGAACAAAGCAACAGCCTACAGACTGGGAAAAGATCTTCACCAACCCTACATCTGACAAAGGTCTAATATCCAAAATATATAAAGAACTCAAGAAATTAAACTCCACCAAACCAAATAACCTAATTGAGAAATGGGGCTTGGAACTAAACAGAGAATTCTCAACAGAGGAATATCAAATGGCTGAGAAACATTTAAAGAAATGCTCAACCTCCTTAGTCATCAGGGAAATGCAAATCAAAACAACTCTGAGATTCCATCTTACACCCATCAGAATGGCTAAGATCAAAAATTCAAGCGACACTACATGCTGGCGAGGATGTGGAGAGAGAGGAACACTCCTTCATTGCTGGTGAAAATGCAAACTAGTAAAGCCACTTTGGAAATCTATCTGGTGCTATCTCAGAAAACTGGGAATAGGGCTTCCTCAAGACCCTGCTATTCCATTCCTTGGAATATACCCAGAAGGTGCTCCACCACACAAGAAGATTTGCTCAACCATGTTCATAGCAGCCTTATTCATAATAGCCAGAACATGGAAACAACCCAAGTGTCCATCAGTAGAAGAATAGATAAAGAAACTGTGGTACATTTACACGATGGAATACTACTCAGCTATTAAAAACAAGGAATTCCCAAAATTTGTGGACAAATGGATTGAACTAGAAATGATCATCATGAGTGAGTTAACCCAGAAACAGAAAGACTCAAATGGTATACACTCACTTATATCTGCACACTAGCCCAAGGGGCATGTCCCATGAAAGTCTTCACTTACCAGGAAACTGGGACAGAGGGAGGACATCCTATTGGGACTCTAGATGAGAGAAGGATGGGAGAATGGCAAAGTTGAAGGATCCAGAGGATCCTAGAAACCTACAAGAAGAACATTATAATAGGTAGATTTGGGCCCAGGGGTCCTGCTCAAACTATGGCACTAGCCAAGGACAATACAGGCAGTAAACTTCAAACCCCTACCCAGATCTAGCCAATGGACAAGACATTCTCCACAGTTGAGTGGAGAGTGGGGTCTGACTTTCACACGCACTCTGGTGCCTCATATTTGACCACATCCCCTGGATGGGGAGACCTGGTGGCACTCAGAGGAAGGATAGCAGGCTACCAAGAAGAGACTTGATACCCTATGAGCATACAGGGGGAAGAGATCCCCCTCAGTCACAGTCATAGGGGAGGGGAATAAGGGGAAAATGGGAGGGAGCGAGGAATGGAAGGATACAAGGGATGGGATAACCATTGAGATGTAATATGAATAAATTAATAAAATAAAATA
Source organism: Acomys russatus (assembly GCF_903995435.1). Lineage (NCBI taxonomy): Eukaryota > Metazoa > Chordata > Mammalia > Rodentia > Muridae > Acomys > Acomys russatus. Next base: position 45,221,777 of record NC_067157.1, on the reverse strand, counting down.
AAAATTAACATATAATAAAATATGCCTTGAATTAAAAGAAAAGAAACAGTGCCAGGCCGGGGACACACACACACACACACACACACACACACACACACACACACACACACCTCAACTGCACCACAAGATGGCAGGAGAGGGCCATGGCAGCTTCAATGACTGGCACTCCTGTGGTTCTCCAGGAAATTAAAATGGGAGGATGGCATCAGTGCCTTAAGGGCATAGAAACCGGACTGAAGATAGACAAAGCTGGATGAATCATGAAAGGTTCGCGCCAAGCCCTTGTTAACACTGGATCTACAAAACACATTATTCTACTTTCCGATGTCCAAGCAGAAAGACCAGCCCTCAGTGCGTACCTAGGGGGGTTCCTGCAAAGCACAGATCCTTAGCGCCACGGCGCCACAGCGTCCGCATTGGTTATTTGTCTCTTTGCTGTGATAAATACCCCCGCAAAAGCAGCTTAAGGAAAGGAAGGTCTGCGTGGACTCAGCCCATCACAGCATCACCCATCACAGCAGGGAGCAGCCACCTGCATCCACAGCCAGGACACAGAGTGTGATGATGTTGTTTTCTCTTTTTTTTTATTTCATAAGCTGAGACGCTAGCCTACTGAGTGGTGCCAGTGAGAATTAAGACACTTCTTCCCACGTGAGTTAAGTCGAGCTAGATGATCGGTTCTGTACCAGGCTAATGTGCTCTAGATAATGCTTCCTCCCTGTGCCAGGAACTGTGTCTCCTAGGTGATGCTAGGTCTTGTCAAGTTACTGATTGGCATTAATCATCACTGAGTGGCGCAGAATGACCTTCTGTAGTGTTTAAAGTGCTAGGTGCCCCTCACAATCTCTTCCCTTCCTCCTTGTCATTTGTCAGAGAGGCTGCCTGTCCCATTTATTTACAAGCAATGGCGAACTCGTAAGCCCCGCCCCCCAACCCTGGCCCATCGAAAGAAAGGCAGGAGAGATCTTTCTTTCTTTCTTTCTTTCTCTCTCTCTCTCTCCCTCCCTCCCTCCCTCCCTCCCTCTCCCCCTCTCTGTCTTTATTTATTTATTTTAAAGGTTTTCCTGAGGCAGGGTTTCTCTGTGTAACAGTCCTGGCTGTCCTGGACCAGCCTGGCCTTGAACTTCAGAGCAATCTGCCTGCCTCTGCCTCCCGAGTGGAGATCTTATTTCTTATCTTCAGGAAATGGTGACAGAGCAAAGTGGCTCAAAGGCTGTCATTACTCAGACTCCAGAGGAACACAATCACAATTAAATCCTAGGAGAGGATGCTCAGCGAGTTGGGTAGAACTGCCTTTTAGCCAAGATGTCTCAGGCTTATCCTTATCTGTTTAATAGAGCGTTAACAGTGATCACCAGCACTCTGCAGTAAAACACGGAATAACAGAGCAACGCTAAAAGGAGGGTATTCCCGGGAGAGCGGAAGGTGTGGGACTGAGGTAGATTGTAGGGAACTGGTGTTGCCAATTTATAAGTCTATTTCTTCGTGTGGATTTGGTTAGGGAATTGATTAGAAAGAAAGAAAGAAAGAAAGAAAGAAAGAAAGAAAGAAAGAAAGAAAAAGAAAAAAGGAAATAAAAAGTGAGTCCGGGCGGTGGTGGTGCAAGCCTTTAATCCCAGCACTCAAGAGGTGGAGGCAGGAGGATCTTTGTAAATTTGAGGCCAGCCTGGTCTACAAAGTGTGTCCAGGAGAACCAAGGCTTCCACAGAGAGACCCTGTCTCATAAAACCAAACAACCAACCAAACAACCAAAAGAGAGGGAGAGAGGGAGAGAGAGAGAGAGAGAGAGAGAGAGAGAGAGAGAGAGAGGGAGAGGGAGAGGGAGAGAGGGAGGGAGGGAGGGAGGGAGGGAGGGAGGGAGAATTTATGTTATGGACCTACCTTTTTGTTTCCCTTTTACTGGAATATCATAGAATTTGGAGCTCTATTTGGGAAGCTGAATCTCATGTTCGATGTGGAGAAGGCAAGATTGAAGGGACAGAGCCAGCTGCAGACAGGTTAGTGAAGGACACACAGAGGTGGCTTCAGCGTGTGGCATAAACTCCAGGAGTTCAGACTGAAATGCGAGTTCGTCCTGTCCGACTCCCATCTTCTGAATGACAGCTCTCCTGAGAAAGAATTACAGGTAAAGCTGTTGCCACAGACTCCTGCAGTATTGTAATTAGGCAGCTTGCCAACAGCCTAGACCAAAGCCAGAGCTTAATTTTGGATTTCTGCAGCACAAATTACTTAAAGAGGTTTGAGAATACTAAGGGATTAGCTAATTCCCCAGTGTTGTTTCCCACCCCCACCCCCCAACTATCCTAGCTTATAGGCAAGAAGAGAATTCTCACTGGTAATTACTAGCCTACAAAGCCAATGTCCATATGTTTTAAAAAAGAGATTGGGTCTTGCTGCATATGGCCTCAAAGCCATAAACCTCCCACCTAAGCCTCCTGAGCACTGAAAGTGCATGTGTGTGCCACTACATACTAGAGATAAGAAGGTGGAAAGGGATGGCCACGGATCCCAGCAAGCAGAACCGCAGACCCTCAGGGTTCCTCAGGGAGCCACAACTCCCAGTTTTCTACATAACAAGTAGCTTTCACCAGATCTAAAATATTAACCAAACCTTTCCATCCCCAGATCAAAGTGCTTCCTACTGAGTTATGTGTCAAAACCCTGACTCTTACTTAACCATCTCCAGGCTGCTTGACCTTGGACAAATCACTGGGCCTCTTTGCCTTGGTTGTTTATTTGTCAAGTTCACACAAGCTAGAGTGCTGCGATAGAGAAGACGCCTCTATCTGATTGGCCTGCAGACAAGTCTGTAGGTCATTTTCGTGATTAATGATTGATGTAGGAAGGCCCAGCCCACTGTGGGTGGTGCCATCCCTTAGCAGGCAGTCCTAAAGAATATTAAGAAAGCAGCAGGCTGAGCGAGCTGTAAGGAACAAGATAGTAAGCAGTGTTTTTATGTGTTCTCTGTTTCAGTTTCCTGTTTCCAGGTTCCTGCCCTGACTTCCCTCCAAGATGGAGCTGTAAGATGAAATTACACCCTCACCATCCCTGCTTTCCCCTACCTGCCCCCCAACTGCCCAACTGGTGCTTTTGGCAATGGGGTTTTATCACAGCACCAGAAACCCTAAGACACTTTCCAATGGCCTTTTATTATCTATAAAGTGAAGATGACAAAACCTTGTCCCTCTCCCTGCCTCAAAGAGTAGCTGTGAAATTCAGGAGCTGTAAGTGAAGCCTTGGGAACCAGTAGATGTGTGACAAAGGGAAGGCAACAATAGACCATGCACTATGTAGGTAGGACTTTATTATACTGGGTGAGCTTTTCTCTCCAAGGGTGGGACTTCTTTGTGGATGGGACTTCCTCTCTGTAGGTAGCACTTCCTTTCTTTCCGTGGGTGGAACTTCTCTGTGGGGGGACTTCCTTCCTGTGGATGGGACTTCCTCTCTGTAGGTGTGACTTTCTCTCTGTAGGTGGGTTTTTTTTCATAGATAATGAACAAGAGAATAGTGTATCAGCACAGTAACAACTCCAATACCTGGTATCATCTTTCTGCACTTTTATTTGTATGCCACCATGACCAAAACACCTGACAGAAGCAACTTAAGGGAAAAAGGATTCATCTGGTTCACGGTTTCAGTTGGCTTGACAGGGGAAGGCATGGTGGATGAAGTCACTGACTCTGTGATCCTGAGAGTGTGTAGCATGTCCTATACCTGATCTTACTAGATCAGGAAGCAGGATGGGATGGAAAGTAGATATTACCTCCCGCAAACCATTCCAACTAGCTAAGTGACAGTCTCAAAGGTTCTACAACCTTCCAAAACAGAGTCACAAGCTGGGGGCCCAGTAGTTAGAAATGTGAGGCTCCCAGGGGGACATTTCACATCCAAACCAATACAAAGCATGGCAGTGCCTCTCTTTTTCTCCTTCAAATCAGCTTCTGTTCTGCTCTAGTGTCTGTCTAAGAGATGCACCTGTCAGGGGATATGTAAGAGCTCCCCACACACCACTGTTGCTGTTGCATCTTAGCCTAAAATGCAAGAGAAAAGACCGCTGCTGGAAGATTAATACTATCTTCCTCCAGCTTAAGTTCCCTTCCCAGGAAATAGTTTGATCTGGTTTTCACTTTCAAAGCATGGCATAAGCATGATTGTACCTGCTGCTGTAGGCATTCAGCAAATATTCAGTAAATGAATAGATGAATAAACATACTTGACTAACAATATTCAGCAGTGAAACCTTACATTTTTTTCCTTGAAACTCCAGTGAATTGCACAGCCAACTCATCTTTTTCTGATTTCCCTGCAGGGACTCTTGAGGCATCTCTTTGTATTCTAAGAATAGCTGGAGGACCATAGCCACACAATCTTAGAGAAACATTAATATTTTTATTTGTATACTTTGGCTTCTGTTGCAAAGCAAGAGATCTGTTTTTTTTTTTTTTTGTTTTTTTTGTTTTTGTTTTTTTTTAATGAAATTGGGCTTCCTCAAAGAATACTATTTTTGTTTCCACATTTGTGCAGATGATAAGGACAACCTTGGGACAGTTGCCAAACAAGACTCTGGGATGTCTCTGCTCAGAGCCTGCTCTGATTCCTCTCTTCCCCTTCAGGTCTGTAAGACTCAAGTCCCAAGTGGATCCTAAAGATGAAGTGTCAAGTGTAGCCATAAGAGGAGTGTTGCACTATGGGAAAACTACTTTCTATTTCAAGTTAATACAGACACGGTCACCGTTGCTGTGATGGATCGCCACAACCAAAAGCAAACTGGGGAGGAAAGGGTTAACTTGGCTTCTTCCACAGCACTGTTCATGGTCAGGATGGGTGTTGGGCTTCTGACCCAGGACAAATAACTGGGGTGCCTTTTTAACCAAAGCAGACCTCACCTTCAGGTTCTCCCAGCATCCCTCAGTCCTTACCAGTTACAGAGTGTGGCTGGTATACCCTGCCCTCTACCCTGAACTCTCCAGGTCAGGGTGGTGCCTTCCCCTCCTTGAGGCTCTTCAGTATATAATCCAGATATTTCAGTTCCCTGCTCTCTCTTTCTGAATTTCTCTTCTGTCTCTCTTTGTCTGCTTTCTAGCACTCCTTTGTCTCTACCCTCTTCCTTTCTGTCTTCCCCTGTGTTGTGACTCCCCTGGTCCCCTTCCTTGGCACTGTTGAAACTGCCTAGAGCTGCCCCTCCCCCCAATAAACCTGCCTTTATGTACTCTAACTTGGCTTGCATTAGTTCATTTCATCAGATGGAAGAATGTTTATTGGTAGGAACTTCAATGGGGCAGGAACCTGGAGATAGGAGCTGATGCAGAGGCCATGGAAGAGCATAGCTTACTGGCTTGCTTCTCATGCTTTGCTCAGCTTGTTTCTTATAAAACCCAGAGCCACCAGCCCAGAAGTGGTCCCATCCACAATGGGCTGGGCCCTCCCACATGATCACGAATAAAGAAAATGCATCACAGCTAGCTCTTCCAAATGTATTTTCTCAATTGAGGTTCCTTCCTTCCAGATGACTTCAGCTCATGTCAAGTTGACATAAAACTAGCCAGGACAGACAGACAGATAGACACCAGGGCACATGTGTGGTGGTGGAAATAATGGCAGGGGACCATAACATTGGGTCAGACCAACACTGTTGACAAGGGCCCACAGAGCAGGTTCCCCATCTAAGACTAGAAGTCACACTTTAACAGCACTAAGTACTTGGCTGGCTGAACCAGAACGCCAAAAAGGCCCATAGCGCGTGTTCCCACCATGAGTGTTTGCCAGATGTCCCTGTGCTGGCTGCGGAGGAGAGAATTTGCATGCTCAGAAAGCCTGGATAGTGTGATACTGTGAAATGTATATTTGGTCCTGCTTCCTGGCATCCAACTTCTTAAACCCTTGGAATCTTCCATAGTGCCTTTCCATGCTAAGGAGTGGAGTGATGGCTAGCAACTGCTGGGTAGAATGGAAACCAACAACAACAGCAACCTATACCTGCAAATGGTATCTGACACAAGGAAGAGGAGGTCCAAATGCCGCATCAAGGGATGCCAGACCAAGAGAGTTGTGAGTGCTTAACAACAAAGAAGAAAAATGCTAGCCTTGAGAGAGGAGCCTCCAGGCTCTACAGAGTTTTCCTCTACCATTTTTTTTTAGGCCATTTAAACCCCACTCCAGTCACATTTCAGACTGGGCTCAGGCAATCACATATCAATGGCTTTCCCCCCCCAATGTATATGTGTGCATGCATGCATTTACATGTTCATGGGGATGTGCGTGCACGTGTGTGTGTGTGTGTGTGTGTGTGTGTGTGTGCGCGCGCGCGTGCGCGCGCGCAGGGCTGTGACAGCCAGTAGATAACCTCAGGCATCATCCCCAGGAAGGCCACTGCCCTCCTTTGAGATAGAATCACTGGCTTAGGCTAGGCAGGCTGGCCAGCCAGCTTCAGGAGTCCTTCTGTCCCCTTGCCTCAGTGCTGGCATTACAAGTACCTAGCACCCAACATTTTATGTTGCAAGGACCAAACTAATGATATGTTCTGTATGCATAACTAATGCTATGGTCTGTATGTTCTGTGAGAACTTGTCCTCTAGGTGACCCTTACTTCTCCCTGCATTCCAGGAGTGACCACGCACTGCTGTAAATTGCACCTGCCAGCAGTCTCCAGAAACTCCACTGGAGTGATTAGATACAATCAGCATCCAATGTTCCTCTGAGATAAAAAACTTCCCCTTGAGATCCAGCCTCCACCCAACCCACCTAAAAGTCAACATTCCTGTGACCCACAAACCCCCTGACAATTTTTCCCCTTTATAAACCCATTGCCCTTGAAGATCTGTGCCACTCTCCTATCCTGTTGCATCAGGAAGGATTGTGGTCCAAGCTCAAGCCCGTAATACAGGACCCTGTATGTGTGTTGCATCAGTATCGAGTCCTGGTGGTCCTTTTGGGGGTCTCATGATCTAAGCAATCTGGTTACTACAATCTGGGTTCTGCATATCAAATCAGCTCCTCCTGATCACAAGGCAATCCAGCTCGGCCCTGTCTCTCATCCAGGAGCTTAACACACCACCAGACCATGGCCCTTCTCAGGATCCACCCCAAACTGCAGGCTTGTTTTAGCAAGGCCGGAATGAGGTCACATTATACAGAGCCACTCTAGCCTTCCTTTTTCCCCCTTACCTCACCTTTCCTGTAGCTTTAACCACCCCTAACATATTCTCTCCACCCCTATCTGCTTCCCCTCCATATCTCTCCCCTCTCCTTTTTTCCTCCTTTCCTCCCTTGAGGGAGATCAAGCCACATCCACCTGCAACAGCCATCCCTAGAGCTGCTGTGAAAACACTACAAGGCCCCTATGGAGGACCCATCTTCTGACCTGTCTCCTGGATTCCAGGAGAGTAGTTGGCTTCGTAAGTCTTTTTCCTAAGCCACCAGACTCCAGGGTAGACACCAGAAGGCTACCAATGGCATACAGCCCCTCCCTTATAGTGGATGCACCTTAACTGACTGTGGTCCTCCTCTCAATTGCAACCCTCACCATGAGGTAGCAGAGAAGAGGGAGTCTTGGGATGACTAAAATGGATGCTTAGGCAGTAGGGTGCCCACAACAGGGTAGAGGCAAAGGAGAGCCTAAAGCGGGAGAGTGGAAGCCTAGGCCCTAAGCATCCCAGGGAGGCCAGCCCCATTCACTGCTGAGTCATAGTGGCCCTCTGGTCCAGTGAGAACCATAGGGAGCCTGCGTGTGGTCCTGGCATTTTATCTCTGACTGAGTGAACCTTAGTTCGTATCTAAGGTCAGTAAGTTACATAATGACATTTCAGAAGATGCTTCTGGTGGCAGCCCTTATGTCCTTAAATTCACCCCCTGATCCACACGCTGTAATTGCTCCAATTTTGTAAATGAAGAAACTCAAGAACAACAACAGCAGCACCCACAGCCCAGGCTCAGCTGCCTGCACCTCCCCCTCCCCCTCAGTGCGGAGGCCATCTCTTCCCACTGGCACGCTTGAAGGGAGGTACAAAGACCCCTGTGTCCTGAGCAGCCCTGCCTGGGGCAGGGGATGAGGGAGGGAGGCAGCGGAAGGGGGTCCGCAACACACCACCTGGGCTCAGTGGGGACTCAGGGATTTGCTCCCACATATAACACATGTATCTGCACGGTTACCACCTTCAAGAGGACAGAGCAGTGGTCCTGTCTGGAAGGAACTTAGCCTTTAGATGTTCCCTGTCAGGGGAAAGGGAGGGAAGATGGGCTCAATCTTGCTAATTTTAAAATTCTAAGAAAACATCTCAAACAGAAGGGAAAGTCAGTGCAGCGTGACATGTATTTTGATGAACTTGGAGGATGCAGGGTTTGCCTCAGTCAAGTTTGTGGAAGGGGGTTAACTGTGGGACCTCAGTCTTCAGTGGGTTTCTGTGTATGTTTGTAAGGGGAGGACTCCTTCTCTGGACACAAAAGGCAATGTGGGGGTCACACTCCCACCAGAGGATACCCTGACCATCACCACAGCTGAACTTTAATGGAGCAGAAGGCAAGAAACGTCCTAACAGTTTGGCTGAGGAGCATTGGGAGAGGGGTGACCCATCCCCTCTGGTCATAAACCTGCTGTCCCTGCTGCCTGGTGAGGCCAGGGGAATTTGGTACCCAGTGGAATCCTGTTCCCAAGCGTTATCTCAGGAAGTGTCGGTCCCCAGCTTTGAGCTCCTTCAAAGAAAGGTGTCTCCCTGGAATAGCCTGCCTCTTCTACCTGGAATAGCCTGCCTCTTCTACCTGGAATAGCCTGCCTCTTCTCCCTGGAATAGCCTGCCTCTTCTCCCTGGAATAGCCTGCCTCTTCTACCTGGGTTTTGAGGATCGTGAGCCTGAGTGCTTTGGTTCTTACACATCAATCTTCATGTCTTACTGTGACTGCTGTGCATGTATCTGTACACACACACACACACACACACACACACACACACACACACACAGAGTGACTGCTGTCCATGTATCTGCACACACACACACACACACACACACACACAGTGACTGCTGTCCATGTATCTGTACACACACACACACACACACACACACACACACAGAGTGACTGCTGTCCATGTATCTGTACATACACACACACACACACACACATGCAGAGTGACTGCTGTCCATGTATCTGTACACACACACACACACACACAGAGTGACTGCTGTCCATGTATCTGTACACACACACACACACACACACACACAGAGTGACTGCTGTCCATGTATCTGTACACACACACACACACACACACACACAGAGTGACTGCTGTCCATGTATCTGTACACACACACACACACACACACACACAGTGACTGCTGTCCATGTATCTACACACACACACAAACACACATACACACATACATGCAGAGTGACTGCTGTCCATGTATCTGTACACACACACACACACACACAGAGTAACTGCTGTCCATGTATCTGCACACACACATACACACACACACAGTGACTGCTGTCCATGTATTTGCACACACACACACACACACACACACACACACACACACACACACACACTTTCCCTAGGGCCCAAACTTCCATTTATATCCTTTATCTGTGTGTGTCTAGCCTGACCCACAGTAGTGCCAACTAAAGGGTGTTGAGTGGAAATGGTGGATTAGCACTCAAGGCTGGATGGGCTCCAGAAGCAGGGAGCGAATGGGAGCTTCCTATGGGGATGTGAAGGCATGTACTAGGGACTTCTGGGAGGCCAAAGCTGGGAGGTGTGGAGAAAGAGAAAGGCCCACTTTCTTCCACTCCTCAGTCATGCTTAGAGGAGCCCACAGCCTGGGCAAGATGAGCTCAGACTGGGCATAAGGGCAGCCTGTCACAGAACTGCCTAGGTTTCCAGTGGCCTGAGTCCCTCCCACCAAATCCTCCAATTTCAAATGTGGCATTAAAAAAACCTCCCTAGCATACCTCATTGCTCTTTTGGGAGTGGCATAGACAGGATCCAATTCAGCTTCCAAAGAAAAAAGAACAGCTCTTCCGGTGTTTGGTTTGTTACTATAGTTTTTAGGATTTTTTTTTTTTTTTTTTTTTTTTTTTTTTTTTTTGGACAATTTCTACTTGGTGCTGTAAATAAAAAGGTGGTCACAATATAATTAAAGCTTAATGTAAAGGCCTGAAAGTCATCCTGACCCGAACACCAAAGTTCTAAAGTACTGGGGTTTCATCTCAAAATCCTCCATTAACTTAAAAAAAAATGCTTCACCTTATGTACCTCATGGGCTAATAATTGGAAGTAGACTTCCTAAGCATCCAGGATTAACTTTAGACACAATCCTATATTCATTTGGGGAGAAAAAGCACACACAGCTTTCAACATGTATTCAAACAGCGTTGGATGTAATGAGGTGTAACAGCCACATTTAACTTAACAGAACAGCTTCTATCTACACACACACACACACACACACACACACACACACACGTACAGTTTCAGCACATCCTACAATAAAGCCAATTTGAGAAGAGCTGAACACTTTGAAAATGTTTTATTAGCCTCCATATTTTAAAAATACATTGTGGTGGTTGTAATAGGAATGGCCCCATAGACTCATGTGTTTAACTGCTTGACCAATGGGGAGTGGCACTATTAGGAGGTGTGGCCTTGTTGGAGTGGGTGTGGCCTTGTTGGAGTGGGTGTGGCCTTATTGGAAGAAGTGCGTCATTGTGGGGGCAGGCTTTGGGGTCTCCTATGCTCAATCTCTGCCTAGTATGGAGTCCAGTCTCCTCCTTTCTGCTTTTGAATCTCCAGGTAGAACTCTTGACTCCTCCAGCACCATGTCTGCCTGCCTGCTGCCATGCTTCCCACCATGACAATAATAGACCAAACCTCTGAACTGTAAGCCAGCTCCAGTTAAATGTTTGCCTTTATAAGAGTTGCTGTGGTCATGGTGTCTCCTCACAGCAACAAAACCTTAACTAAGACACACATGAATGTAAACCAAGGGCTGAGGATGAAGATGAAAGCCTTCACAAAGGCCTGGGGAGTGCTGAGTGTCATGGCTCACAGGGACAGCAGAGGTAAATAGCCTTCAGTGGCTATGGCCCATGGGGATTGCAAGTGGCTTAACTAAAGGGTGCTATTCTGCCTTATGTTTGGGGCTTTAAGCTGAAACTTTGCACCTGTGTTAAAATCCTCCCATATAGAAGTGGCTGACGAAACTGAAGCACATCCCAGTAACACAACGTGTTGCACAGGCACATACTTGGGTCATCATCTAACATCATGGTGTTTGGGAACTTTGGATGCATGGAGGGATGGGTTAGAAACCTTCCCAGCTTTTGTTTGTTTGGTTGATCGAAACAGGATCTTGCTATGTAAGCCAGGCTGGTGGTGTACTTGCTATGTAGCCTATGGTGGCCTTGAACCTGAAATCCTTCTGTCCCTTCCTCTCAAGAGCTGGGATTACATTCATCTGTCACCACACCTGACCTGAGAGCCTTTCCAAGGAGACAAAATAAAGTGAGAGGAAGAAACATCATAAGTGTTTGCCAAAAATAGCAATTTAGTAAAGAATAGCAAGAGTAATTTTCTTTTCAGTGTCTCACAAAAATACTGGACATAAACCTGTAAAAAATATTCACAGAGGTTTAGACATTTAGAGTCAGAAATCACTGCTCCTCATGAGCACAGCGCTGTTCTTTTTAAAGCAGAAGGTTTTGTCTGTGGTCTCACTCTGGAGTTCTTTCCCCATCAGCTCAAAGTTGCCTTTGTTACTTCAGTGTCAGTATGCAGGGTGTGTGCATTGACCCTCCTCCCTGCAAGCCTCTCTAGGTTCCACTGTGAGGGCAGTCCTGGGGTGATACGATTGACAAAGCAGGCAAGATGCCTGCACACAGCGTAGGACAGATGCTCTGAAGCACAGTGGATAAGCCAGACAGATTCTGGGCCTTAGGGGCAGAAGGCTGATTCCCACCCAGGTCAGAGTCAGAGAGGGTAGCAGGAGAACTGGGACCTGAGGTTCAGAATGAGCCATCCAGGAGAAGAGTCATAAACTGCACTACCCAGATAGTTACATCAGAGTCAGAAGGTGGTAGGGGAACCCAGCCAGTGAACAGGGAGGAGTGGCTTGGAAAAGAAGCTGAGATGTCACTTGGGCCAGAATTTGAGTGTGCTGGCATGAAGGGCATGAGAGGCTGTGAAAAGATTTAGGCAAAGAGGTTATGTCCTTTGCAGTTTTGAAAGATTCTTTTGATGTCTGGGATAGGGCCACAATGGAAAAACAATATCTGTTTTCCACTGCAGTAAAGTATTGGAGGCAAGGATCTTACATGGCTTCCAGCAAGCTGAGGCTATTGAGTTCCTGAGGGTGGAAGAGGTGAAATGTACCATTGAATCTACTGCAACTCTTGTCCTCTTTGGCAGGTCAGGAGGCATAAAGTCCGACTCAGTGTACTAGAGTGTAGTGGAATACACATTTAACTTACAATATGAATTTTTGTTAACGAGAGAGAGAGAGAGAGAGAGAGAGAGAGAGAGAGAGAGAGAGAGAGAGAGAATATGATTGAGGGAACTGTAATATACTTGACAAAGGCGAGGATGTAGACTGTAGGATCAGTTTGCACTGAATATAAATCATTCTATTTTGGATGCATCATATCTGAGGCGATGACAAGACAGGGCTCTCTCTCTCTTTCTCTCTCTCTCTTTCTCTAACAGCTGAGGATTATGGGGTAGTACTCCAGTGATAGTCAAGGGGCTAGAACAGGAGGTAAAGTTTTAGGGGTCATCTGTAAATAACTGTCACACTACAGATGAAGGTCAGGGTAGCAAGGGTTGGGACTTGGGACAGGGCTGAGATAGAGACTGGAAGTAGGAAGTGAGCAATATCACCTCTGACCTACAAGAACTATACACACTGTGAAAGACTGAGGGAAGACAGGAGACTATAAAAATGATGATAAGGGACTCCTCATTATGAGTCACTGTTCAGGGAGGCCCAGATGCTTCCAAAAATAACACAGGCTGTTGCAATTGCTCTTGGTTGCCTAACAGAACTATATGGTGAGACCTGATTGCTGAAGACACACGCACCTGAATTGTAGGGCCTAGAGAAACAAAGCTGGAACTGACCTGGAAACTTCCATCCTGGTGGTTCGTTTTCATGGTGCCATTTCAGCTGTTCAAGGGGGAAAAAAATCTATCAGTGGTGTTACCTAATGGTGAATTCAGCATGTTACAATACTGACCAATACCCACTGGTGAAACAGTAGCATAAGGGTTATGAGGGTAACGAACCACTTTGGGATTGAATCTGAGGACTGCTTCATAGGAGGGAATGTATGTCTGGTTCTGTAAACCTGGCCAAAAGCCCATGGCTCGGAAGGTGATAGGCCCTAGGTCCTACTGTTGTCTTGCTAATGGACATGTTGCCAAACTGCCCTCTAAATATTTATATTTATACAGGTAGGTTAGTGCTGCCTTCTACGTTGGCCAGCAAGCTTTTCTCTGCAGTGATCAGCAGTTAGTGCAGAGACCAGTGATTGATCAAAGTGCTGAGAGTAAGTTTAACTAAAGCAGACATTGATGTCAAACCCCCCATCCCCAACTCCCCAACCACCCACCCCCCAATCCTGATCACCAGCAGCAGCAGCAGCAGCAGCAGCAGCACTACCACCACCACCACCATCACCACCACCACCACCACCAGCAGCAGCATTACCAAGGCTCAGGAAACATCTCAAAGAGGGGCTAGAAAGAATGTAAAAGTCCAAGGTTGTGGGCGAGTGCTGTGAAATGCTGTCTTTTGGACATGGCACAGATGTTGCACTCACGATCTCACAGCTGCTGTGGATACCCACACAAGACCAAGCCAACAGGACCAGTCAATCAATATTCCAATGGGCAGCACTGACTGGATCTCAGGGGTTAAAACACAAACAAAAGGGAGGAAACAACCGAGCTTTGGGCTTGCCTGGGAAGCATGAGGCTGGAGCTGGGGATGGATATGATCAAGATGCATCGTGCCCACACATACCAAATTGTCAAAGACATTAGGAAATGGCTCTAGTGTGATGCAGGCTCTTTGGCTCCTAAGTGTCATGGGAAGCCAGAAAAAGAGCCATCTTGAAATGGAGCAGCTACAGGGGGCTTTCTGAGAAGTGGCAGACACTTCTCAGTGGCTCTGAGGCAACTGCTGGCTTTTTGGCCCAGAGCTATGTATATAGAAGCATGTATGGCATGGGGGGGCGGTGACTCATCAGCCACAGGAGAGAACACCTATCTATTGTTTTAGAATTATCTGTATTATTAGTATGCCTGGCTAGCAATCAATCAAGACACAGACACTTGTTATATTTTAAGATAGCCTTAGTTAACCTGGGGCAGGGCAGACATTAATCCTCTAAACTACTTCCCATAGAGGGGTAGGTATGTGATACCTGGCCCAATCTCATGCCATCTGCTCCTAATAACTTCTATCAAGCTACCTCCCATCCATAATTCCAAATACTTGCTAATGTTCTTCATCTGGGCCAGATTCTCCATCTACGCCAGCCATGTGCTTCTCCTCCACCTAACCCATGGTGGCCTTCCTCTCTTCCTCAGGTCTTTCTCCTTCCTCCTGGTGGTGGCCTTTCTTCTTCTTCCCAGGATTCCTCCCTCTCTCTCTCTCTCTCTCTCTCTCTCTCTCTCTCTCTCTCTCTCTCTCTCTCTCTCTCTCTCTCTCTCTCTTGCTCTCGCTCTCTTTCTTGGGACCCTTAGCCACACCTATCTTATTTTCCCTGCCCAGGTGGGATGACTTTTTATTAATCAAAGGTGGGTCACAGATACCACAAGCAGTAATTAATTTAGCATCAAAATACATTAGACCATCCCCCAACATATGTTGCATGTTGTTAATTCCTGTCACTATGAGCTGGTTGGAGCCATTTTTTCAGCACTGCCTCTCCCTTCCCCTATATCTTTATTTCTCCATTCCTTCCTACAAGGAACCTTTGGAACTTTCTCAAGATGCTTTTTTTCTGCCCAGAAGAGCCTCCCATTCCTTACCCACTACCATGTTTTCTGGAATCAGGACCACTTTGGATGATCTCACCTTCTAAGAGTTAAGGTTACTATCTCAACTTTCATTGCCTCATATTGGAGAATTCAGATACATACATACTGTTTATTTGTATACCAAGCTGACTCCCCAGTGAGATTGTAACCCCCCTCCCCCGTTATAAAATGTTGCTTAGGGACAGGCAAGATATGGCGGGTCACACCTTGAATTCTAGAACTCAGGAAGTAGAGGTAGGTGGATCTCTGTGAGTTCTAAAACAACCTGGTCTACACAGTGAGTTCCAGACTGGCCAAGAATATATCTTGAGACTCCTGGCTCAAAACCAAAACAAAACAAACCAACCAACCAAACAAAAAACCAGTTGCTTGGGTATTAGGGGCAGTGTCTACTTGGTACTAGCCAAGTGAAGGTGTGTAAGTAATGCTGGCTGTCCACTACCCACAGGATTTGTGGTGTCATTTGAGATTGGTGACTATAGCCAATGACCCCTCACCCCGAGTTCTTCTTGCAGTGAAGGCATGTCACTATGAGAAGTGGCTACTCCATACTATGGCCTTCCTCAGCGGCTCTCACTGCCTAGACAGACAATTCTGCTCAACAGTAGGGTCATAGGGTTCATCTGGGAGGGTTTAAGAAGATAATTGCTCCATTTAAGCTCCTCCCACCCCCCACCACCCCAAAGAATGGCTAGAGAAAAGGCAAGTTTCCTCTCCTTCTTTGATAAGAGAAAAGTTGCTTTTTGTTAAGTAGGTCATTTCAATGTCTTTCAAACGGACATGGAGTCTGTTGCTGTAGCCAAATGCGTATTAGTGGCTCTGAAGAGAATGCACAGAGAAAGCTAAATCCCAGGCTGGCCTGTCCACTTGACCTATTCGTGGAGTTGGTGATGGCCTTGGTCTCTTTGGTTCTAGGTTCTATTAGTTGTGGTTTTCCCTTGTATTTTAGAATGCCCGCCTGATAACAAGGGCAAGGAGGAGAGAAAGGAAAAAGAGAAGTTGGAGGTGAGGAAAAGGGGAATGAAGGAGGAGAGGAAAACAGAGAAGGAGGAGGAAGAATAAGAGTAGAAGAGGAAGAAGAGGAAGAACAGAAGGGGAGGAAGTCAAGGAGGAAGAGAAGGAGGAGAAGGAGGCGGAAAATGGGTACTAAGTTGTCTTCTGAGTGCCATGTACACACTCAGCCTGGATTATTTCCACGACATTATGGTTTGAAGTAGTTGGGCTGAGACTCTGAAGGGATTTCTGTCAGATCAGCCTTGTTGTCCCTGTGGCAGAGGGACAGGAGCTGGGGATGCATCTGTGCTCCCAGAGCATGCTTCTGTCTACTCCTGGTGACTTCTGCCATGGTCTGGCCCCTGGTTCCCTTGACTGTGAGATAGGTGGAGACACAGCCATTGGGGGCACGTCTCTTGGTACACTGACATTCAGACTTTGACTTGGTTTTAGAGTACAAATCTCCAGAATCAGACCAAACAATCCTGTCAATTTGAAACTTGAAAATGTTTCACATTCACAGAGCCACTGGTAAAGTGATAAAAGAAGATGCCCCTGTAAGCATGCAGCCCAGATGGAACTCTGAACTAGAAAGCTCCTAGCAGACCGTACACTCTTCTGTCTTGCTCCCTGTGAAGTGTCTGTGGCAGCTGAGTGTCCCAGTCAAGAGGTTAGGGATTCAGCTTTCCCCAAAATACCTAGAGACCCCACCAACATCCCTGCCTCTCTTCTTCCTACCCAGATTGTTAAGAACAGTTCCTCCTGGAGTCTGTACAGAGCCTGATTCCTGGTATGTCAGCCTGTCATCAAGTCAGTGCTCACAGGTGATGTCTCCGGATTTGCACACTACCAGTTATTTCCCTCTGAGGGAAAGAAAATAAAGGAGGCTACGATAACACAAATGTCATACTAAGTGTTGGGCTTCAAACCTGGGACAAGTCCCTGACATGCCCATTTAACCAAAGTGGACCTGGCCCCCAGGGTTCTCCCAGCATCCCTCAGTCCCTCCCTGTTACAGGGCATAGCTAGCATACCCCACTCTCTACCTTGAACTTTCCAGGCCAGGGGCAGGGCTTTCCTTCCCTGAGAAGCTCTTTCCTATATAATCCATACATTTTGGTTTCTTTCTCTCCCTCTCCCAACCCTCTCCCTGGCTCCGCCCCCCCCCCCGCTGTGCATTTCCTCTCTTCTTTCTTTCTATCTGTGTAACCACACACTTTCTCTCTCTGCCCTCCATTTTTTGTCTCCCTCTTACATGGTCACTTGACTGACCTCCACCTGTGAGATCAGTGGACTGGCCCAACAGCTGCCCTCCCCGCAATAAACCAGCCTTTACATACTCTAATTTGGCTCTAATTGGCTCATTTCATCAGCAGAAGAATGCCCATCATTAAAGCCATGAGAAAACCTAAAGGACATCACTTTAAAGAAGGCTGGACAGATACACCTTAGCTAGAGGACAAGTAACAAGAGAAGGGATGACACCCAAATCACCAAGGTCAAAGTATTCCCATGGAGAAAAATGAGGAAGGGGTGCCCAGCCAGGGGAGAACTCTGGAAAGGCCCCTGGTGGGCAACCATTTAATACAGTTCCTCATGTTCTGGTGACCCCCAACCATAAAGCTATTTTCCTTGCTACTTCATAACTGTAATTTTGCTACCACTATGAATTGTAATGTGAATATCTGATATGCACGATATCTGATATGTGACCCCTGTGAAAGGGTCACGACCCACAGATTGAGAACTCTTTTAGAGGAGTTAGTCCCTGGTTTCTGGTGGCAGTAGAGTTAGTACATCATCGAGGAGGGGTGTGATATAAACAGGTCTGCTTACCTCGTGGCAGCTGGGAAAACAAAGATGAGACCCCACCCTATATCCTCCCAAGATCAAGCCTCCCATACCCAACTTCCTTCAACTAGGCTCCACCTCCTGAAAGTTCTAGCGACTCTCAGTAGAGCCATTAGCTGGCATCCAACACTTCCTTCTTTAGGGACACATTCAGGATCTGGGTTACAAGGGTTGGAGATGTGGCTCTCAATGGTAGAGTAATTACCCATCATGCATGAGGCCCTGGGTTTGATATTCTCTCCCCATGCCCTCCCCTTCAAGCCCATATTATCGTTCTTGAAAACCCACACCCTAGAGTCAGAGCTTGGAGGCTGACTCTCGCGTACGGACATAGCCCTCGGAGCTCTGTGATATGGGGACCATCTCACCTAGTGGTAGGGGAGCCAAATACAAGAGCTGCATGCCTGCTCAGCGGCCTCCTTGCTGTGGATACGTTGCTTCAATTCAGTATGCCTCAGTTTCCTTCTGGACATAATGATAAGTTGCCATGGGAACCGAGTCTTCTGGGTGAGGATTTGAGAGGAATGTCTGCCACACACACAGCAACTGCTTAGTATAGAGAGCAGCTGGAAACTGCCGGATATAAATGAGTAGCAAACTTGGCGTACAGCTGCTGGAAATGCAAAGATTAGGATTTAGTTCTTTCAATTTTATTTTCTATTGGCTGTTTTTTTTTTTTTTTTTACCATTATCCTCAGACCAATTCCCCCTAAATACCTGTTGTCTAAAAAGTGGCTTTCTCACTGAGCCATGGGTTCTCAAGACTGAGTTTTGGGGTGACTCTGTCCAAAGACTTCCTAAAGAGACAGCTAGGTTTTTTGGTTTGTTTGTTTTCTGTTTTGCTGGTTTTTGACCCTACACATGTTAATGACAGAGTAGACCTTTACGTAGTGTCCTTGGAGAAACATGGCCGATGGAATGGCCCTGTGTGGTCCTTGTGTAAAAATCTCTGGCTCCTTAAGGCTTCTCTATGGGCTGAGGGTTCTTGCTGTGTCCTGCTGGAGGCCACACCTTTCCAACACCGAGTTTTGGTTGAACTTCACGGTAGAGGGGAATATGGACAGACAGAGCCTACGGTGTGAGAAATGCAATGTGTCAATCAAAGTAGACTCAAAGTGCAGCCTCCAGGGACACGACCTTGCCCATAGCATAGGATAAGAAGTGGGGAACAGGGTCTGATTACATATAAGAGGCTGATGGTAGACCGTGTCTGGGCAGTGAGCCAGGCCATCCACTAGACGGTCCCTTGCCCATGCATCAGCTGACCCAAGTCCAGATCCAGTTTCAGCCCAGTCAGCAACGGCTTCCCTACATCCTCTCAGTTAATCCTGGTGTGCAGCATGTGGCATTTGGGCGGTTTGCATGTGACGACTGCTTCAGGGTCCTTGGTATATTTCCTTACCGCCCCATGCAATGATTGATCCAGGCACCTTGCAGAAGTGCTGACTGTCACGGACTAAGAGCTGCACGGGGGCTTGGTGGAATGCAGAGTTGACATAGATACCCAACTAAAAGCATCTTATGTTCTGAAGGTTGATACCCAGAGCAAACCCTCAGTGGGGGGTCATTGTCATGACTAAAGTCAATAAAGATGCAAAAAACCCTCAGCTTCAACACTAATGTCCCATATTTCACAGAATTTCAGAATGCTTCTGTTTTGCCTATTTTTATTTTATTTAATTTTTTTTTGTGTGTGAATGAGAAGACTGAAGAGGTGAAGAAACTAGTCTAGGTATTGTAGAACAGTTCCCCCAAAGGCTCATATGCCAAAGGTTTTCCTACCAGGTTGTAGTGCTACGTTTTTAGGAGGTGGTGAAGGGAAGTTAGGCCACTGGGAGCATGCTCTTAAAGGGGCAGTCCTGACTTGTGACTTAAATGTGAACCGTCTCCCAGAGCCTCATGTCTGTGAATACCTGCCCCCTCCTGCCCCCTCCTGCCCCTCCCGTCCCCTCCCACACTACCCCATACCTCTTGGGTAAACTGTGATAACTTTATGAAGTTAAACCTTACTGGAAGAACTGGGTGACAGAGGGTCCCACTTCCTGTTCCTTCTGTTCTCTGACTATGAATACAGTTTGGTCCCCGACCTCCTGCAGGAGTTGTATGCCCTTTCCTGAAATGATGGAATGAGCCAGAACAAACCCTTTCTCCCCTAAGTTGCTTCTGTCAGGGTATTTTATCACAGCAGCAGGAAAAGAAACTAACACAAGACCCCCGCCCCTTCCTCATTTGCTTTTTGCCTCATGCCTACCATGCATCCTCCAAACAAAAGGCTGTCGATCCATGGACTGGGGCTTCTGAAACTATGAGTCCAAACAAATATTCTTTCCTTATAAGCTGTTCGTTTCAGGTAATTTCTCATTCACGGCCAGTCTCTCCGTTGTAACAAGATATCTGAGGAAAACAACTTAAAGGGAGATTTGTTTGTACTCACAGCTTCGTGGGCCTCAGTCCATCATGGTGGGGGAGGGTGTGGTGGAGGGAAGCAGCTCACATCGTGGTGGCCAGGAAGCAGAGAGAATGCCCGCACTGCCGACTTTCCTGTTGGTTCTCACTGATTCCATCAGGACCCCAGATTCACAGGGTGCTCCGTCTCCCTTAGCTCATCTTCTCTGGAGATGTTCTCACAGACTCACCCAGCGATGTTCTTTCCAAAGCTCCTAGCTGTTTCTCCAGTCAGTCAAGGTGACATTCAGGTTAGCCACCACTGTCACAGTAACCTAGAGCTAGGACAGACGCCCTACAAAAGAATCAACCCAAATATACTTGCTACTCCAAACTGTTTCAACACTTGGATGTTAAAGTCCTGCTGCAGGGCGTGGCTGGCATGGCCTGCCCTCTACCTAGGGGCGGGGCTTCCCTTCTCCCAGAGACTGACTATATAAACCAGACATTTCCGTTCCACCGGCCTCATCTGCCCTTTTGGCCACCCCTGCCCTTTGTCCTTTTACTACCTCCCTTGCCCTCTCTCCTTCCCCTGCCCCTCCCGTGCCGCTTCCAATAAACCCGCATTTATATGTTACAGCTTCGTTGCCAATTATCTTATTCTGCTTATTTGATTAATCATTTGGTGCTGTGAAGGTCAGGGGAAGGGAGAGCAACACGAGCTGGGGACAGCAGTGCAGGGGTGGAGGGCAGGGAGGCAGGCAAAGAGCAAGGGCAGGCGCAGGCAAAAGGGCAAAAGGGGGCCCGTGGAAGGGAAAGTGTCTGGTTTGAGAGGGGAAGCCCCGCCCCTAGGTAGAGGGCGTGTCACGCCAGCCATGCCCTGCAGCAGGACCCAACACTTACAAAGGAACATGTTTTATGGCATCATCATCAGGATATTCGGGCTATTTTAAGTTCTGTTTATTTTTCTTTAACAGGTTATTTTGCATTCAGCACCCACATCAACCAACGCTTTCACACATCTTAGTAACTCACATTCTACTATGTCTGCATACCATGCCGTGTTTGCTAATTTGATAAAATACCGTCTACACTATATTCTCAGCAGACTTCGTGGTGGGGATTGTCCCACGCACTGACCTGACACTATTCCACCAGGGAAGAAGCTCCGACATTTCATCTCTCTTCCGAAGTCGCTGTCACAAATCTTTTTACAGTAGCTGCCTCCAGCTAAATGCCAGCTAATTCCCGCTCCCGCCTTTCACCTGTCTCTTTCTGTTAGGCGCTCAGCCAGGCAATTTTATTACTGAGGGGAAAAGCCAGCCGGTTTTCTTTTTGGTTTTGTTTTTTTATGCCCACCTGCATTCCATCATGGTAAATACCACATCTGAAACCACATTCAGGGTCATTTTCTTCATTAGCCCCATGATTCCCAGAACCCACAGGAATGTGGAAGGAGAGAACTGACTACATGCGTGTCCTCCGACCTCCACTGAGCACTGCGATGTATGTGTTCAAACTTCACACACACACACACACACACACACACACACGTGTGCGTGCATAGACACACATGCGCGCACACACACATGCATGCTCACACACACATATACAGGTACACATATATGTGCGAATGCATACATGTATGTGGACACACACACATACACATACACCAAAAGGAAAAGACACACACACACCAAAAGGAAAAGACAATGCTTTACTTGAACAAGCAAAGAGTAAAGAGCCCTTAGAAGAAAGAGGACATAGAGGATACTTGTGCATGATAAAAATAAGAAAGCCATGAAGGGCCAGCCATGCCAGCCATTCAGCAGGCAGCCCCTGCACTTCCGGGATCCTAGAACTAAAGGTGTGAACCTCAGAGCATCCAAGATCCATCCAGAGGCTGCTGGACACCCTGAGTGGGATCTTACAATGAGTCCCCAGGGGCTTACGAAGTACCCTACGCGTAAAATAAAGCTGTAACTTTATTCACAATTTCCCCCACGAAATAGTCAAGATGTAAGGAGGAAGGTTTCATTTCTGCTGTGTCACTTTGCATTTTAAAAAGATGAGAACAGTATCGCTTGACACATTTGAAAACTCACAAGGCTGGGGTAGCTGTCTTTGTCCCTCCCCTCCACCCCCCATTTGTCCCCATCTTTGCAAGAGCCAATGCGACGTCTTGAAGATTTTTTTTTTACATCTACTTCCAAATCCTAGTCATTGCCTTCTGTGCTGAAGAGGAAACTGAGCCCAAATGTCTTTGGTGCTGTTGTTTGTTTTTAGACAGAATCTCACTATGTAGCTGGCTGGCCTGAAACTTACCGTGAAGACAATGCTGGCCCTGGACTCACAGAGATCTACTGGCCTCTGCTTCTGAAAGGTTGGAAGTAGAGAGACATACCGCCAATGTCCAACCCCAAATGCCTTTTGATGCTAACTGGCTGTTGAAGCTTGTTTTCAGTTGAGTTGCAGGATTTGGGGGGTTTTGTGCCTCGAACTTCTAGTAGGTTCTAAATAAGGAATTACAGCCTTTCCTTACTAAACGGTATAAACAAGCAGATGGTAGAGAAATGCAATTATGAATTTTTTTAAAGAATAATTTTTTAAAAATCAATGTTTCTTTTCCTCCTCTTGGGAATGCAAAGCAAGTACATCTTAGAGTTGGCAGGAAAATGTTCAGTGTGACGAAAAGACAAAAACAGGGACCGTAGAGATGGTTCAATGGTTAAGACCACTTGCTGCTCTTACAGAGGACCACAGTCCAGTTCCCTGCGCCAGCAAGTACCTAATAGCAACCTATAATTCTGTCACTCTCTTTTGACTTCTCTGAGGACTGGTACCCACACTTGCAAGTATATAGGAACACACAGACATATAAATAATTCTAATAAAAAAATTTTAAAGACAAGAACATACTCTTATTGGAGTTCCAAAAGCAAAGGTATTGTCAAAATTGTAGTACAGATGCCAGACTGTGGGTGTTTGAATAACAGCTTCCCTGTGAAGGTTTCTGATTTTGCTGGTCTCAGGTGGGTCCAGGAAAGTGGATTCTTCGGCAGGTACTCCACATGGCTCTGTGTAGGGAGCCCACCATCCCATTTTGCAGAATGTTCACCCAGAGAGATCCCTGGAAGGAAAGGGTTTTTTTCTTTTTGTTTTTTGGCAAGTCAGAAGGACGCCCCCTGGTGGAAGCAAACAGCGGCTAATCGCGATTGTTGATCTGGTTGAGGGATTAATAAAGGATGCTTCTGCGTGTGAGGCATTTCCAGAGACGACTGACAGAAAATGCAGTAGTCGACGGGGAAAAAGACACACCCTGAATGTGAGTGCTACCTGTGAACAGTCTGCAGCCCCTGTTGAGGGAAAGAAGAAAACGCTCTGAGGCTGTAAGCATTCAGGAAGCCATTCCTGGACCAGCTGGCCAGCTGCGTAAGGCCAAGCTAATAAATCCCTTTTTACAATTTACCGGCATATATATCTATCTATACTTTGTGATGAACTATGACCTCACTTTATAATAAGTACCCTGGAGACCTGAAGTAGTGAAGTGCAGGAAGTTTATTTTATGACCTTGTAAAGACAGGTGTCAGCTTAGAGTCGCAGGTGCACATTATAAAACCTGAACACATGACCTGCTCCCGCCGCCCCCCCCCAATTCTTTCTCTTCTAATAAGGGGGAGAGTACAATTTTACAGATTACTTAGTTAATATCTTTCCCTCTGTTAACTTAAGTTTGCCCTTTTCTCAGCCAAAAAGAGAGAGAGGAAAAAAAAAAAAAAATGAGTGGGGTTCCCGCTACACTTTACACTGTGTATTTGAACTTTGCAGCTGTGCAATCTTTAAGACAAGCCTGGATGTTAGGAATCTCTTACTCTCTACTTCTAGTTTGTGGGAGGGGTAGTTTAGCAGACTTTGGGCAAGGGGAAAAAGCTAAACTGCTAGTCATTAGCAGGCATCTAGTGTTTTCTGTGTGTTTGTAGCTGGGTCTATGCTGCCTCAAGGCACCTTTTGAAAAACAGTAAGATTTTCTTTCTTATGAATGTCAATTTTGTTTGTCTAGAGAACCCTGACAGATACAAGGAATCATCAGAACAGCAGGGGTGATGGAGTCTTCATCATTTGACAGTTGGGTGTGAACTAGTTCCCATGATTGGGAAAGAAATGCTGTGTGTCTCGAAAGGTACATGACAATGGCTTTTTGTTTTCTTAGCTGTTTTTCAGCAATGCTGCCTCTTTTTTTTTTTTCCCAGTGTGAAGTACCACTTTTATGGTATCCTTTCACATGATTTATTAATGTCATCATCAACAGAATGGTGCAATGGTTCACAGTGGCACAGTATTGTACCAATGTGACAAGGCCAGGGCTGGTAAGAAACCAGAGAGAGCCCAAACACAAAGCAAAGGATCCTGATTTTAGTTTGGGGGAGGGGGGGTAGGGCTGTGTGCAAACATCTGTGCTGGCTCACCTATAGTGTTTAATAAAGCCTTCCAGGGTGTGGATCCCATAGGACAAAAATTACCAAGACTATATCTGACTTCATTAATGGGTGGTTGGGGGGAGACAACAGGAAGTGGTAGGCACTGGGCCATTGACCCCATAGTTTCTACACAGGAAAGTGGGTCAGGGTGGCTGGGTTGCCCAAATTTCCAAGAAATTATGTGACATCTCCTGCTAGTATAATATCCTGGTATTAGAAGAAAAACAAACAAACAAACCACAATTATACCGCCTGAAGAACAGGCTGGGTTTGCCTCTGGCCACCAGTTTGCTATCTCTGCTGACGTCACAGTGAAAGTTTATTGTTTTCATGTAATCCTAGGGTTTGGAGCTACTGACAACATATGGCCCTGGGCCATTGCTCTAGATCAGGGTCTCATGTCTTTCTTTTAAGGCCATTTAGTGACTGTTTTGAGCTTGGAGATAATTCCATCTACTATTCAACATTTTTACTACGGCCTGAAAGTAGCCACAGGCAGTCCTTAAACTTAGGATCCTAGCAGTATATTCCAGTTGAAGTGTATTTACAGTTTGTAGCAATTCACACTGCACTTTGCCTGCCCCTTCTCTTGGGATCCTGTTCTAGCTATCATTAGCAGCTGTTTAACTAGCGTGGCTTCTCAATTCTTATTGAGAGCCGTATTCTTAATTGCTTATGCAGAAATGGATTATGATGCAAATCTTCCAGAAGCAGCCCAGCTTCCTACCACACAGGTGGTAACTGCAAAAGGGAAGCTGTCTTCCACAGGCTCCAGACGATCTGCCACCACTGGTTCCAACAACCACAGAGAAACTGGCCTATTAATGGTGCTGGTACCCAGCTTAGCATCCTACATCCTTGTGATGCTACTGGTCAACACCAATAAAGCAACCCGCTAAATTTAGCACATCCCCTACCTGTGCAATCTTGCAGAACTGACACCCTATAATTGCAGTCCTCAAACACCTCCAGAGTGTTTGTTTCCTGTCGCTGCTTCTCTTGGGTCCGGGTGAGACTGAAACCCTCACATGGAATAACCCTGTGGCAGGCAGCTTTTGATCTTTGTCCCCAGAGATGGTGACGTCACTCATCATCAATCCCCTCACTGGCCATGAGCAGCAGCCCCTGATGCTTCTATTGCCACAGCTGCTCGGGGAGGACAGAATGAATTGTCGACCCAAAGAAGCAACACATGCCGAGAGGACTACACAATTACTGAAAAGTTATCTCAGTAATTATTATGAAAGGGGTATCAGCTTGAGGGCGAGAAATGACTTAAGATCAGGATCCTGAGATACATGCCAACACTTCAGCTATTTCTACCCATGGAAACACCCAAAGGGCCCATCGGCCTAGAAATGCATATACTGAATCCTTTTCACCTGTCAAGACAGCCAGGCCCCAGAGATGGAAAGAAAAAAGAAAAGCAAGGGCTGCTTTGAATAACTCACTTTTGTAAGTGCTCAGTTCTCTATTGCCTCTGGTCTCCCAGCTCAGCTTCTATTAAAAAAGTCATGAATCTGTGTTATTCCTTGTCAAAACTGGCCAGCCGTGAACATGTCACTTGGTTCTGAGCAGCTGACACTAATGTGTTGGTGAGTTCCATCAGTTGGCTCAAGGCCTGGAGTCCTGGCTGCAACTCCATGTAGGCCTCAAAGGCTTGAGAAGGGCATAAAACTATCAACATCCAAGTAGAGGTGAAGTTAGTCTGGGCAGCCAGAGATTGCCTGCGGGCTGCCTGGGTATGGGAGAATGGAAGAAAAATGCAGGCAATCCCAGGAAAGAGATTCCAGGAATCCAGGACAGCTGCCACATAGCCATTAGACAACCCCGAGCCAAAGGCTGTTTGCACAAATCATTATTCCTTTAGAAGTGTTTGGCACTGTTGGCAAGCTTCTATGTCATCATGGAGGGTGTGGCTGGAGGCACACAGCGTCTGTGTACAGAAGATCCTTAGTGGCCCAAGTAATCCTGCACCAAGCCAGCTGATGAAGGAGTTCTCTGGGCTCTGCTGCATGCAGCTCTAAGTGGCTGACAGTGAACTTTGGCTGGGCACAACTCACTGGTAAAACCAATGACTTATGCATGGTGGTGTAACGGAAAGGGTTGGCAGAGATGATAGAAGTTGGGGGTCCCAGAGATAGGTCACTCTGCCATGCCTCAGTAATTTGGGGGAGCTTCAGCTAACTGGCCAGAATTTTGGTGTGTTGGATTTTTATCGCCGCCACTGCCGCCACCGCCGCCACCGCCACCACCACCTCCAACAACAATGCAAAGGAGGAAATGCTTACTTTGCTGTGGGTTTTTGGTGAAGTTAATCCATGCCAGCTCGCTCCATCTTTGACTCTGTGATGAGACAATGCCATGGAGTAAGAGAGGAAGAGGAGGACAAGGATGAAGAGGAGGAGGAGGAGAAAGGCCAGAAGGGGTAGGAATAAGACACTCAGTACTACTTCCCCTAAGCAGGCCCTCACTGCCTCCCAAGAGCCATTGAGGAGGAAAAAACCCATGGGTGAAGATCACACTTTCAATATCCAATCGCATCTCAGGGGCACCTTCAGCTGTGCACCGAGCCTTGAATCTGTGAGCCTTTGGAGCCATTTTAATAAAGCCATATACCTGGCTTCTTACTTAGATATTGGAAAAAAGAGATTCCTCAAGTTGTTACTAAGAATATCTGCTTACCTCTTTCCATTTCCCTTTACTGCCCCCTGTGTGTGTGTGTGTGTGTGTGTGTGTGTGTGTGTGTGTGTGTGTGTGTACATGTTACCTTAAAGGCTAGAAGTGCACATTGAACATCTTCGTCTATTGCTCTCAGTTTTACTTTTTGAGACAGGGACTTTCACTCACCCTGGAATTTCCTGCTTCAGCTAGAGTGACTGGCCAGCAAGCCCCCAATGTGTCTAGAATCACAACCTGCACTGCTGTGCCTGACTTTTCCTCCTGGGTTCCAGGGTGAGGGGTGGGGGTCTGAACTGAGGTCCCCATGCTCAGGTGGTAAGAGCATTGCTAACCACGCCGTCTCCTTAGTCCAGTCTACTTATGCCCCACGATTGGGGCTTGAGTATTAATACTGCTCCAGAGTAAAACTGGATGACGCTTCATGTAGCATCCGTGTGAGCAGTTTTCACTGGGCTGTGTTTGACAGTGACTTACGTGTGCCAGCTGACATGCTGTCGTGTAATCACTCTTGAGTACTGGGAGAAGTAGGTCACCGTTAAGTTCTCATCATTGGTCCTGAGGTCTCTCATTACCCACTCAGCCACTTCATTACAGCGCAAGACCTCTGGGCCAGCTACCCATTCAGTTTTCAAAATGAGCACTTGGGGGCAGTTGCTTCCATAATTGGACCTCTGTAACTTGAACTCATTTCATCCTTCCTGCTGGAGGCTGTTTGCTCTCTCTTCTGGGCAGTGGGACCAGCTGGCTTTCTGCCTCACTTAACTCCATTCTGGCCCTTGACCAGAACCCCAGAGGGACACTTTGGTTTGAAGGGTTTTCCTTCAGTATAAAGCCCCAGAGGCTCATATGTTTAATGCCTAGTGACAGGGGAGTGAAACTGTTAGAAAGCATTAGAAGGAGTAGGATGTGTGGCCTCGTTGCTGTAGGTGTGGCCTTATTGGAGAACTGTGTCACTGGGGGTGGATTTTGGAGTTTCCAAAGCCTACAAGAAGCCCAGTGTCTCCCTTTTGGCATATGGATCAGAATGTAACTCTCACCTGCCCAGCACCATGCATGCCCTGACATGACGAGAATAGGCTAAACCTCGGAAACTATAAGCCAACCCCCAATTAAATGCTTTATTTTATAAGGTTACCTTGGCCGCGGTATCTCTTCACAGCGATCGAACGCTGACAAGCTTCATTATTACCTTTGGCTTCCTCGTTTGTTTCTGCAGTTGGGCAGGCTAATGCTTCTGAAGATCCTGTGGTTCTTTAGTAGAAACCTCCGATTTCACAAGTTGTCTGACATCTTTCTTTCTTTTTCTTTTCTTTTTCTTTGGTTTTTTGAGACAGGGTCTCTCTGTGTAGCCTTGGCTGTCCTGGACTCGCTTTGTAGACCAGGCTGGCCTCAAACTCACAGCGATCCGCCTGCCTCTGCCTCCCAAGTGCTGGGATTAAAGGCGTGTGCCACCACGCCCGGCTTGTCTGACATCTTTCCTCCTCCTTTGCCTCACAGTTGTATCCTGCTCCCAAGAAAGACTCGTATCCAGAGCCCCATGTCTGGAGGTCAGGATGGACCAATGGCCAAGAAGTCTACTCTAAGGGAATCAGAATGGCAGGCACCCTGCAGCCTCTAAGGAACAAGGTTCCTCCGAGATCCTAGAGTTGCAGTTCAAAGCACACTGCAGAGCTTGAGGATGATCCAGCCAGGTACCAAGCCAGCTCACGGAATGAAGGGCTTCCCAAGAAGTAGGCCAAAGCAGTCAAGGCGGGTCATGGCCAGGCGCACTGCTCCAAGCGTCAGCATGGAGAAGGTGAGGCCAGGACAGAAGACAGACTAGTTGGAGAAATCACTGGGGCTTAGTTGTTGAAGAGGTTGTAGCCAAAGGCCAGGAGCCAAACCCGAGACAGACAATGTCAGAGATAGCTAGCTGCCTGACCTAGAAAGGCTACCTCTCCCAGGCCCAGGCGGTGGGTAGGGCTCGGCCTGCAGGTGACCAACGTATTCGAGAATTTGCTAGTGTTGTGCTTCATAAGCTCTTAGTTTCTATGTCTCAGGCTCTCAAAATTGTTAGTACTCTCTAATTTTTCCCCTTTTAACTAAATACGTTTCATGTCTCATTCTAATGCTGAAGAGATGGCTCGGTGGTAAAGAGCACTTGCTGCTCTTGCAAAGGACTCAGGCTCAGTTCCCAGCACCCACATTGTGGCTCACAAGCATCTGTAACCCCAGTTTCAGGGGATCCAATGCCCTCCTCTGACATGTGGGCACCACATACGCACACGGTACATAGACATACATGCAGGTAAAACACCATACACATGAAATATTTCTGATTCTTATTTTCTCTGTTTCCAAGCTCTTGGGTTTTTATTTTTGTCTTCCTATTCAACTTCTAGATTGGACTTTTAGTCTTTACCTTTTGTTGTTACTGGTTTTGTTTCTTTGGGTCTGTCTCTTTGACACAGGGTCTTATTGCACCCTCATCCCTGGGGTTCTCCTCTCTCATAAGAAAATATAAGTGATGTCTGCCTCCTTGTGCCAATGAAAAGAGCCAAATGAAGATTTGACATTGCTCTGCCATATGCATTGTGCACAGTAAGTGCTTTTAAGTTTCATTCTTGGTTTGGTTTTATGTTTAATATTGAATAAATGGCGAGTGTGCTCTTATAAACAAGCTTAAGGCCTTGTGTGGTTTTGTTTACAAAACAGTCTGTGAACTGGGAAGGCTAGGTCACAAGACACTGTCTTTTTAATTTCAGCTGGGTCACCAAGCAAAATTAGAAGAATTTCAACATCTTCATTGGTTTTATTATGTCTAGAACCAGGCAACACTTCATACTGTAAAATGGAATAAGTGGATAATCACTCCAGTGAGCGAGGAAGTTAGTTTTTCAGTCAAAAAATGGCTAAAGAAGCAGAAATAAAACCCAGTAAGGATTGTCATGTCAAAGCTATGGTTTCTGTCATGCAGGACACAGATAATATGAAAGTCATTATTTAGTTAACATCCGATCCCTCAAGTGATCTTCTCCCATGAAGTTAAGGTGGAGGGAAATGTTATTATCACAGCAGCTGAAGCTGGCCTGTGCGGGAAACCTGGCCATTATCTCTGTAATAATTTCAGGTAAACAGTGTGGTTTTATCCTGGTAACATATGAACAGCTTCATTTTCCTTTTCTATCTTTTCAGTTTGGGTTTGCTACAGAATCCTAGTCCAAAATGGTATCCTTCTAAAGTGTTTATTTCATTCTAGGTTACTATCCATAATAAATAACAAATAAAAACTACATAATAAATCTATAATTAATAGATTTACCAATGTTGTAGCCATTGGTAGTTTTCCTTATTGGTTTAAAGAAATTCTT